>NC_090927.1:613455480-614105524 GCF_040938575.1 Ambystoma mexicanum
GGCCTCCACTCATGTCCCCCTGCACCCCCACCCCCCAGCACTGGGATGCACCCTCCACCAGGCCCCCACTCATGTCCCCCTGCACCCCTACCCCCCAGCAGCCAGGGGCATCCTCCACCAGGCCCCCACTCATGTCCCCCTGCACCCCCACCCCCCACCAGTCAGGGACACCCTTCACCAGGCCCCCACTCATGTCCCCCTGCACCCACACCCCCCAGCAGTCAGGGGCACCCTCCACGAGGCCCCCATTCATGTCCCCCTGCACCCCCACCCCCCTCCAGCCAGGGGCACCCTCCACCAGGCCCCCACTCATGTCCCCCTGCTCCCCTACCCCCCACCAATCAGGGGCACCCTCCACCAGGCCCCCACTCATGTCCAACTCATGTCTCCCAGCACCCCCATCCCCCAGCAGTGCAGGGCACCCTCCACCAGGCCCCCACTCATGTCCCCCTGCACCCCCACCCTCCAGCAGCCTGGGGCACCCTCCACCAGGCCCCCACTCATGTCCCCCTGCACCCCCACCCACCAGCATCCAGGGGCACCCTCCACCAGGCCCCCACTCATGTCCCCCTGCACTCCCACCCCTCAGCAGTGCAGGGCACCCTCCACCAGGCCCCCACTCATGTCCCCCTGCACCCCCACCCACCAGCAGTCAGGGGAACCCTCCACCAGGCCCCCACTCATGTCCCCCTGCACCCCCACCCACCAGCACTGTGGTGCACCCTCCACCAGGCCCCCACTCATGTCCAACTCATGTCTCCCAGCACCCCCACCCCCCAGCAGTGCGGGGCACCTGCCAGCAGGCCCCCACACATGTCCCCCTGCACTCCCACCCCCCAGCAGTGCAGGGCACCCTCCACCAGGCCCACACTAATGTCCCCCTGCACCCCTACCCACCCGCAGACAGGGGCACCCTCCACCAGGCCCCCACTCATGTCCCCCTGCACCTCCACCCCCCAGCACTGTAGTGCACCCTCCACCAGGCCCCCACTCATGTCCAACTCATGTCTCCCAGCACCCCCACCCCCCAGCAGTGCAGGGCACCCTCCACCAGGCCCCCACTCATGTCCCCCTGCACCCCCGCCCCCCAGCAGCTAGGGGCACCCACCACCAGGCCCCCACTCATGTCCAACTCATGTCTCCCAGCACCCCCACCCCCCAGCAGTGCAGGGCACCCTCCGCCAGGCCCCCACTCATGTCTCCCTGCACCCCGACCCACCAGCATCCAGGGGCACCCTTCACCAGGCCCCCACTTATGTCCCCCTGCACTCCCACCCCCCAGCAGTGCAGGGCACCCTCCACCAGGCCCCCACTCATGTCCCCCTGCACCCCCACCCACCAGCAGTCAGGGGCACCCTCCACCAGGCCCCCACTCATGTCCCCCTGCACCCCCACGCCCCAGCAGCCAAGGACACCCTCCACCAGGCCCCCACTTATGTCCCCCTGCACCCCCACCCACCAGCATCCAGGGGCACTCTCCACCAGGCCCCCACTCATGTCCCCCTGCACTCCCACCCCCCAGCAGTGCAGGGCACCCTCCACCAGGCCCCCACTCATGTCCCCCTGCACCCCCACCCACCAGCAGTCAGGGGCACCCTCCACCAGGCCCCCACTCATGTCCCCCTGCACCCCCACGCCCCAGCAGCCAGGGGCACCCTCCACCAGGACCCCACTCATGTCCCCCTGTACCCCTACCCCCCAGCAGCCAGGGGCACCCTCCACCAGGCCCCCACTCATGTCCCCTTGTACCCCCACCCACCAGCAGCCAGGGGCACCCTCCACCAGGCCCCCACTTATGTCCCCCTGCACCCCCACCCGCCAGCACTGTGGTGCACCCTCCACCAGGCCCCCACTCATGTCCAACTCATGTCTCCCAGCACCCCCACCCCCTAGCAGTGTGGGGCACCTGCCAGCAGGCCCCCACACATGTCCCCTAGCCAACACGTCATCACAATCCAGATCCCAGGCTCCTATGCCCACACAAATTACACCCCACGCCACCTCAGTCCAAACACCCAACCAAGCTTTACATCCATTCAAAATTGAAATACCCATTACATGATAGATAACAAATAAGCAGTATGCGCATGAGTACAAGTCCGTCAGACCCTCACAATGGCAACACATGACTGTGAAAACCCACATTGTGGCAGGCATGAAACCAATGAGAGAAGTCCACACATTGAAGTAAGAAACAAAAATGTATTACAGTGTAAATGAAGTGAATGAAATCAAAAGAAACAATAATGGCAACAAATATCAAAATGCAGCATGTCCACCAAAATAATAAATAATGAAAATGGGAATCCAAAATAACCGTAATGAAATTGTGTCCAAAGTCACCGTCCAACAAAGCAAATCCAAAGGGAAAGTAAAGTGAAAATCCATTGCTCCATGGTGAAAAAATAATAAAAGATGAAGGCCACAAATCCACTGTCAAACTATGTACAAAGAGCAAATCCAGGGTCCATGATCCCAATGATGTAAATGAAACCTACAATAAAACCCACCTAACCAATAACTATATACAAAAAAGTGGGGCATAGTCCAAGCGCCCCAAATTAAAAAAAATAAATAAAACCTAACTCTAATTAACTATATATAATGGCAGCGGGCTAGTCCAACGGCTCACTTCTGGATGTTGCGGGCCAGGGCATCATCGAACTCCTGCTCAATGTCCCGGAGGCGGTCCTGTTCCATGGCCCCAAGGGTCCGCAGGGACGACGACATGTTCTCCTCCAACTCCCTGCGGATTGCCTCGAGGCACTCGGCCCGCCTCAGGGCCCTCCGCATGGAGTTCTCCGCCCTGACCATCGTGAGCCGTGCTTCTTCTGCCCGCTGCCGCTCCGCATCTATGGCGTGGCACAACCGCTGTCACACGGAAGACACTTCCCATCCTGGGTCCTCCTGCCCTCCGGCCGATGCCTGTCCCTCCGATATTGAAGGCCCCGAGCCATTGTGGCTCCCACCTACAGCCTCCTGCGCTGCTGCTGCTGTCCATATGCCCTGTCCGATGGTGCCTGCACATCCTCCTCCAGCTGGGGTGTAGTTGTTGATGTGGCCACCCCTGCTGGATGTCCGACTCCCGACTGTGGCAGGGATCTGTTGTCCACCAGCCTGGCCGCACGGTCAGAGGCAGCTCCACCGGGCACCCAAGTGTTACATGTGTGGGAAGATGGCATGGAGGACGACTGGGGCATAGGGGGTTCTGTTGAGGAGGGGGGTCCAGGAAACAGAGGAATCCGGCCATGGTGAGCTGTCCCAGTGGGTCAACGCGGTCAACGAGCCATGCGAGAAGACGTGCAGTCTCATCATGGAAAGACTGCAGGTCAGCTTGCATGGCCCGTTGACGCAACGCCACCCCACCCTGGACAGGCTCAACCTGTTGCAGGATAGCCACATCTGCAGGGAGAGGAAGGCCAGTTGGTGTAAGCCAATCCCCTCCCTGAGAACGTGTCTGGAGGTGGGCATCCCTGCTGGTGCAAGATGATGCAGTGACAGGAGCAGGGACAGGATTGCACACAGGCACCTCTGCGGCGGCCTGTGCTGCCACCTGTCCCTGGTCCTGCACTGCACCACTAGCACCAGTGGAATCCCCACCTCCAGACCCCGCCTCTGTTGCTTGCACGGCCTCCTCCTCCACCAAACCCCCCACCAACCTGGATGACTCCATGCCATCTTCCTCCGTTGGGCCCTGTGGGGTCCCAGCTGCCCCATCTGCTACCGAGGAGTCCAACTCCAACCTCCGCCTCCTGGACCTCCCACGAGCAGCTGCGGCCTCAAATGCGGCACCGGACTCCTCACTCCCCGACGAGATCACAACCTGGGAGGGGAGCCGGGCCTTGCGTCCCCGGCTGGTGGTGCGACCCCTGCTGCTGTGCTCCACAGCACCTTCTCCGCCCTCTTCATCAGTTGACGCGGCAGACAGGGAGAAATAAAACACAGGCATCAGGGCACTGTATAATGGACTCATAAACACATGACAGTTGTACATGAGTGGCATTGGCAAACCTCAGACATGGCATCACAATCCCCAACACACATGTTATTTCAACTTGCACACATGAGCTATACCACAGCCATATCGCAACAGCCAGCACCATCCATACACATACAACAGCATGAGCAGGCAAAGGTGAGCCAGACAACACATGCGACACAGGGAGTGCACTACACATGCACACACACCACCAGACTTGCATGCATGTGTACACCTCCGCCAACTGTCGCAGTGTTCAGATCGGCATCCATGTCACACCTGCCAATCATTCTTCCACATCCTTTGCCATGCAAGCCTACACACACAAGCACCATCCATGCGTCACACATGAGAGCCCTCGCATGTGTCAGCCTCACGGCCCTGTACCCCCCATACTTGGCCACATAAAACCACATGTGCAACCTGCACACTCCTGCCACACCACCACACGCACAGCTTACAATCAGTATGCATGTACACTTACTGCTCGACTCCAGACGGGTCTGCCTCTCAAGGACATGGACGTGGAGCGCTGGCGATATGCGTTCCAGGACCCTCATCTGATCTTCCGACAAGTGGCCCCGGTGCCCCTTAGCATCTGCTGCTTTCAGGAGGCTCCGGGCCTTCTTGAGGGTCCTGGACCTGAAGTCCTCCCAGCGCTTCTTCACATGATGGAATAGTCAGACTGCCACCCCCTCCGCGTTGATGGCAGTCACGATGTCCGTCCAGATCCGAGTCTGTCCTTCCTTGTCGGCACGCAACCTTCCAAAGAGGGCATCATACTGCCCCAGGACATGCTCCACCAGGACACCAACTTCGGTGGCAGTGAAGCTGGTGCCCCTCTGCCTCACTGGCCAGGGGTTGCCACTGGTGCCAGATGTTGCAATGCCCGACATGGCAACCCCAGAGGCAGGAGTGGGTGGGCAACTGGGTCCTGGGGCTGGGTTGTGTAGCGATGGTGTCCCAGTCGGGAGTCTTCGGTTCCAGCAGGGGTGGTCACAGCAACAGCACCCCTGGCTGATGTGCAGGCAGCAAATGGCAGGACACGTGGGCAGCAGGCAGTCAGGCAGCAGCAGATGGCAGGTGGGAGCGTGCTCGGTGCTCTGGGGGACAGTAATTCGGCCTTCTGGGCAAGAGCGTGGTCTTCCGCGTGCTTACGCATAGCCAGCTTGATACGTAATGATTTGGCACGTGAAAATCCTGCACGTCTGCGTGTAATTCGAGGAAAGGCCCTTAGCGCGTAAGCGTGTCAGCACACGTACGTTAATTCATTGGCCCAAAGGCCCCCAGGCGCGTCTATGACATCACGCGCATGGCCGTTGAGAATGGCGCATGTAAAAAAAAAATACACGTCCGAGTGTCAAAGCGTGTAATTGGTGGAAATGGCCTCAGTGCGTATGCGCGTCTGTGACGTGTGTATAAAAGGTACGTGTAGAACACCATTTCCTTGTATGTGCTTTTCGTGGAGAGCGAGTGGGTGAAATCTGTACTTCTTGTCGGTTCACACGCGATTTACTTCACGGCGTTTCAAGTTCGTACTCCCTGTTACCTCTGACAACTTTTTCTCTTTTCCTCTTTTTCCTGGGCCTGTTTCCTCAAACAGCGTTCCCTTCTACTGTTGTCCTGTCACCTCAGACAGCGTACAATTCTTCTTTTGGCGGGGGTGTTGCCAACGCGCACACGTGCGTCTTTTTCACGCTTTTTTTCCTGGCAGACGGTGAGTCGCGTACGTATTTAACATCTGTGTTTGCCCCGTGTGTCGCGTACCCCTTCAGAGGTCATTCTAGGCTGTGTGTGACACGCATACGTTCACTCTTGTGTTTCTGGGTGCCACAGCGTAGTGCAGGTTTATTTTTCCACACACGTGGTCTAGGAGGGGTTGTGTGCACCTTACTTCCCTTTTTTGGGGTGCCTGTGCGTTGCGTGACCCGTCATCTTTCCCCAGGGGTGACATACAGCCTTGCTAGAGCACTAGGGTACGATTACCATCTGGTACCCAACCCCTTTGACCCCCAATTGCCCAGGACAATAGTTCACAGCGACTCCCCTACGCACAATAACATCAGTGCCATGGCTGGGAGGCGAACAAGCCGTAAGGGTGGCAAAGGTGGCCAAGCCCCAAGTGGTGGCCGTGGTGGATCCGGTAGGGGACATGGCCATGATTTGCAGGGTGCCCCTAGCCCCCCATGTGTGGAGGACCAGTTAGGGATACCCATGTCCCCTCCCCCTGGTTGAGGGTAACGTGGCTGACACCATCCATGCTCAGCACTTGTTGGACCAGCCCACTGTGGCACCAGACCTGGCACAGGGTGACTCCATGGCTGACTTCCAGGTCACCAGGTCTAGGCCACGTGCGCCGGTGCACGTTGGTGTCGTCAGGCCACGTGGATCAGGGGCAGCTATGTCATCTGCTGCCCCGAGTAGGCAGGGTGGGGAGTCTGCAGGGGCAGCTGCGGCTCCATCCACAACACCTCTCACACACCCAGCCAGGACAGTGTCGGTCCAAGTCCATCCTGCTGACATTCCCCCTGACACCATCACACTTGAGCTAATGCCTGCACCAACTCCCAAGCTGAGTGTGCAATCCTACACTCCTAGTACAGAGTCCACTGGGGCTCCTGCCCCTAGTGTCCAGAGCGGCAGAGGACACTTAGGATCCCCACCACCTTCCAAGCGGAAGAGGAAGAGTGCTCGTCCAGTAGAGGCTGATGCCCCAGGCACAGCTACACAGTCCGGCCCGTCAAGGAAGCCCAGCTTCAATGAGGCCGAAATGAATGCACTTGTAGAGTATGTGTCCGCACATGACCGCGAAATGGTGATTGTTGCAGGATCCAAGACCACACCTGCACAATGTCTGGCACACTGGCAGACCATCGCGGACATCATAAGTGCCCTTGGAATCATGAGGAGCACAGCTACTGAATGCTACAAGCGCTGGAATGACCTGAAGCACAGGGCAAAGAATAAGCTGGCCTCAAGTCATGCCACCACTCTAGCGATTGGAGGTGGGTCTCCAGCAGAGGACATAGAACTCACTCCACATGAGCATGTTGCTGGGACCTACATCACGGAGGAACAGATCCAAGGCGTGGGAGAACTGGCAGATTACGAGGCATTGTCCGGTGAGTGCACATGCATGTGTGTGTCATCCATGTGGATGGTGTGTGTGTGAGGGCTTCTGTTTGGGTGCCAGGTGAGGGTGTGTGTGCCTGAGTGGTTTGGGTCACCCATGTGCCTCATCCAATACATTATGCGCAACATCATTTGGGTTTAGCAGTATCCCTTCTGCCAACAGTTGACATCTACCCCAACACCAGGCCAGTTGCCCTTGAAGTGTCATCTTGCCACAACATTGTTGCTTATTTTTCTCTGTTTATTCAGGCAGATTGTTTGCATCCCTGCCACAGTCGGGAGTCGGAGGTCCAGCAGGGGTGGACACCACAGCAACTGGACCCCAGCAGATGGAGGATGTGCCAGCATCATTGGGCAGGGCACGTGCACGACGGCGTCCGTGGATTCCATCAGCCTGGATGCCGTTGTGCTGGCAGAGGCAGTTGCGTCGGAGGTAGCAGCGGAGTCAACATGGGAGGCATCATGGCTCGGGGCAATCTACATCGAAGGGGCAGGCATCGACGGGAGGACAGGAGGACCCAGGACGGGAAGTGTCTTCCGTGGGGCAGCGGTTGGGCCAGCAGATAGGTGCGGAGCGGCGGCGGGCGGAAGAGGCGCGACTCACGAAGGTCAGGGCAGAGAACTCCCTGCGGAGGGCCCTTAGGCGGGCCGAGTGCCTCGAGGGAATCCGCAGGGAGTTGGAGGAGGACATGCCGGCGTCCCTGCAGACCCTCAGGGCCATGGAACAGGACCGCCTCCGGGACATCGAACAGGAGTTCGATGATGCCCTGGCCCGGGACACCACTGAGTGAGCTGCTGGACTAGCCCGCCGCCTTTGTATATAGTTAATTAGTGTTAGGTTTTATTTCTTTTTTTTAATTTGGGGCGCTTGGACTATGCCCCACTTTTTTGTATATAGTTATTAGTTAGGTAGGTTTTATTGTAGGTTTCATTTACATCGTTGGGATCATGGACCATGGATTTGCTCTTTGTACATAGATTGACAGTCGATTTGTGGCCTTCATCTTTTATTATTTGTTTCACCATGGAGCAATGGATTTTCACTTTACTTTCCCTTTGGATTTGCTTTGTTGGACAGTGACTTTGGACACAATTTCTTTACGGTTATTTTGGAGTCCCATATTCGTTATTATTTTTGTGGACATGCTGCATTTTGATATTTGTTGCCATTATTGTTTGTTTAGATTTCATTCACTTCGTTTACACTGTAATACATTTTTGTTTCTTACTTCAATGTGTGGACTTCTCTCATTGGTTTCATGCCTGTCAGAACGTGGGTTTTCACAGTCATGTGTTGCCATTGTGTGGGTCTGACGGACTTGTACTCATGCGCATACTCCTTATTTGTTATCTATCATGTAATGGGTATTTCCATTTTGAATGGATGTCAAGCTTGGTTGGGTGTTTGGACTGGGGTGGCGTAGGGTGGGATTTGGGTGGGCATAGGAGCCTGGGATCTGGGTTGTGATGACGTGTTGGCTGGGGGACATGTGTGGGGGCCTGCTGGTAGGTGCCCCGCACTGCTGGTGGGTGGGGGCACAGGGGGACATGAATGGGGGCCTGGTGGAGGGTGCCCCTGACTGCTGGGGGGTGCGGGTGCAGGGAGACATGAGTGGGGGCCTGGTGAAGGGTGCCCCTGGCTGCTGGTGGGTGCGGGTGCAGGGGGACATGAGTGGGGGCCTGGTGGAGGGTGTCCCTGGCTGCAGGGGGGTGGGGTGCAGGGGGACATGAGTGGGGGCCTGGTGGAGGGTGCCCCTGACTGCTGGGGGGTGGGGGTGCAGGGGGACATGAGTGGGGGCCTGCTGGCAGGTGCCCCGCACTGCTGGTGGGTGGGGGTGAAGGGGGACATGAGTGGGGGCCTGGTGGAGGGTGCCCCTGACTGCTGGGGGGTGGGGGTGCAGGGGGACATGAGTGGGGGCCTGGTGGAGGGTGCCCCTGACTGGTGGGGGGTGGGGGTGCAGGGGGACATGAGAGGGGGCCTGGTGGAGGGTGCCCCTGACTGCTGGGGGGTGGGGGGGTGGGAGACATGTGTGTGGGCCTGCTGGCAGGTGCACCTGACTGCTGGGGGGAGGGGTGGTGGGATACATGTGTGGGGGCCTGGTGGAGGGTGCTCCTGGATGCTGGTGGGTGGGGGTGCAGGGGGACATGAGTGGGGGTCTGGTGGAGGGTGCCCCTGGCTGCTGGGGGGTGGGGGTGCAGGGGGACATGAGTGGGGGCCTGGTGGAGGGTGCCCCTGACTGCTGGGGGGTGGGGGTGCAGGGGGACATGAGTGGGGGCCTGCTGGCAGGTGCCCCGCACTGCTGGTGGGTGGGGGTGCAGGGGGACATGAGTGGGGGCCTGGTGGAGGGTGCCCCTGACTGCTGGTGGGTGGGGGTGCAGGGGGACATGAGTGGGGGCCTGGTGGAGGGTGCCCCTGACTGGTGGGGGGTGGGGGTGCAGGGGGACATGAGTGGGGGCCTGGTGGAGGGTGCCCCTGACTGCTGGGGGGTGGGGGTGGTGGGAGACATGTGTGTGGGCCTGCTGGCAGGTGCCCCTGACTGCTGGGGGGTGGGGGTGGTGGGAGACATGTGTGGGGGCCTGGTGGAGGGTGCCCCTGGATGCGGGTGGGTGGGGGTGCAGGGGGACATGAGTGGGGGCCTGGTGGAGGGTGCCCCTGACTGCTGGGGGGTGGGGGTGGTGGGAGACATGTGTGTGGGCCTGCTGGCAGGTGCCCCTGACTGCTGGGGGGTGGGGGTGGTGGGAGACATGCGTGGGGGCCTGGTGGACGGTGCCCCCGGATGCTGGTGGGTTAGGGTGCAGAGGGACATGAGTAGGGGCCTGGTGGAGGGTGCCCCTGACTGCTGGGGGGTGGGGGTGCAGGGAGACATGAGTGGGGGCCTGCTGGACGGTGCCCCTGACTTCTGGGGGGTGGGGGTGGTGGAAGACATGTGTGTGGGCCTGCTGGCAGGTGTCCCTGACTGCTGGGGGGTGGGGGTGGTGGGAGACATGTGTTGGGGCCTGGTGGATGGTGCCCCTGGATGCTGGTGGCTGGGGGTGCGGGGGGACATGAGTGGGGGCCTGGTGGTGGGTGCCCCCGACTGCTGGGGGGTGTGGGTGCAGGGGGACATGAGTGGGGGCCTGGTGGAGGGTGCCCCTAACTGCTGGGGGATGGGGGTGCAGGAGGACATGAGTGGGGGCCTGGTGGAGGGTGCCCCTGACTGCTGGGGGGTGGGGGTGCTGGGGGACATGAGTTGGACATGAGTGGGGCCTGGTGGAGGCTGCCCCTGACTGCTGGGGGGTGGGGGTGGTGGGAGACATGTTTGTGGGCCTGTTGGCAGGTTCCCCTGACTGCTGGGGTGTGGGGTGGTGGGAGACATGTGTGGGGGCCTGGTGGAGGGTGCCCCTCACTGCTGGGGGGTGGGGGTATTGGGAGACATGTGTGGGGGCCTGGTGGAGGGTGCCCCTAGCTGCTGGGGGGTGGGGGTACAGGGGGACATGAGTGGGGGCCTGGTGGAGGGTGCCCTGCACTGCTGGGGGGTGGGAGTGCAGGGGGACATGAGTGGGGGCCTGGTAGAGGGTGCCCTTGGATTCTGGGGGGTGGGGGTGCAGGGGGACATGAGTGGGGGCCTGGTGGAGGGTGCCCTGCACTGCTGGGGGGTGGGGGTGCTGGGAGACATGAGTTGGACATGAGTGGGGGCCTGGTGGAGGGTGCCCACGGCTGCTTGGGGGTGGGGGTGCAGGGGGACATAAGTGGGGGCCTGGTGGAGGGTGCCCCTGACTGCTGGGGGGTGGGGGTGCAGGGGGACATGAGTTGGACATGAGTGGGGCCTGGCGGAGGCTGCCCCTGACTGCTGGGGGGTGGGGGTGGTGGGAGACATGTGTGTGGGCCTGCTGGCAGGTGCCCCTGACTGCTGGGGTGTGGGGGTGGTGGGAGACATGTGTGGGGGCCTGGTGGAGGGTGCCCCTGACTGCTGGGGGGTGGGGGTATTGGGAGACATGTGTGGGGGCCTGGTGGAGGGTGCCCCTAGCTGCTGGGGGGTGGGGGTACAGGGGGACATGAGTGGGGGCCTGGTGGAGGGTGCCCTGCACTGCTGGGGGGTGGGAGTGCAGGGGGACATGAGTGGGGGCCTGGTGGAGGGTGCCCCTGGATGCTGGGGGGTGGGGGTGCAGGGGGACATGAGTTGGACATGAGTGGGGGCGTGGTGGAGGGTGCCCATGGCTGCTTGGGGGTGGGGGTGCAGGGGGATATGAGTGGGGGCCTGGTGGAGGGTGCCCCTGGATGCTGGTGGGTGGGGGTGCTGGGAGACATGCGTTGGTGATCAGTAGTGCAAGGTGACATGTGGGTTGGCTGGGGGGCATGGCCATGGTGGATGGGCTGCCTGTGGGACATGAGCAGGGGTGCAGGGTAATCCCCTGTGGTGTGGGCTGCCTGCAGGGGCCGTGGAGGGTGTAGAGGGAACACCTGGGAGGACCCACACGGTCAATTCATGTGTAGTACTACCCGGCACCCCCGAAATACACGTACCCTGCTGAATTAGCGTGTGGAACTTCATGCGCACCCCGGAATCCACGTACCCTGCTGAAATCGTGTGTGGAACTTCCCGCGCACCCCGGAATACACGTACCCAGGCCAATCACGTGTGGGACTTCCCGTGCACCCCGGAATACACGGACCCAGGTAATTCGCGTGTTGGACTTCCCGCGCACCCCGGAATACACGGGCCCAGGCAATTCGCGTGTGGAACTTCCCGTGCAGGCAGGAATACATGTACCCAGGCCAATCGTGCGTGGAACTTCCAGCGCAACCCGGAATCCACGTACCCTGCTGAAATCGCGTGTGGAACTTCCCGCGCACCCCAGAAAACACGTACCCTGCAGAATTAGCGTGTGGAACTTCACGCGCACCCCGGAATCCACGTACCCTGCTGAAATCACGTGTTGAACTTCCCGCGCACCCCGGAATACAAGTACCCAGGCCAATCGCGTGTGGGACTTTCCGCGCACCCCGGAATACACGGACCCAGGCAATTAGCGTGTGGAAATTCACGCGCACCCCGGAATCCACATACCCTGCTGAAGTCGCATGCGGAACTTCTCGCGCACCCCGGAATTCATGTACCCAGGCCAATCACGTGTGGGACTTCCTGCGCACCCCGGAATACACGGACCCAGGCAATTCACGTGGTGGACTTCCCGCGCTCCCCGGAATACACTGACCCAGGCAATTCGCGTGTGGAACTTCCCGCGCAGGCAGGAATACACGTACCCAGGCCAATCACGTGTGGAACTTCCCACGCACCCCGGAATCCACGTACCCTGCTGAAATTGCGTGTGGAACTTCCCGCGCACCCCGGAATACACATACCCTGCAGAATTAGCGTGTGGAACTTCACGCGCACCCCGGAATCCACGTACCCTGCTGAAATCACGTGTGGAACTTCCCCTGCATCCCGGAATACACGTACCCAGGCCAATCGTGTGTGGGACTTTCTGCGCACCCCGGAATACACGGACCCAGGCAATTTGCTTGTGGAACTTCACGCGCAGCATGGAATACACGTACCCAGGCCAATTGCGTGTGGGCCTTCCCGCGTACCCCAGAATACACAGACCCAGGCAATTCGTGTGTGGAACTTCCCACGCACCCCGTAATACACCTACCCAGCCAATCGCGTGTGGGACTTCTCGCGCACCCCGGAATACACGTACCCAGGCAAATCGCGTGTGGGGCTTTCCGCGCACCCCAGAATACATGTACCCAGGTAAATCGCGTGTGGGACTTTCCACGCAGCACAGAATACACGCACATGCTATTTTTCACACAGCGGGTGTCCGTGTTTGTCACGTACCCCTTTGCACGTCATTTGTCTTAGAGGGCCACAGTATGTGACATTCATCATAGCTGTATATAGGTGCTTTTTGTTGGCGCACATTTTGGCGCACATTTATTTCAGGGGCAGGGACACTGCCGCCTGCTTTCTTGTGGCGGACGTGTTTGGGCCTGTGGGCTGGTTTGACCGTGCGCTGGTTTGCCCTATTGGATTCCATGAATACGTGTTGTAGGCGAGCGTGTGGGCGTTCCACGCACTTGCCTCCTGTACTATCCCCGTGACGCCCACATTTTGACGAGTTGTTCCCCATTCCGAGTGTTACGCCCCGTGTTCCGCCTACTTTTGTTGTGTGCGCCGCCCTTTGTGCGATTTTGCTGTGGCCGTGGCGCAGGCCGTTAGATATCCTGTGGCCCGGCGTGCACCGCGCACTTTTTCAGCGCACATCCAATATTTTTCTCGCGCACGGCCTTCCATGAATCGATGTGCGCTGGTTTCCTGCGATTTTCGCACTTGCAATGCGATTTTCGCACTTTTACTGCGATTCGCACGTTTTGGCACCTCTACGCGGGAATTTTCAGCGCACATTAATTCCATGAATCGACACCATAATATTATGGCTAATAGACAACCCTGTTTGGGACAATTTTTAACTTGTATCGCTGAAGGCAATTAAACAAGCCAAAGGTAGACCAGAGGCTGGCCTTCTCACAGCAGTAAGGAAGTCTTCTGGCCTTGCAATTACCGAATGGGCTACCCCTAATGACTATATGCACTTAGTTTAAATACACACCAGTTCACATATCATTGCACTTATTAACATATACTGGAATCGAGCTGCCTTGCAGACTATTGACTTCCTTTCTGATATTGAGGTCCTACTCAATTTGATTGCTTTGGATAATACAACATGCTCGACCTTGGTAGTGGGAGATTTAAATTTACACTGCTTCCAGGTAAACTCCCATCAGGAATTAAAGATCATTCAGAGCTGGTCGGACATCATGGCTAATAATGACCTGCACATGGCAAATGGTTCAATAGAATGGGACATCCCGCATCGACCAACATGGCATCGCCAAAACCAAAAATCCACCATAGACTATATATACATCGATTCCAAGACATTCTTACTGGCGAAAAAGCTTGAAGTACAAGCACAAACTTTAAGCGACCACGACCAACTGATTTTTACATGGTCGCATGACATTCTCACGCAATCTGAATATCTGAAAACATCATATGCAATAAATAGTGGATGGAAGAGGTTACTTCTGAAAGAGGACTCCTTACATAGTCTCCTTTACTGTTTGAAATTCAAGGTTGCGCAATCCCGCCCTATAATGGCAGCGGAGGACTTGTATGTTGATGCACTCCAACTATTCTCAGAAATTGACAATGGTCAACAAAAAACATCTTTCTTACATAACCACGTCTTTGACCCTGAGTTGAAATTGCGAAAGTCCATTCTGCGGAAGGAAATAAGATTGCAGCAAAAGTCCAAACTATTTGGGTGCCAGAATAAGATTAGACATCTAAGACCAACATATAAAAACAGGATAATAGCGAGAAAATTCCTCCTCTTCCAAAATGATAGCGAAGACTTGTTGAGAGCACTTTCTGCTAAAAACTCACAAGACATATGGTTGCTCCTAAATAAACCTACTCACCCCTCACAGATCGCCTTACAAATTAACCCTGTAAGCGAGCAAAAAGGGACATCTCATTTTCTAAATCTATACACGTCTCCCAAAACTCCTCTAGCATCAATAATGGAGAGGTGGATTCACACGCCCAGTCTAGACATAAACTTTGACCAAGATGATATTGAATTCTATATCTCTAAGCTTAAAAGATGAAGGGCCCGGGCCCTGATGGCCTGTCAAATGTAATAATGAAATCAAACCCAAAATGTGGGCTCAGATTTTGTCCATCATCTTTAATGATGTCCTTAATTCTGGTAAAATTCCCCCCTCTTGGCGAAAATCGGTGATTGCCCCCATTTTTTAAAAAGGGGATCGACAGAAGCCTCAAAGTTACTGCCTGATTACGCTGTTAGACGTCCCAGGGAAGTTATTCTCCAAACTTATTTTATGGGACTTTACTCAGTGGTTAGTACAAAACAAACTAAACGACCCACATCAAACACGCTTTATTCCTGGTGTTGGGATTGCTATAAACTTAACAACAATAACTGCAATCCATCAGCATGCTCAGTCCTCGAAACAGAGCATATATCTTGCTTTTGCGGACTATAAGTCTGCGTTTGACTCAGCCAGTCGCTGACGCTTGCTGAACAAGCTATTAGCGGCGTGATGCCACCATCTCTGGTTGACCTGAATTCCCAACTTCATTTTGATACGTCAATCTGTGTAAGATTGAACATGCAACAACCTTTGTCCGCTCCTATCTGGATGTATCGCGGCCTTAAACAAGGCTTCATCCTGGCAGCAATTTTATTTAATTTCTTCATCCATGACCTACGAAGGAATTTTTCAGAGTTAATTACTGACCCCCCGTGACAAGGCAATGAGGATGTATCTTGGCTTCTTTATGCAAACGACCTTGTCCTGCTATCCAAGACACCGGTTGGCATTCAAAAATTACTGTCTGCTCTAGAGCAATATGCCAATACAAACGATTTAGAAATTAACACAAATAAAACTAAGGTATTATGCTTACAAAATAGAAAACCATCTAGATCTACTAGTTTCAAATGGCATCTTGACACTAATATATTGGAAACCGTAAATGAGTAAAAATATTAGAGGGTAATTCATAGAATTTCGCACAAAAGTAGCGCACGTGGCAGGCGCACAGTGTGCATGTGCGAATGTCTGCGCCAGCCGCGTGCGCTAAAATCGATTTACGCGCACAGCGTATTCATGGATTTTAGCCGCCAAAACCAGCCGTGGCGCAGAGTGGCGCAGCGACCCTGCAGCTGTGCCAGTTACGCCCCCAAGAACGCCCTCGCGCAAGGAAAAGCCATCAAAATTCCAAATTCAGCGCAAAGGGCTGTGCTAACCCTGGACCAGTTTACAGGGCTGCCAAACAGCAAACACCAAGCGGGGAACGTGTATTACTGGGGTGCGTGTGAAGTTTCACACGCAAAAGGGCATGTGCGAGTGGGGTACGTGTATTACTGGGGTTCGTGGGAAGTTTCAGATGCGATTTCAGCAGGGTACGTGTATTACGGGGTTCGCGGGAACTTTCACACGAGAAAGGGCCTGTGCGAGTGGGGTATGTGTATTACGGGGGTGCGCGGGAAGCTTCACACGCGTTTGGCCTGGGTACGTGTATTTCAGGGGTGTGCAGGAAGTTTCACACGCGATTGGCCTGGGTACGTGTATTTCAGAGGTGTGCGGGAAGTTTCACACGCGATTGGGCTGGGTACATGTATTTCAGGGGTGCGCGGGAAGTTTCACATGCGATTGGCCTGGGTACGTGTATTTCAGGGGTGCGCGGGAAGTTTCACATGCGATTTCAGCAGGGTACCTGTATTTCAGGGGTGCGCGGGAAGTTTCACACGCGATTGGCCTGGGTATGTGTATTTCAGGGGTGCGCGGGAAGTTTCACACGCGATTGGGCTGGGTACGTGTATTTCAGGGGTGCGCGGGAAGTTTCACACGCGATTGGCCCGGGTATGTGTATTTCAGGGGTGCGCGGGAAGTTTCACACGCGATTGGGCTGGGTACGTGTATTTCAGGGGTGCGCGGGAAGTTTCACACGCGATTGGCCTGGGTACGTGTATTTCAGGGGTGCGCGGGAAGTTTCACACACGATTGGGCTGTGTACGTGTATTTCAGGGGTGCACAGGAAGTTTCACACGCGATTGGCTTGGGTACGTGTATTTCAGGGGTGCGTGGGAAGTTTCACACTTGATTGGCCTGGGTACGTGTATTTCAGGGGTGCGTGGGAAGTTTCACACACGATTCACCCGGGTATGTGTATTTCAGAGGTGCGCGGGAAGTTTCACACGCGATTGGCCTGGGTACGTGTATTTCAGGGGTGCGTGGGAAGTTTCACATTCGATTGGCCTGGGTATGTGTATTTCAGGGGTGCGCGGGAAGTTTCACACGCAATTGGCATGGGTACGTGTATTTCAGGGGAGCGCGGGAAGTTTCACACGTGATTGGCCTGGATACGTGTATTTCAGGGGCGTGCGGGAAGTTTCACACGCGATTGGAGTAGGGTACGTGTATTACCGGGCTGCGCATGAAGTTTCACACGTGATTTTGCTGTCAGAGCGGGGAACGCGTATTTTGGGGGTGCGCGGGGAGTCCTACACGTGATTTGGCAGTGTGGTTCCTTCCAGGTGTCCCCTCTACCCCCTCCACGGCCCCTGCAGGCAGCCAACACCACAGGGGACTACCCTGCACCCCTTGTCATGTCCCACAGGCAGCCCATCCACCATGCGCATGCCCCCCAGCCAAGCCACATGTCACGTTGCAATATGATCACCAACTCATGTCTCCCAGCACCCCAACCCCCAGCAGTGCAGGGCACCTGCCAGCAGGCCCCCACACATGTCCCCCAGCACCCCCCATGCCCCAGCAGTCAGGGGAACCTGCTAGCAGGCCCCCACTCATGTCCCCCTGCACCCCCACCCCCCAGCTGTCAGGGGCACCTGCCAGCAGGCCCCTACTCATGTCCCACACATGTCCCCCAGCAGTCAGGGGCACCTGCCAGCAGGCCCCTACTCATGTCCCACACATGTCCCCCAGCAGTCAGGGGCACCTGCCAGCAGGCCCCCACACATGTCCCACACATGTCCCCCGGCACCCCCAACCCCCAGCAGTCAGGCGCACCTGCCAGCAGGCCCCCACACATGTCCCCCTGCACCCGCACCCCCCAGCAGTCAGGGGCACCTGCCAGCAAGCCCCCACACATGTCCCCCTGCACCTCCACCCCCCTGCAGTCAGGGGCACCTGCCAGCAGGCCCCCACTCATGTCCCCCTGCTCCCCCACCACCCAGCAGTCAGGGGCACCTGCCAGCAGGCCCAAACTCATGTCCCACACATGTCCCCCTGCACCCCCACCCCCCAGCAGTCAGGGGCACCTGCCAGTAGGCCCCCACACATGTTCCACACATGTCCCCCTGCACCCCCACCCCCCAGCAGTGCAGGGAACCTGCCAGCAGGCCCCCACACATGTCTCCCTGCACCCCCACCCCCCAGCAGTCAGGGGCACCTGCCAGCAGGCCCCCATACATGTCCCCCTGCACCCCCACCCCCCAGCAGTCAGGGGCATCTGCCAGCAGGCCCCCACTCATGTCCCACACATGTCCCCCTGCACCCCCACCCCCCCATCATTGACAGGCACCTGCCAGCAGGCCCTGACACATGTCCCCCAGCCAACATGTCATCACAATCCAGATCCCTGGCTCTTATGGCCACACAAATCCCACCCCACAGCACCCCAGTCCAAACACCCAACCAAGCTTTACATCCACTCCAAATTGAAATCCCCATTACATGATAGATCACAAATAAGCAGTATGTGCATGAGTACACGTCTGTCCAACCCACACAATGGCAACACATGACTGAGAAAACCCACATTGTGACATGCATGAAACCAATGAGAGAAGACCACACATTGAAGTAAGAAACAAAAATGTAATCAAGTCAAAATGAAGGGCTCTGGATCCACTGATGGTAAAGAGAAGCAAACAAACAGATCGAGCAAAAGAAATTACGACGCTACCTGAGTCAACTGAAAGCGCAAACAACTCAATAATCTGTACGTCTTCCTCTCCGAGATCGGTAGAAGAATTTATACTAGAGAGCTCACTAATGGACGTAAGCCAACACCTAGATGAAACAAAGATGATTTCAATGAACTCTACGGCCACGAAAGGTGTCCAGGTTCAAAAAATCAAGCCTACTGATGTTTCTAATGCTCGGATACAAGAAAAGAAACCTACTGAAAAAGCACCGGCAAAAAAAAAAAAACCCTAAAGAAATAGACCTCACCGGTGTTCCGGTTTCGACAATCCGCAACATCCCAAAACAATCTACAGACTCAGTCCCTGACTCTTCTCGGAAAAAGAGTCCACTGAAAAACAGCAGAGACGATCGTGCGAGACAGAGTGGTCCTTCTCTATCAAAGACGCGTCTCTTTAAGATTGAGCAAACATCCTCAGCGGACCAGTATATGGTCCTAAATCGCAATATGGTGCTGAAGATACTTAAAAAGACTAAAACTCTGCAAAACTTAAAATCAGACGATTTCGCACTAATTGAACCCTACCATAGTAAGAAACTAGCAAAGGCGTACTTGCATATTAAACAACGAGCTTTGAAAGACCTCTCTCAAGATGCCTATCTGGAATTAGAACACCTAGGGTTCAGTTTATTCGAGATCCCGACGTCGATCCAGAAAGACTCGTCAAGATACCCACATAGGACCTCCCCAAAAAGGAACTATAGGTTCAAATCTAGAACCGAAGACCTATATAGACCTGGAAGAGGAGACCAAAGTCCACAAACTCGAGCCCAGTGGCCGAATAAGTCAAGAAGAGACGAAAGATTTGATCATAGACAAGAGAGGAGACAAAACTATAAATCGGCTCGAGACACTGAACAAGCCTCATCAGAACGCTTGTGTGACCAGGAAAGGAGATCACTATGGACTGAGTCTCCATTAGGAAAAAAAACAACCAATCGAACCCACCATGAAACAGAAAACGAAACAAAGAAGAGTAAATGGAGCTGGTTCCGCAATATTTTAACGCCAGGGCAAGCAAAATAGCAATCACTAAGGGATGCAAAGCCAATGATACCAGCATCCCATTCGTCTGCAACAACTCCAATAAGTAACACTTTAAGTATAGCATCTTGGAACACTAGGGGACATGTACACCTTACCAACTCCGAGAGCCACGATCTCAGCGGGTATGACATCATCTGCCTTCAAGAGACTTGGCTGTGCGAAAAACCGACACTCGATGGCTATTCTATTGAAATATCACCGGCACACAAGGGACCACTTGGCCGCCCTTCATCGGGTCTACTTACAGCAACTAGGATTGGTTCTGGGGTAGCAATTATGAAGGTGATAAAGAGGACATACGAAATGCTGGCAGTCCTAACTGTATGGAATTCAAGAACATCCAAGACAAAGCCAGAATCACAAGAGCTGGTAGCAATAATAAATGTGTACTGGAACCCCCAAAAGACTTCAACAGTGAATATGTGTGAAGAAGTAATAAATACAATCGACGAAATCTCTATCAACTACAAATCTCCCAACATTATGATCTGTGGTGACCTAAACTCCAACTGCGCAACGTCCAGTTCAATTGAAAGAAATCGATCTACCAATTCAACCACGCTAAACAGGGGTCTGGCCTGGAACAGAACCATGAAATCTCGCAACCTACATAACGCGGCTTCAATGTCGACTTCGGAGTCTTTGCTACCGACATGGGAACGGGTTGGATCCTCGGCAACTCTTGATTACATTTTCGTCTCTGACTCTCTACACTGCAACATTGTCTCTTTTGATATCATCAAAACAACGCACAGTGACCATAATTTATTACATCTCAAATGTAAACATCAGAAGACTCCTTCGCAATTCTATGTGTCTGAAATTGAGACAAATGCACAACACACCCGTTTACGAATGATTGCTTCGGATGTCTCCAAGCTAAATGACCAGTTCACAATTCAAACTTCAAATCCTACAGTGCAAGACGATGTGGCCAGATCAAGCTACATCCCTCTTCTCTTGGCCTTTAAAAAACCAAGGAAAACCACGAATATGATGTTCGTCGAGCATACTCACGAATACAATGCAACTCTGGTCGCAAAACGCAGAACATTAAGAAGACTAAGAAGGAAAGCAAAAAGTGTCAATTTACCATCTCTGTGGGAAACTCTAAAAACAGAAACCAGAGACTACAAACAATGGTTGAAAAATTCAAGGAATCTCTTATATCAAGCTGACGCTGAACAGATGCTGAAAGCATTAGCTAACAAAAAATCTCGCGACTTCTGGGCACTGATAAATAAATCAAACAAGATCTCAAAATCACACATGATAAATCCAGTTTCAGAAGAAAACTGGATCACACACTTCTCAAATCTATTCAAAGAACCAGAAGAAAATAAGGAGGTTTTCATCAGAGAAGAAGACTCATCATGGGTGGACCTGACAGATGTGAGAGATATCAACAACTTAATAATGAAACTAAATTCATCAAGAGCAGCCGGACCGGACGGCCTGGCAAACTGTGACCTAAAGCAACATCCAGTCGAGTGGTCGAAACTTATAAGCACGATCTTTAAATTCTGTATGGCAAAAAGAACATTACCAGAATCATGGTCTCAAGCGTTGATCGTTCCCATTTATAAAAAAGGCCCCAGAGACGATCCTGTGAATTATAGGCCAATAGCTCTTCTGGACGTTATCGGGAAGATTTTTGCCTCTTCCCTTTTATGTCACTTCCGGAAATGGGCGATCTCAGCAAATTGTTATGATCCTCTACAGACTGGCTTTCAGAAAAATGCAAGTACCAGTGCAAACATCATGTGTTTGACGATACTTAAAGAAAAAGCTCTGACAGGTGGCCCTAGAGTATTCCTTGCTTTTGTTGATCTATCTCAAGCGTTCGATCGAGTGGATAGGCAGAAACTCTGGGCGAAATTGAAGACATGGGACTGTCCGAATACAATCTTAGAGCCCATAGTCAGTCTCCATAGAGATACCTCCATCAGAGTCCGCCTAAACAACGCTGGCCTCACCTCGAAACACATCCAAACATGTCGAGGGGTAAAGCAAGGTTGCCCCCTGGCCCCAGCCTTGTTTATATCATTCTTGGGAGATTTTAAAGAAGGCCAAAACAAGATCAGATCTTTTCCTCCCAAAATAGGTGCGACTCATATTCCAAGACTGCTGTATGCAGACGATTTAATCCTACTTGATTTGACTCAGGTTGGTCTCCAACGTCAACTGGATAATTTATCATCATACATTCAAGAAAACAACTTGGAGATCAACAAATCCAAAACGAAGATAATGATTCTACAAAAAAGGGCTTTCAAAAAAAAGGAGCGTTTCCACTGGCATCTGAACGAGAAACAAATTGAAGTGGTGGATTCGTTCAAGTACCTGGGAGTGTTCGTGGATAGCTCGAAGAAAGCAAGCAGTATGCAAGTAAATCTATGGTCAAAAACCAAAAGTCTGACAGCGCAGCTGAAAATGGTTGACCGAAAATACGGAAAATTCTCCCTCCAACCGGCCATAAATTACTACAAGGCAAAGATTGTTCCATCTCTGACTTATGGCATGGACGCCATACCATCCATTCCACCTCTAATTTGGCAAAAACTGGAAGGTTACATATGGAGAGCCGTCCTGGGTCTACCAAACTCAACTCCGATCGCCCCAATCAGGCGAGAACTTGGCCTTCTGTCATTGAAGGCAGTTGTGGACCATAGCTCTCTTCAGTTATATAGGAAAATGATCCACCCCGAAAGTTTGGAAATCTATCAAATAATGGCATCAGAACTGGAAACGGGATCTAATCAAACTATGAATAAGTGGGCTGAGGACCAAAAACAAAAATTACATCAAATTGCGTGTACAGAAGCAGAACTGAAAGATAACCCATCCAGGATAAAAACAAAACTGGAATGTTGGGACTGGATTAATACCATTGAGTCAGTATCATCTTGTAAACTTCTTGACCACCTTCCAATGAATACCAACAAATTAAAAGAACCGATGGTGTACTGTAAGAAATATCCCGACAAATTACTGATGAGAACTTTTCTAAAAGCCCGTCTAAATGTTTTACCGACTGGAGAAATTTTAGCGATTAGAGCAGACTCGGAGAAAACAAACTGTAGATTATGTACTAATCCCGAGGTCACTGAATCAATAAAACATCTGCTGATGTGTTGTCCTGCTCTTCACCAGGCGAGGATTGCATATTTCTCTGCCTTGACGACAACCTCCTTTGCAGGGAATGAAGATACTTGGTGGAAACGCCTGATAACGGGCGAAAAGACTCAATGGCATACGGCTGCCGCAAAACTTTTAAACTTGGCCCTGGAAAGAATAAAGGCGATTTCGGAGGCTGGCGCATGATTAGACCCACACTGAATCAACCTGCCAGGCTTCCATCATTTAGTACTTATCTAGTAAAACTAGAAATGGACTCCCTTCAGTTGGACTGAAAAACGCCCTTGTAAAAATCTGTTGTTTATATGATTAAATACAAGTAAATAAAAAAAAAAAAAAAAAAAAAAAAAATAAAAACATACAATAATGCCAATAATAATGAAAATGCAGCATGTCCCAAAAAATGATAAATAAAAAAAATGAGAATCCAAATTAATCCAAATGAAAATGTGTCCCAAGTCACCGTCCAACAAAGCAAATCCAAAGGGAAAGAAAAGCGTAATATCCATTGCTCCATGGTGAAGAAAAATAAAGATGAAGGAGAAAAATCCACTGTAAAACTATGTACAAATAGCAAATCCAGGGTCCATGAGCCCAACGACATAAATGAAACCTACAATGAAACCTACCTAATTACTAACTATATACAAAAATGTGGGGCATAGTCCATGCACCCCAAATGAAAGAAAAAAGAAATGAAACTTAACACTAATGAACTATATACAATGGCGGCAGGCAAGTCCAACGGCTCACTTGTTGATGTCATGGGCCAGGGCATCATCAAACTCCTCTTCAATATCTTGGACGCAGGCCTGTTCTCTGGCCCAAGGTCTCGCAGGGATAACGCCATGTCCACCTCCAACTCCCTGCGCATTTTCTCGAGGCACTCAGCCCGCCGCAGTGTCCTGCGCATGGAGTTCTCCGCCCTGACCATCGTGAGCCGTACTTCCTCCGCCCGCCGCCGCTCCGCACCTATCTGCTGGCCCAACCGCTGCCACACGGAAGACACTCCCATTCCAGGGTCCTCCTGCCCTCCGGCCGATGCCTCCCCCTCTGATGTAGATTGCCCCGAGCCATGATGCCTCCCACATTGAGCCTGCCGCTGCCTCCGGCGCAACTGCCTCTGCCAGCACGACGGCATCCAGGCTGATGGAATCCACCGACGCTGTCGTGCACAAGGCCTGCTCGATAATGCCGGCACATCCTCCATCTGCTGTGGTCCAGTTGCTGTGGTGTCCACCCCTGCTGGACCTCAGACTGGGATCCCCACCGAGCTGGCTGCGTTGGTCAGGGCAGGTCCACAGGGGCCCTGGTGGCATCTGGGCTGGAAGACGGCATGGAGAACGACTGGCGCATAGTCTACACAGAGGAGGAGAGGGCCGCCAGAGTGGCCGACACATGTACAAAACCCCCGACCATGGACACTCCCAACTGGGCCACGTTGGCACGCTGCTCTTCATGATGAGGTGCGTGCTCACCCCCGGGAAGCACGCACGTCATCACGAATGTCACGCATGCGCAACGCGACACCAATCAGGACCTTCTCCATATGGCCAGGGGTCCCCTCGTCCGCAGGTAGAGGAGTGTCAGATGACATGGACATCCCCCCTATCTGTGGACGGGCCTGGGATGGGGCATCCCTGCTGGTGCATGGTGGTGCAGTCACAGGGTCAGGGACAGCGACATGCACAGGCCGCTCCGCGGTGACCTGTGCTGCCTCCTGCCCCTGGCCCTGGACTGCACCACTTGCACCAGTGGTACCACCCCCACCAGGCCCCATGTGCGGCTCAGTAGCGGCCTCCCCCTCCTCTGTGGAAACCACCAACCTGGATGGCCCCACACCGTCTTCCGCCATTGCAAGCCCCTGTGGGGGCTCACCCACCCATTCTGCAGCAGCCGTAGTGGCAGACGCAGCACCAGTCCCCTCACTCCCGGACAATGGTAAATTTTGGGAGGGTGACTGGGCCTTGAGTCGCCGGCCGGTGGGGGCATCCCTGCCGGTTTGCTCCACAGCGCCGTCTCCGCCCTTTTCATCACTTGCTGCTGTGTAGAGTTTGGTGGCGTGTGTGCATGTCTAGTGCACTCCCTGTGTTTCATGTGATGTCTGGCTCACCTTTGGCTGCTCATGCTGTTGTATGTGTATGGATGGTGCTGGCTGTTGCCATATGGCTTTGGAATTGCTCAGGAATTACTCATGTCATGAGTTGACATGCCATGTGTGTTGGGGATTGTGATGCCATGTCTGAAGTTTGACACTGCCACTCATGTGCAACTGGTATTTGTGTATCAGTCCATTGTACAGTGTCCTGATGCCTGTCTCCTATCTCTCCCTGTTTGCAGTGTCAACTGATGAAGAGGGCGGAGAGGGTGCTGTGGAGCACAGCGGCGGGGATCACACCACCAGCTGGAGACTTAAGGCCCGGCTCCCCTCCCAGGTTGTGATCTCGTCCCAGGCCGCAGCTGCCGAGGGTAGGTCCAAGAGGCAGAGGTCAGAGTTGGACTCCTTGGCAGCAGAAGGGGCAGCTGAGACCCCACAGAGTCCGACGAAGGAAGATTGCAGGGAGTCATCCAGGTTGGTGGGGGGTTTGGTGGAGGAGGAGGCCGCGCAAGGGACAGAGACGTGGTCTGGAGGTGGGGATTCCACTGGTGCCAGTGGTGCAGTGCAAGGGCAGGGACAGGAGGCAGCACAGGCCGCCGCGGAGGTGCCTGTGTGTAATCCTGTCCCCGATCCTGTGACTGCATCATCCCGCACCAGCAGGGATGCCTACGTCCAGACCCGTTTTCAGGGAGGGGATCCACTTACAACAACTGGCCTTCCTCTCCCTGCAGACGTGGCTATCCAGGACCGGGTTGAGCCTGTCCTGGGTGGGGTGGGGTTGTGTCAACGGGACATGCAAGGTGACATGCAGTCTTTTCATGGGGAGACTGCACGTCATCTCGACTGGCTCGTTGACCACGTCAGCCTACGGGGACAGGTCACCCAGGCCGGATTCCTCCGTTTGCTGAACCTTGCTTCGACCGCCTCCTCACCTGAACCCCCTATGCGCCAGTCGTCTCCGTGCCATCTTACCACCCATGTATCACCTGGGTACCCTGTGGAGCTGCCTCTGATCGTGCGGCCAGGCTGGTGGAGGACACATCCCTGCCACAGTCGGGAGTTGGACGTCCAGCAGGCGTGGCCACCTCAACAACTGCACCCCAGCCAGAGGAGGATGTGCAGGCACCAGTTGCCAGGGCACGGGCACAGGCACAGCAGCAGTAGCAACAAGGTGGGAGCCATGATGGCTCGGGGCCTTCGACATCGGAGGGGCAGGCATCGGCCGGAGGGCAGGAGGACCCAGGACGGGAATTGTCTTCCGTGTGGCAGCGATTAGGCCATGCTATAGATGCGTAGCGGCAGCGGGCAGAAGAGGCAAGGCTCACGATGGTCAGGGCGGAGAACTCCATGCAAAGGGCTCTGAGGCGGGCCGAGTGCCTCGAGGCAATTCGCAGGGACCTGGAGGTCCGGATGTCATCATCCCTGCGAACCTTCGGGGCCTTAGAATAGGACCGCCTCCGGGACATCGAGCAGGAGTTCGATGATGCCCTGGCACGGGAAATCAGGAAGTGAGCCATCGGACTAGCCCGCTGCCATTGTATTTAGTTAATTAGTGTTAGGTTTCCTTTTGGTTTTCATTTCATTTGGGGCACTTGGACAATGCCCCACGTCTTTGTACAGAGTTGTTCATTAGGTAGGGTTTTTGTAGGTTTCCTTTCAATGGTTGGGCTCATGGACCCTGGATTTGTACTTTGTATAGAATTCTACACTGGATTTCACTTCGTTTAAGTTTCTTTTTTTACCATGGATCAATGGATGTGTCTTATTTTTACACTTTGGATTTGGTTGGACGGACAGACTCTTTGGACCCATTTGCTTTTGGATTGATTTGGATTCTGGTTTCACACATTTTTTGAAATATTTTGAACATGCAGCTTTTTCTTCTTTTTTTCCATTATTGTGTGATTTTTTTTAATTCATTTGGTTAATTATTGAATACACATTTTTTATATACTTTACTGATGTGGTCTTCTCTCATTTGTTTTGTGCATGTCACAATGTTGATCTTTTCACAGTCATGTGTCACCATTGCGTGGGTCTGACGGACATTGATTCATGGCCATGCTGGTTATGTATTTTCTATCATGACTTTGGGAATTCAATGTGGGGTGTTTGGACTGGGGTGGGATTTGGGTGGCCATGAGGGGCATGGGTCTGGAGTGTGATGACCTGTCGGGGGGGACATGTGTGGGGGCCTGCTGGCAGGTGCCCCTCACTGCTGGGGGTGGGGGTGCTAGGGGACATGAGTGGGGGCCTGCTGCAGGTGCCCCTCAGTGCTGGGGGGTGGGGGTGCAAGGGGACATGAGTTGGACATGAGTGTGGACCTGCTAGCAGGTGCCCTGCACTGCTGGGGTGTGGGGGTGCAAGGGGACATGAGTGGGACATGAGTGGAGCCTGCTGGCGCTCACGCTTTACCGCAAGTTTATCCTCTTACCTGACCTTAACTCTGTTTCTAAAATGTCAAAACTTGCAAAGTACATGCTGGAGTCTTCTCATATATACCCACGATCATGGCGTAATGTTGTAAACTCATTGATGGTTTCAGCGAATATCTCAGAAACTTTCTTGAAACAATATCCTACTCGTGCAAAATTAAAGCTATGGTGGCTAGATTGGAGTACCACCATGGATTACTTTAAAAATTATAAAATCTTTCGAGAAAATCAGTTTGGAGTAAATAAATTTAAAACAACTGAAAAACATCTATTAAAATTTCCAGAACCAAGGCTGCAACATACTTTCTTACGATTTTGTCTAAATTGGTGTCTAACCAGAGACCTTCGGGCCACTAGAAAACAGTTGGATAGTCAAGAGAATTTCTGTAGATTCTGCTTTAATCATTTGATTAATGAAACTATGAAACATCTTGTGAGCGAATGCCCAGCTTTACTAAACCAGCAAATTCTTCTACTCAAACCGTATCTTCAACACCAGACAATCTTCACTTCTGAGGAATTATGGAAGAGACTTTTCCAGGCAAATTCAGCTTGTTTGCAAATAGCAATTGTAAAATATATACAGTTACTTCATTTACAAGCAGAATTGTTTTTGCAACAATGCAAAGAGACTTGAACCACTAAATAGTTACCAGTGCTTAATATATCATCCCTATGGTCGGCACAGTTCCTATGTACTGGAAGTCCTAGAGGTAATGGAAACCCATCCCGTGAGCTTGTCGTAGACATTAGTATTGTCTCATGTAGTGTGGGTTAATGACGACGCCCTAGTGCAACTATGAGATGCGGCCTCTTCTCTGGTATGATATACTTTGTTTGTTTTTCGATTGTTTAATAACCTTTAACATTGTCTGAGAGACTTAGAATATCGTAACATTTACCAGTCCAAAAATTGGGTTGTCCTATCTAGAGATCAGTTGTAATAGGATATTTTTGTTTCTTTAACTGAATAATGCCTATTTATATTCGTATTTGAGATTTAAGCATTTAAATTATGTTCTTTTTTCTTTTTAATTAAATTGTACATAATGAATTGTTCTTTTGTATAATGATTATATTGAAAAGTTGTATAACAACTATATCAATAAAAAAATATATATATATTTAATGTTGATCATTCTTGACTGAGGAAGTGCCTTTTGTGACGAATTACATGAGATCTGTGGACATTTGTCTCTGCTTCCCAAATACGATGCATTTGAATTTTTATATTCAGTGAAAACACTTTGTTAAATGCATATATGGTTAGGTTGCCCTAATAGGAACCTGTAGAATTAGGTGAAAAACACTTAAAAGAACATGATTGTTGCAAGGCAAAATCTTAAATCCACAGAAAATCACCAGTAACGGTAAGTTACAGATCAAGATGTGCACCCTTGCCATGCAGTGCTCATACCAAAACACACAATATTACAGATGACATCACAAATGACATCAGCATTTAGGCAGGGAACAAAAGCCTGCTCTATCACAAGCTACCCTTTCAAACCTTTACAGATTTCCTCTTCCAGGATGTTGAGCCATTGTATCTAGAAGACATCATGTAGGTGTGTTTTTTAATAAACCATTTTCAAAAGTGATCAAGTATTTTAAAACAGTATACTAAATACATTTAAATTACACAATATAGCAGCACTCTACATTTTTACTATATGCAAAATTGATCTCTTTCAAATTATAAACTGTGATTTCAGTCCAAAACTGTCTTTAAATTACAAGTAAAAGTAAATTAGGAAATTAGTTATATATGCTAGTGCATTTAAAACTGTCTTCTCCTACCACCATTTATATATACTTGAACTAATAGTCCACAGTTCTGAGGGCTGAGATGTGTTTCTATGTATGGCATTGCACTATTCCATCATTTGCAAATATCTCAGGTACCAATGTACAATGCAAAAAGGTAAACCTTACATTTCACACATGCACTGCACTGTCAGAAAACTACAAAACACTATGGGCCTCATTACAACCCTGGCGTTAAGGGGTTAACGGTGCCGTAAAAGGCTGCGGCGCCGTTAAACCCTTAATGCCAGATTCCCACTTTAACGCCTACTCTTTGCAGGCTTTAAAGTCCAAGGCGCTAAGCGACCTTGGTGCTAATTACGGCACCGTAATTTACGGTGCCATAATTAGCGCCTTCCCCATCCCCATTGAGCCCTATGGGGCAAAAATGGGAATGGGGAAGGGGCAATGGTGAATGGGGATTTACCGCCCCGCCAACCTTGGAATGGGACGGTAAATCAAACATCCACCATGGCGGAATCCGGCATGGACCATGG
This sequence comes from Ambystoma mexicanum, assembly GCF_040938575.1. Lineage (NCBI taxonomy): Eukaryota > Metazoa > Chordata > Amphibia > Caudata > Ambystomatidae > Ambystoma > Ambystoma mexicanum. The sequence continues at coordinate 613,485,147 of NC_090927.1, forward strand.
TGCTAATAGTACCATGGTCCTATGCCAGGGTTGTAATGAGGCCCCATATTGCAATTAAAAGTTCATTTGTAAACTATCATATACTTTAAATTAAAAAAAAAATCTTCTTTTGTATAATTGTCAAAAAAAACCTTTCACATATATTGACATCATTTACATTACAAATTGCTTATTAAATAAATATGTGCAAATATTAGCACAGAAAAAATCCAAACATACAAAGAAACCACATTACAGTCCTTACATGTTTCCTCCAAACTTGCTACTGCAGCAGTTAATCACATTTCATATAACATCATAATTTGTAAATAGCACTGCATCTATTGACAAAACACAAACGTAATTTCTGCACATGCCAAATTGCATCAAAATTGTACATTGAACATTTTCATGTCCAGAAATGTCTCTGAAAATTAAACAAAGGACATTTAAAAGGCTATATCCAACATACATTGATCGTATATTTTTGACAATTTTCAAGTTTAAAATGATCTCTTTTTAATTTCCACAGCAACTATTATTACAAACAAAGCTTTATTCAAAAAGAATATTCCTGCATTTAAAAAATAAATGTATCCATGATATGTGTATTACTATACAATCTTCATAACACTGCTCCACTTTTTATTATAAAGCCATCACTCAACTAACAATTCACATATTTCTTTCACTCTTGATTACCCACAATATCTCTCATTATGCAAATCCCTCACTAATCGCACAGTTGCTCTGCCCTTACATTGCCGATCTTAAGCTACAACCTACAGTACAGAAAAGCTAATTGGTCAACTACAATTCCAACCTCTACCTACTCATCTATCTTGGATTGTAAAACAAGCAGCGAACTGCTTATAGCCGCAATCCCTGCAGCCTCAGCTCTATTATCACCCAAATACAGGGCCCACCATTCCTCTATTCACCTACCACCACCCACAGAACCACCTTCCTCAATAACTAAACCTTTGGAGGATAACACTTCTCTACACACTATTATCCTCCAAGATCACAATGAAAAACAAGATAATCTGCACTCAAATTCCAACCTTCCATCTCATGAAAAACAATCATGTCTCACATTATTACTATACCCCTTTCTTACACTACTACACTAAACCCAATGTTGTTGGGATGCACGTACAGCGTCCCAGTCAGGCAAAAATGTTCAGATTGAGAAAAGTCTATTAGCACATGGGAGCAGACTGAGGTTTGTATGGCAGAATTTTCATGTATTGTTTTAGTTAGTTGTGACACAGATTAGATAATCACATATAGCAACACAGATATAGCAACACATGTATTAATGTTGCGCTTGGACGTGTTATAGATAGGGCAGTATTATAGGCACTGAGTTTAGTTGTATGTACATTTATGGTCTGAAGGAGGTGCGCAGGAAGAACTGAAACTGGTGGACGGTTGTGTGAGAAAGGTACAGTGGTAGAAGTGAGGTCAGTGTGTTAACATAGCAGAAGTACCGCCATATTGGATCTTAAGGTCTATTACATGATGAACCGAATAGAACACAGGCCCTGATGTGGAACTGCAGCACTGTTTAGCTCAGTCCCAAGATAAATCCGCTTTCCGTTCCCCAAGGAGAGAAGCTGAGGTCATAGGCACCCACGGTGAACAGATAATCACTTATCGTAAGCAGCTGCAGGGTCTGAACATGGTGTGTTGGGTGTCCTGACCCACGTTTGAGCTATCATGCTGCAACATTTGGTGCTGTGGGCTTAGAAAATCCAAGATGGCCAAAAAGCCCACATGTGCGCCAGAATCCAGGAGAACCACACAGTTTGCGCGTACACCAAAATGGCTGCCTAACTCGCCACCCACCAGTGCGAGCATGATGGGCCAGGGTGCCATGAGTGGAATGGGTGCCAAAGGTAAAACAGCAGCGCCTGTTAGCTCAAAAACGCTTTAAAATGACCTTTGGTTTCTCTGAATGCTAGCTCAAAATGCCTATTTTCAAACATTTCAACACATCCAAAAATCTCACTGAACACCAGCGGACATCTGGCAGAATGAAGTATGTGTGCATACAAAATCTGGGAAGATGAAGAGCCCAAAACAATGTTCATAACAAAACTGGCCGAGCTATGCATGTCAGCAGCCTAACTGAAACTGGATTAAAACCACCAAAATCGAAATGTTTAAATTAACTGGGTGACCTACTTTTGAGTGTCACATAGTTTGTAACTGTTAAAATGTCATAGGGCCTCATTACGACCCAGGCGGTAAGTTACCGCCTGGGCCGTGACTTTACCACCATGGCGTAAACTATGTTTACACCATGGTGGTTGGCGGATTTACCGCCCCATTCCGAGGTTGGCGGGGCGGTAAGTCCCCAATCCCCATTTACCCTTCCCCATTCCCATTTTTGCCCCATAGGGCATAATGGGAGTGGGGAAGGCGTTAATTACGCCACCGTAAATTACGGTGGCGTAATTAACTCCATGGTCCCTTAGCGCCATGGATTTTAACACCTGCTAAAAGCAGGTGTTAAGTCCGCCATGGCGCTAAGGGACCTCGTACTCAGGCGGTAAGGGTCGGCGCTGTTTACGCCGCCGTAAAACCCTTACCGCCTGAGTCGTAATGAGGCCCATAGTTTTGAACTTAGAATCAGCATTCTAGCTGCATATGTAAAAATTGTATTGACTTAAACTGGGGAACAAAAAGTGACATTTTAGCTGAAACCTGGCTTAATGAAACTGAATTCTGCCTGACATCTACCCCCACAGGAGTTAAAACCTGCTCAGCCACTCTTCCCTTGCCAAAAGGAGTTGTCACCTCTCTGATTAGATTAGGGGTGGAGCAGCTGGGGACTACAGGGAGGTGAACAAAGGCCTGTCCTGGACTCAGGCAAATGTTATATTGGGGGCGTCGTAAAAGTGGCTTCCTCTTGGGAGAAGTGGGAGGAGAAGTGCCTCTGGAGCCACCCGAGCTGGAGGCGGGGACAGGCAGAAGCTTCCCCCATGTGCTTTGGAACCTAAACCATACCCATCTGGGCCAGAGCATAATTTTAAAAAGATAGATAACTCATAGTGCGGACTTGTCAGAATTATATAAGTAATATTATTATTTTTGTGATTTTTCTGTGAACATTTTAAGATGCGTTAGGACCCTGTGGTGTATTCTGGGGGGTTGCTAGCAGAAAATAGGGTCTCACTCCAAATGTCTGCATGTTAAAAATCTGACACTTCATCAATTCATGCCCACATGCCTTGCACACAATTGTATAAATTTGGAGGAAAATCCGATATGGGGAAAGCTACTAAAAAGCGCAAAAAGTTACCATTTCTTTACCCAAGCTCCTAGAAACGCCAGGGTCGAAACAGTGCCTCCCATCAGTAATGCATGATGTGTGTATGCAATGACAAACAACTGTGTATCTGTGGAATATGTATTTGGGTCAAATATAGATTTATGTGCAATTTGACAGGGGAGTGTCCTTTCTGCAGGCCATAAAACAGCATCACCATGACTCACATTTCCTTTCCCCTATCAAGGAACAGAGAAAAGCTTGACCAATGATCAGTTGAGAGAGGGGCTGGGTTAGTGATGCTGCGCGCTCACCCACTTTCAAAAGACATAAAAAGAGCCACTGGAATCTAGAGAGGACATTCAAATCCAGTTGCTGTGGAGCGTTTTGCCGGACCACACAACATCCAGAAGATACCAGTTTCAGACTGACTCCAGCTACATACTCCAGAACCTAAAACTTATACTTTAGAACCTAAATCAGAGGCCTAAAACCACAAGCTGAGTTCTCTGCAGCAGGCCTCAAATCATTGCAAGCTACTCACAGCCGGGCGAGCTGCTTGAATCCCTTGCCAAGAACTTTTGCCAGGACCAGTGCAGAGATCCAGGAGCCGTGCAGAGACCGCTGTATCCGGACAGACCAGACCAGAGATCCAGAGTGACCCAGATCACTGTGAAGTGCCGAGACCAGAACCGGAGTCCAGTCCAAAACCTGATCAGATCCGTGACGAGGTCCAGTCCTTCCAAAATATATTGTGAGTACTTAGGTCAGATTGTGACAGAAATAAGCTCTTAGTTTAAAATAATCTAATCCAAACTCTTTTAATCTAACCAGAACTGCCTCCTAGAAGTTGTCACTTGTCATTTTGTAAAGCTGCACCACTGTCACTTGTCAATTCTGCAGCTGGAAAGCTGTCACCTGTCATTTTGAGTTTACTTTAAATCCGGAAAACGACCTTTACAAATCGTTCATATCTCTGGAACCGTTTGGGCTACGAACTTGGTTTAACTTTCCCCTGAAAGCTTAGAATCTCAACAAGCCTAGAACCGTCTTGCTACTCCTTATACTTTTGCCGTAATCACAATTCACACACTCGCGAATTTTACTGCGATTTGCGATTTGGTTAAAAATCCAGCCACGTGTAACCATCAGCAGTCATTTCTTTCCTTGCTAAAAATTCATTTGCCTCTTAATCACCATCTCTGAATCATTGCTAAAGTGAGCCTGAACTCATCCCAAGTATCTCTCACTCACCCTGAACCTCCTAAAGGGAATTAAAAGCATTTTCAACATATTTCTCACTTCATTGCCACCACATTCAAAGCACTTGGGCCTGTGTTTTAAAACTCATACCGGTTTTCTCTAAGCTTGCTGGGGGGGAACTGAATTTCGTATTGTATTTGATTGCATTCCTGAGAACTGTGTGCTCCTCTTTCCATCTCCTTCCATTTCTTACATTGCATAGGGGAGGGGGGTGAATTGCCAGAGAAAAAGTGATTATATTATCTTTTGCTAAAATCATCTCAAGTATTTCTGTACTGACTTTTATTCCTCATTGCTTTTCCCTTGAAATCATAAAAGTATTTTTGCTACTTGATCCATCCTATACTAACTCCTCATTGATTATAAAGAAGTGTGCTAGTGTCAGATTACCCATTGTTGATTAACATTATATTTATAAGGGCGATATCGATTATTAATTTATTATAAAAGCGTGGTATCTATATTTTGTCTTATTTCTCAAATAAACCTTTTAAACTTGCAAAACAGAACTAATTCTTGGCTCAGTGGGGTCAGGGGAATTCTAAGAGAGGGGTGTTATATAGGGGTAGTCATCCAGAACTCATGAACTGGACATAAAGATATATCAATAAGGGTTTCCATTCAGTATCCCAGACTAGGCATTGACTTAGCTGTAGTGTTGAATTGAATCTTCTTACAGGTGGGAACAGGATGTTAGCTGAAGGAAGGACAGATCCATGAGAACATGCCACAAGGTTTTGTGATGTCAACATGACAGGTGAAGATTTAGTGTATGAGCGGTCATCCAATATGAATTACAAGCACACGTATAACCAAAGCAAATACATCCATGAAATTGAGACACCAGAGTGGTAACCCAGTTATGCCATGACTGGGAACCTGGGATTTGTAGGACATAAGGGGGAGCTGTGTCTGAAATGTTTGTGATTTGGGATAGAAGGAGCAGAGGTAATGTCAATACATTTAGACAAGGTCGGGAGGCAGCTTGTGTGCACCACAGCATCTGGTATAATGAGAAGGCCTAGTGTGTCTGGATTGGAGGGGTGCACATCACAGTCTTGATTCCTTAATGTGTCAATAAGTTCAAACAACCAATCCTGTACTTAGATTAAATAGTGACTATGTAGTAGACCACATGTATAGGGGAAAGGGCTTAGATAAGGAGTGTGATATAGGTGGTAGCCAATGAGAGTGGGGGGATAACATTATAACCTATGTATGCAGATATTGCAGTTTTCTGCTATATACCTTGTAACTTCCTGCGGTGTTACGAGCTCCATGCCAGTTCAGTTCTACAGGACCGCCTGAGACCTTTTTTCATGTAATAAACCTTGTTTTCCAATGCAAAGAGGTGCAGTGATTATTTGGCCTTTTGGATTATTTTTACTAATTGGGTTTTGGATTGCCTTCCTCTTTACAATACCTCACAACTCATCACATTTATCGGATATTACCGTAATGCCTACCTATCCTACAAGTGTTACTAGCCCAGGCAAAACAAAGGCATTAATGTTGGTTTCAAGTACCTTTACAAGCTAGATAAGTTTGCAGGTCAGATTGTTTATTATTGGTAATAGCACCCCTGTTTACACTGCAGAATGCTGTTAAATATTTATTTGATTAAAGACCAAATTGCATGCTCAATGCAACCCATTCTTTCAAACAAATATCACCATGAGCACCCTTGAAATGGAAAACCCCTATGCCATTTCAATGGCAACCTGATAGCCTTGCAAAGAGCACTGAAGCAGGGCTCACACAACCAACTAGTAGTTAAGAGGTGGAGACTGTTTAGAGGACAACTAACATTTGTGAAACAAACTGCAGACAGAATGGAGAATTGCAGGTTGCTAGGAGCATGAGTGAAACCATAAGATCAGCCAACAATCCAAACAATCTGGTTGTTTGCCACACCCACTCAAGGTAAACGTATCTATTTTACATTTGTTACATTTTCATAAAATGTATAACATTGTGTATTTTAAATTTCCACAGGAAGCAAACATTACAGAATACTATTTATTCAGAAATAATATTTCCATTATTTCACAAAAGTAAGTATATCCATGTAATATATATTCCTGTTCATAAAATATTTCCACTTTGTGCTATACCAATTCTAGCCCCACTACATCCCTTGCATGCTAACAGCCCACATCCAAACATATAGACCTTAATGAAGCAAGTTCCTTAACAGGACCCAAGCTCCGATACTGCCCTGTGAACCCCTTAGAGTGGGTTATTGTTAATATTACTATCCAGGTTTAGAATCTAGGGTGCTAACAACAATACATTTGTTTGACACAACTTATTCCCCAGGGATCCAGGTAAAGCTCCTCTTTCGATTCCCTTGGTGGCCCTGTGAGCATATGACGAGCAATACGGCATGACACAGCCACACTAACAGATGTGTAGGACTGAAAAGCTGAGAACAAAGGTATAAGAACAGGCAATCATTGAACAAAGAATCCCAGGGAATACATTGGGAGAAATGCCTCAGGTTTCTCAAAGTGTCAACTCAAGAGCTTGGGTTTCAGGGTGGCAACAAGGTCCACCGTTCTGCTAGTAAAGATGCCCAGCCTTCCTCATGACGAAAAAAGGATCGGATAAGGGCAGCAAGCAAAGGTGCAAGTTGGAAACAGACTGTCTTTGATTCCCAGGCAAAGTGAAGTGCTGAAAAGGATAGAGCAAGTATATATGTCAAGACCTGTACGCCATGGGGCGCATAGACAAGAATTATACGTGTCTAAAACATAGTAAGACATTCATATTTGAAGGAGTAATCAAGTACCTGTAATAAAGGTCTCTAAATTTGTAGACACATTAAATGGTGGTTTTGATATGTGCTATTTAATTGAATCCCACCTTCACTTCCTCTGTTGTGACTAAGCACACCTAAGTCTGGAAAAACTCCTGAGTAAACCATGTGGGAAAATCACAGAGTGTAACGTAAGGAAACACTGTTGTGTATCCAAATAAAAAGATAGAATATGCAAGTGTTGATTACAGCAGCTTCATGGTATATAAAAGAAATTATATTGATTGTTGTATTAGTGACCAATGCAGTGTTGAAAAAAGGAAAAGCAAGAAAACAGAGTAAAGGCAGAGAAAGATACACAGCTGAACATGCCCCTGTCCAGTAACCACCAGAGTAAAGTAGACGGGTAGTGGGTACTATAGGCATGTGAACCACAAGCATCCCGAGCATGAATGTGACCGAGTTCTGAAGACAAAGAAAAGAAGTGTCAAGGTAACCTGGAAGCCAAAGGCACAGTAGCCCTCCAGTAGGCCCTCCAGTAGCTCTCCAATCCACAGTGCAGCCCACAGAAATATTGTAAGAAGGCAATAAATGTACAATCTCACCTGTGGGCAGCGTAGTATGGACTAATATGAGTCCCAATGTTGCAAAGGCTACTAGATGCCGAGCGTCATGTCGCACCCAGATAGATGATGGTGTGTTGCATCCGGCAATGGGAGAAAGGATGATGTATATGCATGCTGTGGGAGCTAAACATAGAAAACGGGAAAAGCGGGTAGGCACAAAACGTGTAAAAAAGGTTTAAGAAAAGCATGGCCATCTTGGAACCAGGGGCTCCAGTGCAGAACAAGGTGGAATGGATAAGAGCCTCAATTGCCGGGGGCCCAAGAAGAATCATCAGTATAGAAAATAATGCTAAATAGCTGCCAAACGACAATGTGCAGATGAAACGCATGTATAAAGCGAAACATATGTAAAAAATAAAAATGTTTTCATTGAACCCCATTTTTGAAAATATAAAAAATGTCGAGAGCTGATAGAGAATATAAAATGAAAAATAAATGAATAAAAAACTGTGAATGAAGAATCCTGAAATAAATGACCTGCGGTAGGAAGCCGATATTATTAAAAAAAAGGATGACCCAATTGATAGTAATGTTTAAACTTGTAGAGAGAGTGTCTAAATGTTGAATCCAGTGCTGTTCCAATTAGTGTAGTATGCACATGACCGAATAGTTGTTAATGTCTGGATGGATGACTTCCAATTTGAAACACTTGACGTTGTCTGCAGAATGTACCTTTCCAAGAAAATCTTTAACCAACGGAGCTTGGGTTTGGGCAGTTCTAATCCTGGATCTGTGTTGATTGATACGGATACTGGTGTTCTGTGTTGTCATGGCAATGTACCACAAGCCACAAGGGCAGATGACCACATAAATACTGTTCTTGGTCTGACATGTGTTGAATTGTTGGATAGTCCATGTGAAATCTTTGTAGGTGACTGTATGCATTGTGTTAGTGAGGGGGCGTGCCAGACATTGACCACATAAATGGTGTCCACTGGGTAGTGTGGTCGGATTGCCCAAAGATCTAGCAATGTTAGGAGATTTAATTGTGGTTTCAAAAGATGCATGAACCAGTTTGTCACTCAAATTGTATCCCCAATTTAAGAGAAAACAACATATTAGCGCCTGTCATATTGGCCATGACTAATGACGTCCAATGTTTACGTAAACGTTTTTTCAAGCATTTGGTCTAAATCTGGAAAAGGTTTTTACACAAGCACATATTTGCTCAGCATTGTTTCACTTTTTGTACGAGTTCAGTAGTGTTTCACGGTTTCCAAGAAAAATAATGTTTGCTTAGATGGGGTAGTCTGATCTTGTGGTTCAGTAGCGCAAGAGCTGATTAAAAGGAAGACTGTCACGAAGATGTCTTTTTATTATTTGTATGTTGTTTTTAATACAGATTCAACAGAAAAGGGTTGGATGAGCGATGGAAGTTCTGCGTTTTAAATAAAGGGCCAATAGAAAACACACTGAGATGATCGACTGGATGTGTGAATCATCATAACAAGGGCCGAAACACCCCATGTCAACAATACCCCATAGAAAGATACGACTGCGAAAAAACAAAGAGGAAAATATGTCTACTTGCGTGCAGCCACCGGGCGATGCTCTGAACATCCACTGTCAAACCAAAAGACTCCATACAGATATGGTGTACATCTGTAACACTGATACATATTGGATGTATACATATGTATACATATGTATACATACATAATGGCCCAGCATACTCACACAGAAAGATTATGTGCAATTGATCAATATAAAACACACCATTTACTAACCCCACACTACACAAATATATTCCAATGAGCTGGGAATTATGTATCATGCGAAATGCGAATTTGAATGTTATATATATATATATTCAGTAAAAAAAACTTTGTTAAAGGGACGTTATGGTTAAGTTGCGCTAATAAAAACCTATGAAATTCAATGAAAAAACTTTGTTAAAAGGGACATTATGGTTAAGTTGCGCTACTAAAAACCTATCAAATTCAGTAAAAAAACGTTGTTAAAGGGACGTTATGGTTCAAAGTAAAACCGGAAAACCCCTGAAATTCGGCAGTTATGGTAAGATAAGCAACCATAACTCGCGCCACCGTGCACTGCTAACACTAACACCCGGGACATCAAAGATGACATCACAAATGTCATTGATGACATCACTGATGACATCACAGGGTTGCTCTCTTTCAAGCCTGTGTCTTCTGCTATATATATGTTTTATATGGTATGACTTGACCCTAAATCTACAAATATAGTACCTTTTCAATTTTTACTTCCTGACTGTTACTGAAGAAAACTATGTGGCTTAGATATGTCAGTAAAGGAAAAAAAGGGAGAACCAGCCATGTGATGTCATCAGTGATGTCATCAATGACATTTGTGATGTCATCTTTGATGTCCTGGGTGTTAGTGTTAGCAGTGCACGGTGGCGCGAGTTATTTTTGCTTATATTATTATTAGCGTAACTTAACCATAACGTCCCTTTAAAAAAGTTTTTTTACTGAATTTCATATGTTTTTAGTTGCACAACTTAACCTAATATCCCTGACTTTATATACATGTAACATAGAACATACTGAACCCCTAGCTAGTGATTTCGATGTCCGCGGACTACCGCCATGTCCGCGGACATATCGAAAATCTGAGCGTGGTGAATGTAAATTTAAATAGTGTGCCCCATTTCCCCTTTGACGTTGGCTCTGAAACCTGTTATTTTGTATTTTTATTTATTATTTTTCTTACTTTACTCCTAAAATCGTCACATAACCTTCTCCAAAGCAACCCTTACATTCCAAAACAGAATGGCATTTCCCATAAAAGATAAGGAAATGCCATCTTCTTTAAAATAAACAGCATTACTGGTATCAATATTCTCATTATTACAGAAGAACATACCAGCGCTAAGCATGAAGGCACACATGCCTCGGTTGATTACACACCTAGCATTGTTTTGCTGAGGACAAAAAACTGAACTATTGTCCCATATTGCCCTAGGTACTAATCCAGAAAAAATTACTTTGGCATTTGGAAGGATGTTCATTACTGCTTGAACCAAGTGTTCCAAATCTGCCAACAAAGTAAGGGCACTGACATAGCCCAAATGGAAAGCACCATAGTGCAAAACTACCACATGGGGACTGTTCATCCTGCCCATATCTTCGCAAACTTGTACAATTCCCTGTACATTGCAATCAGGCACAGTGATCCACACCACCTCCACTCCTTTAACATCAAAATTATTTGCAACATAGCTGCATTGAGCATACTGTTGTAAACCATGCACAAACATATCTCTAAGCACCAACACCCCGACTTTCTCCACTTCTGCCATCTTCATTACACACAGTCTCTTTGAACACAAATCCACAACCTCAACATCTGATTGGCTGATCCCTACAGTCTTCTTTCCATGCTGGATCTGCTGGAAAACCCCGGATGTAGCACGTCCTGTCCGCGGACCGCGTAACACTTAGACAGCCCTTCTACCATTTCCACTTCACTCTCTGTGCCATTCCCTCATTGGATACAGCTAAGCAGGTACACAATACGGAAAATGTCCTCAGAACACCCCCATTTTGTTTATGTACGAACATTTCAGGACACCGCGAGTGTTCTTAGAACACTTTCAGCTTGACAACGAACAATGCAGACAACGTCTTCAGGACACCCCCTGCGAACATTCCAGGACCCCACAAGTCTTCTTAGAACACTTTCAACTTGACACCGAATCCATTCTGTTTATTTACAAACATTTCAGAACAGCCGTGTTGTCCGCAGAAAAATCGAACACAACAAAAGCGTCTAGCACATAAAAAAAAGAACATTGAACCTATCTCATACTCCCCCACCCTCCCCAAACACCCTTACACACCAATACAATTTTTAATCCAATTTTCACTGTGCTGTCCGCGGTGGTCGGCGAATGCAAGATGGCGGGCGCCACAAAAAATCTGACGTGCTCTACGCCCACGCCGTCCAATCAGTGAACACGTCGCATGTCCGCGGACATCATGCAAGCCGCCCGGCCAATCAGGGCACTGTCCGCGGAGCGAACCGGGAAGTCCGTCCACAAAGCGAACGGAGATATCACTAATTTTTGTTGCCTTATATTTAGGTCATTTTAAAAAAAATAACTACTGGACGGATTTACACCAAATTTGCAAAAGCACGCTTCCAGGACCAAGCCCCCACTCCTGCCGCAAATTTGGTGTAAATCCGTCCAGCGGTTTGGGCTGTAGGCGTGCGCAAAGTTTTTTCCCATTATGTCTATGGGAGAAAACACAAGTTTTGGGACCCCCCCTATAACTTTGCTTCCCCTGGACCAAATCTCTGCAAAAACGTTCAGAGTGGGCCATATACTTTTATTGCAAAGTTTGGTGAGGATTCGTCCAGAGGGAGCAAAGTTATAAGCCACCCAAAAAATGCTCTTCCTATTGAAACACCAACTTAACCATAACTACATGGACGCTACCGCGGCCATGTAATGTGAATTGATTTTTTGTTATTGTGTACTGTGCTGATTGTGTATTATGTAATTTTGAACAATACAACTTTCGAAAGATAAAATAACAAGTTAGGCGTAGTGCAGCATTCCATTCCACATATGCACAACGTTTTAGAGATTACGCTAGGTCTGGACACATGAGGGATGGGTAGCTGTATACTCACTCTTTGTTTAATATTTACACATCCACTCTTTTGAGAATAAGACCCCCAGCAACAAAATCTAGGGGACAACCCTTGTTTTTTCAAGTATATAAATGTTGTACAAAACATTGTACATAGAATGTCCAATCTATGAAGGTAAAAAAAAATGTTTGTTGTATTTTTCACATCTTCGTTCTTAAACTAATTATGTTTTCTTTTTTTTACAAAAAAAAAGGATAATTATCTTACCATTCCATCATTATAGTGCAAGACACTACTGAGACTACAACTTGAATATACGTAGGCAACAGTCCCATCATCAGTGGCGTTAATGGTGAACCTTCCAACTAAAAACTTGTATGAGTGGGAGTGAAACTGCCAGTGTACTTCTGCACTTCTCATGCCATCAGGGCACATGTGAAACTGTTATTAGTCTTGCATTTCTTTTCCACAGGACCAGTTGTATAACTTGGCATTTCACAGTCTGGCTAGTCACGCTCGTTACTTCAGGTAGTGGCATGCATCACAGCACAGAGCTACCCACACATCACAATGTCACAATCTGTGGAGGAAAGGCATAGGTAGCACATCTTTTCTATGCTGTGCCAAGATGTTCAAAGAATAAGTACTATTTACTGCACCCATTTTGTTCTCTACACTACACAGGCAGTTGCATATGTCTACTGCAACCACCACCGCTGGCATTCTGCTTTCACTTTTGTGCACACCAGCCTTTCTTGTTTAACATGCAATAGCTACATTTTATAGTGCTTAAAGATGTGAGCCATGTTACATGCTGGATAATAGAGAGACATCTGGCTGCTCAGTAATTTACTAAATAATTGCTAACTAAAAACTGAATACAAGCATGATTAGTCAATCCATCATGCACACATGTCTGCACAGGCTCACAACTACATGATGACACCTTGGCCATTAGATTGTATCCACTCTTAGAATGATGTGATAGTTCATTGGAAATCTCTAATTACCACCCACTGCCACCATCTATTATCCCACAAAGATGATGCAGATTACCGTCTGTGATGAATCCCGTGAGACTTTCACTAGGAAACTGGTATGGGTTTGCTCTCCTGTGGCCATGGAAAGGCAGCTGCTGCCTGCTCCTGATCCTGGGGGTGGCATCATGGGGGAAGATCACAGGGGAGGAAACTCATTCCGGTAGACAGTGGTGATCTGCTCATCTCACAATCCTCCTATAATTCTTAAATTGACAATGGCTTGTTCTAAAATGGACTTCAGTTCTCACAATGCTAAAAGTACTGTAGTACTGGGACGAAGAGGCGCAGCCTAGAGGCAATAAGAACACAGAGTAGTGAATGTTCAAAGGAGCGGTCAAGTCATTGCCAATTGAAACACCTGAGCGAGATATTTAAACCCCAAGAGGAGACACGGCTGTGTTATGAAGGTGAAGCAGGGGAAGAAGGTTGAGGAGCATTTGATAGTAGTGCAGGCAGTGTAGCTGAGAAAGCTACTATCATCTAAGGTGCAGAGGCAGCCACAGAGAAATGCTCACTTTCAGGAGCCACTTTAAAGGGTGAAAACAAGAAGGACTGCAGAGTATGCACAGCAAAAGACAGCGCACTAAGAAGAAACCCAGCTGAGAAGACGGTCTTCCAGAAGAGCGTTTGACAGATGGGTATAAAAGTGGAAGATCAATGTAGCTGTCATCGCTCCCGGAGACTGCTGCATAATTTACTCGAGGCTCCCATAGGCGGGGAAGGATGTTGACTGAAAGCAGAAGCACTGCGAAGAAGATGAGGAGCCAGCAGGAACAGCCATAGAGAACTGTTGAGTTGGCAGGGAGGTAATTCTAACCCCGGGGAACCCAGTGCACTAAAGCTGTCACAGAAACAGAATTTTGAACACCAAACTATTGATAAAACAAGGCTGAATGTATTTGATGAATACCATACAGTTAATAAAAACGAAACTAAGTGGCAAAGAGGAAAGTTCCCTCATAGGGGAATACAAGAGGGGAACGTTTGTAAACAACATTACCCACAGCAAAGAGGCTGTAAAGAGACTTTGGGCAAGCTACCAGTAATGAAACAACCACTGGGAAAAATACACAATCAGCATTGCAATCAGCCAAGAAGTTGTGAAACCCCTAAGAAAGCAATTGAAGTAGAAATACGCTTTTGAGACATATACATTTGGTAAAAAATGTATCTCACCCTTCCAACAGAGATTGGGAAACCAGACTGAAATATTGGTGTGGAGAGTATTGGAACTAATACTACCATCAAATTTGAAGTTAGTTGTAGGAGTTTTCTTCCTGGCAGGCTAGTACACCAGGAAAGGGCTTATAGTAGTTAGTCCTGGCAGGCGAGTGGACCAGGAAAGAAGATGATGGTTTGCTTTAATTGTGGCAGAACTGTATGTGGAAAGAACTTTTGTTGAATGAAGAGAATTGATGTACTTTATCAATTATTAATAAGCAGTAGAATTAACAGGACAAGGTGCTATTGTGACAAAGGTGCTCCATTTCATGAAGAAGTATTGAGAAAGAATAATATGCTACCTTGAAGAGAAGAGGTTTTCTTTTGAAGAAAATGTTATACAATAACAGTACAAGGGCATTTGGCTTTGGAACCTGTGCTTTGGGGTAGATGCAAGAGAGATATTGTGGAAGACGTTGGGCCTCATTACGACCAGTGCGAAATGGGTTAACAGGTACCGCCAATGGATGCAGACTCGTTAAGACCATTCCACAATTACGAGGTCCCCTCGCCGGTCTCGATAAGGACGCCCGGTAAAACCAGGTGTCATTACTGAGTCCCGCGAGGGGAAGAGGGAGCTAACAACGGGCCGGTCGTAATTGGCCCGTTGTTAGCTTCCTCTCCCAATTCCCATGGAACCCTATGGGGGCTAAAATGGGAATGGGTGAGGTCCGGGTCTGGGTTCTCAGACGGAGGAATTACCGGGCCCTCCGAACTAGGAATGATCCGTTAATTCCCCATTCAGGGAACCTGGTAAAGGAGCCAGGTTTGGCAGCAGCCATCAAGCTAAAAGCTCCATGGCTACCGCCAAACTCATAATGAGGCCCCTTGAGTTATTTGAATTGTCAATGAGCTGCAGTGAAAAGAACATTGGTCATTTCTCTAAGAAAGATGCCTGTGATTATATAATACTTTTCTAATTCTTTGCACATTCTTGTAACTGCTGTGCCCTGATACCCCCGGGTCTGGTGCACATTACAGATAATAAAACAAACAAACAAACAAACAAACCACATTTTGTTGAAACAGAATTATAGATTGAATATTCCTGAATTGATCCAGGGAAAGGAATACAACCCTGGTCACAAGGAATACTTCCAAGAACATTTGAGTTTTAATCACAAAACAGTTTTTGTTGAATCAAAAGTGAGCCATATTTTTCTTGTATAATTTCTTTGTGTGAATGAGTGTGAGGCCCACAGGTATTTTGGACACTATGTAATTTTTCTTTAGTTTTTGTTTGCTAGGTACGGACTTTTCTGTTAGTTTTGGGAAAGTTAGGTGTTTTTCAGAACCCTTTTTATTTGTAAGAAATGTCAAACCTTGAGAAAATTTTACCTTTGGGTCCGTCTAGCATTTCTGACCCCTCACACCTTGCTGTCCTTAGCTCATGACACCATTCAGACAACTCACAATTATGGAACAGCACAGGTATAGCACAGCACAAAAGGTGACCAGGAGCACCATTGAGTGGAGTATTGGCATTCTGAAGGCCTGCTTCATGAGTCTGGACCACTCAGGAGGCTACTCCTATACAGGTCCAAATGTGTATGTAACGTGAAGGGGTAAGAAAACAGATACTGCCCGTCCCCCTGTTAATGACCAGATAAACATGCCACACCAAGCTCTTGCCCCTTCCATGGTCCAATACTGTAAATAGGAGAAGCATTAATCACGTAAACAACAGTGCCATCCATACTCTAAGAAGGGGCTGTAACAAAAAAATCACAGTGTGAGCTAAATATGGCAAGAATGACCACAGAAACGGTAGAAACATACATGCCTCCATTAGCCATCAAGCACAAATGCATTCACCATGAAGTTACACAGACATAAGGTTAAATGTGCATTTATACATGAAACATATATGTGCAACCACACACGTAGAAGAGACATAACATGAGTGATGCCCACTCTTAAGTGCCACACAAAACATTTAGTTGCTTGTAGTTTGCTAACATGTAAATGCGACAATACTGAGCAGCCAGCTTATCCAAAATGGACGCCACAGAATTTTTCAGAACCAGCAAGCACTTGCAGGCCCCAGGAAAGCTTAACAAGGCTGTACTCACAAAGACACATGCACATTGTACAGGCTTGCTTAGAACACAAGATAATGTAATACTGAACCTCGAGGGTGAAGTACAAAGAATAGAATGTCATTATGAGAAGGAGAATTCTGCTCAGAAAGCAACCTGCTGCTTCTGACAATAAGAAAAATAATATTAAATAGCATCAAATAGTAGGAAATATAAATGTTAGCAGTTGATTTGCAAAGGGTTCTGTAACTAAAACATGCAACAAAGCAGGGAACAGATAGAGAAAATAGAACAAGCCAATTAGAAGTGAGTTGAGACAGAGGTTTGCTGTAAAATGACCTTGGTGCTCAACATGATCTCCTTTCTTTCTCCAGTTAAACAGCATCTGGTGGGAATCAATATTTTTCCAAAAGCTAATTTTGGTGTAAGCAAATGGGAATATCAGGGAGAGAGAGGGGTTCCTTACAGCTGAAGCTGAGAAATCTTAAGTCAGTATACAGTGCTGTTCTGTACTTGTATGTCCCAGCTGTTGGTATGATGGGGTTGTTAATAAACCTCTGTGTTGCTTGGATCATGCCCACTCGCCTGTGGATTTTATATATTTCAGGGGTATGTCTGCAAATGGGTCTCTCTGTACATTAACGTGATCAATGCCTGCTGTGTGCTGCACAACATTGTGGTGTGACGGGGCATACACTGTAAACAAGTATCTGGACTAAGGCCCCAGCCATGTATTCACCTACTTCCACTGTTAGGCCATGCGGTCAATGCAGCGTATATGAGGGACTAATTGGTACACAGCTTCTTTGCCTGTGAGTCCATGATCACAGCGAGAGAGGTGACCAAAGCCCATTCTGCATACAGATGACTGTGGACATGGTGCAAAGGACATACATAACACTCATTCACAGGTTTAGTTAACGTTGCTCTATGTGCAAGCCATACATCCACATACACACCCACACACATGCTGATGAGACTGCAGTACACACTCGAAGAACATAGCCATATGCAACAATGAACCAGAGTCCACAATGGATAGATATGACACCCGTGGAGCACAACTGAAGGGACTGAACATGCTGTCTGGCTTAGCTAAATCCTTACCAAGGGTCCGGGCCATATGCACCCTTTTAGCTGTGCCCATGTAACCTACACAACTTTAAACCTCACACACAGGGTGATGTGGAGTATGTGATTTTAAATAGCATGACAAGTCTTTGTTAGCACTGCCCATGTCCCCTGCATCAGGCTTATTTAGTGGGAACATGGCTGTTGCCTCGCCCTCAGGTCCATGATAGCTAACTTAATGAGGCATTGAAGGGAATAATAACTGTATGCAATTTGTGCCTCAGTAACTTACCAGTATCCGGGTAGAGGACCTGATGCTTCAAAGCCATATCCAAGAACATGAATCCAGCAAGGTAACCATGTCCTGCAGTGTAGCACCGTGCAGCATAGGCACACATCAACTCAAACACACATGACTTTCATCACAGGCCAATTCATAACCATATGTATGGGAAACAGTGGAGAACATGTGTGAGCCAATTAGCAATGGAGCTTCTTAGCATAGCATCTAAACCTGCCCATAGGTTTTCAAATTAAGAAGGGTGCAGGAATGTCTCCCTAGGTTGCAGAAGTGTGCCACCTATTCAACGGTCCCTTTTGTCAGATATATGCTAGGGTCTGGGTCATTCAAGTGTGGACCAGGATACATAAAATATGTTTATTCGCACTGATAAAAACCAGGAGGTTCAGTAGGATCCACCAGTAGTATATTTTTGATGGACTAGAACTGACCATACCCTGTTCGGTAAACTAGACCACAGTGATAAAAACAATTGCATTTTATGGGTGAGACTGACATCAAATGCCAGTCTTTCCCTTATCAAAGGTATCTACTGGTAAAAGCTGTTTGAGAACAATGTTATCAGCCTCCTTTAGGAAAAACATATGTTACTGTGCCTGGGGTCCTATACCCACATATTATTTACTCACAACTCCTTGGTGGACCACAATTGTTACAGGGTTGCTCCCTCCTCCTTTAAGGAACAAACACGCAGAATTACGATTATTACATTAAAGCATCCATGAAGTCTTGCTTGCTTGCTTGCTCTTCATTAGATCTATATGTGTTCATCCATCGAAGTATCATCCAAAATGTTAAAATAGTCACACAATGAATAGAACATGCGATTTACATGATTCTATCATTAATTAACAGCACACAGACCTAGTAAACACACACACATACATTATAATGTAATGACTAGTGGGTTAATACTCCAATCGGTAATGTTAAGGAGATGTTGCACCACTCTAAAAATGATTTGGTAAAACCCACACATTTTTTATTAAACTCCTTTTTTTTCTTGACCTCGGTGCAGTAAAACTAGAAACCACCCTCCAAGGGTCTCATTGTTTTATACACAAACACCGGCACTCAATTTCAGTCGTGTGCTAGTCATTTCCTTTCATTATACCTTAACCACTCCATAGCATGCGTCATGTCGGAGATCACAACTTTGCTTATCCCATGTTACTGTGTAATGTCCAATAAATACTATTTGCCTTTTATCTGAGATATTGTATGATGAATTCATGTTTAAGCAAGAAAAGGCATGATTGTGCCTTTTAAAAGTAAAACTTTCGAACAATGTTAATACATGCTCTATTTTTGAGCTCTATTTACCCATCACCATAGTGAATTTGGTGAGTTGCTACAGTGTTTCTTGTTTTTAAGTACTAGTTGTAACCGTTGGTGTTTTATTAAGACTGGGAATTGATACACAACAGCATCGTCTCGTCCTATATATTAAAACAAGTATGCTTAAGGACCACAAAAGAAAATCTTACTTATTCAACAAATTTCCATTGTGTGGAAAGATGTAAACATTAACAAGTAAAATGTCAGCCTCTGTACTGCTCTTTCAATTAAGCTAAATGTATCATGGCAATGTCAAATGAACAAGTGTGTCACATATAAAGAGTCACCCTTCATTGCAGGTGCTGCTTAAAATCCACTACAATATACATTACCAGACTTCCGTTATCCAAATAAGCCTTGTAACCAATTTTCTAATATGAAAAGGATTATGTCAATCCACATAGGAACACTGCAACTAAAAAGCAATAAAAGATCAAACACGCATTCAAATGCATACAGTGAAATAAATCTGCTAATAAAAATCTAATTAATTTAAGCAATTTGATGAATCCTGCGGAGTCCTCACAAGAACCCTACATAAAGTCTCCTCCCAAGTGGCCAGGGGAAGGCAGCTGCTACCGGATCCTAACCCTTAGGGTAGTATTAGCCAGGAGCATCACCTGGGGAATAAGGGCACCAACGGAACAGGAGGACTCAGTTGGGAGGGACACAGTATTTATCTTCCTCAGAGGGAGAGAATCTGTAATACCAGAATATGTAATGGCTTGTTGTCAGAGTGAGGTTCTCTTTATCAAAGTTATCCATCTTGGTGGTTGTGAAAACTGTCATACTTTTAGGAGTAAGGCCCCCCTTCAAAGAATTGCCCACAGTTATAGTGGTAAAAACTATTGTAGTCAACAGGAGTATTCTAAATGTGAAAATCAGAACATTAACTTCTTAAGTTCTGTTAAACCTAGCTCTCCTTTAAATCTGAACCCATCATTGAGTCCTTTTAAAATTCCTTTTAAACATGTAATAATAATGGAAGAGAAGTAGGTACATTTGGAAACAATATTCAGAATGAAAGAGATAATTTGAACATTGGGGACTTCAAGTCCCACAGTGCGCAAACTACTGGGACGAGGAAGAGGTATTCAGAGGCACTAGACTGCACCCTACAGTCTAGTGGTTCAAATGACGCACACCTAAGTGGGATTGTTAAGTATAAGACCCCCTCAGGTGCAGGCCATAAGGAGAAGCAGGAGCTGGAATGATTACTGTAACTCCATGCTGCAGTGTCAGCAGAAGCAGAAGGAAAGCAGAGATGCCAGAGCCACTTCTGTTTGCAGAGCAGATGCCAGTTCCAAGAGGGTCGTGGCATGCGGAGGTTGTGGGGTGGGAAGCATTGTTGTGGAAAGCTTTCCCCTTATGCCCGTGGATACAGAGGTTGCATGGCAGGAAGCGTTATTTTGAAAAGCTTTCCCCATTGTAGGTTGTGCTCCGGTGGCAGGTGAGCACTGGAGTGTACCGGGAGTAAGGAATGCTCCTGTGCTGACTGGCGTGGAGTGCCAGGAGTGAAAAGAAGTAATTTGCTGTGCAGGAGATACCCAAGGAAGCAGAAGGCACTGTGGCAGAGGAGAGAATGGATGCGTATGCTGAAACCAGTGAGTTCACAAGAGAACAATCTTACTTGGCCCATTGACATTGAGATCGCGCAAGTGCAGGGAAGAGGGAAGGGAGAAGTGCCAGAAGAAGTGGAGGAGGAGCAAGTGCAAGACATAGGTTCAAACATTGAAAACAAGATGTATGCTAGCAGGTGGCAGTGCAAGGATTAAGTGCAGAAAACAGGTGATAGAAAGTGCCAGCATGGGGGGGCTGTAGGGATTCAGATACAGCCCCATGTGCAGTGTTGCCAGGGGCAGTGCAGGTGTGCAACTGGGAGGGCAGGGACCTGGTCCAGTGGTACAGAGGATAACCAGGTAACCAGTTGCAGATCAGGCAGGGTATCAGCAGGGTAGCAGAAGAGAGAAGGCAGAAGCAAAGAGGAAAGTCTTGAGCTGCTTCCAGTACCAGAGATGGTTCTGCTCAAGTTTCAGAGGGTCAGGGAGGATTTTCGATAGGGAGGCACCAGCCGAGGAGAGAGACCGGCCCTCCACTCATTGCTTGGAAAAGCGACCGACCCGCAAGGAGTTGGAGGTGGAGGAGCGAAGTGCTTGAGTTGGAAGATACTTAAGGAGGGAAAGCTGGAGATTCTTCAGTCGCAGGCCCCAGTAGGCCTTGTGGACAATGCAAAGGGTCTTAAATTTGATCGTTGCAGCCACTGGGAGCCAATGGAAAGATTTCAGTGCTCGAGAGATACGATCCCCAGGCTTGAGGTCAAGGACAAGTCTTGCAGTCCTGTTCTAGATGATGTGGGATGTTTTTACCCATGCATCCGAGCCCTACCACAAAAACTGTGCAGTACTGGCATGGAAAACATCATGATGGCCAGAACTTCCCAGAAAATGCACAGGGAAATGCATGAAGAATAGGCTGCCACCCATTTTTGCCTATGTTGTGAGCACAGAAGGGCACAGAGCCTAAAACCATTGTAAAAGGGGCAATGCTGATTGCCAAAAGCAACCCATAACTGGTGGGGATTCGTTTTCTTCAGGTCAAACATGGCTAATTTATGGGCACAAAATTATTTTACTGCAGAACTACACCAATGCCATTTGATGAACCTGGACAATATACTTCCATGTAATATGTTTTGTTTGAAATGCTTGAATTCAAGACTGATCCAAAAAAATTGCATGCAGTACCCGCTTTTGACTGAGGGCGGCGCTAGCGGTCTAAATTCTGACAGGGAAACTGCATGTCAGGAGTTGCAGGAGAGGCCTTTACATCAAAGGCTGGGAGTTAATTAAAATCTTAACCACATGCTGTTCCCAGAAGACAATCTGATTTAATTAACAGGCCAAAGGCTGGGAAACCTCTCACCTCCAGAGATTCACACCAGGAGTTAGAATCTCACATGACCTCTTGATTGATAGAAGGCAGACTGGCTGGGAGCCTCCTGGAGACCACACAATAGGCTCTTGCATTTGAATATAATATGTTGATTTTGACTGTTTCCTGTCAACAAAGGCCTGCCTGCCAGCAGAGGCATGGTCACTGACCCACCCAAGTCTTGGAGGCGGACTCCAACACTCTGAGAACTGAATTGAACGCACAATATATATTTTACAGAAACACTGATAACTCTTTGTAATCAAATGACAGGAATGTATAACTTTGAGAGCCTTCATTTAAAAAATGTACCTTCGATACAAGCCCAAACTCCAATTTGTGTGATGTTCTGGGGCAAAACCCTGCTATTTATGTATACTACAGACTGTGTGTTTAAGCTAGAGACATGGGAATTTACTGGAGTATGTATGGACAGGCCGTGTATATGTGTATAATTTTTAATGAAAAACCAATATTGCAAAACCAGTTTAAAAACGCAAAATGTTGCCGTTTCTGAATGCAAGCTCTTAGAAACATCAGAGTTTGAACAAAGTATACCTCATGTGATATTTGATGGGTGCATGTAATTTCAAACCACTGTGTATCTATGAAATATGTCTTTAGGTCAAATGTAGATTTGTGTGTAATTTGACAGGGGAGTGTCCTTTCTGCAAGCCATTAAATGACATCATTCTGACACACAATCCTGCTCTCCAGTGAGAACGCAAAGAATTCTCCAACCTATCAGAACTCTGAAGGGGTTGGGCCTAGAAAGCTAGCCTCTCCACCCACTTTCAAAACACATAAAAAGAGACTGCTGGGACAGGTAGAGACATTCAAATCCAGTTGCTGCAACGCGCTCTGCCGGACCATACAACATCCAGAAGATACCAGATTCAACACTTAGACTTTAAAACTCCAAAGAACTTGATTCAGAACTCAAAGCAAGGGCCTAAACCCACAAACTGAGAACTCTTCTCAGTAGGCCTCAGCATCCAGCAAACCTAACAGCGGTAGCAGCATCCAGGAGCCGTGCAGATCAGCGCTGGGTCCAGAGAAAGCTGTGCAGAAAGATCCAGAAGCAGTGCTGTACCCAGAGAAAGCAGAGCAGTATCCAGAACCAGAGGCCAGAGATACAGAGTGACCCAGACCGCTGTTAGCAGAACCAGAGAGCTGACCCAGATCACTGTGAAGTGCCGAGACCAGAACCGGAGTCCAGTCCAAAACCTGACCAGATCCGTGGGGAGGCCTATTTCAAAATATATTGTGAGTACCTAGCAGAACTGTGCAGAACCAATCTCTTAGTTAAAATAATATAATTCAATCTATTTTAATCTAACCAGAACTGCCTCCTGTCACCTATCATTTTCTAGCTGCAAGCTGTAACCTGTCGCTTTGAACTTTTAAAATTTCAAATCCGAAAAACTACCTTTATTTAATCGTCCGTATCTCTGGAACCGTTTGTAAACTTGGTTTAACTTTCCTCTGAAAGCTTAGAATCTTACCTTTCCAACAAGCCTAGAACCGACTTCCTACTCCTTATACTTTCTCCGCAATCACGATTCACGCATTCGCAAATTTTGCCGCGATTTGCGATTTGGCCCGATTTCTTTACTTGTAAAAAGATAGCTGCTTTTGCCTGAACTGCTAAATTTCGTTTGGCTCTTAAGAACCATCCCTGAATCATTGCTAGAGTGAGCCTGAACTCATATTAACTAGATACCACTCACCCTGAACCTCCTGAAAGGAATTAAAAGCATTTTCAGCATATTTCTCACTGCATTGTCACCATATTCAAAGCATTTGGCCTGTGTTTCAAAACTCCTATCTGTTGTATAAGCTGCTGGGGGGGAATTGAACTGAATTCTATTTGATTGCATTCCTAAGAACTGTGTCATCTTCATCTTCATCTCCTTACATTGCATAAAAGGGGGGGTGTATTGTCCAAGAAAGTGATTACATTGTCTTTTGCTGAAACCCTATCAAGTTTTTTTCTGTACTGCATTTTCATTCCACCTTGCATCCATTTGAAACCATAAAAGTATTGTTGCTATTTTATCCATCCTATAACCACTCATCATTGATTATAAAGAAGGGTGCTAGTGCCAGACTACCCATTATTGATTACTGCTCAGATTAAGTGTGATATTCAATTATTAATTTATTATAAAGTGTGATATATATATATGTTGTTTAAATTCTCAAATAAACCTTTTAACTTGCAAAACAGAACTACTTCTTGGCTCATTGGGGTCAGGGGGTTTCCAAGAGAGGGGTGTTATATAGGGGTAGTCATCCAGAACTCCTGAACTGGACATAAAGATATATCAATAAGGGTTTCCATTCAGTATCCCAAACTAGGCATTGACATAGCTGTAGTGTTGAATTGAATCCTCTTACAAAGTGGGGGCTCGAGCCGGACGTTTGGGTTAGATCTATCACTTGTGCAGATTAATACAGTGTGCCAGCTGACCAGATACACATATCCGGTCGGATCACCACGCTGTGTTACGCTGTAAAGCACTCCTCAAAGGAACGCTCTTAGGAAAAGGTCTGTTTTGCAAAAATAAAATACAAACTTCTGTAAGTCAGGAAGGAACTCAAATTCCAGAATGACGACCTTGGTAGATATGAAAATAGCCAGAGAACAGTTCTTACATAAGCTATTTGTGAGAGGTGAGTGGACTCATCAGGACCAAACGGTCTGGTTGCAGGCAATCGCGCAACAGGTCACTGAAACAGGGTCAGATAAATGGGGAGATCAGGGTCCCCTACATGTGGCCCTGAGTGAACTATATATGGCCCCTAAGGCCAAGGATGAGCACCACAAGATTGCCAGGGTAGCGGCATATTTATATTTACATATGGGAGCCATGCAGGACAAATGTGCTGAAGGCCAAGATCTGGCGAGTAGGCAACTGCTGGCACTACAGAAGGCCCAACCTGATCTGGACTCTTCTGAGCAGAGGCTGCTCAGGAGCCAGGAGTCAGAAAATGACAGCAGACGGTACATCACTAAAATAAAGGAGGATATGGATGTGCTGCAACAGGAAAAGGCGGACCAGGATACCAGATTTCTGGCCTTGCAGAAGGAGTACCAAGAAGGTTTGGACTCCCTACTGCAGAGCCAGAAAAAGCTGGAGCAACAGTTAGACTTCAATAGGGCATGTGCTGAGCAGGTAGTCACCCTGCACAGCCACCTAGATAGGGAGAAGGCAGAGAGCAATAAACTGATTTTGAAAGACCTGGATACCCAGGCAGAGTTTGACCAGGAGCGCCAGAAAACTGGTGCCTTCCAAAGGCAAAGGGACGACCTGGCGGCACAGATGCAGGCTCTTAGTCAGGAAAGGGATACCTTAGGCCAGGAAGTCTGCCACTTAAAAAGGAAAATGGAAGAAAATCCCCTGGCCCTCCAGGGACTGGGTGACCTCCAAAAAGAACACCAGAACTTGTTAGAGCACATCAGGAGGGTGGAGGATTCTCTGGCAAGAAAGGAGCAGGCCAATAGGGACACAGCTCAGGAGGTAACCCTCCTGCAGCAGAGACTGGCCCAGTACTCCAGGACCAATCAGGAGGCACAGAGAGAAAATGAGGCTCTCTGTCAGCACAATGATAGGCTCCAACAACAGGTAGCGATGCAGGAGCGACTGATAGAGTCTAGTAAGGCCTTAACTGAGGAACTGAAAGCGCAGGCTCTTGCATTGTAACAGGGAGCAGGGGCGGACAGAGACCAGGTTCGCTGGGAAAGGGAAACTCCTGAGCATAACCTCAGGAGCCCTAGTACCAGAGGCCTTTATCTCTCTCAGTCCCTAGACTCTGCCACCCCCATGTCCCCTGGCGCACATGAGCACCGGGCCACAAGGATGGCAGATTACTATCCAGCCAGAAGCATGGGGCTCATAGGCCAGTACCTCCCAGGAATGGATGGGCGGGCATCCGGGTATGGGCACCCAAGCACAGTGCAATTTAGTGGGGAAACCCCAGGAGAATAAGCCCATTAAGGGCATCCTGAAAAATTCTGCCCAGTTAGGTCAGTGGGGGGGTACCCATCGAATCCTGGCAGCAAGGAGGAATCTGAAGACTCCTCTGAAAGGCGCAGGACACAGGAGACCAAGTCCCCCACATTCTGCCAGCCAATCCCAGGCTCGCAGAATCCGGGAAAACCTGGAAGATCAGACAGGAACCTCTGGGAGCAGTGCCTCTGAGTCAGAGGATGAATGGACAAGGGTTACCCGAACCAAAAAGGCCAATTGGCAAAAAGGGCCTTGCTTAAGGACCCATTGAAGCAAATAAAGGCAATAAGGAGTGTCATCACGCCTTATCACAAGAACGCCAAGTATTCTGTTTGGGAACACTTGGAGCTTTACGAGCAAATGATGGAGACTTTCCATTTGAAGGACAGCCTAAGCTGTATTCAATATGTAAAGTGGACCTTCTCACCAGAATACTCCAGTTTCTTTGCGGGGCTGGAGGACCAAAATCATTTAAGATGGTCCAAGAGGCTCGCAAGGCAGCCTACAATTTGCAATGTGGGGAGGATCAGGCCCCACAAGAATTAGTGCAAGAACTGAAATGTGCCTTTGCGCAGACCACCAGAAGGGTGCGCACAGACAGTAGAGAATTTGTCAATACATTTTTCCATGCCTTGCCCAAATATATAATGACCCAGCTCGTGAGAGATTTTCATGAGAAAAGATCTTTAGACTGGGTCATTGAACAGGCTACCCGGATCTATGAGGTGCAGAAGCCCATAGAAAATAAAAGCAATACCCAGAAACATCCCAAAACCAACAGCACCCCTGCTGCTGCCAAGGTGGCAGAGGTAAAGGTCACCCCTGTTTTGGATTTGGAGATGGGGGGGCCTAAAAACCTACCTGCACCTAATAATTCACAGCCCAGAAGGCCCTCGGGCCAGTCACAGACAGGGAGTCGAGGAAGTAGTCCCACAAATGGGGTCCCCCGTTCCCCTGACTATGTAAGTCCCCGCTACAAGGGAAACCCTGGGTTATATGTGGACTCCTCCAGCCCAAGGGGGGGCCCAGCCAAGCACCTGACCCGGGGAACTTCCCTCCTAACTTCCCCCAGGAGGGCAGAAATTCTCCAAATCCTGGGCAGAACTTTTTCCCCAGGTATCCACCCAATTTCAAGCCCCAAAATCCTCCACCCTTCTTTCCCCAATTCCCTGAGCCCAGACAACCTAATCCGGGAGAGGGGAGGCCAAGGGTGGAGGGGTACCAAAATCTTCCCCACCAGGGGTACTACCAGAGAAGGGATAGCTACCCTTCCCGGGATCAGCCCAGGGGAGAAAATAGAGCCCCGTATCAGCCTGAGCCGTTTTCCCAGTTAGAGCGCCAGGACCAAAATATGGCACGGGATCTGGGTCACATACTGAGGGCTCAACAGAACCCTCAGATGAGCATGCCACCGCAGAATGCCCCAAACTCTGGACCTGGTGCTCCAGAACAATGACGGGGGCAGCACCCCGATAACACACCGGTTCCCAGGGAGGAGGCACAAGGGGAAGGGGGGTGTAAAGCCTTGGAGGAAGCTTCCTTCCCAACTTGTAAACAGCCCCTGGAAAACCAGGAACCGGAAACACAATCTCCTACCCCTGAAAGCCTGCCTCCCAAGGAGCAGAGGGGGGGTAGGAGAAACAAAGGACCCAAACAGACCCACTTTGTGGAGGAGGTACAGATCTTCCAATTTGAGGGAGAGGGATCCTCAGAGGATCCTGGGGAAAGGACCTTCTCCTTCAGAGATGGGGGAACTCCTCCCAAAGAAAAATGGGTCCCAAGGGATTCCAATCCAGACTGGGGAGATATGGAGACTGAGCTACCGCCGCCCATCATCTCATCCCAGAACCCACAATACCAAAATCCCGTGGTTCAAACCCATCCTGGTGACTGCCTCCAAAAAGGGGGGGGCGGCCCAGAACCGGAACCAGGGGAACCCACAATGGCTCTGATCTCCAGTTGCCAACTTTTTCTTTCAGATTCCCAAGGCTCTCCACAGAATTCTGCCCAAATCTCTTGTCTCGCCATGTCCAAAACCAGAAAGTTAGCCCACCATTTTTCCAAAAATGTGCATTATCTGTGCCCCCTTGAGGAGAATGAGGGAAGATACTATGCCCCGGTACAAGTACAGGGGCAGGGTACAATTTTGGCGCTGGTGGACACTGGATCCCAAGCTACCCTTCTGTCCAAAAGGGCCTTTGAGGAACTAAATGCCGGAAGGGGGGAGAATTACCATATTCCTCTCACCTCTCTTCCTGGACAACTGCAGAACTTTGACGGGAAGGAAATTCCCGTTGAGGGGACTGCAGACTTGGACATTAAAATTGGGCGACACAAGTTGAAACCCCCGGTCATAGTAGTGACTCCAGAGGGCACCCCTTGTTTACTAGGGAATGACCTCCTGAGAAGGTTGTCACCTCTAATAGATTGTGTAAACAAGGTCCTCTGGACCCAGACTAGCCGACCAATAAAATGAAAACAGAGTGTCAACCATGTTAGTTTAAACGGCACCTGCCACATGGTTGAACAAAAATCTGACCAAGTAGAATTTCACTTCCAGAACAACCAGATTCCAGACGTGACAGTAATCGCAGTAGGACAACAGACTGGTTATGGGGGGTCCTCTCTATTTCTGAAAATCAACCTTCCTTCCAGTTTAAGGTGGTATTCCACACTGGAAGGAAACACTCTGAAATTCTTCACCAATCCACAATCAGAAACTCCCACTCCTATAGTCCAGAAAGATGTGAAATCAGCTCAGAGCCTGGCTGATATTCAGCAAATTGGAGAGCAGTTGTTCATCTCTGTTCAGTTAAATGATGGGGAGGACTCTGTTCTCGCTCGAGTGTGTGTGAACAGCGGTAAGAGCTTCATCAGCGAAGCCATGTTCCGCCAACTCCCAAAAGATCCAGCCATTCCCACATTCAAACTGATAGACAAATGGGAAATGGACCTAGACGCACCCAATTCCAAACATCTCCTGCCAAGCAGGTGTATGCTCAAAATCTCCATTGGCAACAAGAGCATAGTCCACAATTGTTGGGTCGTGCGAGACGTCACTGCCGCTTTTTACTTAGGCAGTGACATTCTCAATCGCTTTGCCATTAGTTTGGACCTAATAAACTTCAAAGCTTGGTCCCGATTAGCGTATAATCCCATGGGCTTTGATGATCGAGAAAAAGCATTTAGGTCAGCTCAATTGCTACCTTATGCAGTTGAAATTCAGATTAAAGAGGAAGTCACCATCCCAGAAAGGACCCGACAATTCTCCCTCGAAGTGAAAGTTAAAAGAGGATAATATTTGCAAAACCCTGATGCTTATATACATCTAAATGCTTCTCTCCAACAGCAAGGGTTGGGGGTAAACCCAACTCCATTAGTCAACATAGAACATGACACCATTCCAATAGAGGTGGATAACAGCCACTTAAAGAGTGTTAATCTAGCCGCAGGCACCATTATTGGAATGGCGGTTGATGACCGACATTTTTCCATTGATCTAGGAAATTAACTGTTAGGACCAATCCCCCATGACTGTTTTGACAGTGACAGTGAGGACAATACAACACCAGACAGGATTTTTACCCGGCATGGGGGAACTTCCTGGTGTACACTTCCTGCCCCTATGGTAAGGAAGATGTGACTTGTGACTTCAGGAGGGATGAGGTGATTTTCCAGGTCCATGAGGGTTGCCTTTCCCACCTGAGGCCTCCAGTCCAAATCAGCACTCTGACCAGGGACTTCTCCACCCAGCTGGAGGAGGCCGCTGAGATAGCCAAACCAGAAGTCTTTCCAGGCTTCAGGCAGATGGTGGAAGAGAGAGTCAACCTAGCTGATGCCTGTTTGACTCTGGAACAGAAGCAAAAGTTGAAACAAGTTTTCTTGGATTTCCAAGATCTCTTTGTGGTAGACTCATATGACTGTGGCCGCACCGACATCCACACAACAACAATCCCCACGGACCCTGGAATGACTCCAGTGTTTGTGAAGCAATATCGCTTGCCTCTCGCATCCATGGAGTCCCTTACTGAAATAATTAAGAACCTTGAGTCCCGGGGAATAATCCGTCCAGTCCACAGCACTTTCAATAATCCGGTGCTGGGAATATTGAAGCCAAACTGCCAGTGGAGACTCTGCGCCGACCTCAGGGAGCTCAACAAACGGGTCCATACTTCCCGATGGCCTCTGCCCTACATTACCAAGGGCTGGCCCAGATCCAGGGGTCACAGGTATTCACTGCAATAGACCTGACCAATGGATACTGGACTGTGCCTGTCAGTAGGGAGGACCAGTACAAGCTGGCTTTTACCTTTGGGGGCCAGCAGTACACATGGACCCGGACTCCCTTCGGATACCTCAACTCCGGCAATGAATTCAACATTTTCCTACACAAGGCCATGCCCGACCTGGGTGCAAGGGGTAACCTGGCTTATGTAGATGATGTCCTCATCAAAAGTTCATCTGTGGAGGAACACATAGCGGAGATCCGTTATGTTCTGACCCAGTTGAGGGCTGCCGGAGCAAAACTTTCCTTTCAGAAAGCACAGTGGTGTAGAACCCGTGTTAATTTCTTGGGGCATGAGATTACTCCTCAGGGTCTCTGTCCCCAGGAAAAGAAGGTGGAAGCACTCCAAAAACTGAAAGACCCCACAACTCTGCGGGAACTAAGGAGCCTCCTTGGACTGACTAATTAGAGCAGAAAGTTCAGTGAGGGCTACGCAGAGATCACCAGACCCCTGATTCATCTCCTGAAGCGGGGGGTCAAGTGGGAATGGGGTCCAGAACAAGCCAAGGCGGTAAAACAACTCAAAAGAAGCCTCTCACAAGCGCCTTGCCTAGCTTACCCTGTCAGAAACCAGGAGTTCTTCCTGGAGACGGGGTTCTCTAATACGTGCTTGACGGCAGTATTATAACAAAAGCATGACAAAGTCAATAAAGTAATCTCCTATGCGAGCAAAAATGTATCCTCTGTGGAGGAAAAATTCAACGATTGTGAGAAGGCACTCCTGGCAACGGTGTGGGCATTGAAGAATTACCGCCCGTTTATCCAGGGGAACACATCATAGTGGAGACTCCACACCAGCCTCTGCAATATCTCCAAAGTGATAGAATCCGGGCCGGAAATGTGAGTAATTCCCGAATTACTTCCTGGATTCTGTCAATGCAAGGCTTTCCTGTGGAGGTCAGATATGGCCAAAACAAGAAGAGTCCCCTCGCGCAAGGTCTGGCTGACTTGCATGATTGTGCCAGAGAAAACTTTCTCGAGGACGAAAGTCTAAAAGTCAAGGACAACACGGAGGCATACCTTAATTCCCCACACAAAGTCTTTGAAGAGGAAAAGTGTGAGGGAATGCCCACTGTCTATGTGGATGGATGCTCTTACCATGTTGACAACAACGGGGAGAAAGTACTGGTGGCTGGCGTAGGGAATGCATGGGTGAAGGAGTTCCCAGAACCCTCCGCTGGATACAAAATTGGTCCCCGAAGTAGTCAGGTGGCAGAATTGATGGCTGTGCATCAGGCCATCCTCACTGCTGTCCAGCAACAACTCCACAAACTGGTCATAATCACTGATTCTGATTATGTACGGAACGGGTTCGTGGAGCACCTGGTTTATTGGAAACCAGAGGCATGTTATGTGCTAATAACAAACCCTTGAAACATGGGAAGTTAATTCAAAACATTGATGATCTGGTCACCTCGAATGGGATGACCATCTACTGGAAGAAGATCAAGGGTCATTCCAAAGTAGAGGGACCAGACAAAACTGGAAATGACTTAGCTGATCAGCTGGCCAAAACAGGGGCCATCCAAGGGATTCTAATTGAGATTGAGTCCCTGTTGGGGGAAATCCAGGTCACTGCTATCACTAGGTCCCAGACAAATGCTCACAATGATATTTCAACTGCCCAATGGAGCAAGAAGACCCCTGATGCTGATTTGATTACAGCTCAGAAGGGGGATCCAATTATTGGTAAGTTTTACCAACACCTTGAGGACCCTGAGAACTTTCCCCTGACGGATACCGATTACATTGGGAAGAGTGTTGATGAAATGTCCAAAAATGTTCCGAATCCAAGACGGTTTGCTGGTAAGGAAATCCAAAGCTGGCCACGATCAGTGGGTGGTTCCTACCTCATTCCGAAGCCTGATGTTAAGTCACGCCCATGATGCGGCCACCGCCGGTCATAGGGGGTTTCACACAACACTGGAAATCTTAAGAGAGGTTGCATACTGGCCACACATGGGGCAGGACCTCAACCAATATTTGAAGGGTTTTCTTGTGTGTGCACAATTTCAGCCAACATCCCTCACACACCGGGCGCCTCTCCAAAAGAGGGGGATGACACTGCCATGGTCAGAGTTGCAAATCGACTTTGTAGGCCCTGTGATTCGCTCATCTAGAGGAAACAAGTACATGTTGACCGTTACATGCTTGTTTACCAAGTGGGTGGAATGTCTCCCAGCCCCAAACTGCAAGGCAGAAACAGCAGCTGCCCTGATGATTAACCACATCTTTTTCCGTTTTGATCTACCTCAAAGGATTGAGTCAGACAGGGGTAGCCACTTCACCAGTGAAGTAATGACAAAGATGTGGGAGATACTGGGGGTCAAGAGAAAGCTACACATTGCTTACAGGCCAGCTTCTTCTGGAGCAGTAGAACGCTACAACCGGACAATTGTGAGCATCTTAAAAAAGTTTGTGGCAGATTCTGGGCCAAGTTGGGATATCCGATTACCTCTGGTCCTAATGGCCTTCAGATCTACCCCTTCATCTGCAACCAAAATGTCACCATTTGAGTTGATGACTGGACGCAAGATGGTGCTTCCTCAGCATTTGCTCTACAGAACCCAAGAGCAAACGTTGATAAATGCCTCCACAACTCATGAGTATGTGGAGAATTTAAGGAAACACCTTCAACATGCTTTTGCCTATGCTAAGCGGAATCTAGAAAGATCAGCCAAGAGTATGAAGACCCACTATGACCTGAAAACTTCCAGGAAGGAATATCAGGTGGGGGACCGGGTCTATCTATACAATTTCCAAAGGAACCAGGCCAAACAGCGAAAATTTTTGCCTACATGGAAGGGGCCCTTTGAGATTATAGACAAGATCTACCCTGTGGCCTACAAGATCCGCATCCCCAAATGCAGTTTGGCAGAGGGGGAAGACAAGTGGGTCCACATAAACCAGTTGAAGTGTTGCCGTCCCAGGCACACTTTGCAGCAACTGGAGGAGTCCTCTGCAATCCCAGAGGGTACCGCTCCAGAGTAATTCAATTCCTAACTTAAAAGATCCTACATATAGCCTCTCAAATTCTGTGTTTCTCAAGTTTATGTGTTCCTTTCTCTTAATTAAAAAAAATGTGCATGTTCATATCTGTTGAGTTCTAAAATATATATGCCACCCCACTATATCAATGGTGGGGGAGAAATGTCCATGAATAGGCATTGCCGCTCTTCCTTTGTCGTCCTAGGAGAAAGAAAACCTGGAGACTGGCCAAGGAGAACGATCCGGAGACCGGGAGCAGAGACGCAAGGGGCCCGGGGTACCGCCCAATATTCCCATCAGGACCGGCGAGGAGAACCGATCGATCAGTACCGGATGGAGGAAAAGATGCTGAACTAAGCCATCTACCGGAAGAAGATGAGGAGAACATCCCAGATCTTGCGAGTTCCATCAGTGAAACAGTTGGCCATCGCAAGAGGGGAGCTTGTGAGATGTTTTTACCCATGCATCCGAGCCCTACCACAAAAACTGTGCAGTACTGGCATGGAAAACATCATGATGGCCAGAACTTCCCAGAAAATGCACAGCGAAATGCATGAAGAATAGGCTGCCACCCATTTTTTCCTATGTTGTGAGCACAGAAGGGCACACAGCCTAAAACCATTGTAAAAGGGGCAATGCTGATTGCCAAAAGCAAGCCATAACTGGTGGGAATTCGTTTTCTTCAGGTCAAACATGGCTAATTTATGGGCACAAAATTATTTTACTGCAGAACTATACTAATGCCATTTGTTGAACCTGGACAATATACTTCCATGTAATATCTCTTGTTTGAAATGCTTGAATTCAAGACTGATCCAAAAAAATTGCATGCAGTACCCGCTTTTGACTGAGGGCGGCGCTAGTGGTCTAAACTCTGACAGGGAAACTGCATGTCAGGAGTTGCAGGAGAGGGCTTTACATCAAAGGCTGGGAGTTAATTACAATCTTAACCACATGCTGTTCCCAGAAGACAATCTGATTTAATTAACAGGCCAAAGGCTGGGAAACCTCTCACCTCCAGAGATTCACACCAGGAGTTAGAATCTCACATGACCTCTTGATTGATAGAAGGCAGACTGGCTGGGAGCCTCCTGGAGACCACACAATAGGCTCTTGCATTTGAATAGAATATGTTGATTTTGACTGTTTCCTGTCAACAAAGGCCTGCCTGCCAGCAGAGGCATGGTCACTGACCCACCCAAGTCTTGGAGGCGGACTCCAACACTCTGAGAACTGAATTGAACGCAAAATATATATTTTACAGAAACACTGATAACACTTTGTAATAAAATGACAGGAATGTATAACTTTGAGAGCCTTCATTTAAAAAATGTACCTTCGATTCAAGCCCAAACTCCAATTTGTGTGATGTTCTGGGGCAAAACCCTGCTATTTATGTATACTACAGACTCTGTGTTTAAGATAGAGACATGGGAATTTATTGGAGTATGTATGGACAGGCCGTGTATATGTGTATAATTTTTAATGAAAAACCAATATTGCAAAACCAGTTAAAAAACGCAAAATGTTGCCGTTTCTGAATGCAAGCTCTTAGAAACATCAGAGTTTGAACAGAGTATACCTCATGTGAAACATGATGGGTGCATGTAATTTCGAACCAATTTGTATCTATGAAATATGTCTTTAGGTCAAATGTAGATTTGTGTGTAATTTGACAGGGGAGTGTCCTTTCTGCAAGCCATTAAATGACATCATTCTGACACACAATCCTGCTCTCCAGTGAGAACGCAAAGAATTCTCCAACCTATCAGAACTCTGAAGGGGTTGGGCCTAGAAAGCTAGCCTCTCCACCCACTTTCAAAACACATAAAAAGAGACTGCTGGGACAGGTAGAGACATTCAAATCCAGTTGCTGCAACGCGCTTTGCCGGACCATACAACATCCAGAAGATACCAGATTCAACACTTAGACTTTAAAACTCCAAAGAACTTGATTCAGAACTCAAAGCAAGGGCCTAAACCCACAAACTGAGAACTCTTCTCAGTAGGCCTCAGCATCCAGCAAACCTAACAGCGGTAGCAGCATCCAGGAGCCATGCAGATCAGCGCTGGGTCCAGAGAAAGCTGTGCAGAAAGATCCAGAAGCAGTGCTGTACCCAGAGAAAGCAGAGCAGTATCCAGAACCAAAGGCCAGAGATCCAGAGTGACCCAGACCGCTGTTAGCAGAACCAGAGAGCTGACCCAGATCACTGTGAAGTGCCGAGACCAGAACCGGAGTCCAGTCCAAAACCTGACCAGATCCGTGGGGAGGCCTATTTCAAAATATATTTTGAGTACCTATCAGAACTGTGCAGAACCAATCTCTTAGTTAAAATAATATAATCCAATCTATTTTAATCTAACCAGAACTGCCTCCTAACTGTCACCTGTCATTTTCTAGCTGCAAGCTGTAACCTGTCTCTTTGAACTTTTAAAATTTCAAATCCGAAAAACTACCTTTATGTAATCGTCCGTATCTCTGGAACCGTTTGTGCTAGGAACTTGGTTTAACTTTCCTCTGAAAGCTTAGAACCTTACCTTTCCAACACACCTTCTCCTTATACTTTCTCCGCAATCACGATTCACGCATTCGCAAATTTTGCCGCGATTTGCGATTTGGCCCGATTTCTTTACTTGTAAAAAGATAGCTGCTTTTGCCTGAACTGCTAAATTTCGTTTGCCTCTTAAGAACCATCCCTGAATCATTGCTAGAGTGAGCCCGAACTCATATTAACTAGATACCACTCACCCTGAACCTCCTGAAGGGAATTAAAAGCATTTTCAGCATATTTCTCACTGCATTGTCACCATATTCAAAGCATTTTGCCTGTGTTTCAAAACTCCTAACTGTTGTATAAGCTGCTGGGGGGGAATTGAACTGAATTCTATTTGATTGCATTCCTAAGAACTGTGTCATCTTCATCTTCATCTCCTTACATTGCATAAAATGGAGGGTGAATTGTCCAAGAAAGTGATTACATTGTCTTTTGCTGAAACCCTATCAAGTTTTTTTCTGTACTGCATTTTTATTCCACCTTGCATCCATTTGAAACCATAAAAGTATTGTTGCTATCTTATCCATCCTATAACCACTCATCATTGATTTTAAAGAAGTGTGCTAGTGCCAGACTACCCATTATTGATTACTGTTCAGATTAAGTGTGATATTCAATTATTAATTTATTATAAAGTCTGATATATATATATATATATATATATATATATATATATATATATATATATATATATATATATATATATATTGTTTAAATTAACAAATAAACCTTATAACTTGCAAAACAGAACTACTTCTTGGCTCAGTGGGGTCAGGGGGATTCCAAGAGAGGGGTGTTATATAGGGGTAGTCATCCAGAACTCATGAACTGGACATAAAGATATATCAATAAGGGTTTCCATTCAGTATCCCAGACTAGGCATTGGCTGTAGTGTTGAATTGAATCCTCTTACAATGAGTTACAGAGGACAGAGAGTAGAGGCAGACAGATTTACAAGGAGGCTGTTACAGTAGTCAAGCCTAGAGAGAACCAGAGCTCTAGATACAGTGAGCTTCTGGGGAAAGGAGAGGAAAGGAAGAATACCTCTAAGGAGGTGAAGTTGGTAGTTCAACATCTTAGAGACATCAGAAATATGAGGAGATCAGGAGAGAGAGGAGTCAAAGATAACCTTTCATAACTTGCTACACATTAATCATTATTTCATCTGTGAACCTACAGATAAACCGTACCTGTTCATAAAACGGCATGCTAACATAAAATATGGTATGCTAATAAACTAGAACAGGAGTCCACGTAAATGTAAAATACTCTCTGAGTAAACACAGTTCAATTTCTCTGTACCAAACAATAATCAAAAACATATGCCAAATTGCAAATAAGTCACACACCCTATTTTGGATGAAGACGCTTGAGTCATGTTCTAATGATGCAAAAGATCATTAATAATGCACAGGCTATAAGCAAACTGAACTATTTGCCTTAGCCCCCTCAAAACAATGTTTAATACTTACTCAAAGTCACATACAAAATGTTCCAGCTAAAAAATTAAGACCTCATAAATGCCCTCAACAGCACAAAAATAAATACAATAATTTCCACTACCAAACATGAAAAACATCATGTGGACCAACACGGAAGGTGCAATGAAAAATCATATGCCGGTAAACATTCTATCATTCTCTCATAAAACAAAAACACACTGGACACATACTGTGTACACAATATAAGCTGGCATAAATATAGATACAATTGCCCAAAGGAAATAGCTACTCACCACATCTACAATGGAACAACATTATATATAAACATAATAAGACAACAAATAAATATATTTTAATATTGCACATTGGATATAAACAAATATAGATATACAAATGTAACTCTTTAAAACATGTAATAATCAATGCTTACTACTCTAGAAGATGGACTAAAGCCCATTTATATGTATAGTCCTACAGCCTGGACTTGAACAACTTGTACTACTAGAGTCTCTTGTCAAATACATCTGACACATTTACTTAATACATCCAATTTCATTATGGCTTACTACACATATGATCTTAGATCAACATGACATATTATGAAACATAAATGTGCACCCTAGGTGTAGTATACTATGTTGTGTGCATATCACCTCAAAGATTAACCAACATTTAATTCTAATCTCAGTTCATGCATTTTTTAAAACAAAATCAGATCATGTATACCTGTAACCTTTTGATATTATGTGGGGTGAGAGCTGCCTTCTGGCTTGTATCAATCATTCTTAGATTGAGGTAGTTGAGAGCTGAAGGAATATCTCGTAAATGGCAACAGCATGAGAACAAAAATATGCTCCACAAATCAACTACCAAAATTCACATTTCATTTGTCAACAATTTCACATCAACTCCAGAGTCTGCTTCCAAAAACTCTTTCAAACCGGAAAAATAAAATAAAACAGAAATGATTAAACTGAAATGATCAAACATTATAAGTTTAACAAACACAACTTCATCATAAGAAATCATAATATACTAGCAGTCATACCCGTGCTTCCCACAGTAATTCCTTAAAAAAAAAAGAAAAAGACCAAGGTGGATTTATATCTTGTACTTTTTACATTATCTACAACATGGAACCCATTCACATGCCACATTTCAGGTTTTCTAGCATGTTGGGAAATATGCAGAACATTTTGAACAGACACATATCCACATATGGCAGGGCTAAACATTGCAGACCGCTTAAAGAAATAATCAACAAATATATATCTGATACTTTTTGCATTGTGTACACTATGCAACCTAGTCACATACCACATTTCAGTTTTGTAGCATGTTAGGAAATATTCTGAACATTTCGAACAGACACACACACAAATCCACACATGACAGAGGTAAGCATTGTAGACCGCTTATCATTTAGAATTTTTACATTGTATACACCATGGAACCTACTGTAACGCTTACCTTATCTCTGCAGGAGCATAGGGATTCTCAGATCTATGGGTGCTGCAAACGTCTTACTAATAATGGAGAGGGTCTCTGTAAATTAGAGAAAAATAAATGGAGTAAATGTCTTATGGGGTTCTGGACCTACTCCCCTTTCTCCCTTCTTATTCCCCACTCAGGATCTTGATTTGAACCCTGATCACCTGTGTGTTTAGGAGGGTAAGCTCTCCATCCTGCTATCTTGCAGGGGATCTAAGTCTTCTGCTACCAACTACATCACTGGCACTCTGACCAGAACTGCTGAGTCTGGAGAAGCGGCCTTGTAGTGGTAAGAGGTTATTTTCAATTAAGTTCAGTATTGGTAGTTGTGTCTTGGTTGATGCTTTTGCTGCAGAACGTGCATTGATCAATTGGTACCCCTGTGATCTTTATAACTCTTCCTTTCCCTCTTGCAGGGTAAGCAGATTTGAAAACAAGAGTGTACACAGGAAATGGTACATGCCAGTGGAGTCGTTTAGATCCTAGGGTAATTTTGAGATTGTTATCTCTAAGAGTGCAGTGAATAAGTATTCATACAGTGATTACGTATCTTCTACTTTTCAGGTTCCACTGCGTAGGGAGCATAAGGAAGTGTCAGGAGAGTTTGTCGGTGATTGCGGGTAAGTATGCGCCAATCAGTTTTACTAATGTTCAAATGTCCATACCTTGTTCTCTTTCAGACATGTCCAGCCGTCAATAGCCGTTCCCTAACTGCTGCGGGCACCGAGGGTTTCTTGCCACTTCGACGTGGAGGAGAAAGAAGAAGAGCCATATACCTTGATACAGCGGATGATAGCAGGTATTATTTAACTCTGTTCAATCTTGTTCCTCGGAAGTTCGTAGTAACTTAACACGTGTCTTTGATTTCTTGCAGGACTGCGAGCAGGAGCGCCGGTAAGCGTTGTGCCACTTTCAGCGGATTCAACGCAAAGCGTGTGTGAAGCAGAGGGCGTGGTTTAAATAGACCAGCATGCCTAGAGATTGGTCCTCACTACAATAAAGCAAGAGGCACATAATTCTGCTATCTTGGGGGAATAAGGAAGCCTGTTTTCTCCTATGTGCTTACTGGTATTGTGTGTTTGCAGACATGAGGTGAAGACTGCCTGGCCCGCCATGCAAGGACCCACCTAGCCCCCACATGAGTCCCTTAATTAATGTTGGTGCCATATGGTACTTTTCCCAACAGATGTAACCCCTTAGTGACCATGACACCTACCCACATGCCAAATTTTAGGTTTTTAGTATGCTGGGAAGTATGCTGAACATTTCGAACAGACACAGACACATATCCATATATGGCAGGTGTAAGCATTGAAGACCACTTAAAAAAATAGAAAAATGTGTATCTTATACTTTTTAATGTTTATAGTTCTGGCCGAGGCTCTCTGGCAGTCACCCAAATTATCAGCAGAATCACTTCAGCCCATCAAAGAATCCCTGTCACAAGAAAAGAAGACTCAACAATGGGGCAAAGTTACAGTCTTTTATTAGCAAACATAATGACAGGGTTCACACCAGTAAAACAACTGTCCTCCGGAGCTCTTGTCTTCTAAGGATGTGTCACTGGGTTTTATCCCGTTTTGATGTCACAAATTTAGATTCCATCCCAGAAACCTGTCACACATTTACATTGGTCAGTTTGGATAAGCTACATATGCAAGCTATACGGGCTACTTTCACTATTAGATAATCTAGTGGCTCCTCCTAGTACCACCTCTGCTAGTATCAATGTACAATGTTGCAGGGGTCGTAGAGAGACCATTGGCCCTTGCATCAAACTATATCCCCACGTGAAAGGTGAATCTGGATTGGGAAGAATGTGTCCTCCCATCCCTGGGACCCTGCACATTTATGAGACAGAGTGAACCCTTTGAAGACAATGGAAATTGAGATGGAGGTGCAAAGTGTTGACTAATGTTGCCATCAGCCTTGACCTCCTTGCCGTTATAGAAACTTGGCTCCACGAGGCAGCAGGACCCACCCTGATGCTAGCCGTACCTGACAATTACCAGATCCACAGAGTAGACAGACCCAACGCCAAAGGCGGTGGCCTAGCAATCATCTCTAAAACTACTTTGCCTATCAGACTAACCACCTCACCTCCCTGTGCTTCCTGTGAAATACTATCAGCAAAACTGCCACTTTCTAACAACCGCACACTAACCATCCACTTGATCTCTAGGCCCCCAGGTCCCTTGGGAACCTTCGAAGATGACATTACCACCCTCATAGCTAACAATACCCAAAACCACTCTCAAACGCTACTGTTGGGTGACTTTAACATTGGCTATAACAAGCCAGATAACAAACACGCCCACTCCATTACAGCTTTACTAAATGACCACGGGCTTACCCAAAAAGTCCTCTCCCCCGCACATGTTAACGGTAGAACCCTTGACTGGGTATCTGAACTCAACTGCAACATAGCCATTACCGACATCATTCCCCAACCATGGACCGACCACTTCCTAATAAACATCACTGCCACACTTGACCTCCTCAGCCCCAAAACTATCAAGATGATACCACCACTCCCCACCAGAAGCAAAAAAGATGTTACTATAGAAAAACTCATCCTCCTCCGTCTGCTTTCCATTAATAGCCTGGAGAACAATACTGACCCAGATACTCTAGTAGACACCTTCAACAAAGCTATGTCTCATGCACCAGATACTATTGCTCCACCCAAACTACGCAAAGCCAAGCAAGAAGCCCATCTTAATGCCTGGTTCACACCCCAACTCAAGGACCTCAGAAAACAGAAAAGAAAACTCCAAACTATATGGCGCAAGTCGCCCACTGACAACAATAAAGCCAACCTAACTCAATTCTCCAAACACTACAAGACAGAAATTATCAATACAAAAAAAAATGTATTCAATGACAGAATAACTAATGCCAAATCAAACACCAAGGAGCTCTTCACCATCCTCTGGGAAATGGAATCACCCATTCAACCAACTGACACGACCCCTAAGGACAAGACATGGTGTACTAACATACAGAACGCCCTAGCAAATAAAATCTCTACCCTCCAACACAAAATAACTAAGAAAAAGGACTCCCTCCCCTCTACTGATCAACAAGCATTGTCAGCAGCGACTGAGCCCATTACTATCCCACCTTTTAGCTTCAAACCCATCTCTATTATTGACACTGAGAAGGTTATCCTCTCATTGAAGCCATCTAACTGTAAGGGCGACAGTTGCCCAGCACAAATAATAAAGGACGCAGCTAGAGATTTAGCCCCATTTATCTCTAAGCTCATCAACTCCTCCTTCAAATCCAACATAGTACCGGCCAACCTAAAAGAATCCTGGGTCCTCCCCCTTCTTAAAAAACAAACCCTAGATCCATCCATCCCAACCAATTATAGGCCTATCACTACCGTACCCTTCCTACTAAAAATCATCGATAGAGTAGCCTATATCCAAATTCAAGATCATTTAGAAACCAACAAGCATTGCCATGCCAATCAGGCTTCCGCCCTCTCCATGGCACTGAAACAGCCCTGTTAGATCTTAAAACCAAAATCGAGGAATTCAAAGATAGTGGTAAAACAGCATTGCTACTCCTCCTGGACTTGTCAGCAGCTTTCGACCTGGTGGATCATGCAGTTTTATGTAACCACCTCAAGCTCGTTGCCAACTTCACAGGGGAAGCTATAGCTTGGGTCCAATCCTTTCTAGACAACCGGACCATGAGAGTCTTCTCCACCTCTTCCTGCGCTGATCCCATCCAAATCACATGTGGAGTCCCTCGGGGCTCATGTGTCTCACCCACCATGTATAATATCTTCACCAAGCCATTGTTTGACAAGTTGGACAGACTGGGTGTCACCTACACAAATTATGCAGATGACACTCAGATCCTCATACCCCTTTCGGGCAGCTATCAAGCAGACCTGGATTTGGTGAACAAAATATACATCCTCATTCAGGCATGGATGGCCACCCACGGCCTCTGCCTGAACGACGATAAAACTGAAATCCTGCTCCTCGGATCAGACCATAACCTAACTAAACTCACCCCGGACTATGCATCATTTAATATAGACAACAATACTATTAAGGTTATGTGAGAGGTTAAAACTCTAGGATTCTACCTCGACTCTGCTCTCACCCTCAAAAAGCAAGTGAACTCCCTTGCCTCCA
Organism: Ambystoma mexicanum; assembly: GCF_040938575.1. Classification (NCBI taxonomy): domain Eukaryota; kingdom Metazoa; phylum Chordata; class Amphibia; order Caudata; family Ambystomatidae; genus Ambystoma; species Ambystoma mexicanum. The sequence goes on from NC_090927.1 coordinate 613,528,500, forward strand.
CAACTACAAACACCTGTAAACTTATCCGTGCTTCCAGACCCTTCCTATCCAGTGCCAGTTGCCTTACCCTGACCAATGCTCTTATCATGTCTAGACTGGACTATTGCAACGCCCTATACTCAGGAGCCAACAAGTCAGTCATTGACAAACTCCAGAGATTACAAAATAACGCCCTAAGAGCAGCTCTGAACATCCCACGCAGAGAACACATCTCCAAATACCAGACTGAGGCCCACTGGCTAAAAATAAAGGATAGAATCCTCCTTAAAACCATTTCTCTCACATCAAAATACCTAAATAATCTTGCACCCCCATACCTAGCTGAAAAAATCAACAGGAGACGCTCAAACCGACTGACGAGATCTGCTAACACTTTCCTGCTCGAAGTCCCTAGATTTAAACTAACCAAGGCGGGAGGATCTAGCTTCCCTGTCAGAGCCGCACAATCTTGGAACACACTCCCACTTGACCTCAGACGACCTTTACCCTAGACTAGATTTAGAAGTAACGTTCTCAAATGGCTGTACACTAACGATTTGTAACCTGCTCCTGATATGCCTATGTTAAGTTCGCCTTCTAATGCTGACCTAATATGACCCTGTATGTATTGTTTCATTTATTGTAATCTACTTCTGCTTGTAATAGCCTATATCAGGCACTGTAACTAAGCTTCGAACTTTCTTGTACTGTTGCGCCCAGTTGCCCAAGGGCTTGGCGCGCATTATCAAATAAACAAACAAACAAACAAACATCAGTGATCACCTAAGCCTGGGAGAGTGCATCCAGCCGGCAACACTTGTAGCTTTCCCTTCTGGTTCAATGAGAACATTCCTCTTCCTCTACCATGGTTGAATGGGCATTGACCTGTTCGGCTGGGTCACGTGTGTGGAGACCCCAAAATGGACCTGTTCTTCTTATAATGATAAGATTTTAGTAACACAATACAGACAGAAGACTTTTTATTATCAACGTATACCTCTGGCTAAATCCCTGTAACTAGCTAATTCACCCTCTGTGTTTATACCTTGTTCACCTGCGGTTGGGTCAGTCCAGCCCTAGCATGCGCTGGTGTGACGCCTACAACTGGAGAGTTGAGGTCCTCACCCTATCCTCACTCACTACTTTCCTGTGTCTAAAAATGAAGTGCACACTTATTGGTGGTCGATCCTGAACTTTATTCTTACCGCCTCCAACTTGTGTGTCTTATTGTTAATAATTATTCAACCCATTTGGTCGGATAATAGTTAAAAAATATATGATTCTGACAGTTAAATGTACTTTCTGCTGTTTTATGCTAAAAAGATGATGTATCTTTGTCGAGCCCTCTTATCAAAGTATAGTGGGTATCAGGGTTTGGGTCATCACCCCCAAACTTCTTAAAGTCATCAACTAGTTTCAGCGGTTCTGTTAACTAGCCGCTTTCTTCAGGACAAATAATGCCATCACTGCATTATGTATTTTAAAAACACAATTTCTTCTGAATTCTCCACAAAGTGGATTCTTGGAGGGTCTCTCCGGGTTTCCAACGGGCGTAGTGGGTTCTCTTTCCCAGGCCCTATAGGATTAAAAACGGAAAAAGGGGAAGCATCATCAGTCTACGGATCATGCTATTTCTATTAGGCACTTTCAGGGAAATTGGGAGTCACTCAATGCGTTACAGTTCTCTCTCACCTGTCTTCACATATAACTCTCCAAAAGCTCATATATCAAGATGTTCCTTATCTTTCCTGGATCCTCATCTCATGGATCCTTTCGCGTTTGTTATTCAATTCAAACAGGTTCTTCTGTCTTGAATCATGTCTGTGGGTTAATCAACTTAGTTTTTACAAACACACCTCCATTATAAGTGCTGTGTGTTGTCAGCTGTTGCTAGTGAGTAATAGAGGACTATCCATTACCTGCAGCTTTCGAGCACCCTTGTGATATCTGTGATTGAGATCTTCCTCTGTTGCGTGTGCCCATAGCCTGGTAAATTCTAATTTTCTTGGTGATTAGGTTTGTAATGTTCCTACAAAAGACAACCCAGCTTGTTATTTCTCGATTGTCTTGTATGGGGTACTTATATAGGGGGCCTCATACTGTTTGTACTCAGCCCACAATTGTTTGTATTTAAATACTGGCACCCGAGGTTTACCCTCACTACTGAGCATATTCTCATATTGGATATTCTCTAGTATGTTTCTAGTAGGTTCCGCCCCCATCATTTATGGTCAATACTATTGAGCCGTGAGTTTTTAAATGCACTGTTTAGCTTACCTTGTTTAGGATGGCATTCCGCACTGCTCTCAGTAATATCTCCGATTGGGTTGCAGTCGCCATCTTGGATTTGCCCGTATTTATATGAGTGTGGTCATGTGACCGTGTCCGCGGTTGATGTTATTTCACAATCACATTCACAAGGTGTTAATAATGTGAAATGAGATGTTCCCAGATCACTTTGTACATTTATCTTTCATATTAAATCCACTGCTCTGCTAATGTTCATTATCCGAGGCTGCAGCTCAAACGTTTGAACTGCAAATCCTCCTAGTGGTTCATGGGAGTGGTAGTTTCTTTAGTTCCTTTCTAAAGCAGTTGTCTAAACTGAGCATTATACCGTGGTTGCGTGTTGCTCAATGCTTTGATCGGGTCGGGTATGGCGTTTAAAATACAAATCCTCCTAGTGGATCATGGGAATAGTGGTTTCCTATGTTACTTTTTAAAGCAAGTTCGTAAACTGCTACTTACGCCGCGGTGTTGTGTTGCTCAATTCTTTAATGGGGACCACAAACTATTTATCTATGGGGAACCTCATGTAATCCATTCTGAATTTAATGCCATTTCAAGTTGTTCTGGATGGGCATCTCGGGGGCTAATTGTGCTACCAGTGATTTTTACAGTATTCTGAACTAATACGTCTTCACTACAGTCTATAGCTACTCGATTATCTATGGAGGTCAGGGATGACAGGGGGGGTCGTACAATGTTTACCCAAGAGGTGCCCCATGTTGGTTACACATAGTGTCATATTCTTGCCGAGTTAGTGGCCCCATTCTTTATACTTCTGGTATGGTGGAAATCACAGGGGCTTACTGAACTGTTAATGCTTCCCAGCAGATTTCCTCATTTAGCCCATTCCTGTGGGTCTGGAGTCTAAAAATACACATCTGTTCTCTTCTCAGTAAGAGAGCAGCTATGCTCCCAGCTCTTCTTGGTACCATTACTTTTTCTAACACGGTCCACATCATCTCATTTTCAGAGTGTCCCTTCATCATGTAATGTTCCACGAGTGGGGCTGTGTGACGTTTTGTCCTAATGCTTGTCCTATGTTTGCATATTCGTATTTTTTTTATGATAAGATTTTAGCTTGATTGTCTGCAGGTGGCTCATTGTCTTGGAAACTGGAATTTTCCTGCCTTCACTTGTCCCTGGCTGGGTGCCTTGTTTCTGCTTGCCTCTGGCGATCATGTTAGCTTTTCTACTTACCCGAAGCCTGCCTCTACTCTGTCACTGATTTCTGAGACTTATAGCTTTCACACCATTCCCTATGGCTTCTTTATATTAGTGGCAGTAAAGCATGTGCAAGCTAAATATATTAATTATTTGCAACTTGCGATTCAGCTTTGGAAAAGGATATGAATAGAATATAAAGAAATATGTATGTGTGTCCATCCTCTACCTACGTGAGTCATAAGCATGTGCTTCGGGCCTAAATGCAAAAAATGTGTGCATGTTCATGTAACTTAATGAATGGATGAATATATACTTCATCTATAATGCAATACGTTGTAATGTCAGTGATGATGTCAATGATTTCTGGCTTTTTAGTCAGTTGACTTGCTCAATCAATGTCATTTCCATGCCGTCCAAATCATGGATTGGTTATGGTCTGAATGGCTGTCTGAGAGAGTAATGCTTTTCAGACATGCAATACATTGAGGATCGCGGTGATGGACCTAAGAGTGAGGCATATTTGTTGTTTCTCTGCCTTTGTGTTGAGAGTCGTGTGGGAGGCATGAGGGTCAAATTTGGCCCCTGTATACATTATGGAACCTATCCACATGCCAATTATCAGGTTTTTAGCATGTTGACACACACACACACACATATTTACACATGTTAGGGGTATGCATTGCATACTTTTTTAATTGTCTACACCATGTAACCTACCCACATGCCGAATTCCAGGTTTGTAGCATGTTGCAAAGTATGCTCAACATTTCAAACAGACACACACAAATACTTCCACACATGGCAGGGGTAAGCATTGCATACTGCTTATCTTTTATACTTTTAACATTGTCTACACCATGGAACCTGCCCACATGCTAAGTGTCAGGTTTGTAGCATGATGAGAAGTATGCAGAACATTTTGAACAGACCCATACACATATGGCAATGGTAAGCATCGCAGACCGCTTAAAAACAAATTCTAAAAAATGTATATTTTATACTTTTTGCATTGTCCAGCTATAGAATCTACCCACATGCCAAGTTTCAGGTTTGTAGCATGTTGGAAAGTTTGCTGAACATTTCGAAAAGAAACACACACACATATCCACTTATAGCAGGGGTAAGCATTGCAGACAGCTTAAAAAAAAGGCAACTGGAAAAATACATTTTTTTACTTTTTATGTTGTCTATACAACAGAACCTACCCACATTCTACCTTATCAGTTTGTAGAATGTTGGGAAAAAGCTGAATATTTTGAAGACATACGCCGACATATCTGCATATGGAAGGGCCAAGAATTGCAGACCGGTTAAAAGAAATAATCTAAACATTTATTTTGTATACTCTTTTCATTGAATATAGCATGGGACTTACTCAAATGCCAAGTTTCAGGTTTACAGCATGTTGGGGAGTATGCTGAACATTTCAAACAGACACAAATGCACACACATATCCACACATGGTAGCGGTAAGCATTGCATACTGCTTATCTTTTATACTTTTTACATTGTCTACACCATGGAACCTATCCACATGCCAAATGTAAGGTTTTTAGCATGTTGGGAAGTATGCTGAACATTTCAAACAGACACACACACACATATTTACACATGGCAGGGGTATGCATTGCATACTTTTTAAATTGTCTACACCATGGCACCTACCAACATGCCAAATTTCAGATTTGTAGCATGTTGGGAAGTATGCTGAACATTTCGAACAGTCACACACACACACACATCCACACATGGCAGGGGTAAGCATTGCATACCGCATATCTTTTATACTCTATTACATTGTCTACACCATGGAACCTACCCACATTCGAAATGTCAGGTTTGTGGCATGATGAGAAGTATGCTGAACTTTTTTAACAAACATGCACATATCCACCTATGGCCGGGGTAAGCATTGCATACCACTTATCTTTTATACTCTTTACATTGCCTACACAATGGAACCTAGCAACATGCAAAATTTCAGGTTTGTAGCATGTTTGGATGTATGCTGAACATTTTGAACAGAGAGACACATTTTCCCATATATATATATATATATATATATATATATATATATATATATATATATATATATATATATATATATATATTACACGGCCTGCTCATAGGAAGAACACTTTTTGGGCAGCTTATAACTTTGATCCCCCTGGAAGAATCATTACCAAATTTTGCAAATTAAAGTATATGGCCCGCTCTGAATTGTTTTGGGCAAGTTTGGTGAGGTTTAGTCAAGGGGGGCAAACTTATATGATTAATTTTATTTTTCCATAGACGCAATGGAAAAAAAATGTGCTCAAGCCTACAGCCCAAACCGCCAGATGGATTTTCACCAAATTTACGGCAGAAGCAGCGGCTTAGTCCCGAAAGCGTGCTTTTGTAAATTTGGTATCCGGTCTGGTTCGGATGCACCCCTTGATTGGATGGTAAAAGAGTGAAGTGCATCAGAATTTTGGAAACGCCCACCATGCTGTGTTCGTGGACAGCAACTAGTGTCCGCGGACATTGCGATAAAATCATATAAAAAACCACAACATTGCACTTTTCAAACTTATCAAACAATCTCTGGGGTGCTGAGGGGTGATGAGGATGGCATGGGATAGGGCCATAAGAAGGCAAAAACGGGTGATTTTCACCCCTGTAGTCCGCGAGCAGCCTAGATGTTTTAAGGGCAGTCCTGTGATGGTCACAAACACTTCAGATGTATGGGAACATTTATGCCTATTTCTGCATTATAGGGTTGGTGAAAAGCAGTTCTTCGATGGCTTATGACTTTGGTGCCACTCAATGAAAATGCATGACATTTTGGACTTTTATTCTAGACTTTATTCTGAATGGTTCTGGAAAGTGTGGAGCTGTTATGTCAAGAGGGAACACATTTAGAGGGGGGGTCACAAAATATTGTAAAGGCTTATAAATGTGGTGGCATTTGACAAATCTGCACAAATGTTTGCAAAACTATTTTAAATCTAGATATGAATGATTTTGCAAAGTTTGGTGGGATTCTGTCAAGAGGGGGCAAAATTAGATAGAGAGTGGTGCCAAAATATTGTAAAGGCTTATAAATGTGGTGTCATTTGCCAAATCTACACACAAGTTTGCAAATTTCTTTTAAATCTAGATATAAATGGTTTTTGTAAAGTTTGGTGGTATTTTATCAAGAGGGGGCTAAATTAGAGGGGGATCTCATCATTTTTAGATGGCTTATAACGTTGTTGCCATTTGATGAATGTGGACAAAGGTTTTCAGAAAGATTATAGATCCAACCCTCAATGCTTATGTAAAGACTGAATGGATTTTGTCAAGTGGGGGCTAAGTTATATGACTATTGTATGTACAAACATTTTGACACATCTGAACTAAATAAAACATGGGTGGATTTCAAGCAAACTCATGTAAGGAGCAATGGCAAGGACCTTAAAGCATGGTTTTGAAAATGTGCCTGTGTTTTATTTTTTGACAAGTGTCATAATCTAGGTACAAAAAATAGTGATTTATCTTTGTTGACTAAGATATAGCCTGTGGCCATGGGCAGTGGCCAGATTGTCTGGGTCATGGTATAAGGTAGTGACCAAGACAATCTGGCTACTCGCCATGACTGCGAGGGACGAAAAATTGTTTTAAAGGGGCCATGTCCACCTGAGGTGGGCTATGTGGTAAAGTTATTCAAAAGTGGGATAGGTTTGAAAGGGAAACAAAGTGTGCTTGTGGTAATATGGTCATAGGGTTCTGTCTTCTCCTTCTGCAGGCTGCAATGAAAAGGGAAGAGGGGCTCTGTACGGAGCCCCACCTTCCCTTTTGATGGTGGGCATCTTGGAAAAGGATCTTCCTTCCTACAGCGGGATGCCACGGCATCCCGCTGTAGGAAGAAACATCTATTTTTTAGCACCCTGGGTTCCGGCTTTGGGAACCAGTGGTTCCAATGGCCTTTATCCCCCATTGCTTGGGCTGCAATGGCAGACAATGGTCCGGAGCCCTTGTTATTTATTTATTTATAACGTGCCGAAGCCCGCTGACATCCGGGCACCCGTAGACACACCTCGCTTGGGTTGATAACTTGGGCTGCTGGAACGTTATCCCCCATTCCTGTCCCTGTAACGCTGGATGAACGCCACATTATTTCCATTAGCATAACACAAAATGCTAATGGAAATGTTGGAACAACATATTGAGTCTACGTACTTAACTGAGAAATGTGAAGTAGATGGAGTCCATAAGATTTTTTTTCTAGTTCAATTCTTTATCTGTGAAAGGTGGTTCCTAAAGTAACCTTCCTTTTGTTGTTTTTAAAAACAAAAAGTTTGCAGGAGAGGTTAGAATGTAGAAGGGAAATGAGGGAAGAGGCACCAAGCACTAATACGGAGGGGCAGGCAGACAGGGGAAGATGTTGTGCGTGTGTTACTTCTAAGGTAATGTGCAGTGTTTCTCATTCTCCTTCATTACAGCTTCAAACGCACTTCGAAATTGCTTCCCCCTGTAGAGTGGTGTGTTGCAGTATATACAGAGGACTGTTGTCTTCCAAAGTGATGGATCAACAGCCTCTTTTATTGCTTGCAAGGTAGCTGGTGGGATTTTCTGTCCCACAGAAGTAGGCTTTGTGGTTACAGTATTGGTTGAGTAAGATGATGTGGAGGAAGACAGCCTACTACTTGCTAAGTAAGGAACAATCTTTCTGAGAGAATTGCAGTAGTTGGATTTGGTGTGGCGGTGCATAGAGGTGGCCATGTAGGAGTAATGTCTAGGTAGTCTGCAACTAAATACAAAGTTGCAATCAGTGCATTTCACTTTTGTAGCTTTAGCCTTTGGTTCATTTCCAAAAGTGGTAAATAACTGTCACACCCATGTTTCTCTCTGGTGCTAGAGGTAGAAACTTCCTCTACCTCATCTTCTTGGTCCTCTTCATTGTCTTTGGAAATACTGTGCTTTTTTCCTTGTGTGGGTCCTCCAGATGGTGGTGGTGGTGGCTTTTGGGGAGGAGTGATGGCAATAGCTGATGCCATTTTTAAGATAAATAGCAGTTTTACTACTGTTCTTCCAAGTATGTGCTTTGTACTAGATTGTTATTGGATGATGAGTAAGGATAGGTGTAGGAGCTGTGCAAGGGTACATTTTGTGCTTGAAAGCTCCTAGATCAGGAGAAAATGCAGTTCAGAACTGTCCTTGAAGCAAGGACCCGAATGCGAAGTGCAAACGCGTTCATGGACACGTTATCATGCTGAGCGTGAGCGCATGGTCACGTGGCACAGTCCGGGAAGGTCCGCAGTGACTTCAGGCGTTTGCAGATGTGGACAGAAGCAAAAACAGTGGAAAAAGTACATAAGTGTTACAAAATTATACTGAGTTTTAAGGTGAAACCTTTTAAATTGGACAAAAATGTTGGTATATTGGGGTAAGTATGATAACTGGTAAATTGTAGGAAAATAGCCTGCACTGGTAAAAACCCATGGAATTCTTTGAAAAGACGTTATTAAAGAAACGTTATAGTTAAGTTGCACCAATAAAAACAGAATCAATATTCTCATTACTAAAAGACAACATCCCAGATCTGAGCAAGAAAACAGACATGTCTTTGTTAACCTAACACCTTGCACCATTTTTCTGGGGACAAAAACATTGCAATTGTCCCATGCTACCCAAGTAGCACCTCAGAAAAAATAACCTTGGCACTTGGAAGAACCACCATCACTGCCTGAACCAATTTCTGCAGAGCACTCAACAAAGTTGGAACACTGATATATCCCAAATGCACAGCACCCCAATGCAGTACTACTACATCTGGACTGTTCTAAAGGGACATACTCTTACAACCTCCAACCACTGCCTGCATATTGGAGCCAGGCACAGTTGACCACAAAACCTCCACTCCTTCAAAACTAAAATTGGCAGCCATATCTTTAGACTTAGCATACGTCTCTAAAACATGTAAAATAGATCTCCAACTACCAACACCCTGACTTTCTGCACCTCTGTCATCTTCACTAAACACAGCCTCTCTTCCTACAAAGCACAACCTCAACACATGATTGGCTAATCCCCACAGTTCCCTTCCCATGCCAGGCATCCTGTAAGGACAAGGATGTGGCACGCCCTGTCCATGGACCACCACGTTTTTCCACAGACCCTGTAACACAGGGGCAGCCATTCTTCCCTTTCCACTTCACTCTCTGCCCCACTCCCTCATTGGCTGCACATAAGCAGTCACACAACCATCCACCAATCACATCCAAGACCTCTACCTCTGTGATCACACTTCAGCACTTTAGATCTACTGTTGAACACTCTGGCTACAAGTCTGCTGTGATTGCAAAGAACCTCCAGAACAAAGTACTGTACAACTCTCCAACATATCTTCTTCCAGATTTATCCACATCTGCATCCATCAACACAAACTACAGGTATGCATATATTTTGTAGAGTACATTTCCAACTATTTTACAAATGCATATGAACAGATTACCTGCCACTTCCTCTGCTTAACCTACTCAATAAGCATACTGTAATTTGTCCCATCTACTACCATCAAGTGGCACTTACAATACTGTGTGCTTTCAACATTTTCTTTTACTGTTATCACCCATTGTAATGTGCAAAGTGTTATGCTCTTCATTCCTTCTGCCATTTTTACAATCACCTCCCCACTAACACACCTGCTATAAAATGCATAGAATTCACACAGAAAAGTTAAACTGCATGTATCTTACCAAAGCATAGCAAGTACATAGATTGCATTCATATAAACAGGAAGCTTGCCACTTACCCTGCAAAACCTACTCAATAAGCATGCAGTAATTTGTCCCATCTGCTACCATCAAGTGGCACTTACAATGCTGTGCTTTTTCAACATTTTTTTTTACCCATATCAGCCATTGTAATGTGCAAACTGTTATTCTCTTCATTCCTTCTGCCATTTTTCAAACCACTTTCCCCATTAACACACCTGCTATAAAATGCCTACAATGCATACAGAAAAGGAAAACTGTATGTATCTTACCAAAACATAGCAAGTACATAGATAGTATGCATTTGAACAGGGTACCTGCCACTTACTTTGCATAACCTACTAAATAATCATACTGTCATTTGTCCCATCTCCTAATATTAAGTGGCACTTACAATGCTGTGTGCTTACAGACTTTTCTTTTAATGCCCACTTGCATAACTGTTTCCCACTTCATATTTTCATTTTATCAACACTCTCTTTGATGCATGTGTCAATGAAAAAAAGAAAACTATATTGGAAACACGTTTACAGCTAGTTGAAAAGGCAGGTCCTATGTGAAATGCCCAGAATACACACAGAAAAGGGAAACTGCATTTATGTTCACAAAGCATGGTAAGTACATACTTTGCACAACTGACAGAACACACCATTACTTGAAAAGCAAACAAACACATGTGTACATTGGGAACATTGCCATTTGTAAATGTGGATAAATAAATCAAACAACAGAAAGTATTTCAGCACTTATGTAGCAAGAATCTATGTACGGGAAAGTTAATGGAATTCCACACACAGAAACATAATCCTTTCAAATCTGTACATCTTTCTGAGCCTTTTTCTCATCATACTACAACTTGCACTAATCCATTTCCAAAGTAAATAGTGCAACAGCAAAGCACACACTTGCAAAAGTGCACCTCATAGGACACACTTATAAATACACCACTGCCCCGCATAGCAACTATGATGATGCTCTCAAGTCCCCATTCATATAGTAAAGCTGTGCAATTTCACACACACACTAATTCTTGCTGCCAAGAAATCATTTTATAACTTTAAATAATGTGTTCGCCAAGTGCAATTATTGTGCCATTGAAACACATATGTATTAACTTCCTTCTTTTGCAATTACAGTGAAGACTACTCTCCTGAAAGCCAGTGGCATCTCAAGTGGAAAATAGAACCCAGAAGAAACCTACTGTTCACATCCAACAGAGTAAGTGCAATACTGTCGTAGAGGTCTGTTTATTAGTTACACAGTGCAGTGTTCTTGTATTCTAGGCTACACAATTGTATCAACCTGCCTATCATGATCGTCAATATTCTGTTATCTCATTATCAACAATGTTATTATTAATATTTCACTATTAACTCTTCTGTTTGCATAGTGAAACACATAATGAAACACACCGAATCCCTGATGTTCTCTCAGGTCCAGAAATAGCTACCGCTCACAATGTTAAGGCACAGCACAATATCCATACGACTATGTCTATCAATCTGTACATCTACTTGCCTCTTACTCTAGCTACACGACCGCGATTCATATGCATATGCGCTAGTTTCCATCTCTTCTAACGATTAGTCAGGTACACCACTTTCATGTCCACTGTTTGCATCATAACCTCTCGCATACTACTCTGTTGCCGCCACTCTCGTTGCTGCTACCTACAAGCACTGTATATTCATCTGAACTCGGCCTGTAATTCGCATTGTTTATTTGCTGCTACTTACTAGTACTGTATATTCATCTGAACTCGGCCTGTAATTCGCAATGTTTACTCTCCACAACCCACTCCATCTGAAGCTAATGCCCACATTCTTCCACACAACTGAAGGTTGTACTCTTGTCCTTGAACTTGTGACCACTAGCTTCTGGGTATTATATGCTTATTGCTGCCTCAACTTATGTCTCAATTACCACGTTATCATCCATGGCCACTTTACACAACACTTACACAACACTTACACTTACACTTAAAACACAACATTTTGCTGCATGCCCACCTCCCCATTATTCCTTTATCTTACCCATCCTTACTCTGTACTCACATGAAATATACAAAAATACCTCATGTGCCATCATACCAGCCCTTGTCTTTAGCATCAGGCTTCCTAAGTGCATATGAGCATTATTGGCACCATTTCACTCAGCGCTTTCTCCATTAGCCACGAAGGCTAACTTATTCCAAGATGGCCACCGTTTGAAGTTGCCATTTTACGCTTCCTGCTATCGTCACCTGATCGTGGATTGGCTGCCTCTTGCCATTTCCACCAATCAGGATTGCCGGCCTTCCTCGAAGGCACTCGACGAAGGCTCTCTGCCTGTCCAAGCCCATCAGGATTCATTCACGTAGGAGATCAGGAGCTCATCCTATGCCACACGCTGCAGGAGCAGCACCATCCTCTGCACCGGACGGTGAGCCGGTGGGAAGGTAAGCAGCTGAGCTATTCGAGTAAGCGCAGCATCAAAAGTGAATTTGAGCCGTAATTTCTAAAATACCTGATGTGCCATCATACCAGCCTCTGTCTTTAGCATCAGGCTTCCTAAGTGCATCTGAGCATTATTGGCACCATTTCACCCAGCGCATTCTCCATTATTCACGAGGGCTAACTTATTCCAAGATGGCCGCAGTTTGAAATCGCTGTTCTACGCTTCCTGCAATCTTCACCTGATCGTGGATTGGCTGCCTCTTGCCATTTCCACCAATCAGGATCGCCGGCAGGCAAACGGCGGCCCTCGTCAATGGCACTCTAGGAAGGCTCTCTGCCTGTCCCAGCCTGTCCTGAGCTGACAGAGCACAGGGCCAGGAACTCTGCGAGTTTGGATCCAGACTCGTCACCTTCACCCCACCCGATGCCTACCCTTTGCAGTACCCCTAGATAAGTATCTCGCCTATGCCTTATCTCACGTGCATTCGACTTCACTTGACCTACGGTGCTCTTCCATAGTGGGTGTCTCCCACGCGATAGACCCGCTGGCGCTTTGACATTATTAATCCCGACACCATATCACTGCACGCCACCTGCTACCGCTGCATCACCCCCTTATCAGTCAGCACTGTGCTGACATGTATTACTGCTACATCATGCTGCCCTCTCCTCAACCGAGCTCAGCAACTTTGTAACATTTTGTACCCTCTACTTGCTTGCATGTGCAAAACAATAATTATCCACACTTGAAAGTTCCCTCTGTTGAAATTATGTGCCATTGTGAACTCCTCTTTCTTTTTACTACCCCACATTCGTTACCTCCACACCACTATGTATTTGAGCTTTTATGTCTCGCCACCTGCCTAAATGCGATATATTACATTGTTGACAATCACCTGATCAGCCCATTTGCTTGATAATATTTTGACACGCTAGTAATGAACTGCCTTTGCTGCTAATACCTTAAAGTGCTTGAACTGATTTGCCTTGACTGCTGCTGCAATGAAGCGTTACAACTGAACCACCCTGTTTGCTAATACTTTGATTGTTGTACCTGTATTGAGTTGCCTTGTCTGCTGGTGCTGCACTGAAGAGTTACAACTGATCCGCCCTGTTTGCTGCTGCTCTGTAGCGCTAGATTTGAATGACCAGATCACCAGGTATTAGCAATTATTTACACAATGTATATACCATGCATTTACTCAGCCCTACTGAGAGTAATTCTCCACCTAATCTACTTAACTAGACACTCAAGCCCTATGTCCACCCTTCCCTCCACAGATACCCCCACCCAATACAATGACCTACACCCATCCACCCACACCACTCACCTGCTCATTTACAGTACCCTACATGTCTATCCCTTGCAGTCCCTTTAACTGAAACCTTAGACTGTGTGCCAGGCTACCCAAAATATTCGAACCCTGTGCCAGGGACTCCCTTCAAACTAAACTGAGCAACTGGACTATACATGAGTACTTAGGCACACCCACCATCCGGCCCATGTACAGTCCCACGCACAACCCAATCAACACCCATGTCAAGCACAAGCCTGACAATATGACCACTTTGCTAACTCCCACCAAAACCATCACCCCTCCTATTAGAAGAGCCCTAATAAATGCACACTCCTTAGTAGCCCATGTTACAGATACAGCAGACCTTGTGCTAGTAGAAAAACTGGACTTCTTAGCCATCACTGACTCCTGGCTCCATGCAGCCGCAGGCCCAGCCCTTATATTATCCATCCTGGAAGATTACACTATCCTCAGAGCTGACAGAACTGAATCCAGAGGCGGAGGCCTCGCCATAATTGCCAAACCCACCTAAACATGAGACTTGCCACCTCGGACAACTCCAATTCCTGCAAAGCGCTAAAAGCTAAATTGCTGCCCATTGCCAATTCCCAAACCCTCACCATCCATCTACTCTACAGACCCCTGGCCCTCTAGGTTCATTTGAGGGGGACCTCACAACTATCCTCACTAACAACTTAATAAACAGGTCCCAGAGCCTTCTCCTAGGAGATTTTAACCTAGGTTTTAAAGACCCCAAAGACCCTCGGCCACTCTTATTGACAACATCTTTTCTGAGATAGGATTTGTCCAAAGGGTGACTCTCCCCACCCACAATAAGGGGAAGACCCTTGACTGGGTGGCAGACTATAATTGCTTGGCCTCCATCACTGCCATCTCCCCCCAGCTCTAGTCTGACCACCATCTCCTTACCTTCTCCCTTGAGGCCTCAAACCCAACTACCACCAACAACTCACTAGCCCCAGCCATCCCCACGAGAAATAAGAAAAACATTACAGCTGAAAACGAATTCCCCTTATTCTCCCGACCTTGAACTCACGTTCAGAAACTTCTAATCCCCACAAGCTTATAAATGAATACAACAAAATCATGAGGTCAGCTCTAGACTCCATCGCTCCGCTAAAACTCAGAAAAAGCAATCCTAAAAGACATCTGAACACATGGTTCTCCCCCTACCTGAAATCTCTTAGACTCGAAAAGCGCAAAAGCAAACAGGTATGTAGACAATCACCCTCTGATAACAATAAGACGAACCTCAACAAAATAACTGCACTCTACAAAAAAGAAATCATAATGGCCAAGCAAGAGGCCTACAA
The DNA here is from genome assembly GCF_040938575.1 of Ambystoma mexicanum. Classification (NCBI taxonomy): domain Eukaryota; kingdom Metazoa; phylum Chordata; class Amphibia; order Caudata; family Ambystomatidae; genus Ambystoma; species Ambystoma mexicanum. The sequence continues at coordinate 613,543,736 of NC_090927.1, forward strand.
CTTGAGAATATCGCAAGCTAACTCCAGTATAAAAGAATTGTTTACTATCCCCAAAGAGCTGGAAACACCCATTCCAGTCCCTGACACATGTGTGAAAGACAAACATTGGTAAAAAAAGCATCCACTATGCACTAATAAAGTTGCAGGCCTACAAGTCAAAATCAATAACAAGAAAAAATCCCTCTTCTGCACTGCCCACGCATCCAACACCACCCTTTCCTCCCAAAATTCTACACCGAAACCCCCCATTCGATTCAGCTTCTCTAAAGTATCCACGATAGAGGTTGAAAAAATCATTCTCACCCTTAAACTATCAAACTGTCCCCTGCCCCTCACAAATCAACAATACTGCTGCCAGAGACCTCTCACCCTTCATCACTAAGCTCATCAACTCTTCCTTCTCCTCTTCTTTTGCTAGACTTATCGGCAGCATCTGATGTGGTCAACCACCAAATTCTCTGCAACCATCTTAAAACTGCTGCCCACTTCTCTGATGAAGCCACCTCCTGGATTAGATCCTTTCTGGCAAACAGAACTATGCAGGTCTTTTCTCCCCCTGCATCTGCCAAACCTTCACCTGTCCTGTGTGGGGTCCCGCAATGGTCTTGTGTCTCGCCCACATTGTATAATGTTTTCACAAAGCCACTCTTCGATATTCTTGACTGTCTGGGTGTCACTTATACCAATTATGCCGATGACACCCAGATATTCATCCCTATCATTGATGACTACGCGACCGACTCGAAAGCCATTAATGATGTGTATTTCGTTATCCAGGCTTGGATGGCTCATCATAGGCTCTGTTTAAATTATGAAAAAGCTGAGTTATTTTGAGTTATTTATCCTAGGCTCCCATCCGATACTCAATAAATTGGACCCGCCTTCAAATCATTTGTCATTGACGGCAATACTATCAAGGTATCCAATGATACAAAAAGTGTATTTATCTACCTCAATTCTACACTATCCCTCATGAGACAAACCAACGGTGTGGTCCCGGCTTCAGCCTATACATGCAAACTTATCAGTGCATGTAGACCCTTCCTTGCTGCTGCCAACTGCATCATCCTGGCCAGAACTCTCATATGACTACTGCAATGCCCTTTATCTTGGGACTAGCCAAAGAAACATTAACAAGCTACAGGTAATGCAGAATAATGCCATCAGGGCTGCTCTTAACATCCCTAGGAAGCTCCAAATTTTTGACACCAGGCGCAGTTTACACTGGCTCCCTGTGGCTCACAGAATATCTCTCAAAACCCTTGCACTCACTCATAAGTGCCAGTCTAATCTGGCCCCTGCATACTTAGCAAAACTGCCTCCCTCTGAATTACTGAAAGGCATTTGTGGAAACGGCCAAACTTCACCCTCCACTCGCCTCCCACCCACAGAGAGAAGTCCACACATTATTCACACCTAGATTTAAGTGGTAAAAAGACAGGGTCGATCTTTCCAGTCCTCGCTGCTAAACTATGGAATACACTGCCCAACCTACTTAGAGCCGAACCTTCCTACTACTCATTCAAGAGTAAAGTCAGAATCTGGCTTTTTGCATAGGACCGTGCTCCTACCTGCGTCTAACTTGCACCACCTTGTAAATTCACTGTACAACATTTGTATACTATTGTAAATTAGTGTATAGTCTGCACACCTACTTTTTGTAATTTATTCTTGTTTCCACATGTAACCTGTCATTACCAAGGTTGTATTGAATGTAATTGTGTTTCTGCATTCCTGTTTACTTGTAAATATCATCTTGTATACACGGCAGCCTTCGCCACCCTGCATTGCTTGTTATCTGTAACCATGTACATTTAAGCAATGCACCCAGATGCCTTTGGGACAGGTGTGCGATACAAACTAAACTGAACCCAACACCATTTGCTTCACTCTTACTCACTGCACCTCAGCAGGTGCACACTTTGCATTGTCATCTGAACACTAGTATAGTAACACACAAATACCAGTATAGCCTTCTCAACCTGAAGTAACAGCCCATTCCACAATCACACACCTCTATATGTATGTCTACCCTCATATTCAGACACTCATGCACAGTGCAAACGTATACATTGCACAACCTCCCAACCCACACTTTCCTTTCTTCTCCAACAGACACTAAAGAATGACTACCAAAAAGCAACTCTGTATAAAAAGCAATGCAGAAATAGAGCAGATCAAACTAAAAGCATACAAAATCACAATCCGTCTCTAGCTGAATTTCTATAAAAGGTTCAAACAAAACAGCTAATACGTCACTAAGCAAAACTGAAGAAGCTTGCAGGAAAGAAATTGTGACTCCTCTTTCAAAATGTAAAAACGAAAAGAAATGTATTAAGAAGATTGTAACTACCACTAGTGCTAACACTGCACCTACAAATGTTGATGTAGCCACAAGTAAGCATTCCAAAAAATCAATTTTGCAAAATAATTTCCACCTTGTAGTCCTTCAGAACCTTATAAAAACAGGAGACAAATCACACTCAACCCTTAAAAGCTACCACAGAAAACTCATCCTGGAAGCTCTCGACATTGCAATCCTTCTCAAAAGGAAATTATTTATATTAGTTTTAAACAGAATGAAACAAGTACTTTGCAACAGACGGAATATCAACATAGATACCTTTTCAAACATCTGTCCAGGTGAGTGGAGTCACACCACCAGCACAGAGCCATATTTCAAAGAAGGCACATACAAACAAAAGCAAACAAACCAAATTGCCATACATAGCAGTGGGTGAGGGTATGAAAAGGTAGACAATACCATTATGGAAGAAGAAACGCTGCTCACAAGAATATCCCCAGCAAACTGGCCGTGCACATCAAAGTGTAATGTGCAAAAAAAAAGGGAAAGACAAATTAAACATAAATATATTACAAACTATAGACTCCTGTCCAGTGCGCAAATACACTGGACTACGAGGACATTCTTTTTTTTTTTTAAATGATATGGTTCAAATGTTAAACTTTTCATCTTTTGTACAGTCAGGAAAAGGAAAGAGATCTTATTCCATTTAGTTTTTCTGATTAAGTTTGAATAACGTGTTTAAAAAGCTGACAATTGTGAAAATATCTTTCTTTGTGCCACCGTGAAGAAATGTGGCCTATCAGTCTTCAGTTGAGACTTTGATTATCGAGGATAGATACATGTCTCTAATACGTGATTTTGTGTCATCCAGTGCCGGGCATGAAGTGACAATATTCTGTAAGGTTTCCAATTCGTTTGATTGTTTGCAGAAACGGCAGAAGGAATTGTCTTTCGGTACAAGTTGCCTAGTTAATAATGGCTCTTGTGTAGGCATCAAACTCAATCGAAAGCGTAGGAAGGTATTTCTGACAGAAGCAGATGGGAAACATTGTAGAAATAATGGAAGACAGTTTAATAGGTGCGTGTCCAATTTGCATTCCAGATTGAGTTTGAATTGTGTTTTGGCGTTGATGGTCGCTATGCAATCATTACGAGTGAATTTCTTTTTGCTTTTTCTGGATGCTGGATTAGCTGTTCTGTTGATATATCTGCCGTTATTCTGGTATTTTCCATGTGTTTTTTCCAGATCTGCAATGCAGTTGCTTGAGTTGTGCGGTCTTTTCGCTGGAATATGTGTAGCGCTGGGATATGTGAGTCAGAGATGATTTTTCTATATAGATCTAGCTTTCGCCATCGAATGCGAGCCATCGGAAACAATTGAGGAAATGAAAGAACTTTCCTCCAAAATGTACCTTCAAGATGCAGCCATATTGATCTATCGATGTATATCATAGATTCACTTCCATAGAGAAGAATTGCAGTGACTTTTTGCCTATAGAATGTTATGATTGGCTGTAATGTGAATTTTCCATGTTTCAGATGTAGAAACCGACCTTGGCGGGCTAGTGACAGGGTTTTCGCCATTAAATAGCCGGACCAATTTGTTTCGTTGGGTGATTGGTTTACCCAAATCCCCAAGTATTTAACTGTTGTCATTTGTTCAAGGGGTAAATTATTTAGTAGAAATAGTTTCAATTTCTGTTTTGATTTGTGGGATGGGGCTAAGAGCATCACTTTTGATTTTTGTGTGTTTATTTCCAGTTTATTTGTCTTCATATAAGCTTCTAGTTTTACCAAAGCTGTTTGGAGACCTCTTGGAGTTTGCGAACACAGAACGATATTGTCTGCGTACATCATGCAGGTGATATTTGTAGCATTTAGTGTTGGTGGATTTGACTGTGCGAGTTTGTCTCAATTTCATAATCTGATGTGAATAGGTCAAAAAGTGTGGCCGCAAGTGGGCAGCCTTGTTTGAGTCCATTGTAGGTGGGTATGGGATCTGTTACCGCACCGTCTTGTGATAGTCTGACTCTGTTAGATGTTTTGCCGTAGAGTAGCTTTATTGGTTCCAAGATGTCATTTGGACAGCCCCATTTCTGTAATTTCGACCAGAGGGGTGATCTATTACCTCGGTCAAATGTGAGTTTGAGATCTAGGAAGGCTGTATATATTTGCCTTTTATTATGGATGGCATCCTGTTTCAACAGATTGAGTGTAAGAGTAGATTGATGTTAGTTCCAACATGTTTAACAAAACCAGTTTGTCTAGTTGCATGTATGTTATTTGTTTTAGCCCAGATGTTTAGTTTGTGCAATAGAAGGTTAGCAAACATTTTCCCTAGGGGATCTAAAAGGGTAATGGGTCTATAGGTGAATGGGTCTTTCGTGTCTCCCTTTTTAATGATTGGTAGCAGGATTGCCATTTGCCAAGATGGTGGAATGGCCTTGGTTTTGTTGATTGTTTTAAAGATGTGGGAGGAGATAGCTGCCCAGATGGTTTTGTTAGCTTTAATGAGTTAATTTGAGAGGCCATCCGGTCCCGGAGCACGTGAGCGGTTTTAGTTGGTAATGGCTTTTTCTATATCTTCCAGCTGCCATGAAAAGGTCCAAAGATGTTGTTGTTGGGTTGAGTCTTGGATATCTGAGTCAGAGTTACTGTTATAGAGCTTCTGAAAATGTATTTTCGATCCCTGTTCGTCGACGTTTGTTGACATCTTATCTACGCCAGTTGTTTGTGGGTTCAGTAGTTTCCATAAGTCTCTTGTATTGCGGTTATTAAGAGCAAGCAGCATTTTTTCAGCGTCATTTTTTCCTTGAAGAGCTCTATTGGATCTCATCCAGTTTTTGTACTGTTGTTTTAGTAATCTTATTTTGTCATGGTTCATGTGTGTCATCCGCTGAACTTTTTTTATGTCACTTCTCAATTTCCTTTTTTTATCTGCTATTATAGTTGAATAGGCAGATGGTTCTTGTGGGTATTCGATGTTCTAATTAGTTTAAACGGAACCAATAGTTGTGGGCAGTTTAGTCGTTTGTCATCTGTCATAGTTGGTGAAGTAATTTGATCTGCTAGTGTTGTCAAGGACTGATGAGAGATCGTCAGTCTATTCTGACCCGAATTTAGAACTAGTCCTGGAAGATTTAATTTTGTTTTCTGAGGATTGAACATTTTCCACGTGATTGTCATTAATGTATGGTCGCTGTTATCTGTTTTTATATTTTTTACCTTTATAAGCTTCGATGTGATCTGGTTCGGTTTATAGATGTAGTCTATGATGGCGCCAGAGGAGCCTCGGGTCCATGTATTCGAAGGCTTGTTGGTTTGAGTATCGAGGAAGTGCACTCTGATGAGGCCCCTGGTGGACATTTCTTTCAGCCATCGTCGAGCTTGTGTGGACATGTTGTTTCATTTTAGCTCTGTCCCTGCACTATCATAGAGATGTAAAGTCAAATCCCCACAAACTATTGTTTGAATGTTTGGATATTTTAGGATAATTTCATCAATGCAAGTAAAGAGTTTATCGATATATAGGCCATCACCAATGGTCAAAGGATTCCAGTAGGTATTGAGTATTCCAAATGTATCATAGGTTGAGTCTGTCTTTGTCTCCGCTGTGTGAAGTATCGTGATTTGGATCCAGTCATTTATTTTCATAGAGTCCATGATTATGAGATTACTGGTCGTTTTGATGAGGGTCATTAAGCCTGCAGATGGTCGTCCTCGTTTGTTCTTTATTGCTGGAACCATCATAGTTGTGTATCCATCACAGATTGGCTGTGATGTGATCCATGATTCTTGGATACAGATGATGTCATATCGAGAATGATCATGTGTCTGGTTGCGAAAAAAGATGGCCATGTCCTCAAGTGTTCCAGGAGCACAGTGAAATCTCCGATCTGGAAGGTTACAATGCTGGTTATTGAGTAGAGTCCACGCTCTCTGAAGTTGTTAGTTGCGACCATTCCATTATCCTCCGTATGTGATGCACAATGTGGTCTGAGTATTATGGAGAGATTTTGGAGTCTTCTTGATGGATAATTTCTATCTGCCAGTCGTGTTTGTTGGTATTTTCATCTCTTGGTCTCCTGTGATGGCTGTCCGATAGTTTGCTTTTTTGAATGGCCTTTTCTTTCTAGAATTTTTTCCATCTGCTTTCCCTTTTTAGGATCGACCTGTTGTATGTCAAATCCCAGTATATTTAAATTAGTTTGTTCTTTCATAATCTGCTCCTTTACGTTGGTAGATATAAGAAGTAAATAAATTTGGTCCAAATAGTTTTCATCCACAAATTCCACTGTGAGGATCTCTTGTGTTGTAATATTTTGTAGTTGCGGTATGGCTCTGAAGAGGCATAGGACATTTGTTCTGTTCAGTATCAGCGCCTGAGTGTCGACTTCTGTCCGTTTCAAAAGTACCGCCCATGACAGTTTGGTTTTTCTCGGAGGACATTCATTAGCCTGCATTTCTGGACCTACTTCCAAAAGCACCTTCCACCATATCAAAATATTAGCAACACACCATTCGACTGTACGAAATCTCGTTCACAAACTGTACTATACAAAAAGTCCTGCTTTAGCAATGGGCCATTTAAATGACATTCTCCTACGTGGTATAGCCAAAGATCTGCTCAAAGAAATAGACCACAACCAAAGCAAATATTTTGAAACTGAAGAGCACTTAGAAAATCCGTACCTTTAGAAAAGAGTAGCAATAACCCTGCAGATGTCAACCCGCTATTACACACATACAAAAAAGAAATACTAAAGTTTAAAAGCACATCTGCTGAAGTACCAAACCAAGTATGTGTGTTGCCGCAAAACTTTTAATAAAAAGAACACCAAAACTGTAGCCATAATGTACAAAATAGAACACAACGAGGAGTCCCAGTGGTTCCAATTAGCTCTCAATCTTATAGCTGAAAACAAATACGAAATTACTAACTCCGCAATGTTTTGCAGATACTGCACTGCAAAACTTGACAACAACCAAATACCTTCACGGGCTATAAGTAATAACTTGGAAATATTCCCACTGTCAAAACCACTCCAACAACTTAACTTTTATGAGAGCATTATAATCCAAATAGTGCACCAATTTCAAGCAATAATACGCCTTCAACCAAAAACAGCAAAACTGCCTCCCTCTGAATTACTGAAAGGCATTTGTGGAAACGGCCAATAGATCAATCTTTGATTATCCTTGTGAATGGCGTAACTACAAAAGACAAAACAATTTGGTAGACACTGGTGGACTTACATACATTTAGGGAAGTCCCGCAATATCTAAAAGACAACAATGTATACTACAAATAAATAAACATTGAAGAAAACCTGAGGGAAACCACTGAAATAATTCAGGACTCCGAAAGCTAGCCAATTTTAACTTCAAGATCCTAATACAGCCTCCAATATTTTAGACGACTATACAATTCACCCACTGCACTCCAAAGACACCATAGATGATGCACTGGAAACATATCAAATGCGGCAAGCCAAAGGATCGCCAATCAGCATAAGGGGAAAAAGTGTAGATGCAGAAGCCTTTCCTCTACTTTTTCCTACTGGAAAAGGTGGAAGGTACGATGAAAGAAGCACACAAATAACAACATCAAAATACTGCTCTTTATGAGTGTATTCTGAAAACCACAAATTCAGACAAAACGTTGAATACATATTCCACCTCCTCTTTGAAAGTGAACTAGCAACTCTATATAACGGAGTTGCACACACATTGTAAACAGGTTCCAATTTTCAAAACATGTCTGCTACGCAACTACTTCAAAAGGTGAAAAAGAAAGATGAAGTTTTACAGTCAAGTATTACAAATCTCTTGGCAAACATGTGTGGTATGAAAGAATACTGGTTCCAATGTCACGCAGCTGTACGCTGTGTGAAACACAACCTTGGCCTGCCCACATGGTTTGTGACTTTAATAAGTTTTGCAGAGTATGCATGGGAAGACTTGCACAATTTCCTATGCATAACAAACGAAAACAAAGCAGAAATAGACATGAAAACACCAGGAGAACTCTGCTCTCTTGATCCTGTAAATGTACTTCCATCATTGCTTTATTGCCATGCTGCACTTCATTTGTAATAAAACACTTCCTCCCCTCAGAGAAGTGGAACACTTCTTTTGGCGAAAAGAATATCAAGCCAGAGGAGCACCACACATCCACATGATTTTGTGGATTAAATATGCTCCTATATTTGGTCAGGACAGTGATGCAACTGTTTTGCAGTTCATTCACAAATATGTCACTTGCAAAATCCCTTCAGAAACTACACATAATGACCTACATGCACGCATTTTGCAGTTTCAAGTGTGACAAGTATGTCGGCGCAAATATAAAAACAAAGGCAAATACTACACCAAATGTCGCTTTGGTTTCCCTAGACCAGTTTCAGCAACAGGACCAGTAAACAGCTTCATGTCTTCGGTTAGACACAGTGTGAAAGGCAAATCACCTAAGAACACATACTGCATAAAAAGAACCGAAGCATCAAAGTACATCAATGATTACAATGCAATCATTGCCCTCTTATGGAATGCAAACATGGGTGTGCACTACATTGCAGACAATTCCACTGCAGTTGTATGATATGTCACAGCCTACTTAACCAAAGCAGAGAACACAGAGCTCAAAGACCTCTGTGATGACATATCATCTGACAAAACATGTTCCCAAACATTGTACAGCTTTGGCATAACAATGCGCTCCCTTAGTGAATGTGGCTGCCATGAAGATTTAGACTATTTAACCAACACCTCCTTGTAAGGGAAATCTGAAAACATTGTCTGGCTAAGCCTTGGTCCTGTTGCATCCAGAATAAGAGTTCTCAAATCATACCAAGACATAGAAACATAGCCAAAACCGAGACCAACAGCCAGAACATTTTGTAAAACAACATAATGGACACATACTACCCAAACAGGAGTACTGCATTAGAAATCATGTGCCTATACCAAATAGCGCAACATTTCTCATACAAAAATAATATTAAACCAGATGAGAAAAAAAGGTAAATACATAGTCAAAGAATGTGAGGGCAGATTGGTTATACTTACCAAACGCATCCTGGTTAATCACATGAAGCTATCATTAAAAACTTCGCAACATAGAGAACTGTACTACGTGTCCCTACTTCAACGTTTCAAACCATGGAGAAAAGAAGAATATTTATTGGACACCCATGCCTCCTATGAAGATGCTTACAAGGCAAATTAAAGCACTATAACAGATAAAACATTACACAGTATAAAAACATGTTGGACAATGAACGCCAACAAGAAGAAGAGCTTCAAGCACAACTAAACATATACACTCCTGACAGCAGTCAACCTACTCTTAAAGGAAGCCAAGAAGCACTTTGACAGCTACTCATACCAATTGAGGCAGAATTAGCCATGACTGAAGTAGAAAACACCATGGCCCTCATTCTGAGTAGGGCGTAAGGGATACCGGGTACCGGTAAGGAGACCGGTGCCGGTAATCCCTTACCGCCCTACTATTAGGTCCCTTAGCGGGTCCCTTCCTTAACGCCTGGTCTGACCAGGTGTTAAGGACGGGACCGGTTATGGGACCTGGGTGCAAATAACAGGCTTGGCATACGCCGGCCCGTTATTTGCTCCCTCCCCATTCCCATTGAGCCCTATGGGGGCTCAAATGGGAATGGGGAATGGTTTGGTAAATGGGGACTTACCAGTCCATCTAAGGTCGGAATGGACCAGTAAGTACACATTGAACCAAACCGGAGTCGGTACCGGTAGGAGAGGCAGTCATGGTGTAAATAGTGCCATGACTACCACCATACTCGGAATGAGGACCCATGTGTCAATATGAGCAATCTGCAGAAGACTTTGCACTGCTGAAATCACAACTAAGCAATGAGCAGCGTAGCATTTTCCTAAAAGGAACTGGTCATTGAACATGGTATGCAGCACGAAACTAAAACTTGTACCTGTGAAAACTATAAACCTATACTCCTATATGTAAGTGGTTGAGCTGGTTCAGGCAAAAAAATGTTTAAAAAAAATAATCAGCAAATTCCTCCAACAATTGACAAACAACAAGCTTTCAGCTGTTGTAACTGCTCCCACAGGTTTAGCTGCATACAACATAGGTGGTGTCACATTACATTGATTGCTACACCTTCCAGTAGAACACCAAAACAAATTAGACTACAACAAACTTTCAGCAGAAACTGCTATGCAGCTACGCCGAGTTTTGAAAGAAATGTAAATGATCCTAATAGATGAGGTGAGGATGGTCTCAAGCTTATGTTGGCATTGATTCACCTCAGATTACAAGTAGTCCTTAAAACAGACTACAGAGAACTCTTTGGAGGAAAACACGTTATTGTTTTCAGAGATCTTCTTCACTTAACACCAGTAAAAGGTGAACCTATTTTTAAAACCTTAGGACACAAACTGTGCCATAAAATTCTTGGCAGCATAGGAAATGTAAATCTTTGGCAACATTTCCAATATAGAGAACTAACTGAAAACATGCGTCAGTCTGCAGACCTCACCTATGCCAACATTTTGAAAAGCATTTTGATTGGTGTACTTTCTAGGGAAGCAAAGTCTATCTTAAATAGCAGATGCATCCATGAGCTATACAGGCATAACACACGTGCTACTGATGTCATGGAACAATTAGCAAACACAAATGTAAACTGTATGTCCTTAATGTCAACTCTAGCAAGCTGTGCACCATACAATGAAACAATGTTGAAAAAAGAAATGCAACCACTAGTGCAAATGTACTCCACAGACACTAGACATGCACAGTATGACAGTGCCTATGTGTCAACAAGCCACAACACAACTAAATACCTTAGATAACTCTATCTCTAACACAGTTGGCTTAGAGAAAAATTTAACATTGTGTTTAAACTGTAGAGTTATGCTAAAGCGTAACCTTGATGTGGAGCAACGTTTGGTTAATGGAGCACTTGGTGTAGTTCTTGGATTCCAGACATACCCTAGAGACAACAGCATTCAGTTTGTCAATATTCATTTTGAGAAACTTTCAGAAGTTAAAAGGATAGGATGCTCAACAGCCCTATTCCTTCATTTCAAAAACATGTATGTACACAGAGAACATTTTTTTCTGTCTCTAGCATACACAGTCACCATCCAGAAATCACAAGGTCTAACCATAGTTCATGCATTGATTGATATTGGTAGCAGAGTCTTTAAAGAAGGCATGAGTTATGTAGCACTGTCACACCTACACACACTTGAAGGAATATTTCTAGTCAACCTTGATGCAAGTAAAGTCACTTCTGACATTCCTTGCATTGTAGAGTACAATAGACTACATGCACTCTACACACCCCATCTCATAATGTACCCTGTTCCTCAAAAAGGTAAACTGTGTAAAAGAAAACGAGTGCAAATTCAACTTAAACATGATCTCCCAACAATACCACCAAAGAAATTGAAAGCAGCTGGTACTTCATCAATTACCACAACCAAATAAGGATGTACTGAAAACACAAATGCATACCCAACTGCACAAACAAAAACAACTACCTCTTCAAAGAAACTACTTGAACTTCCATCAACTTAGTCAAACACAGAACTGTCTGGTCCATTCAAATTTTCCAATACAACTGGTGTAAATTGCTATGCAAATGTAGCAATCAATGTTCTATTCCAATTGCCACCAATTGTTGAAAATATTTACTTAAACGGCACGGACCAATTGTGGTTGCAAATATTACTCCTTCACAGAAATGCAACAAACAATCCTAACAACACTTACAGTGTTTCTGGAATAAGGCAGGAATTGGACTACGGTGAAGGAATGGTATGATTCACTATAAACACACAAGAAGATCCACAAAAACGTCTAATGTACTTTCTACAAGTACTGGAAAACAAAAACATACGTATAAATGAAATCATACATGCACTCTCTGCAGCCATGTGGGGCAGGAACAAGTCCCTAACAAACGCTTTGTGTAGGTATCTATACCTAACTGTGAATCCATTCCAGTTCAACAGCTGGTACTAAATGCAGACCATAGCATATTATGTAGTACTTGCAATTCAGACAATCGTTCCACCTTACAGATACAGTCACTTAACCAATATGTAATAGTCATGCTTCTACTATACAGTGCAGATGTTACCAAAAACAACTACAAGCTTACTGGCTTCACACATGGACAAGTATCACTTGGCAAGAAAACCTTTACAATAGTACGTATAGTCTACCACCCAAGAGCCACAACCAATGCAGCTCACTATACTGCATACATTAAAACGAAATGTGGGTGGTTTAAATGCAATGACACTTCCATTACTCTGAAGCATAGATTACCAGCAAATCTTGCAAACACCTACTTAATATTCTTGAAACCAAAATGTACTCACTAATCAGAGTATGAGCATCTACAAACTGTCCTCAATACAATGCTAATGATACTAATGCAACTAATACACATCTACTGCAACTACACCCATACTGCTGCAAAAGCACTTCACAAGAGTGAAAATCTACATCCACCAACAAGAATGAACGCGCTTGAAAACATACCCTGCAAAAGTGAGAAACTGTAAACAGTTAGAATACTTTCAACTGGTATCTGACTGCAACCATAATACTGCAATATACCTTCCCATTACTAGACAATGTGACATCCCGCAGCAAAAATGAAAGTTTTTCGGAGGAAATCCTTCAACACTTATTACGTATAGACATACCCTCAACAACTTCGAAACTATCAACAGTTAGAGTACGCCAACATGTATCTAACTGCCGCCAAAATTCTGCAACATTACCGTGCAAAACCACAGTACTTACAAAACATCAACAACAACGAAACGCATAAAGAAATACTATACTGCTAAAATGCATAAACAAACAAACAGTTCAAATACGCCAACTGGTATCTAACTGCAACCATATTACCACCACTACAATACACCACTTTAAACATTGCTATAATTAGTGCACACGTCACCGAAACAGACTGTGCCACATAACAACAAATTAACCTAGAACGGCTTTTTTGAATCGTGCATGGATTTTCTTTCCCACAGACCCAATGATTATGCAAACAAACACAGGAACTGAGCACATTGCATAGTACTTGTGAAGTATTAATTATGAGGGTCCACAAAGTACACACATGTCTGCAATGCAATGCAATAACACATTACAAAGTACCTACCTTAACATGTTATGCTTTCTTTTATCACACAGAATGAAAGAGCAATTTCTGCTACATTTCCACATACCATTCAAAGAACTGCATAGAGACTCAGCAATTCAAACAGTAAGTATACAATGATTGGTGTCATATTTCTTTTTAATGTGCACATTTCATCCTGCACACATATTTGTACAAATCATTTACCCGTAACACAACGTTCAGTGCATACCTGTATTGTACTGCGATAGTTCTAGCCAGGCCCTACATTCTTGGGTGTAAGCCCTACAGCCTACAGCCTCCAGCCATGCACCCAATAGTATACGGCCTGGCCACAACCACCACAACATAATGCAGCCATGCATGCAAACATCTACCCACTTACCACAGCCCACAAACATAACATAGCCACCTCAGGCCCTATCCACTTCACTTGACATACTATTACAGTACTTGCAGCCAATGGACAAACTCTTCAATGCATGGCCTCTCCACCCAATAGTCTACTAACTACCCAAAAGCAATACATCATAATATGGTAAAATGCCCAGCAGTCTGCCCAGTGGCCACAACCCAAACAGATAAGGCATCCACTTGAAGCTCTTTCTACTACAGTACACATAGCATTCCAGTATGTGCAACTAGTCAGAACACTCTTCAGTCCAATAAGCCAGCCAATTGAAGCCCTGCACACTTTTCTACACATACCATTACAGTACTGTAACAAGTGCCCACATCACTGGACTCTTCAGTGCATCACCTCCAGCCATGCACCCAAGACTGTAATAGCTGTTCTCAATGAACACAGCATAATACACCCTTGCACCCAACAATCTTTACACTGGCCACAGCACATACACATAATCCAGCCACCTGAAGCCCTGTCCACTTCTATACCCTTCTTCATATCATATACCTTCCACTCCCCCACCCTAATGAATCCTACCTGCAGTCACCACATAAGCTGCTCGCCCGAGGGTCTGTCTGTGAACTACTGCAGTGTCCACGGACAACGCAATCACAGCAGTCTTCTTCCTCTGATTCCCCAGAATTGGTTTTCTACCCTGTTCGCCGCTGCTCTATCCACGGATATCCACAGATCCAACATGGCGGGCACATCAGGAAAATGTAACGCACATCACGCTTCCCTCCAGCCAATCGGTGGGTATGTCATATGTCAGCTGACTTTACGGCACCATTCTGCCCAATCAGAGTCCTGTCCACGGAGCAGACCTAGATATCACAAATGGTTAGGGACCTCCATTTTGCCTGTTTTAAAATAACTACTGAATGGATTTTCACCTACTTTAAAAAAGCACGCTTTCGGGACAAAGCCACTGCTCCTGCCACAAATTTGGTGAAAATCCATCCAGCGGTTTGAGCTGTAGGCGTGAAAAAGGTTTTTCCATTCAGTCTATGGAAAAAAAATGGGATCCCCCACTATAACTTTGGCTCCCTTGACGAAACCTAACCAAACTTGCCAATAAACTTCAGAGTGGCCCATATACTTTTTTTGCAAAGTTTGGTGAGGATTCGTCTAGGGGGAGCGAAGTTATAAGCCGCCCAAAAAATGCTACTCCTATGAGATGAGCAACTTAACCATAACGATATGTTCGCTGCCGCAGGCCGTGTAATATATATATATATATATGTATACATATGCAGTAGCAGCTGTGTAGTTATGGTTAAGTTGTTCAACTCATAGGAAGAGCACTTTTTGGCTGGCATATAACTTTGCTCCATCTGCACGAATCCTTACCAAACTTTGCAGAAAAAGCATATGTCCCGCTCTTTGGGCAAGTTTGGTGAGGTTTCGTCAAGTGGGGGCAAAGTTATAGGAGGGTTCTAAGAAAAAAAATTTTTCATAGACAAAATGGAAACTTTTTTTATCACGCCACAGCTGAAACTGCTGGATGGATTTTCACCAAATTTGTGGCAGGAGCAGCGACTTGGTGCCGAAAGCATGCTTTTGTAAATTTGGTGTAAATCTGTCCAGTAGTTTTCTTTAAAACACACAAAATGTAGGTCCCAACACATTTGTGATATCTGGGCTTGCTCCATGGACCCTTTTACCTGTCCGATCTGTGGACAGGACTCTGATTGGTCCGGAGGGTGCCGTGTGGTCCACGGACACCCAGTGTGCCTGCTGAGTGGCTGGTGAAAAGCGTGATGTGTGTCATATTTTTCCAAAACACCCACCATGTTCTATCCGCAGACAGCCGCGGGGGGGACAGGGCTAAGAAAGATGTTTTGGGGCATCTGGTGTTGGGAAGAGGAGCTGGGAAGGGTGGGGGAGTGTAAGATGGTTGATATGATGTATTTGTTTAGGTGGAAGAAGAGCGTGTGTTGTGCAGCAGTCCACAGACACCACAGTAGTCCGCGGACAGGGCCTTGGGCGGACGGCTTATCTGGTGAATGCAGGCAGGATTCATTAGGGTAGGGGAGTGGAATGTAGTTCATATGAGGATGTTTGTATCGGTTAAAAATAGGCATGCACCCACAAATCTAGGTTCTAGCAAACTACTGCAGAATCTTACAGCCATGCAACCAATAATTTTCTCACAAGTATTGCTGTTGGTAGTGTTTGGTGGGCAGTTGGAGGAACATGTTTGGGGTTATTTGGATGCCATCACAAATGTCATTGATGACATGACTGATGACATCACATATGTGCCTGCCTTTTTTCTGTGCAGTTACATATGTTCAGCACATGCTTTTTCTTCACTGACAGTCAGGAACTGAAAATTGAAAAGGTCGTATATTTTCATAAACCTTACCCTGCCTATATGTTCTTACACCCTACACATTGAAATTCAACGGTTTTTGACTAGAGCAACTTAACCCTAACATCCCTTTAGCAATGTTTTTTGTTGGATATATATATATATATAAATATATGAATCGTAGTGACTACATCAAGGAGGCACACAGACAGCTAATGGATAAGATCTGCTATGCTAAACTTCATGCCGATCCTTCACAAGCCATGAGTGTTCTATTATCTAACCTTTTACAAACCTGGAAAGAAAGAGACCTATTAGATGAAGACATTTGTACATTTCTACATCCCAAGTTTCCTACCATTCCAACCATTTATTTTCTGCCTAAAGTTCATAAAAACTTAACCAAACCCCCAGGCAGACCCATTGTTACACTATGTGGGGCATTGTTGGAAAATCTCTCATGCTTTGTAGATGAAACACTGGTTACTTTTGTCACCACTTTACCCTCCTACTTGAGAGATACCAAAGACTTCTTAAGCAGGATAGAAAGTATACCATGGGAAACGTCTTATCTATTAACAACATTAGATTTAGTCTCACTTTATACATCGATTAGACACTCTGATGGACTTAAAGCATGTGAGCATTTCTTATATACCAGGTCCATGAACTACCTACAACACAGCCAGCCTAATGATACTAGAGATGATCAAACTTTGTTTAACTAATAACTGCTTTCTTTTTGATAAAGAGTTCTTTATCCAGCTCCAAGGCACTGCCATGGGCACCACGTTTGCCCCATCCTATGCGAACTTGACTATGGGCTGGTGGGAGAAGTCTCTTGTTTGGCATCCCAAAAATATCAAATATACAGATAAAATAACATTGTGGTTACGCTACATAGATGACTTGTTTGTGATTTGGGACGGCACTGATCAGGAATGGTTGGACTTTGTAAGAGTATTAAATTCTAACGAGCTTAACCTGCAATTTATGGAAAGTCACAGTAAGACAGATATTGTCTTTCTGGACATTAATGTTTCTGTAACAGATGGCGAACTCACCACCAGCCTACATAGGAAGCCCACTAGTTCCAACATTCTACTACACGCGATGAGCAGCCACCCTACAGCCCTAAAATGGAGTATCCCCTTTGGGGAATTTGTTCGTATACGAAGAAATTGTTCCAACATTAACACCTTTGACAGTGAATGTGCTTTGATGGCCTACAGGTTCAAAGATCGTGGGTATCCAATTAAAGTATTGGAAAGAGCATTTTTACAAGCAAGGGACATGAACCGTTCCCTACTTTTGGTTTCCAACTCTGTTCAAGCTAAAACCACGGATAATGAGGACACACGTTTAATCTCAACCTATGGGAGCGGTGCCCAGAATGTTCGCCAGGTGATAAAGAAACACTGGCATGTTCTTCGGTTAGATGAACATCTCGGTAAATAATTGGCACCTAAAGTGAACATCACCTTCCGTAGATCATCCTCACTTAAAGACAACCTTGTACCAAGTTTCATAAGTCCTCTCTATGATCAATTGGGAGCCAGTTGGATGAATACCAAAAGGACTGGCTTCCAAAAATGTTCCAAATGTGAATCGTGTACTTATGCAGTTAACACTAACTGCTAACAGCATCCTATTGTAGGAAAGAACATCAAGATCTTATCTAGAATCACTTGTGAAACTGAATTTGTGGTATGCGTTTTAAACTGTCCATGTAACAAGTGGTATGTCGGTAGCACCAAAGGAAAACTGAAATTGAGGGTGCTACAACATATTAGGGCTATTAAGAATGCTGATCCGACCTACCCCATGGCCCTCCATTTTAAGAACAAACATGATGGTAAACTAGAGGGTTTTTCGTTTTTGGGAATTCATGCAGTTATTAAACCACCAAGAGGAGGTAACTGTGAACTTACACTCAGACAATTGGAAACTAAATGTATTTTGGACCTCGAGACAAAAAAGCCCAGAGGTCACAACCTCGATGAGGAGTTATATACCTTCCTGGGTACCTGAGGGCCCTTTCCCCTCTTTCCTAAAACTTCTCTCTGGTACTTTTTATATTGGACTCATGTGTACTCCATTCTGGTTATCTGAATTAAGTTTAACACAGGTGTATATTGGGTAAATAATCCTACTTCTGTTTCTCCTTTAGACATGAAATGAATTTCTTCATTAGGAGTACCTCATGTAAGCTTTTTCTATTGTTACTATTTGTCGAATTAATTGAAGTGAACTCTCTTGGTTAGAGTTGTTTTTCTTGGAGACTAGAGTGTGTTACACACCTTTTTAAAATTGTTTAGATTGTCAGCTATATAGGTACTGGCTCTTATTCTAAGTGCCCTCTCAA
Source organism: Ambystoma mexicanum (assembly GCF_040938575.1). NCBI lineage: Eukaryota > Metazoa > Chordata > Amphibia > Caudata > Ambystomatidae > Ambystoma > Ambystoma mexicanum. Next base: position 613,562,297 of record NC_090927.1, read on the forward strand.
CTCAGAGATTATTGGACTTGCTTTTGATTTGGTCAAATTGCTATAATCTGAAATTATCATCAATGGGTGTTACACATAGTAATTTTAAAATTACATTTAAAATTGATTGTTTTTTTATAATATGATGCATGAATTTGGGCTAATACTAACTTAACATGATTTATGGGAAAAATCTTTTTAAGAATACGGATACTTAATGCACTTTGCACTTTAGATCAATGCAATATTTGCACGCACTTGGCACTTTATTAAAAGAGGAAATATGTTTTTTTTTCCTTTTTCTCTCTTTTTTTAATAAACCAAATAAGTAGCCCATGCATGTATTGATGGCTCTGTAAAATAAACTAACTAGCAGAGATTTTTCTGTAGTTTATTATAATTAGGATATTCATATCCATATACACATAAAAAAATTATCCATTCACAGAGCACCATATTAATGGTAAGATTACATGCATGGACAGAGAGCACTTTGCATTCTATTCTTTGCTGCTTTATAATACGCAAAAAAAATCTTTAGGTGCTATTTTCTTTTGGCACCTATAATAATAATATAAAAACTCTTTTATGTATTTCGCTTCTTTGCATATCTGCACAGCCTAACTAAATAGGCAATACTACCACTTGGTATTTTTTCCCATTATACCACTGCCCATCTCCGCTGGAGTATATATATAATTACAGCATTTTTACTTCCAATAGCCATATACAGAATGCTGCACTTTGCGGCTTAAACAGATGGCAGATATAAGTGCTAAGGAGCACCTTACTTAAGTTGCTTTGCTGTATTTTTAAAAAACGACACATAGTATTAGTATTTTGAAGTAATGCTGTTAAACATTAGCCATACCATGCCACAGTATGTTAAAATCAAATGTTTTTGATGAATGATCGCTCATTCACAAACGTCATATTCAACATTTTTTCTGTGTCAGTTTTATATATATATATAAAAACAGCAATTGCATCCGTTAATTTTCATTTTATGTCTTTCTTTATATGTAAAGATGTAGTCTATGTGTACTCACCCTCATTGACCGTGTACCTTTTGTATGTTTAAAGATGTCCGCTTGTTTAAACGTGACAAAGCGGCAAACAACAGGTAGACACTCTATACCTACGATCATAGAGTGGTCAAAGCTTAAAACTGCAGTCCAACATCTGTCTTGATTGTTACCTACGTGATCAAGCGGTTTGTATACCGCGAAACGCGTCGTTCCTTTTTTATCAGGATGTTTCCCTTTCCTGCGCACAAATACCATTAAAGAAGAAACTTTTGTTGCCAGGAATTCTTGTGGTGTCTGTTTTTCCTCTTATTTTTTGCACGGATATTTTATTCCACTGCAATTGCTCTTGGGAGTGCACTCCACCAGCAGCCTTTCTCTGGAAAGGCTTCCTTCTACCATATATAAATATATATATATATATATTATATATATATATATATATATATATATATATATATATATATATATATATATATATATATATATCAGTGAAAAAAACTTTGTTAAAGGGACATTATGGTTAAGTTGCGCTACTAAAAACCTATGAAATTCAGTGAAAAAACGTTGTTAAAGGGACGTTATGGTTCCAAGTAAAACCGAAAAACCCTTGAAATTCGCCAGTTATGGTAAGCTAAGCAACCATAACTCGCGCCACCACCGTGCACTGCTAAGACTAACACCCAGGACATCAAAGATGACATCACAAATGTCATTGATGACATCACTGATGACATCACATGTCTGGCTCACTATTTTTTCTTTTGCTGACATATCTAGGCCACATGGTTTTCTTCAGTAACAGTCAGAAACTAAGAATTTTATTTTATTTGCAGACGTATCCTTCTAGTAGGTTCTTACAGTAATTCCCTTAGAGTACAGTCACATCATATGAAACATATACATATGGGAAAACACAAGCTTGAAAGACAGCAATCCTTTTTGTGCAGAAAGATAATCACTAGACTTATGAGCACTTTCTGATAGTTCTGTTGTTTTTTTTTTATGGCTGTACTTTCCCTGTATATGGTCATATTTGTATACATTGTACTCACACTACTTTCCTTAGGGTCCAATCACATAAAGTGATACATATACATAGGGTAAATAGCAGCTTTGAAACAGAGCAATCATTTATTTGCATGAAACTAATCAGTTAAGTTATGAATTGTTTCTGCTACTACTTGTGCTTTTTTGCTAACTTCACTTTCCCTGTATATACCCATATTGGTATGTGTTCTTGTGTCTTTGTGTTTTGTCTATAGTAATGCAATTATGTAATACATGGGTTTTATTAGCTACTTATTACATATTTCACAGTACACAAAAATCTATTAAGAAAACAATTACCATTTCATTATTCAACATATTAACATTACGAATATCATACCCTTATCTTGTACGCTGCACACAATGTTATGTTTCTGTATGAGTAGCTTAGTATACTAGATAGAACCCCATAATAGGATGCTATTTATATCAATGCATCGTTCAATGCACTTATTAGGGTATATTTCTTGCAATGATTCTGGACACTTTTTTCGCAACATAATAAGAATCCCTTCTACACATACTTCATGAGAAGTACATACACATGTGATGTCATCAGTGATGTCATCAATGACATTTGTGATGTCATCTTTGATGTCCTGGGTGTTAGTCTTAGCAGTGCACGGTGGTGGCGCGAGTTATGGTTGCTTAGCTTACCATAACTGGTGAATTTCAAGGGTTTTTCGGTTTTACTTGGAACCATAACGTCCCTTTAACAAAGTGTTTTCACTGAATTTCATAGGTTTTTAGTAGCGCAACTTAATCATAACGTCCCTTTAACAAAGTTTTTTTCACTGAATTTCATAGGTTTTTAGTAGCGCAACTTAACCATAACGTCCCTTTAACAAAGTTTTTTCACTGAATTTCATAGTTTTTTAGTAGCACAACTTAACAATAATGACTTTGACTTTATATACATGTCATATGGAACTGACTAGATCTCTTCTTATGAACTTGATGTCCGCGAACTTATTTAATGTTCGAGGACATGTTCGGAGAACAGTACCACCACCTAAAAACTAGGAGGTATGAGTTATATCATAACATAGGAACATTTAACAAATTCACAAAGCAGCACACATACAAAGTATATGTAGTAATACTTAAAAAATGTTACCCATATATGTAACACACTAACCATTCATGTAAATACAATATGTTTTAAAATGGAATATACCAAAAGAAGATAAAGTGGCTTCCACCATAATTACCTCACAGACGCTCCACAACCAACAGCAAGACCAGACGTATACACTACTGATTACATATCTCACCAGACATAGTGCACTTCTTTTTATTCATATATTTATAAACTTTCTATATTAGAAAAAAAAAACATATTACTTCTTTGTTTTCTCACAGAAATGTGTAGTACTCTGGACTGGCTAGAGGACCATTTCCCACGAGACGAAATGTTAGAAGATAGTCCACCTAATGGTACACACTTTACTGTATAAACCAATTGATAAATATTATTTTGTATACATTCAACATATACATTTTTTTTACAGACCCTACAAAAATTGCAACTTCCAAAGAAAAAGAAGTGGTGAATAACACTCTTGAACACATTACCCACAAAATGGACCAACTTATGGCAAATTTTATGGATTTAAAGAACTTTGTGGAAGATCACCTAAAACCACCAACAACATACCATTGTCCCACCTGTACTTGTCCCCCTCACCATATCCCATTCACTTAACCCCAAACTCTCTCCATGGACCACAACGTTTTGATGAGATTTCGATCCCTTCTACACCTGATCCCACTAATATTGAAAACCCTAATTCGCCTGTTTTTGTTTCCGTTTCTGCCCCACCTTCTCAGTCATAAATTGTTTAGATATGTTAAATAAAGTTACTTTTTTATATTGTGTTGTAATTACTTTCAGTTCCTTGTAATAAAACCAATTTAGGTGTCCACGGACACCGCGGTTGTTCGGAAATGTTCGTAAAGAAACGAAAATGTAACTGTCCTGAGCACACTACATCTGTCCGTAATGTTCTCATGTAAGTTCAAAATGTTCTAAGAACACTCGTAGTGTCCTGAAATGTTCGGAAAGAAACAAAAATTAAAGTGTTCTAAAGAACACTATATCTGTCCGTAATGTTCGCTATCAACTTAAAACTGTCCTAAGAACACAATTGGTGTCCTGAAATGTTCGTAAATAAACAAAATGATGTGTCCTGAACAACAGTACAACTGTTCGTAGTGTTCGCTACCCAATTGAAAGTGTTCTAAGAACACAATTGGTGTCCTGAAATGCTCGTACATAAACTAAATTACACGTGTCCTGAAGAACACTATATCTGTCCTTACTGTTCGCTACCAAGTTTAAACTGTTCTAAGAACACACGCGGTGTCCTGAAATATTCGTTTCACGTGTGACGGACTTTTAATTACTTCAGAACCCGAACAGTGTCCGTAGGACATCAATGCGCATGCGCTAACCAATCTCCGTGCACTTGGTGTCCTGCGGACAGGCGCTTCCTTCGCGGACTAGTTCGCAAACAGATCATATGACCGCGCCCACGCTCATCGTGTGTCCTGAAATGCGGACACTGTTCGTGTCCCCGAACAATTTAAAAGTACATTTTCAGTTAATCCATAATATTTTTCAATAAAATCTCACCATGCCACAAGTCCCACATAGCAATCTTGAGTTTCTATATACCTTTTGAAAATTTCCGATCCTTTTTTTGTGTTCGATCTGTCCGCACACAGTGCGCATGTCCGCGGACCGCGCACAAGCACCCCTATAAAAGACCACGCCCAAGAGCTTATTCCCATTGTGTTTCTGGCTATTCTTCAGAACACAGTGATTTTTGCTGCCACCTGCAGACTACACCATCATCGACATGGCATCCTTGGCTGCTGAACTGCCACTTGGTGCTGGACCTGCTTCAGCACCACCACCACCCCCTCCACCACCACCACCTCCCCAACGGCCTGAAGAGGGGAACAGGACTGAGGATGCGGAGGAGGAAGAAGAGGATGATGAGAATGAGGTAGAGGAAATCCCTACTACCCACACTAGGCGTGAGTCTTGGGTGTGGCGGTTATTTACCATTCATGGGAATGGTCCTAAGGCTCGTGCGAGCCATGTTATCTGCAATGAGTGCAAAATGATACTCAGTCGCGGGAAGCACGGTAACTACAGCTATGGGACCACTACTATGAAGCGACACCTGAGGTCATTTCACTCTGGGGCTATTCGCAGGGTTGTACCTTGCGAAGAACGTAGCAGGTTGATTTCCTCTACTTCATCCTCTGTTTCTGATCCTGTCACCACAAGGAGCACCTCTGTGGGACAGCGTCTTTCTCAAGCTGCCTCACAGGCCATACAGAATGCTGATGATCCTTACCTTTCGAGGGTCACAGTTGTATGTATGTACTGTGACACAGTACTCTGCAGGGGGGAGCGACTTCGGAGTGCTTTTGAGACTATCGTCTCAGAGCACGAGAAGACCTGCTCACTACCCAAATAAAACCCACTCTACATCTTCCTCTCTCAGCTCGCCCTTTCTTATCCCTGTGGTTGGTGTCCCCCCCTTTACCCTCCTTTACCCTCCTCTCCTAGTGTGTCGTGTCTGAAAAACCAAAAAAAATACAAAATTACAAAAATAAAAAAAAAATAAGGCTCTTTTCAGAGCCGCCTTTCCCAGTTAAAAAATAGAAGTGAAAATAAATGAAGCAGGACTCTTTGTATTTTTTAGAAGTCCGCCGACAGTTCGCGAACATTAAAAACATTGGGTTACTACTCCATCACAAACATTGTAATTTTCTCTGGAAAGAAGTGGTGGCTCTGAAAAGAGCCTTTGGGTGGTGTTTGTAAGTCAAAAATTGTAAATGCTTAACATCTACTTCAAAATCGTTGTTGTAATTCCAAAAAAGGTCGCAATGCATTTTGTACATTTCTCAGAAAAATCTGATTGCTAGCATAAGTAAGATGGACTCCATCTCTGCGAAAAATGTATGTACTACAAAACATAATATTTTCATTGTGAAAAGAAGACATGCCAAAATCTCTTAGAAAGCCACAAACAGCCTTATTAACATTACGCCTTGCTTTTTCCATTTGTGGACCAAATGAAGAAGAACGAAGCCACATTTGTCTCTGCGCAATCCGTGAAAATATCACTTGAGAATTAGGAAACATGTCCATAACCTTCCTCAGTCCTTCTTTCATAACAAATTGCAAAAAAATTCCAGTCACATGCCCTAAACTGTTCCCTCCACAATGAATTACAATTATGTCTGGATGTTGCTCTGTCTCCAAAGTAGCACAGAGAGGTAGCAAATCCAACCACTTCATTCCACGTACTCCATGCCAGTGTACTTCCACATGTGGGAATCCAAGATCTACAGCTACTCCACAGCTTTCTGCATGCACCTTCAACCAATGTATCCACGAATCTCCTAAAATCCAAACAATCTGTTTTCTGAAACACACAGCCATAGCTATCTTTTGTTCTCTCAGCAAAAAGAGTATCTCAGAAAATCTCTCCTGGCACAACACACCCACCAAACTTTCCTGACCAATCCCTTTCAGTGCGTATTCTCATTTGCATGACTTCTGAACCCAAAAATCCCCGCATGTAACTCCCGATGTCCGGGAACTACCGCCATGTCCGCGGACATATCGTAACATGAACAGCCCTTCTACCATTTCCACTACACTCTCTCTGCCATTCCCTCATTGGATGTACCTAAAAAATCACATGACCATGCACCAATCACATTCAAGACCTCTACATCTAACTGCATCATCATAGATCAGCACTGCAAATGTACTCTGAATCTCTCTGGGTACAAGTGTCATATCATTGGCAAGCAGCATCTACCACAAATACTGTACAAGTCTTCAAGATTTCTACTTGCAGCTCCATGCATATCCATATGCATGAACACAAACTTCAGGTATGCATATTTTCTGTATAGTAGATGACATAGCTCTCAACCATTTTTGTTTTACAGGCGGGTGAAATCACCCGATTTTGTTTTTGGCGGGTGAGACGCCCATTGGAATGAATGGGCGTGCAGGAGGCTTGGCGGGTGAGTCTGCCCTTTACAAGGCGTGTGACACCCGCCAAAAGCGTGTGAGTTGAGAGCTATGGTAGATGAACACATTTTGAAACAGACTTTTACCTTGTAAAATCTGTAAAATGAATTTACTGTACTTTTTTCAATTTCCTAAAATCAACTATCACTTATACACCTTTATACTTTTTACTTTCTTTATACACACACACTCAAATCATGTTAAACTAACATTTTTTAAATCAAATATATAGACTACATATATTCAAACAAAATTGCATGCAAACACAATCTATGTTTAAACCTTTATAAAAATACTTATACAATTTCATATTTTTTGTTTTTATTTATTTATTTACTTAATTGCTTTAAATTAGACATGACATTGAGGCACTATTACCTAGAACAGTTTACTTACAGAAATAGTGGTATTCACTAATATATTATAAATTTCACAAGACATAGTAAAGATATTTTATTTTTGCTACAGTTAGTCATTCAATACAATTTGTTCATTAAGAACATATCATATGTACTGAACTGATGCAATGTATCTTATGTAAATAAATTAGTTTAATGGTTTTACAGAAGGCACTGAGGATTTCAATTAAAAAAATCAATATCTAAATTAAAAACAGTGCTATATACAAACAAAGTTACTAATTCGAAGCTTTTACAGTTGCAGTGAAGACCAGTTTCCTGAAAAGAAGCAGCCGAATTCGAAGAAGAAAGAAAAACTAAGAAGTTACCTGTTAATTTAAAAAAAAAAGTAAGTAAAATATCACCATAATATTTATATTATTAATCAAATATACTATAACATTAATACCAGCTATTTGGTTTCTTAAAATAGAGATTTTGTACCATTTTGTCCAAAAATGTCCATGTCGTAAACAGCGATTTACAACCAGAATGGCCCACAAAATTCTATTTTTGGACACACAAATTAGCCAACTGAACCACTACAATTTTCATATTATAGAACAAACAACTGTTTTAATTGTATACATTAGATTTACTATTTGTACTTTTCCACACCACTAGCTTACTTTTTTTTTGTCATCTGAACCCCAGTTTAGTGACACATAAATTCAAGAATACCTATCCCTACTAGTTTTAGTTCCCAATGCACAATCACACACCATTACATACATCTTTATCATCTTACTCAAACACTCATGCACACAGCACACATACATTCCAGAACACCCCAACCCATATCTTCTTTATTTTTTTCAACAGACCCTAAAGAATGCCTACCAAAAGACAACTCTGTAGAAAGCAACGCAAAATTAGAGCAAATGAAAATAAAGGTGTCCAACATAAGCATCCATCTCTAGCAGAATTTGTAAAAAAAGTTTAAACAAAACAGCTAATACAATCATTTAGTGAAACACAAGAAGTTTCAAGTACAACAACTTTGCTTCCTCTATCAAAATGTAAAACAAACCAAAAAACAATTAACAGAAAATCAGCTATCAGTACAGATAAAACTACTTCTTCAAATTTTAATATAGTGCAAAGTAAGCATACCAAGAAAAGTATTTTAGCCAAAATATACCGTCACAAAGTCCTTCAAAATCTTATAAAAACAGGAGAGAAATCAGGTTCAAAGCTTAAAACCTATCGTAGGAAGTTAATCTTAGAAGCATTGATGGACAGTGCAATTCTTCTCAAAAGAAATTTATTTATTTTACTGTTAAACGAAATGAAACCACTAACAAAACTAATAACTAAATTACAAAAAAGACTTCTCAATAAGCGAAATGTCAACAGAAAGAACTTCTTAAGTATCTGCAGAGGTGAATGGAATCACACTACGAGCACAGAACCATATTTTAATGAAGAAGCGTACAAACAAAAGCAAACGAATACAATTGCCATAAATAGCAGTGGTCGAGGTTATGAAAAAGTGAATAATACCATAATGGAACAAGAAGTACTCCTTACAAAAATATGCCCTGAAAACTTAGAATTACCCCTCCAATCAACTGAATCAGAACGTTTAGTGTACAAATGGCCATGCACGTCAATGTGTAACATTCCCAAACAATGTTTCAAATCTTTACACCAATTCCTCAATAAATATGTAAAAAGCAAAGACAAAATCAAAATTAAATTACTGCAAAATATAGATACCTGTCCAGTGCGCAAGTACACAGGACTACAAGGACATTCATTGGCCTGCATTACAGGACCTACTTGTAAAACCACTTTCCATGATATCAAAAGGATATCAACACATCATTCAACTATAAGAAATCTACAGGGTAATTCATAGAATTTCGCAGAAAAGTGTCGCAAGCGGCTGGCGCAGAGTGTCCGCGTGCGATTGACTGCGCCAGGCACGTGCGATAAAACCGATTTCCGCGCACAGCGTATTCATGGATTTCATGCTCCCAAACCAGCCGTGGCGCAGAGTATCGCAGCGACCCTGCAGCAGCGCCAGTAACGCCCCCAAGAACGCCCTCGCGCAAGGAAAAGCCAGCAAAATCGCTAAATCATCGCAAAGGGCTGCGCTAACTCTGGACCAGTTTACAGGGCAGCCAAACAAGGAACGCAAAGCGGGTAACGTGCATATCAGGGGTACACGTGAAGTCATACACGCGATTAGCCAGGGTACGTGTATTACAGGGGTACGCGGGAAGTTTAACACGCGATTGGCCAGGGTACGTGCATTACAGGGGTACGCGGGAAGTTTAACACGCGATTAGCCAGGGTAAGTGTATTACAGGGGTACACGTGAAGTCATACACGCGATTAGCCAGGGTACGTGTATTACATGGGTACGCGGGAAGTTTAACACGCGATTGGCCAGGGTACGTGTATTACAGGGGTACGCGGGAAGTTCAACACGCAATTAGCCAAGGTACGTGTATTACAGGGGTACGCGGGAAGTTTAACACGCGATTGGCCAGGGTAAGTGTATTACAGGGGTACACGTGAAGTCATACACGCGATTAGCCAGGGTACGTGTATTACATGGGTACGCGGGAAGTTTAACACGCGATTGCCCAGGGTACGTGTATTACAGGGGTACGCGGGAAGTTTAACACGCGATTAGCCAGGGTAAGTGTATTACAGGGGTACGCGGGAAGTTCAACACGCAATTAGCCAGGGTACGTGTATTACAGGGGTACGCGGGAAGTTTAACACGCGATTGGCCAGGGTACGTGTATTACAGGGGTACGCGGGAAGTTTAACACGCGATTGGCCAGGGTACGTGTATTACAGGGGTACGCGGGAAGTTATACACGCGATTAGCCAGGGTACGTGTATTACAGGGGTACGCGGGAAGTTTAACACGCGATTAGCCAGGGTAAGTGTATTACAGGGGTACACGTGAAGTCATACACGCGATTAGCCAGGGTACGTGTATTACATGGGTACGCGGGAAGTTTAACACGCGATTGGCCAGGGTACGTGTATTACAGGGGTACGCGGGAAGTTTAACACGCGATTAGCCAGGGTAAGTGTATTACAGGGGTACGCGGGAAGTTCAACACGCAATTAGCCAGGGTACGTGTATTACAGGGGTACGCGGGAAGTTTAACACGCGATTAGCCAGGGTAAGTGTATTACAGGGGTACGCGGGAAGTTCAACACGCAATTAGCCAGGGTACGTGTATTACAGGGGTACGCGGGAAGTTTAACACGCGATTGGCCAGGGTACGTGTATTACAGGGGTACGCGGGAAGTTTAACACGCGATTGGCCAGGGTACGTGTATTACAGGGGTACGCGGGAAGTTATACACGCGATTAGCCAGGGTACGTGTATTACAGGGGTACGCGGGAAGTTTAACACGCGATTGGCCAGGGTACGTGTATTACAGGGGTACGCGGGAAGTTATACACGCGATTAGCCAGGGTACGTGTATTACAGGGGTACGCGGGAAGTTTAACACGCGATTAGGCTGGGTGGGTCCTCACAGGTGTTCCCTGTACACCCTCCACGGCCCCTGCAGGCAGCCTACAAAACAGGGGACTACCCTGCACACCTGCTCATGTCCCCCTGCACCCCCACCCCCCCAGCAGTGCAGGGGCAGCCTCCACCAGGCCCCCACTCATGTCTCCCACCACCCCCACCCTCCCGCCACCAGGGGCAGCCTCCACCAGGCCCCCACCCATGTCTCCCACCACCCCCCGCCACCAGGGGCACTCTCCACCAAGCCCCCACCCATGTCTCCCACCACCCCCACCAGTGCAGGGGCACCCTCCACCAGGCCCCCACCCATGTCTCCCAACACCCCCACCCACCAGCACTGTGGGGCACGTGGCCAGCAGGCAGTCAGGCAGCAGCAGATGGCAGGTGGGAGCGTGCTCAGGGCTCTGGGGGGGCAGTAATTTCGCCTCCTGGCCAGGAGCGTGGTCTCTCGTGTGTGAACGCGTGGACAGCCTGATAGGTAGTGAAATCCCACACGTCAGCAAAGGCCCTTAGCGCGTAAACCCGTCAACAGCATATGCGCGCCTATAGTCACCTGCACGTGCAGGAAATTGTTGCGTGACACGTCCCAGTGTCAAAGCGTGTGATTGGTGAAAATGGATGTACACGTAGAAGTGACAAAGCGTGTGATTGGTGAAAATGGATCTACACGCAGGAGTGACAAAGCGTGTGATTGGTGAACGTACACGCCGCGTAAGTGACGCTGTACGTGTGGGCCTGTATATAAGGTACATGTAGAACACCATTTCCTTGTACGTGCTTTTCGTGGAGAGCGAGTGGGTGAAATCTGTACTTCTTGTCGTTTCACACGCGATTTACTTCACGGCGTTTCCAGTTCGTATTCCCTGTTACCTCTGACAGCTTTTTCTCTTTTTTCTCTATTACTGGTTTACCTGGGCCTGTTCCCTCAAACAGTGTCCCCTTCTACTGTTGTCCTGTCTTCTCAGACAGCGTACACATCTTCTTTTGGCGGGGGTTTAGCCAGCCAAACGCGCTCATTCTTCACGCTCTTTTACCTGGCAGACGGTGAGTCACGCACGTATCCAACTTCTGTGCTTGCCCCGTGTGTTGCCTACCCCTTCAGAGGTCATTCTAGGCTGCGTGTGACACGCATACGTTCATTCTTGTGTTACTGGGTGCCACAGCGTAGTGCAGGTTTTTCTTTCTGCACACGTGGTCTAGGAGGGGTTGCGTGCACGTCATCTCCCTTTTTTGGGCCTCCTGTGCGTTGCGTGATCCGTCATCTTTCCCCAGGGGTTACAATCAGCCGTGCTAGAGCACTAGGGTACAATTACCATCTGGTACCCAACCCCTTTGACCCCCAATTGCCCAGGACAATTGTCTACAGCCACTCCCATACGCACATTAATATCAGTGCCATGGCTGGGAGGCGAGGATTCCGTAAGGGTGGCAAAGGTGGAAGAGCCACAAGTGGTGGCCGTGGTGGATCCGGTAGGGGACGTGGTCGTAACTTGCAGGGTGAGCCTGTCCCCCCATGTGTGGAGGACCAGTCAAGGGCACCCATCATCCCCCCCCCTCCCCCCCTCCCCCCTCCCGTTGAGGCTGAAGTGGCTGACACCATCCATGCTCAGCCCTTGTTGGACCAGCCCATTGTGGCACCAGACCTGGCTGACTCCATGGCTGACTTCCAGGTCAGCAGGGCTACGACACGTGCGCTGGTGCACGTTGATGCCATCATGCCACGTGGATCTGGGGCAGCAAGGTCATCTGCTGCACCAAGGAGGCAGGGCGGAGTGGCTGCAGGGGCAGCTGCGGCTCCATCCACCCCAGCCCTCACACACCCAGCCAGGACAGTGTCGGTCCTAGTCCATGCTGCTGACATTCCCCCTGACACCATCACACTAGAGCCAATGCCTGCACCAACTCCCATGCTGAGTGTGCAATCCCACACTCCTGATACAGAGTCCACCAGGGCTCCTGCCCCTAGTGTCCAGAGCGGCGCAGGACACTCAGGATCACCACCACCTTCCAAGCGGAAGAGGAAGAGTGCTCGTCCGGCACAGGCTGATGCCCCAGACACGGCTACACAGTCCGGCCCGTCCAGGAAGCCCAGCTTCACGGATGACGAACTGAATGCACTTGTCGAGTATGTGTCCGGACATGACAACGAGATGGCCATTGTTGCAGGATCCAAGACCACACCTGCACAACGCCAGGCACACTGGCAGACCGTTGCGGACATCGTAAGTGCCCTTGGAATCGTGAGGCGCACAGCCAATGATTGCTATAAGCGCTGGAATGACCTAAAGCGCAGGGCAAAGAGTAAGCTGGCCTCAAGTCATGCCGCAACTCTAGTGACTGGAGGTGGGTCTCCAGTAGTAGACATGGAACTCACTCCACATGAGTCAGTCGCTGGGACCTACGTCACGGAGGAACAGATCCAAGGCGTGGGAGATCTGGCTGATTACGAGGCATTGTCCGGTGAGTGCACATGCATGTGTGTGTCATACATGTGCATGGTGTGTGTGTGAGGGCTTCTGTTTGGGTGGCAGGAGAGAGTGTGTGCGCCTCAGTCGTATGGGTCAGCCATGTGCTTCATGCAATACTTCCTGCGCAGCTGCATTTGGCCATAGCAGTATCCCTTCTGCCAACAGTAGACATCTAGCACAACTGCACGCCAGTTGCCCTTGAAGTGTCACCTTGACACAACAGATTTGCTTATTTTTCACTGTTCATTCAGTCAGTTTGTTTGCATTCCACCACTTTCACTAGGCATGTCGCTGTCCACTAGTCACATGTCTGACATGGGTATGGTAAAGGGGAGTGACTTTGTTACCTGGATATCATTTGTACACACATGTCCCTGTGCAATTTGACCATTACAGACTGGCAGCTCCAGGTGAAAAATCTGACCTGTTAGAATCAGAAAAGCTATTACATGCGGGAACTGGACTGAATGAATAGGTGCTGCCCTCCTCTCCATCTTCACTCAATAGCAATGGTACATGCCATCTGTGTGATGGCATGTGTGTTTCACCTGCCAATCACAGGCCAATGTGTGATGCCACTGCCAGGCAGCATGCAGAAAATTTGTTCATCTTCCATCTTGGTGTCATCAGTGTGTGCCGTTTGCCTGCACTTCATACGCAGTGTGGGTGCATGCATGGGAGGGTTTTAGTCATGTGGGACATGTCAATCAAGTACTGGTTCTCTTGCTTCTCAGCCCTCAATGTGTGCCATGGTGCTAATGCCTGTTTCCATTACTTTGTTTTCATGTCTTTGCAGGGGAAGACGCACCTGATACTGCTGGGGTTGTGGAGATGGTGCAGACCCAGGAGGTGTCCCAGGGCCGACCAACCACCAGTGAGGGACGTGGTGTGGTGGTGGGGGAGAACCCACAAGTGCTGCAGGTCGTGCTCTCAAGGGGTGTCTCTGGCTGCACCTCCCCCGAGCTGTACTCAGGTGTTGATTCGGATGAGACCTACGTGCCGTCGCAGGTGAGTGTTCCAGGGAGGGATTCTGTTCTGTCTCACCCACCTGCACCAGGGTCAGTACCCTCCATGGGGATGTCAGTGTTGGCAGCTACGCCTTCGGTGGTTACGGATGCAGGGTCACACTCCGCGACATCTGATCCTGTTCCTGGGCCAGCAGATCAGAGGGGGAATGCAGTCCTGCAGCCTCAGGCAGTGCCGGCACAGCAAGGCGCAGTTCGCCTTGCCCCAGACAGGTGTGGTGCCCGCCGACGTGGTGGCCATACGCCACCTGGCAATACCGCATGGGAGCAATCCATTTACGGTATGGCTACCCAACAGGCTGCATCATCCGAGATGATGGCTCAGGCCATGGATAGGGTGGCCACTTCCATTGTCCCCCCAGAAAGGCTGATGGAGCGACTAGAGCAGGCAACTGACTCCATCTGCCAGTCACACAGGGAGGACATGTTGGGGTCCAACAGGGACAGGCGGGCGGCACTGGCGACTCTGCAGGAGGCCATCTCCATTGAGTCCCAGGGCCACAGGGAAGCCCTGAGGCAGGAGCTCCTACACCTCAGGACGACTCTTGTTGAGCTTGAGGCTTCAACACACCAAAGGACAGAACAGCAGCTGGAGCGTCTCACCCGTACGCTCTCAGCTGAGATGCAGGCAACGAGGGCGGAGGTCCGGGCATCCCGTGAGTTGTTGCATGGGGACCTCCGCACACTCATCCTCCAGAACCAGACCTACCACACCCGCATGCTTGCAGCCATGGAGGAGCAGACTAGGGCCTTGCGTGGGCTGCCTCCCATAGTGCAACCACCTCCGGATGCAGCTGCACAGGGTGATAATAGCGACAGCAGTGACACTCCCACAATAGGGTAGCCGTGTGGGCCATGAGCCCATGGAGGTGTTTTATTTTCCCAGGATCCACGCAGGTGGGTTCTGGTGTGCATCCTGTCCTCGGACCTCCTGGGTGGCCTCCCCAACCCCCCCGGGCCCATCAATGGCCATTTTTGATTGTTTCTTATTTTTATTTTGATTTTGATTTCTTTTATTCCCAATTTTTTTGGGAGGATCTGTTGGCTCCGATCTGTTGGCTCCGATCTGTTGGCTCCGATCTGTTGGCTCCGATCTGTTGGCTCCGATCTGTTGGCTCCGATCTGTTGGCTCCGATCTGTTGGCTCCGATCTGTTGGCTTCCGTGGTTCCTGTGGGCATACGCTGCATTGTGGCTGGGCACATGCAGGCTTGTAATGTATTTGGTTCAGATGCTTGGGTTTGAGTCACACACACCCCTCCTGCTTCCCGTTTCCATGGGCTTGCAAAGGGTGTGCCCAAGTGACAGTGAATTACACAGTGACGTTGGACTCCCATGAGCTGTGTGGCCAGTCTGTAGTCAATACTGTGTATACATTCCTAGTGCATATTGCTGTTGTGTTGTACACTGCATGTTGCATTGATGTGTAACTCTTCTTCTGTGTCTACCTCCCAATTTGCAGGTCCCTTCCTCAAGTCCACACAAGGACCTCTAGTCTGGCGATGGGGACCATGTTGGCAGCAGTGCACCTACAACTCTACATGGCGCCAACACTGCACAGTTGGTAGTGGTGGGAGTGCAGGCATTTCCAGGTGGTGAGACTACTAATATGTTACATTTTTGATGTCATGTTAATGGTACTACGTGCTCAAGTATGTTGTTGGTCCGGCATTGCTGTGAGCATTTCAGGTGTTGCAGGTTTCTAATAGTGCCACTGTACATAGTGAGAGTGATGTCATGTTGTGGGGATTACTTTGTTTACCTGCAATTAGCATGACATGGCACGGTGTGTCGTGTGGCAGTGCTGGGGTTGGGTTGGCTGACATGGCACTGTCCTCTTGTTGCATTTTGCAAGTGGGTATTCATTTTAGCTGCTTCAATGTGTAACTTCACAAAACTGCATTGGTGGTGTCTGTGTGGGTAGGGATGCACACATTGTGACACTTCCAGGTGAACAATCTCAGGCTGACATGGAATTCCCGGTTCATTCTCCACACATTCAGGATCAGTGTCAGGTTGAGTCATCATTGATTGTCAGATGGAATGTGCCAGGGCAGTGTGCACTCCACAGGGGTGTGATTTCTATGTGAAGTAATTAGCCACTAGCTGTGTACGGGCTGCCTCCCCCCGTGCCCTTTCCCCTCCCATGCGCAGCGGCTGTGCATGTGGTTGGGGATGTGGGGCCACCACCATGTCCACGGCCAGGCCCCGGCGTGTTGCAACGTTGTGCAGGACACATGCTGCCACTATGATCCTGCACACTACTGGGGGAGCGTATAACAGCTGCCCGCCAGAACGGTCAAGGGAGCGAAAGCGTGACTTCAGCACTCCGAATGTGCGCTCCACTATGCCCCTGGTTGTAATGTGGGCTGTGTTAAATCTTACCTGGGGTGGCGTGGTGGGGTTCCGAATTGGCGTCATCATGTGGGGGCTGAGAGGGTAGGCACTGTCCCCTGTGGAGGTGGGGATTGGTATCATTGGTGAGGTTGTGACCTTGCTCAGTATCCAACATGCATGCATGTGCAGTGGCATACATACTCACCAAGCAGCCATGTATCGCCATGCCGCCCAGCTTCTAGGTCCCGGCTTAGGGTGGACATTCGGTAAATGAAGCTGTCGTGGGTGGAGCCGGGATAGTTGGCATATACTGAGGTGATGATTCCCTTGGCATTACATGCTACCTGCACGTTGATGGAATGCCAGTGCTTGCGGTTCCTATAGATGTGCTCAGATGCCCTGGGGGGACGTAGAGCCACATGGGTGCAGTCGATGGCACCTAGCACTTTGGGGAATCGTGCCACTGCGTAAAAATCCAGGGCGGCAGCATGCCTTTCTGCAGGTGTTCTGGGCAGGTATATGTGCCTGCGGACTGATGGGCGTGCAGTCATGATGTTCAAGACCTGGAGTAGGCAGCGTGACTGGGTGGCCTGTGACACCCCACCCACTATGGCACTTGTCCGCTGAAATGATCCAGTGGCTAAGAAGTGCAGTACATTGAGGACCTTCTCCAGGGGGCTGAGTGCTTGGGAGCACAGGGTGGGTGATGTGAGGTCATCCTCCCACTCAGTCACCAGGTCCAGTATGATGTGTGGTGGAAACCTGTACCTCCCATACACCTGGTCATCAGGCATCCCGAAAAGGCTGGTTCTGGGTGTGAATATTCTGGCCCTGACTATCCTCCTCCTCCTCCTTTGGTAGCCCACTGCCACTGCTGCTAGGAACGGTATGTTCATCCTGGCGTCTGAGCTTGTTATTGTTAAAGTCCGCAATTTATGCTTAGCGCATGTTCTAGGCGAGCGTGTGACCCGCGCAGCCCTGGAATCCTGTTCCCAGTCCAATAGCGTGTGGAAATTCACACGCACCACGGGATACAGCGTGTGACCCGCGCAGCCCTGGAATCCTGTTCCCAGTCCAATAGCGTGTGGAAATTCACACGCACCACGGGATACAGGTTCGCTGACGTACTTGCGTGTGTAAGTGGCCGCGCACCCATTAAATACACGTACATAGGCCAATCGCGTGTACGCGCACTTTTGTCCAATTACACGCGATGACACTCTGACGTGCAGTATCTCCACGTGTGCCCCGTCATCACGTCCTGAGTGGGGAACACCCGTGCGGGTCACGTCACAGACGCGCTTACGCGCTGAGGGACTCTGGTCCAATAGAATCGCGTATGCGTGCTGACGCGCTTACGCGCTAAGGGCCTTTCCTCGGATTTCACGCTGACGTGCAGGATTTTCACGTGCCAAATCACTCCGTATCAAGCTGGCCACGCGAAAACACACGGAAGCCCATGCTCCTGCCCAGAAGGCCGAGTTACTGCCCCCCAGTGCCCCGAGCAGCCTCCCACGTGCCATCTGCTGCTGCCTGCCTGCCTGCTGCCACCGTGCCCTGCCATTTGGTGCCTGCACATCAGCCATCTGCAGGGGTCCAGTTGCTGTGTCCACCCCTGCTGGAACTGAAGACTCCCGACTGGTATTACATCGCTCCACAGCCCAGCCCCAGGACCCAGTTGCCCACCCACACCTGCCTCTGGGGTTGCCATGTCGGGCACTTCCACATCTGGCACCAGTGGCAACCCCAGGCCAGAGGGGCAGAGGGGCACCAGCTTCACTGTCACCGAAGTTGGTGTCCTGGTGGAGCATGTCCTGGGGCAGTATGATGCCCTCTTTGGATCGTCCCGCGCCAGCAAGGAAGGACGGCAGAGGATCTGGGCCAACTGTGTGGTTGCCATCAACGCGGAGGGGGTGGCAACCCGCGACGTCCTGAAGATCAAGAAGCGCTGGGAGGACTTGAGGTCCAGGACCCTTGTGAAGGCCCGGCGCCTCGTGGAGGGGGGCCGGGGCCGCATGAGTACCATCCAGATGAGGGTCCTGGAACGCGTACGCCCAGCGCTCCACGCCCAGATCCTTGAGAGGGAGGCCCGTCTGGAGTTGAGCGGTAAGTGTCCATGCATTACTGTGTGAGACAGGGCATGTTGCGGTGTGCTGGTTCTATGATACTTGCCTGTATGTGTGCCATAGCCCATGTATGCATGTATGTGTGCAGGGACATCATGGTAATGCATGTGCGACCAGTGATGTGTGATGCACATGGTTGTTGCATGTGTTGATATGCCGCATGGGGAGCCCTAATCAGATTATGAACATGAGAGCATGCCAGTCTCTGTACCTGAACATGGGTGGGGGTGAGGGATGGGTGCTGATGCCAGGTACATATATGGTAGCCATGTCTGTGTGCCTGACCTGCGTGTCTGTGACTTGTGCATGCCATGGATGCATGACACATGTGTGTGACAATGCAGAGATTCAGTAAAGCAGCAAAATTACCCTTGTATCCGCTGTGTTTGGTGTGTTTGGGGCCAGATGGATGTGACTGAGGTGATGTGTGTGCATGTGATGGGCATGAGGCATGATGCATGTGAGTTACATATCATTGAATGTTTCAAGAGTCCATTGGACATGCATGGAAATGTCCATGGCATGCACCATGCCTGTTACTGTGTGTGTTTTGCCTGGACTGGCCCATGTGTTGTGGAGGGACATGATGGAAGTGTACTTTGACAGTGGTGCTCATCTGCTATTGCTTCCTGTCTAGGGGACCATTGTACAGTGCCCTGATGCTTGTGTTCTTTGTCTCCCTCTACGCAGCGGCTAGTGAAGAAGAGGGCGGAGACGGCGCTGTGGAGCAAGGCGGCGGGGATGCCCCCACGGCTGCAGCGGAAGGGGTGGGTGAGCCCCCACAGGGGCCTGCTACGGTGGGAGACGGTGAGGAGCCATCCAGGTTGGTGGTTTGCACAGAGGAGGAGGAGGCCGCCACTGGGGCACACATGGGGCCTGGTGGGGGCATCCCTGCTGGTGCAAGTGGTGCAGTCCAGGGCCAGGGGCAGGAGGCAGCACAGGTCACCGTGGAGGGGCCTGTGCATGTCGCTGTCCCTGACCCTGTGAGTGCACCACCATGCACCAGCAGGGATGCCCCGTCCCAGGCCTGTCCGCAGGTAGAGGGGATGTCCATGTCACCTGACTCCCCTCCACCTGCGGACGTGGGAACCCCTGGCCGTGCGGAGAAGGTCCTGATTGGGGTCGCGTTGCGCACGGCTGCGATTCGTGATGCCGTGCGTGCTTCCCGGGAGGAGCACGCACGTCATCACGAAGTGCACCGTGCCGACGTGGCCCAATTGGGATCGGCCATGTTCGGGGGTTTCCTGCATGTGTTGGCCAATGTGGCGGCCCTCTCCTCCTCTGTGCAGGCTATCCACCAGTCGTTCTCCTTGCCGTCTTCCAGCCCAGATGCCACCAGGGCCCCCTGTGGACCTGCCCCGACCAATGCAGCCAGCTCGGTGGGGATCCCATCCCTGCCACAGTCGGGAGTCAGAGGACCCCAGCAGATGGAGGATGTGACGGCATCATCGGGCAGGGCACAGGCAGTTGCGTCGGAGGCAGCAGCAGGCTCAACGTGGGAGGCATCATGGCTCGGGGCCATCAACATCAGGGGTGCAGGCATCGGCCGGAGGGCAGGAGAACCCTGGAATGGGAGTGGCTTCCGTGTGGGAGAGGTTGTGCCAGCGGATAGGTGCGGAGCGGCAGCGGGCAGAGGAGGAACGGCTCACGATGGTCAGGGCGGAGGACTCCATGCGGAGGGCGCTGAGGCGGGCTGAGTGCCTCGAGGGTCTTCGCAGGGAGTTTGAGCTTGACACTGCGTTATCCCTGCGGGACCTCGGGGCCAGGGAGCATGCCCGCCTCCAAGCCATTGACCAGGAGTTCGAGGATGCCCTGGCCCATGACGACAACCAGTGAGCCGTCCGAATAGCCCGCTGCCTTTGTATATAGTTGTATAGTTAGGGTTAGGTTTCCTTTGTTTTTTTGAATTTTTTTTGGGTTGCGATTGGACAATGCACCACTTTTTTGTATATAGTTCCCTTTTTAGTTAGTAGTCAGTTAGGTTTAATTTGGTAGGGCTCATGGACCCAGGATTATCTTCTTGATTGGCTTATTTTAATTTTTCATAATTTTTTCTTGGACATTCATCTTGTTTTGTTTGATTTGCTTTGTGTTTTTTCTTATTTGCTGTTCAATACATATTATTTTTTTAATCTTCAATGTGTCGTATCATCTCATTGCTTTCAGGCATGTCATGTTGGGTGTTTTGTCATTCACTTGCAGCCATTGTGTGTGACAGACATGTGTTAAATTGCATTATTTACATTGGGGGTGTAACATGTAATTGGCTTTGATATGTGGGTGGGTGTGATAGTTGGTTGGGCCTTTTGGCAGGGGAGGATGGGCATTACGGACATGATTGGGGAATGTTGGGACCCAGGTGCAGGGGGGCATGGATTGGACATGGGTGGGGGCCTGCTGGCAGGTGCCCCACAGTGCTGGGGGGTGGGGGTGGTGAGAGACATGAGTTGGACATGGGTGGGGGCCTGCTGGCAGGTGCCCCACAGTGCTGGGGGGTGGGGGGGTGGGAGACATGGGTGGGGGCCTGCTAGCAGGTGCCCCACAGTGCTGGGGGGTGGGGGGGGTGGGGAACATGGGTGGGGGCCTGCTGGCAGGTGCCCCTGCACTGCTGGGGGGTGGGGGTGGTGGGAGACATGGGTGGGGCCTGGTGGAGGGTGCCCCTGCACTGCTGGGGGGTGGGAGGGTGGCAGACATGGGTGGGGGCCTGGTGGAGGGTGCCCCTGCACTGCTGTGGGGTGGGAGACATGGGTGGGGGCCTGGTGGAGGGTGCCCCTGCACTGCTGGGGGGTGGGGGGGTGGGGAACATGAGTTGGACATGGGTGGGGGCCTGCTGGCAGGTGCCCCACAGTGCTGAGGGGTGAGGGGGGGTGGGAGACATGGGTGGGAGCCTGGTGGAGGGTGCCCCTGCACTGCTGGGGGGTTGGGGGGTGGGAGACATGGATGGGGGCCTGGGGGAGGGTGCCCCTGCACTGCTGGGGGGTGGGGGGGTGGGAAACATGGGTGGGGGCCTGCTGGCAGGTGCCCCAGAGTGCTGGGGGGTCGGGGGGTGGGAGACATGGGTGGGGGCCTGCTGGCAGGTGCCCCACAGTGCTGGGGGGTGGGGGTGGTGGGAGACATGAGTGGGGCCCTGGTGGAGGGTGACCCTGGTGGCTGGGGTTTGGGGGTGGTGGGAGACATGAGTTGGACATGGGTGGGGGCCTGCTGGCAGGTGCCCCACAGTGCTGGGGGGTGGGGGTGGTGGGAGACATGAGTGGGGCCCTGGTGGAGGGTGACCCTGGTGGCTGGGGTTTGGGGGTGGTGGGAGACATGAGTTGGACATGGGTGGGGGCCTGCTGGCAGGTGCCCCACAGTGCTGGGGGGTGGGGGTGGTGGGAGACATGAGTGGGGCCCTGGTGGAGGGTGACCCTGGTGGCTGGGGTTTGGGGGTGGTGGGAGACATGAGTTGGACATGGGTGGGGGCCTGCTGGCAGGTGCCCCACAGTGCTGGGGGGTGGGGGTGCAAGGGGACATGTGTTGGTGTTCATTAGTTCAAGGAGACATGTGCCTTTGCTGGGGGGCATGCCCATGTTGGGTGGGCTGCCTGCGGGACATGACCAGGGATGCAGGGTAGTCCCCTGTGGTGTGGGCTGCCTGCAGGGGCCGTGGAGGGTGTACAGGGTACACCTGGGAGGAGCCACACTGTCAAATCACATGTGGAACTTCCCGCGCACCCCTGAAATACACGCGCCCAGGCTATGCGCGTGTGGAACTTCCCGCGCACCCCTCAAATTCACGCGCCCAGGCTATTCGCGTGTGGAACTTCCCGCGCACCCCTGAAATACACGCGCCCAGGCTATTCGCGTGTGGAACTTCCCGCGCACCCCTGAAATACACGCGCCCAGGCTATTCGCGTGTGGAACTTCCCGCGCACCCCTGAAATACACGCGCCCAGGCTATTCGCGTGTGGAACTTCCCGCGAACCCCTGAAATACACGCGCCCAGGCTATTCGCGTGTGGAACTTCCCGCGAACCCCTGAAATACACGCGCCCAGGCTATTCGCGTGTGGAACTTCCCGCGCACCCCTCAAATTCACGCGCCCAGGCTATTCGCGTGTGGAACTTCCCGCGCACCCCTGAAATACACGCGCCCAGGCTATTCGCGTGTGGAACTTCCCGCGCACCCCTGAAATACACGCGCCCAGGCTATTCGCGTGTGGAACTTCCCGCGCACCCCTGAAATACACGCGCCCAGGCTATTCGCGTGTGGAACTTCCCGCGAACCCCTGAAATACACGCGCCCAGGCTATTCGCGTGTGGAACTTCCCGCGAACCCCTGAAATACACGCGCCCAGGCTATTCGCGTGTGGAACTTCCCGCGCACCCCTCAAATTCACGCGCCCAGGCTGTTCGCGTGTGGAACTTCCCGCGCACCCCTGAAATACACGCGCCCAGGCTATTCGCGTGTGGAACTTCCCGCGAACCCCTGTAATACACGTAGCCCGCTCCCCCAGGCCCGATCGCGTGAGGAACTTCCCGCGCACCCCTCAAATTCACGCGCCCAGGCTATTCGCGTGTGGAACTTCCCGCGCACCCCTGAAATACACGCGCCCAGGCTATTCGCGTGTGGAACTTCCCGCGAACCCCTGAAATACACGCGCCCAGGCTATTCGCGTGTGGAACTTCCTGCGAACCCCTGAAATACACGCGCCCAGGCTATTCGCGTGTGGAACTTCCCGCGCACCCCTGAAATACACGCGCCCAGGCTATTCGCGTGTGGAACTTCCCGCGAACCCCTGAAATACACGCGCCCAGGCTATTCGCGTGTGGAACTTCCCGCGAACCCCTGAAATACACGCGCCCAGGCTATTCGCGTGTGGAACTTCCCGCGCACCCCTCAAATTCACGCGCCCAGGCTGTTCGCGTGTGGAACTTCCCGCGCACCCCTGAAATACACGCGCCCAGGCTATTCGCGTGTGGAACTTCCCGCGAACCCCTGTAATACACGTAGCCCGCTCCCCCAGGCCCGATCGCGTGAGGAACTTCCCGCGCACCCCTCAAATTCACGCGCCCAGGCTATTCGCGTGTGGAACTTCCCGCGCACCCCTGAAATACACGCGCCCAGGCTATTCGCGTGTGGAACTTCCCGCGAACCCCTGAAATACACGCGCCCAGGCTATTCGCGTGTGGAACTTCCCGCGCACCCCTCAAATTCACGCGCCCAGGCTGTTCGCGTGTGGAACTTCCCGCGCACCCCTGAAATACACGCGCCCAGGCTATTCGCGTGTGGAACTTCCAGCGAACCCCTGTAATACACGTAGCCCGCTCCCCCAGGCCCGATCGCGTGAGGAACTTCCCGCGCACCCCTCAAATTCACGCGCCCAGGCTATTCGCGTGTGAAACTTCACGCGAACCCCTGAAATATACGTAGCACGCTCCCCCAGGCCCGATCGCGTGTGGAACTTCACGCGAACCCCTGTAATACACGAAGCCCGCTCCCCCAGGCCCGATCGCGTGAGGAACTTCACGCGAACCCCTGTAATACACGTAGCCCGCTCCCCCAGGCCCGATCGCGTGAGGAACTTCACGCGAACCCCTGTTATACACGTAGCCCGCTCCCCCAGGCCCGATCGCGTGAGGAACTTCACGCGAACCCCTGTAATACACGAAGCCCGCTCCCCCAGGCCCGATCGCGTGTGGAACTTCACGCGAACCCCTGTAATACACGTAGCCCACTCCCCCAGGCCCGATCGCGTGAATAACTTCACGCGAACCCCTGTGATGCACGTACCCTGCAAATCGCGTGTGACACTTCCCGCGCACCCCGGTATACATGCACACGTATTTTTTGTCAGCGGGTGTCCGTGTTTGTGGGTACCCCTTTGCACGTCATTTTTCCTGGAGGGCCACAGTATGGGACATTCATCATGGCAGTATATAGGTGCTATTTGTTGGCGCACCTTTTGGCGCACATTTCTTACAGCCGCAGAGACGCTACCGCCTCCTTTCTTGTGGCGGTCGTGTTTGTGCCTGTGCGCTGGTTTGAGCGTGCGCTTTTTTCCCCTATTCTATTCCATGAATACGTGTTGTAGGCGAGCGTGTGGGCGTTCCGCGCACTTGTGCCCTGTACTTCCCCCGTGACGCCCACGTTTTGGCAAGTTGTTCCCCATTCCGAGTGTTACGCCCGTGTTCCGCCTACTTTTATTGCGTGCGCCGCGCTATGTGCGATTTTCGCTGTGGCCTGTGCGATTTTCGCTGTGACCTGGCGCACGCTGTTAGATGGCCTGTGCGCTAACGTGCGCCGCGCACTTTTTATCGCACATCCGCTGGTTTTCTCGCGCACGGCCTTCCATGAATCGACGTGCGCTGCTTTTCGTGCGATTTTCGCACGTTCACTGCGATTTTCGCTATTCCACTGCGATTCGCACGTTTATGCCCACTTGCGCCGCGCTAATTATTCCATGAATCGGCCTGCTAGTCTATAAACTGTACTATGCTAAAAGTCCTGCTTTAGCACTAGCAAAGTTAAATAACATCCTTCTACATGGTACAGCAAAAGACCTACTTGAAGAAATTCACTATATCCAGAAAAAATATTTTGGAAGTGAAAGCCATTTACAGAATGAAATAGCTTTAAACCAATTAAGCAACAATTCTACACATGGCAACCTTTTGCTAAACACATACAAAAAAGAAATACTAAAATTTAAAAGTACATCAGCTGAAGTACCAAACCATGTATGTGTATGTTGCCGTAGAATTTTTTATAAAAGTAACACAAAAACTGTGGACCTATCATACAAAATAGAAGACAACGAAGATTCTGGTTTGAATTAGCTCTCTACCTTCTAGCAGAAAACAAATATGAAATAACTGAGCCCTTAATACTTTGCAGTTATTGCACTACAAAACTTAACAACAACCAAACTCCTTCACGTTCTATCACAAATAATTTGGAATTATACCCAGTACCAAAACCTCTACAACAACTTAATTTATATGAGAGCATCATAATTCAAACAGTACACCCATTTCAAGCAATAATACACTTTCAACCAAAAACAGTAAAATTACCTCCCTCTGAATTGGTAAAAGGCATTCGTGGAAAAGTAGTTTATTTACCATTAAATCTAAAAGAAAATGTGCATACTCTAGGAGTGCAACGTCCAATGCAGCAATCTTTAATTATATTAGTAAATGGAGTACCTACAAAAGACAAAAAAATATGGCAACAGCTGGTAGATTTATATAAAGTTAGACAAGCCTTCCAATATCTTAAACAGAAAAATTAATATTACAAAGAAATTAATATTGAAGAAAACTTGAAAGATACAACTGAAAAAAACACAAGAAGCTGGTCAATTTGAGCTACTAGATCCTGCTACAATATCAAATACTTTAGACCATTATACAATTCATCCTTTGCACTGTAATGACACTGTACAAGATGTACTAGAAACTTACCAAATGCGTCAAACAAAAGGATCGCCAATCAGTATATGGGAAAAAAGTATAGAAGCACATGCTTTTCCTCTACTCTTTCCTACTGGCAAAGGAGGAAGGTATGATGATAGCCCTATTCAAATATCAGCTTTAGAATACCGCTCATTACGGATGTATTCTGAAGATCCCAGATTTAGACAAAATGTGGAATACATATTCCACCTACTCTTTGAAAGTGAACTAGCAACTTTATGTTATGGAGTTGCACACATATTAAAATCAGGATCACACTTTCAAAATATGACAGCTACACAATTATTAGAGAAAGTGCAACAAAAGGATGAGGTTTTACAATCAAATATTACAAATCTATTAGCAAATATGCGTGGTACTAAAGAGTACTGGTTTCGACGTCATGGAGATGTACGTTGTATGATCAGAAACCTTGGCCCACCCACTTGGTTTGTTACATTAAGTTGTGCAGAATATGCATGGGAAGATTTACATGATTTCCTACGCATATCAAATAAAAACAAAACAAACATAGATATTCTAACACCTGTAGAACTTTCTTCTTTGGATCCTGTTAATGTTTCAAGATATTTTCACCATCGCTTCATTGCTATGCTACATTTTATTTTTAATAAAACTGTTCCTCCCCTTGGAGAAGTGCAACACTTCTTTTGGAGAAAAGAATACCAAGCCAGAGGAGCACCACATATCCACATGCTTTTATGGATTAAAGATGCTCCTAAATTTGGTCAAGACAGTGATGCCACTGTTTTACAGTTTATTGAAAAATATCTCACTTGTGAAATTCCATCAGAAGCCACAAATAGTGATCTTCGTGCACAAATTTTACAATTTCAAAGACACAAATGTGGAAAATATTGTCGTCGCAAATACAAAAACAAAGGCAAATACTACACCAAATGCCGAGTTGGTTTCCCTAGACCAGTTACAAATACAGGTCAAGTAAACAACCTCATGTCTTCAGTTAGACATACTGTTAAAGGAAAGTCACCTAAAAATACATATTACATAAAAAGAAAAGAAGAAGAAAAATATATCAATGATTATAATGCAATCATTGCCCACCTATGGAATGCAAACATAGATGTGCAGTACATTGCAGACAATTCTACTGCAGTTGCACGATATGTCACAGCATACTTAACTAAAGCAGAAAAGACAGAGCTCCAAGACCTCTGGAATGACCTGTCATCAGATAAAACAGTATCTCAGAAATTATACAGCTTGGGCATAAAAATGCTCACCCATAGAGAATGTGGATCTTATAAATCAGCTGGTCGTTTAACTGGTACTTCATTGTATGGTAAATCTGAAAATATAGTATGGCTAAGTCTTGGTCCAGCTAAATCTAGAAAAAGAGTTCTAAAATCATATGAAGATATAGAAACAATAGCCAAACATGATCCCAACAGCCAAGACATTTTAAAAAACAATTTATTGTACACATACTACCCAAACAGAAGTAATACTTTGGAAAACATGTGTCTATACCAAATAGCCCAAAACTACACATACAAAAATAATATGAAACCTGATGAAAAAAAAGGTAAATATAGAGTGACAGACTGTGAAGGCAGCTTAGTTAAACTCACTAAACCAAATTTAATTAATCATATCAAATTGTCATTGAAGACTCCTCAACATAAAGAAGTATATTACATGTCCCTGCTACAACTATTCAAACCATGGAGAAAAGAAGAACAATTACTAGATAACTATGACTCATATGAGGATGCTTTCAAAGCAAATGAAAGCACTATAACTGATGTAAACTTTACACAGTACAAAACAATGTTGCACAATGAACAGCAACATGAAGAAGAACTCCAAGCCCAACTAGATAAGGATACTCCTGACAGTAGTCAACCTTCTGTAATAGGAAGCCAAGAACCACTGGGAGAACCACTAATAACAAATGAGGCAGAATTAGCTATGATAGAAGTAGAAAACACCATGTGTCAGTATGAAGATAAGGAAGACTTAACTATACTACAATCAAAACTAAACAATGAGCAAAGTAGCATTTTTTAAGAAGTAACAAAACAAATTGCACATGGTGTAAAACATGAAAATAAAGAATGTTCCTGCCATAATTATAAACCTATACTACTGTACGTCAGTGGTGAAGCTGGTTCTGGCAAAACATTCCTAATCAAAATCATTAGTAAGTTCCTTCAACAATTGACAAACAACAAACTGTCAGCTGTTGTCACTGCCCCCACAGGTTTAGCTGCCTAAAGCATAGGTGGTGTTACATTACACCGATTACTACTATTACCAGTAGAACACCAGAACAAATTAGACTATTACAAACTTTCTGCAGAAGCTGCAATGGAATTACGCAGAGTATTGAAACAAATGAAAATGCTACTAATAGATGAAGTGAGCATGGTCTCCAACCTGATGTTAGCTTTGATTCACCTCAGATTACAAGAAGTACTCAAAACAGACTATGAAGAGCTCTTTGCAGGAAAACACATTATTGTTTTTGGAGATCTGCTTCAATTAACACCAGTAAAAGGTGAACCTATTTTTAAAACATTAGGGCACAAACTCTGCCGTAAAACTGTTGGCAGCATTGGAAATGTCAACCTTTGGCAACATTTCCAATACAGAGAATTAACAGAAAACATGCGCCAATCTGCAGATCTAACATATGCCAACATTTTAAAAAGTTTGAAAGTTGGTATACTTTCTAAAGAAGCAGAAGCAACATTGAAAACCCGGCACATTAATACACTTTATGGCGATAATGCATGTGC
Source organism: Ambystoma mexicanum (assembly GCF_040938575.1). Lineage (NCBI taxonomy): Eukaryota > Metazoa > Chordata > Amphibia > Caudata > Ambystomatidae > Ambystoma > Ambystoma mexicanum. The sequence continues at coordinate 613,591,488 of NC_090927.1, forward strand.
TACTGATGTTATGGAACAATTAGCCCACAAAAATGTCAATTGTATGGCCTTAATGCCAACTCTTGCAAGCTGTTTCAAATTCAATGAAATCATGCTAAGTAAAGAAATGCAACCAATAATGGAAATTAGCGCCACAGACAAACTAGATGTACATGGTATGACACTACCCATGTGTGACCAAGCCACAACAAGACTAAATAATTTAGAAAAATCAATCTCAAACACAGCAAGCTTAGAAAAGATGTTAAAATTATCCTTAAATTGCAGAGTAATGCTTAAACGTAACCTTGACGTGGACCAAGGACTAGTTAATGGAGCACTGGGTACAGTTGTTGGCTTTCAAACATACCCACGTGACAACAAAATTCAGTTTGTCAATATACTCTTTGACAAACTTTCAGAAGTAAAACGGATAGGACGCTCAACAGCTAGATTCCTTCTCTTCAAAGATATGTATGTACGCAGAGAACAATTTTCTCTAACTCTTTCATACGCAGTCACAAATCATAAATCACAAGGTCTTACCCTAGACAAAGCAATGATAGATATTGGTAACATGAGCTACGTAGCACTATCACGCTTACGTACACTTGACGGTCTATTTCTAATCAACTTTGATGCTAGTAAAGTAAACGCTGATATTCCTTGCATTTTAGAATATAATAGACTTCGCTCACTATACACTCCCCATCTAAACACATATTCTGTTCCACAAAAACTAAAACGTTGTAAAAGAAAACTAAATCAAACAGAAATGCAAAAAGACGTCACTGCAAATCCTCCAAAGAGAGTAAAAGAAACTCATACTTCATCAAGTACCACAAACAAAAAAGAATCAATTAGAGAAAGTAAACCAGGTACTTCTTTAAAGAAGGGAGACAAACTCCAAAAAAAAGCAGTTAGATACAGAACTACCTGGACCATTTAAATTCTCAAATATAGTTGGTGTAAGTTGCTATGCAAATGTAGCAATGAATATTCTATTTCAATTACCACCAATTGTTGACAACATTTACTCACACACTACAGACCCGTTGTGTTTGCAAATGTTAGTACTTCACAGAAATGCAGCAAACAATCCTGACAACACATATAGTGTCTTTGGAATAAGACGACAATTGGACTACTGTGCTGGAATGGTGAAATTCACTAGAAACTCACAGGAAGATCCACAAGAATTTGTAATGTACTTACTACAAGTACTGGAAAACAAAAACATACCTATAAATGAAATCTTTCAGATTTCATACATGTGGAAACATACATGCACTCTCTGCAACAATGTGACACAAGAAGAAATCCCCAATGAACGCTTCATATATATATCAAAACCAAATTGTGAATCCATTCCATTTCAGCAACTTGTACAAAATGCAAACCATGGTAGATTATGCTCTACCTGCAATTCAGATAATCGCTCCACGTTAGTAATACAAACACATAGTAAATACGTAATACTAATGCTTCTACGTTACAATGCAGATGGTACCAAAAACAACGGCAAGCTGACTGGATTCACACATGGTCAAATATCACTTGGTAAGAAAACCTTCACAACAATAGGTATAATCTACCACGCAGGAGCCACAACCAATTCAGGGCACTACACTGCATACATAAAAAAGAAATGTGGATGGTTTGAATGTAATGATAGTACCATTACTCTAAAGCAGAGATTACCAGCAAATCTTACAAACGCTTATTTGATGTTCTTAAAACCAAAATTTGATAAATAAACTGTATTTAAACCTTTAAGTAAATTTGTGTTACAAAAATATAAACTGTTAGAATACTCCAAAAGCTATCTAACTGCTCAAAGATTCTACAACAACTAATCAGATAAATGAATACCACTAAATTAGACCAAAGAATACACAGTTAGAATACGCCAATTAGTATCTAACTGTCCCAAAATTATAAATTTGTGTTAAAATAATATAAACTGTTAGAATACTCCAAAAGCTATCTAACAGCTCAAAGATTCTACAACAACTAATCAGATAAATGAATACCACTAAATTAGGCCAAAAAATACACAGTTAGAATACACCAATTGGTATCTAACTGTCCCAAAATTTAACAATATCCAAATAGGTAAATCAAAACCACTAAAATATATTAAAAAAATAGACAGTTAGAATATGCCAATTGGTATCTAACTGCTCCAAAATTTTATAATATCAAAACAAATGAAGAATCTGTTACTGCTCCAAAAAAAATACAACAAAGCAAAGTATAAAGCATTAGCCAGAAACAACAAGTGAACACTGAAAACAAACAAACAAATAAACTGTAGCATAACAGAAAAAGTTTTTTTTTTTAATCCAACATGGATTTTTTTTTTCCTCCCACAGACCCAATGATTTTAGCAACAAATACAGAAACTGAGCAAATTGCACAGTACTCTGATTTGTACTCTACTAAATATGAGGGTCGAAAAAAAATAAAAGTATATTGCTTATACAATGTAATAAGTCATTACAAAATACTAATACTAATATGCTATTTTCTTTTATCACAGAAATGAAGAAGAAAAACATGGACTCCCATTACTAGACCAAACAGTAAGTATACAATAATAAGGACAACCATAGCAGCATATCACATCCATAGTATCTAATACCTTTGTTCCTTATACATTTGTTTTTCGCCCAAAGTTATAAGCAAATATGAATGTGATATGCTGCGGTGGTTGTTGCCAGGGCATACAATCTTGGGTGCATGGCCAAATGGCCATGCACCCAAGACTCTATGCCCTGGCAACAACCACCGCAGCATATCACATCCATAGAGTCAAACATTTCAACTATGATCTGTGGGAAACTTTTAATGTCCGCGAACAATGTGAGTGTTCTTAGAACACTTTGAACTTGCCAGCGAACAATACGGACACCGTTTTCAGGACACCCCCTACGAACATTTCAGAACAACGCGATAGTTCTTACAACACTTTCAACTTAACAACGAACAATACGGACAGTGTCCTAAGGACACCCCCTACGAACATTCCAGGACACCGGGAGTGTTCTTAGAAGCGTCTTCAGAACACCACCATCTTGTTTATTTGCGAACATTTCAGGACACCGCGAGTGTTCTTAGGACACATTCAACTTGACAAAGAACAATACGGACAGCGTCCTCAGGACACCCCCTACGAACACTCCCCGGACACCGGGAGTGTTCTTAGAAGCGTCTTCAGAACACCACCATCTTCTTTATTTGCGAACATTTTAGGACACCGCGAGTGCTCTTAGGACACATTCAACTTGACAAAGAACAATACGGACAGCGTCCTCAGGACACCCCCTACGAACACTCCCCGGACACCGCAAGTGTTCTTAGAAGCCTCTTCAGAACACCACCATCTTGTTTTTTTGCGAACATTTCAGTACACCGCGAGTGTTCTTAGGACACATTCAACTTGACAGAGATCAATACGGACAGCGTCCTCAGGACACCCCCTACGAACACTCCCCGGACACCGCGAGTGTTCTTAGAAGCGTCTTCAGAACACCCCCATTTTGTTTATTTGCGAACATTTCAGGACACCGCGAGTGTTCTTAGAACACATTCAACTTGACAGAGAACAATACGGACAGCGTCCTCAGAACAACCCCTACAAACATTTCATGACACCGGGAGTGTTCTCAAAAACGTCTTCAGAACACCCCCATTTTGTTTATTTGCGAATATTTCAGGACACCGCGCGTGTTCTTAGAACACATCCAACTTGACAGAGAACAATACGGACAGCGTCCTCAGGACACCACCTACGAACACTCCCCGGACACCGCGAGTGTTCTTAGAACAGTTTCACTTTGCTTGCGAACAAAACGGACACATATTGACTCCTTAGAACACCCCCTAGTCAGTTTATTTAGAACATTTCAGAACACCCGTGATGGCCGCAAACAAATCGAACACAAAAAGAACGTCTAACACATAAAAAACACAACTTTCATCATATCTCATACACTCCCACCCTCCCCAAACACTCCTACAAACCAACACACTCTACAAAATAGACATTTTGAACAAAGTTTCACCGCGCTGTCCGGGGACGTCCGCGAATCCAATATGGCGGGCGCTACCGAAAAATCTGATGCGCTTCACGCTCCACGCCGTCCAATCAGCGAACACTTTGCATGTCCACGAACATCACGCAAGACGATTGGCCAATCAGGACACTTTCCGCAGAGCGAACAGAGAAGTGTATCCGCAAACCGAACACAGATATCACTATTTTTTTTTTTACCTACTTTTTGGTCATTTTAAAAAAAACTACTGGACGGATTTTCACCAAATTTGCAAAAGCACGCTTTCGGGACCAACCCGCTGCTCCTGGTCCAAATTTGGTGGAAATCCGTCCAGCGGTTTGGGCTGTATGCGCGAGCAAACAATTTTTCCCATTCACTCTATGGAGAGTGAGTATAATGTATACAAATATGAGCATATAGAGGGAAGGTAGAGTAATAAAAATAAAACTATGAGAAAGTGCTGATAATCATAATGATTATCTTCATGCACAGAAAGGATTGCTCTCTTTCAAGCCTGTATCTTCCGCTATGTACATGTTTCATATGATGTGACAGGACCCTAAGTCTACAAATATAGTACCTTTTCAATTTTTACTTCCTGACTGTTACTGAAGAAAACTATGTGGCTTCGATATGTCAGTAAAGGATAAAAATGGAGAGCCAGTCATGTGATGTCATCTTTGATGTCCTGGGTGTTAGTGTTAGCAGTGCACGGTGGCGCGAGTTATGGTTGCTTATGTTACCATAACTGGCGAATTTCAGGAGTTTTTCGGTTTTACTTTGAGCCATAACGTCCCTTTAACAAAGTTTTTTTAATATCACGCAAACAATATACAAACATGGCGTGCAAAAACCAACTTCTACAGATGGCTTTACACAGAATGTTGCAAAGTAAGAATTTATGCTCGTTCACAGTGAAGGTCAGCTGCTTCCATTTTTTTCTCGGGCCCCGGAGAGGCTCACGAAGCAGACTATAAGGTTGTATTGTGTTTTGACCTTGACAGACAGAGATTGTGATGAAAGACTTCTCTTGAAGGAGTGTTGCTAAAACGTAAGAGAAGATAAAGATGAAATTTCTGAAACGAAACCACTTTTACATATTATATCACTATAGGAAAGATCGTTGGCAGACGCGGAGTCGTATTTTGGGACTGCACCACTCGTAGACAATGGAAATTGCAACTGTACTGTAAGTAACCCTTTAGATTACTTTATACCAAATATAATTACAATAGCATAGCATTAAAGACCGCTCAAGTTGAACTTGTTCGTTGAAAGTGGCATAATGTTTTCTACCACGATCTATCACTGCCGAATTGATCCCCTGTCATTTAGAGGGCTCTGAAAAAGGCAGACGACACAGGGTGGGTTAATAGAAATAATTTAACCGGTCTATAGGCGGTCAAGCGCTCTACTCGCTGTGCCACTTCACTGTAGCCTGTCAAGTGGCACAGCGAGTACAGCGCTCGCTTTGACATCCGTGCACAGCTTGCTAACGCAAGTTTGAATCCCGGCAAGGCGAAACTCAGCCTTTCATCCTTCCGTGGTCGATAAATGAGCACCACACACCGTGGTTAATAATAAGCACCGCTTACATACCTCACGGTTCTTAGCGCTATATGAATGGGAAAATATTATTATTTTATTATTAACATACTCTGTTGCACTATCTTCGATAGTAAATAGTTTCACGCCCTAATAAATAAAACGATGATTTTTAATGAAGATCGGCTGGTGAGACTAATTTATGTTTTTTAAAACAGGTACGTGGCCCCATTTTGTCTATGTCACGATTCACAGACTCCAGCGGATGGGGTCTTCAACTGCCAGGTGCAAGTCCAAATATGCAACTTCATGACCCTCACCATTTTATGGGACAATCGCCAAGGACCAATATGCCCTTACGCAGTACTAGCGGCTACAAACAACATACCAACCAATAGGGTGGTCTAATGGCTCGTTGTTGGAGCAACCTTCCGATTATCAGAGCGACCATTTACTGCTTTTATCATAAACCAACAGCCTATCTACCGCAAAGGAACAACGCGTGGCTCCAAATAAACTTTCGCTGATCGACAGCAGAGACAATAGCAAATCGCTGAATATTCACTAAACATTTCATGTGAAATAAATGTACTTTACCAAATGTACAATCCTGCTTTTTACTTTTAAACCACAGTTTCATATTCCGAATTGTGGCGCACTGAGTTGTAAGCTGATCTAACACTCTCTGTACCGCAAAGGAACATCGCGTGTCTCAACATGAACTTTTGCGGATCGACAACAAAGACAAATGCAAATTGCTGAATATTCTCTAAACATTTGATGTCAAATGAATGTACTTTACAACATTTACAATCTTGCTCTTTGCTTTTAAATCACAGTTTCATATTCCGAATTGTGGCGCGCTGTGTTGTGACATAATGTGTGTTGTCTTCCGGGTTCTGTGTAAAGTCGCGTAGTACTGGAGACGACTGGGCGCGTTTCATTACGCACCCTGTAACGTCACGGAGAAAGGCGGGGAATATGAATGCTTTGATAATATCAGGCTTAGGGGCGGGAGATATGATTTAGTGTCGCAAAAGCAAGTCAGCCAGGTCAATAGCGCCAGTCATAGGATTATCACATAATGTCGGCGCACACCAGCCGGATTTATCGTTTCTTTAGTGGACAAAAAGTCGGTTGACGCCCCTAGGAAATTGTACTATTAGCGAACAAAAGGAGTGCTCTTAAAACACTTTCACCCTGACAACGAACAATACAAACAACGTTCTCAGAACACCCCCATTTTGTGTAATTGCAACCATTTCGGGACACTGCGAGTGTTCTTAGAACACATTCAACTAGACAGATTACAATACGGACAGCGTCCTGAGGACACCCCCAGTTTGTGTATTTACGAACAATTAAGTACACCGCGAGTGTTCCTAGCTCATTTTTACCTTCCTTGCGAACAAAAATGACACATACTCCGTCCTCTAAACACCCCACCATTTAGTTTATTTACAAAATGTCAGAACAGCCATGTTCTCCGCGGACAAATCGAACGCAACAAAAAGGTCTAGCACATAAAAAAACAAAACATTGAACCTATCTCATATTCCCCCTCCCCAAACACTCTTACACACCAACACACGACACTAAATACAATTTTTTATCCACGTTTCACTGCGCTGTACGCGGTCGACTGCGAATACAAGATGGCGGGCGCCACAGAAAATCTGACGCGCTCCATGCCCCTCGCCTTCCAATCAGCGAACACGTTGCATGTCCGCGGACATGACGCAAATTTGGTGTAAATCCGTTCAGCGGTTCGGGCTGTAGCCGAGCGCAAATTTTTTCCCATTCAGTCTATGGGAAAAAAAAAAGTTTTGGGACCCCCCTATAACTTTTCCCCCCCTGGACGAATCCTCACCAAACTTTGCAAACAAATTCAGAGTGACCCAACTACTTTTTTTGCAAAGTTTGGTGAGGATCCGTCCAGTGAGAGCGAAGTTATAAGCCGCCCAAAAAGTGCTCTTCCTATGGAAACAGCAACTTAACCATAACTACATGGCCACTACCGTGGCGATGTAATATATATATATATATATAGATACATGCTTTATTTTGTGTGATAAGTTACTACACAAATTAAATGAAAGTGTACTACACAAATGAAAGCTCTGTGCATCCTATGGCCCTGCATATATATCTATAATTATTAACATTATTAACCTACACAACAAAAACACCATTATAACTCTGTGTTATCTGTTATCAAAATAAACACTAAATGGGCACATTTCATTACTTTCACGTTCACATATTTCAAGAACAACCCAGGCTCTCATCCAATTACAAACCAAGATCCGCTAAATAAGAAACATTAATTATTTTAATTGGATACAATGCAACACCTTCCTCTGCACGCTGTGCAAAAAGCATATATAAACATAATTTGCAAACTCTAACAAAACAACACTGAACAAATCAGTACAAAATACTCATGTAATCAAAACCTTAGTGCTCCAAAACAATTTGTCAACATGACCAACAAACAAATGATACAATACTCCCATATAAAACTATGAAATCAGCAGACTTTGTTTTAATGTGAAAGGTGCTACCTATAACCAGTTTAAATCCACAAACATTAGGGATTCTGACATGAATTTTGTATGTATTATTAAAAACTAAACATATCATAAAATAGATACAACCGTGTACGAATCTTAACTCACTCTCTGTAAAAATGTCCATCAGCCATATGTCATCTTTATAACATTGACTGAAAACATCCAATGCTTCCGGCAGCCCTTCTTAGAAATAGGGACAAAGCCACTGTCCCTCCATAAACTGTACACCACTATCACTAATGACCTGATATGGGCAGAATAGGGTATTGACCCACAATACAGGGTTTATTTTTAGCAGAGCATTGCAGGTCCCGTCCTGGGCAGTAGCACGAGAACTATTTAGAGATGTAATAATATCAGGCATTAATAAAATATACACTAGTCGCAACCGTACTAATGAGCGTATGCTTCTTACCAGAATAAATCGTCCGCCAAATATATTTATTGCCATTATTAGTTATATAGCTGGCCAGTACTAATCAAACTACCTTATCTTGTTGTTTAAAATACCTAGTGAGCAGTTTGCCAATGTCACACACAAATATTCTCGCTCCTCATCCTGCACAGTTCGACCCTATGGTCTTTTATGTGCCAGATTTCTTGCAATCGCACCAGTGATGCATGTTGTTATGAACCAAGACATGGTTATTAATTGCTTTTGAAGAGTTTTGGAAACTATCGATGATTTGTTTTGATTTGGTGACAAGTTATCAGCAGTATTTACACTTGCTACAGAATTACTGAGTATACCAACGACATACGAATTTGCCTTTTCCAATCTTGGAGGATTAGGCTTGTAAAAGAAACAAGGGATTCTGGCCTCTGCCCTGACCACCTGGCACATTCCTGACAATGGAGTAGAGTATGCTTGAAAAAGAAACAAGGGATTCTGACCTCTGCCCTGACTACCTGACAAATTCCTGAGTAACGAAGTCCAACGCTGGGACAGGCTGTGCTCTGATGGACAAGATCCACAGGTAGCCATTGAGTATAGCAAGGAAGCAAGTTAGAATGAACTTAGCCTGCCAACCGACATGCTAAATATATACATGAAAGTTGAAAGAGTGTCTGGGTCTTTGTACTTCAAGTCGTGTTTTCTCTGAACCAAATGTTCTTGCCTTCCAGGTCAGATTTAATGCAAAACAACACTTGAAATTCACAGGATGTGGGCAGAATGTGGGCAGTGATGACCATTTTAGCTCGGCCTCCCTCTGTAGATGTCCCTCATGGTGTAAATGCTTATGTCATTCTGAATCCCTTCTATTCTTATATGTATGAGCTCATGGGTTTTGCAACAGGGGATGCTGAGTTAAGATGTTCACCACTTCCCACATCTGCTGAATTTCAAGGGTTTTCAACGTATATCTTCTTTTGGAAAAATCGACATTGTGTTTGGGTTTTCCTGTCTTCATGGCATTTATTCACATTTGACTACGTAGACAGGACAATCCTTTGGCAGACTCTTGGTGCCATGGGGCGTCCCTACTTGACTGATTTGTATGATGGAAGCATTAAATGAGGACACAGGCGTCCATGTCCATTTTGCTAATGAGGGTGAGCTGACTCAATTAATGATTCCAAGGTTGTTAGTCAACGTTGTGTCTTAGCCCCCCTTTTTTAAACCTTTATGTAAACACTCTGTCTGCCTGTCTACAGTCTACAGAGATGGAGGTTGCCCGTTGTGGGGCCAGGAGGCCATCAGCCTTCAATTATGCTGACGACGCGGTTCCCATGTCCAGAATATAAAAATCTCTGCAGATGCTGGTATAGTAGTATGCAACCTATATGGGGTCCTTCAGAAAGTCAAACCCTTCCTCCCTCCTGACAGCTTTTGATCCACTGTTCAAGCACTGGTCCTATCCCACCTGGATGGGAGCAATGCCCTCGTTGAAGGTCTCCCCTCATCCTCCTCTGTGCACCTGAGAAGTGCCATCAAGACTCTATGCAGATATGACCATATTACCAGGGCCCTCATCGACCTTCACTGGCTCCCACTGCACACACAAATCACCTTCAAGTCTTGCTGGATCATATGTAAGGCAGTCGCCTTCAAGTCAGCCAGCCATCTTGCCGAGAAACTCAGCATCTCTGGCAGACAGCGCACCACCAGAAGCCAGGACACATGCATACTTGAGATCCACTGCTGCAAAAAGGAAAGGATCAGAAAACAAGCCTTCTTTGCCTATGCCCAAGACTATGGAACCTCCTCCCCGATAGCATCAGACTTGCCCCGACGCTCCTACAATTCAGAAAAGAACTCAAGACCATCTCTCCTCCTCAATACCTAGGCCATCACATCGCCCCTGGTGCCCTCTGATGTCAAGATGTCATCCGCCCCTCTCCTCACTGCCACTCTGTACAGCTGTACCCCTCCTCTTTGTACCTCTGTATCATACCCCCACTGTACATGTGTTCTGTTTTTACCTCTGAAAAGCAATCCATTCTGCATCCGTACTATTGTATGCCTCTTTAAAGCGCTTTGTTGCTTCTCAAAGCTAGGTCTGCACTCAATAAATACAATAATAATAATAATAATAATAATAATAATAATAATAATAATAATAATAAAGGGTCTACAGGTCAACCAATCCAAATGTATAGTCATGTGTGTCTCCAGAACTAATATTAGGTTTGTGAAGTTGAGTAAACCAAGTGTTCTGGTGTTCAGGTGTGCAGGCTGTGACTGGCTCATTGCAGGGAGCAGAATACCTGAGGTTAAAGAGCCTTCTACAGTGAACTATGGGTGAGCATGTTGCTTGAGTTATTGATCCACTTCTGTGTACCGCTTGCTAAATTGCCTTGTAATAGTGTGTGAGTCTCCTGCCTGCAGTGACCAGGCTCATAATTAAGTTATCTATTAATGGAGTGCAAACGTGCAACCGTGTTGATGCATTGATTCATGCACATAGCTGGAAATGCCTAAAAAAGCCAAATGGAAAAGCTGGACCACTAATTACAATCGGAAAAACAAAGGAACACAATCTAATAAAGGTCAACAGCTGTCAAAGCAGTGCAAATTGATTGAATCTGGGCAACTACATGCTGAATTTAGGAACTTCCCTGCAAGCCCTCAAACCTCCATTGGGGTTAAAGAAAAGGGAAAATGATGGTGTATTTTCATTCAAGACCTAAAGAGCCCACTGGCGGTAATTGTTTACTCGAGCCTTCGATATATCAAGAGAAGGAGAAGACAAGGTCAACTCTGGTAGATAACAACTCTCTGTTGCACCTATGGTACTCTATCCAAAATGAAGAAGCCGCTGTGGTAGAAGTTGTATCAACATCTAATTCTGCTGGGAATGTTCCAGTTGAAAATAATATGCAACTGGATCAGTTTCATGCTCCCCGCTTATCTACCACCCTGAACATGTCTGCCACTCAGGAGGTGTCATTTCAATCTGTACCTGAATATCTAGGCATAGAGGTTATTCAGAATACTCTTTCTACATTACAATGTGCTGTCAAAATTCTCCTTAAACTCTGGCAGGACACGTGATGAGCTGAGGTTGTTGGGTGATGTCATGCACAGAGGATCAAAACGGCGACATAGCTGAAAAACACATAAAACTGACTCGAGTATGTGTTAACGGAAAACAGTCTACTCAGTATTTTTTTGAAGATGTTGCCCTGGTGGAGCTAGGGGCAGACTCTTCCATTGAATAACCTTACTCGGAAGCACCTCGTTGCTTTGAGTCAAGAAAATGAAACAAGTTAATTGCTTAGTGATGCAGAAATAGTAAGTTTTCCTCACCTGTAGAGCAAAATAAACTCACAAAAAAGGGGAAAAAAAGATCCAAGTGATGTAAACACATGCTTGTGAAATCTGTCACAACGCTCACTAGCTGGCTTGTGAAAGAGACAGAATCTAAAGAGCAGGCAGTCTCTCAACTCTCTTGATCACTGGATCAATTAAGAGATGAAGTTGAAGACTGCCTTGTACCTCCAAAAGAGCAAATTTCTACTCCCGAGAATATAAATATGGCTCCTATGGAGCACAAAACGAATACATCTCCAACAGTAGAAGTTTGTTGCAATAATACAGAATCCTCGGTGGTACTAGACTGTAAATAATTTACAATAAGGAGCCTCTTTCTATAAAACAAAGATAAACAAATGCTTTGCACTGACCTCTTAAATCTTCTTCAACTAGTTCCTCCTTTGAGAATGTTCAACTCTGGTTATTTTAGATTTGTGTATCCATTAGACTATGAAAACGAGATCATTTTGCGAGTCCATTGTTATGTGATTGACACTGTTAGGCCAATAAGAGATCAGTAACAGTGATTCCTGAAGCTGCGAAATTATTTATATATTTTTTCCCACTGTGCTAGATCTAGAGTGAAAGACCATAAATTGAAAACATTGTGTAGTAAAAATACATCTGCTGAGAAACCCCTTAAAATCTAATCCTGAAATGGCAGAACATGTGTTGAACTGGCTTATAAGCCTCCTCTCTTTAAAATCAACCAGACCATGAAGTTATGATATTGTGTCATGAACTTGCAAGGTAGTTCTCATTGGCAGGTCCCTGAATGGGTCTTTGGATCTCATCTCCAGAACGGATGCTCTACTTCTACAAGCGACAACTTGGTTTACATCCAATATACATCTAGATGGATAAGTGATTTACCAAACATTTGCTCAACAGGGATTGTTGGGAGACCTAGTGGGGACCTGCTTACTGGGATTAAACATACTATTCCTTCCTCTGTAATAAATAGTGGAAATTAATGTCAAAGCGTTTCGACAGTTGATGCACGGTTAAATGTAGAGGGTAAATATAGCTGTTGTTTGTTCATTAACATCTTTGAACCTCCTCGTGGGACTTTCACTAATGAAATTATGGAAAAAGTATGTGACATCATTCTGAATGCTGTTTTGATGATAATGATATGATATTAGTGAAGTTTGATTTTAATGCCCGCTCTCTTGATAGGCCCCTTACTTGCCCATTGGTTAATCTAGAAGTGATATCATGCACAAAGAAAATAATCCCCAGGGTAGAGTGGGGAATGAGTTTATGGTGGATTGCGATTTAATATAGTTTAATAAAAGAAGGGAAGGTAACGTTCCTGGTGAATACACCTGGAGATGTGGGAAGAAGAACTCTGCCATAGATTATGTTTACTGTGACTACGGGTTGGCTTCCAAAGCAGAAAGACTGAAGGTTAGTCAGAATCATACAGTGACCACGTTATGTTGACTCTTTCTGTCTCTGGGGATTATTCAATATCACATCAGTCACGTGTAAGGGACATGGTCATAAATGCTACTGGTATGGATGCATACAAACATAACTAAGATCAAGACACATGTTGCTCAAATTCGGAAGATGAACATTGGTGTATTGCATGATATGACTTGCAATGGATTGAGGGGTGGATAACACAGCTCACACTTAGTTTTAACCATCAGAAAGCTACATATGTAGCTTCAGAGGATGATTAAACTGGCAAGTAATTTGATTGTAAAATAAGAGATGGGAAAAGAAGCATGCAAAGAGTTGTGAGACATTTTAAGTTCCGTGACCTTGAAACTAGCTTGAAAGAATAAGAGTAAAACAGGTTAATAACCAATATCGTAATTGGGTGCATTGGTGGAAGATTTCTGAAACGAATGTGCTTTGGCAGAATATGATCCTTATTTTGCGCAAGGAGATATGGAGATTGTTGGGTATTCAAGAAAAATGGGGGTGGGGGGGCAACACGGACTACCTCCTACTCCTGTATTATATATTGGATGATTGCCAAAGTGAGAATACCACCCAGAGGTTTGCACGCAGGCTCCACTTCTACCACAACCAAACCTTATTCACACAGAAAACATTTTTTCACAAACAAATTTTGAAACCAGCAGGATACAGTTTTGTATTATTACCTGTTTATCTTTGGTTCTTCATTTATCGTCTCTTTTTACAATATAAACGTTATTCACCATGTAAAAACATAACTGCAGATCCTTACATTTGTTAAGAACTATTTTGCTTTTAAACCTTTCCGGTGAAGTGGATAAAATCACTGCATCATCTACATAAAATAAACAGATAATACTAAAATAGCATCACATTACTGACAGGGTTTCAAATGGGTGGCAGGACACACATTAACATTCTGTATTTTTGGGATACAGAGCACTCAGCACTACTAGGTCTAGTAAGGCTAGAACACTGTATTAACTAGAACTACATTGAATAGTTTAGGGATGTGCTGTTGAAGGATGGCAAGTCACTCGGCTGATGTTACGTTGTGCATTATATCTGGCACATTGCTGAGTAAATTCCTCTGGTCTTCCCGCGGCTTCAACTGTGTGCATGGCACAAGCATGCAAGAACATTGAGTGCGTTGCCAGACATTCACCTTGCATCTTGCAGCATGGTTTGTTTTCCACAGAACAGTTCTTTAGCACAGTATGTACTGGAGCTACTACTAAATGTTATGTCTATGCTTGCGTTTTGAACCGCTTTTCATTAGTTTACGCACTATGATGCCATTGTGCTGGCTGCGGCCCACACTGCACTACTGCACCAGGGCTATTGCATGCTTTATGTGTTCCCTCTATTCTCCTCTTCTCAGTGTTTGCACTGCTGCGGAGTAGCAATAGTTCTGGGGATAGTAAGCAGTGCCAGCTTTACAGACACTATACTCAACTCAACCTTGTCAATCACAAACCCAAACACAGTGTTTGCCTCCTCTGGATCTTAAGTATGTCAGAGATGATTCAAGCTTCGTCTGTGGACCACTCTTTCTAGGTGGAAAACATATCCATCATACATGTGGAGAGAAACTCAATTTTAAACAATGCATGTTCCCTACAAAATGAAATCAATTTAATATTAATTAGCATTTCTTGACTTTCCACTTTATCAGGACCAAGGTGTAGATCACAGGTCATACTTTCCTTATGGAATTCATGTTGTGAGAGAACCTAAGATGCTACATCACTTAGAGCACAACAAGTGACTCGTTTTCCGGAGGCCAAAGTCAACCGAATTATATCTCAGAGAGACCTTAGAAAGAAAGAAGTGGTGGAGGGCAGCAGAGCCGGCCATGGGAGAATCCATCTTCTGGATCATGCGGAAGTGGTAGAGGGCAGCAGAGCCAGCCATGGGAGAATCCATCTTCTGGATCATGCGGAAGTGGTAGAGGGCAGCAGAGCCGGCCATGGGAGAATCCATCTTCTGGATCATGCGGAAGTGGTAGAGGGCAGCAGAGCCGGCCATGGGAGAATCCATCTTCTGGATCATGCGGAAGTGGTAGAGGGCAGCAGAGCCGGCCATGGGAGAATCCATCTTCTGGATCATGCGGAAGTGGTAGAGGGCAGCAGAGCCGGCCATGGGAGAATCCATCTTCTGGATCATGCGGAAGTGGTAGAGGGCAGCAGAGCCGGCCATGGGAGATCCCGGATCATGCGGGAGGGCAGCAGAGCTGGCCATGGGAGAATTCATCTTCTGGATCATGCAGAAGTGGTAGAGGGCAGCAGAGCCGGCCATGGGAGAATCCATCTTCTGGATCATGTGGAAGTGGTAGAGGGCAGCAGAGCCGGCCATGGGAGAATCCATCTTCTGGATCATGCGGAAGTGGTAGAGGGCAGCAGAGCCGGCCATGGGAGAATCCATCTTCTGGATCATGCGGAAGTGGTAGAGGGCAGCAGAGCCGGCCATGGGAGAATCCATCTTCTGGATCATGCGGAAGCGGTAGAGGGCAGCAGAGCCGGCCATGGGAGAATCCATCTTCTGGATCATGCGGCACATAGACGGTGGACTGTGGATAACCTGCTCACAATGCATTGCTTAAGTGTTTGCCGACCTAATGGTTCCCAGAGCGGGTTGCTTTGCTTTCCACTGTGCAGATCTTTCAGAAATGGCTTTTGTAGTGTGTAACATTTCCAGCTCCATTCATCCTATTATTTTATAAAGCATAGACCCAGTGTGCTGTGTAAACCTTTTCAGCATTTTGGAGGTGCTCTGATGCTTTCTGACTCAGATCCCCAGAACACTGTGCTGGTGTTTCTTTTATTATTATGCTTTGTGTTATAATGACAGTGGAGTTGTGATTAGGTCTGGCATAATATTCTTGAAGTTCATTTGTATTCTCCCGTATCTCAGCTTGACAATATTATGATGACATAGTAGTTAGCTTTGCCGAAACGGATGCACATGTGACACTGGCAATCTATATCATTATGTATATTAGGGCTAACCCTTTATGCTTCCTGTTCTTTAAATGCTTCTTAAGTGACTTCTATATAATGGCCTATTAACTTTTTAAGGAGGTTTATGCCAATGCGCACTCGTGCTGGAGGGCCAGCCACTTTAATTACCAGCATAAAGCGACTGTAAAAGGTTTGGAAACACATGGCTGCTACTCTAACTGCCTCAGCAGCTCTTCAAACACTGCTCGAGAACCAGCGACTCCAAATAAATGCTCGCATTTGCAAAATCCAAGCGCAGAATCCGAACTACTCGTCATCTCGTACAGATGGTGCACAACAGAAATCATCCAAATGTGACTTTACACAGACATGTTGGATGATGCGTGAAACATTGGTGTATTTTGTTTTGTTAGCAAAGAAGACAGGTTGGCTAAGGGAAGGGAAAGACTTCTGATGTTTATGCTCTGTCTGCTGGAGCACATCTTAATTTTCACTGACTATAACAGATCCTCCAGCATGCATAAATTACAACTCTGCAATATGATGGTTGTAAAGAGTGATATATACATGTGTGGATCCCAAGGGCTTTCCCTAACTTCTCAGGAGACCTCGAATCATATTCCGGTGCATACCATAATCAGATCTATCCTTTTGGCCCACTGAATTTCATTGCTTTCACTTTCTGTGTCTTTTTGTGTACACCCAGATCCTGCCCCCTGAGTTTCTGTGGCAAATGTTCTCAATCTAGAATCCCCCCCGATTTATTGGTGAAAGAAAAGGTAAAGTGTGCACTAGGCCTGCTAGGTTGCATACTTTTAGATTGTGCTCACATTGCGTTTCTTCAATTAGGTTCACCTTTGGGTGATCGCTTTTCCACGTTTTATCTGTTGAATTGAATTCTGCTTCTTTCATCACCACAGAAGTAATGTGTATTATGAGATAAGCTGCCATATGTATTGGGCACACTGCACATGCTCAGGCAGCATCAATCATGCTTTGTACAGGACAATGCTGGCCTAAATTGGGAACAGCCAGCATAGACATGTTGCTACAGAGGCATATTTTGGGTACAACCAGCATGACAATGTGTTACATCAGTGACAGTGCTGTCTTACACTGTGGACACATTGATCATTAAAATGTGTTGTGTTGTAAAATGTTCTTTTCTGCTGTTGGTGACATGGAATTTTCATGTTCCCCTTTAGAACTGATTGTACACTTATGGCTTTTTGGTCACCTTTTCTGCTGTAAAATGCACCATTTCAACCCCATATTTAAAAAAAAATTCTTGGGGGGGTAACCCCCCCAAACCCTCCCTAGAACCTTGTAGCTCCCTCGCTACGCTCGGTCGCCCCCACTATTTCAGAAAAATATTAACACATAGACACTGAAAGAAATCACAAGCAACTAACCTTTGATCACTGCCCATGACACCAAAAGCTATCCTTGGGTCTGCATGGCTATCAATCACTGCCTGTGATGCTATTGTGTCAAAGGTCACACAATATCGCTTTTTAATATACTGCTTTGGGTGAGGTTGTTGACTTTTGGCTCGCCGGCCCACTGGGTGACAGAAAGTTAATGCTTCGGCCCCACATTCAAAAAGGTTGGACAAGCCTGATCTAGATCAACCTGCTTGGTACCACAGTTCTGCTGTATGCTAAATAATACCACCTGAATTCTCATGAACCTGCTATGTCTTGCTATGACCTCTAATATAATGCCCCTGTACTGACCTGACACCTGGCCTGTGACCCACAGGACTCCTTCCGTCTCCCACAAATCACAATCAGTTCACATGTTGGTTCCCCCTTTTTCTTCTGTGGTCACTCAGGATGTATCATGTGGCCCTGGAAAGGGAGGAGAGATACATATATGGAAAAGGGGCAAGAAAGATTTCAGACAATCTTAGAGCTACTCTAAACCTTTAAGAGTGGGGTTATGAATACTCTTGCAAAAACAAGGGGGTAGGGTGGGCATGGCTGTTTTTCGTGTATATTTCAAAATTATGACAGCAGTCTCCAAAAAGTGGGGCTTAGCCAGGGGACCCACACAACATTGGCAGGACGCATTATCCCACCGCAGCCACAGCCACAGCCACGACGGGATATGTGCCCGCCATTTCTATGTCAGGCGAGCTGACAGAAGTGCCAGCCAGTCAGAGCGTGCTGTTACTGGCTAGCACTTCCTTCAGTCACTGTAAATTCCTCTGGTGACCACTCGCGCGAGGGGTCACCAAAGGAAATTACAGTCCCTTTGTTTCCCCAGGTCGCAGAGGCATCTTTCACCCTCGACGAACCCAGGGATTCCTGTGTTTCTATCTTTATAAAAGATGGGTTGAAAAGTAAACAATTCAATCCATCTTTTATAAAGCTTTGCCGACGGACAAAGACTATATATTTCTATGTTTATAAAAGATGGCTTGAAAAGTACACAAGCCATAGTAAGGTACGCACATAAATATACAAATGCTTACATCCATTTATATATTTATTTGCGTGCCTTACTATGATTTGTGTACTGTGTTAGGCCACGCCCATCCCACAAGCCACATCCCCAAATGAGGGTCCCCCCTCGAATTCTTACCCCACTGAAAGCTCTTGTTGCTGTTATGTTTGGGTAAGCAAGATAGGGCAGGGGGCATGCCTGTTTTGCTCAGCCAGGCATTTCGTGCAAGCATTCTCTGACTGGTGGGAATGTTTTCTCTCACATTGTAAGCTGCGGCACCCGACTTCTTCAGTGTTGATTGGCGCTGGTTGGTGACACCAATTGAGAGTGCAATCTGCGCAGTGTGTTGGTGAGTATGTATGGGGACAATCTCCCATAGCAACTTGGGTTTGTGTTTGTCTTGTGCTCGGTGGGGCAGGTGGGTGTACAACTTGGGTGTGGCATGAGGGCAATGTGGGTCGGTGAGTGGTGTCCACACTGGTCTTTCTTTTTAAATTTCTTTTCAACGACACGGGTTAACGTGCACAGATTAACAGCCGTAAGAACTGGTAAACATGGCTTTGTGTGCTGGAGGGATTACAAATGTTATTGTGTCCAATTCGATATTATTTATTTTGATTTTAGACTATTTCACACTGAGTTTTCTCTACCTGGAAATGCTCTATATGGTCCTGATAAAGGCAATGTCTATGAGAGTTATAAAACCCTAAGTTGAAACTCGATTTGGCCAGCAAATTACCACTTTTGAGTTGTTTTGTTACATTTGTTCTTTTTGATTACAGTTTTTGCACGATGGGTTTCAAAGTTTCTTCGCCATCATGGTTGTATATAATTGTGGTCGGATCATTTTCTGTTAGCTCAGACTAGACAGGATTAGACGCTGTCATTTTTTTGTTTTTACAAAAAGTATCAAGCAATAACTTGTTTTATGTGCACAAGTTGTATTTCATTGGTTCCCCCTTTTGACATACCTCTGCCTTTTTGTTTAGGTATGATTGATGTGTGTGTTATGTTTTGGTAAGGCTGTGTTTATGAAAAAGGCAATTTACCTGTAAAAGTGCAGTTTTAGTGTCCCTTGGATTTTTGTCTACCTGCATGACATTCATTACAGATATATACACTTATTCACATCTAATTGTTCAACGATACATTTTGATATATTGCTTTTGCCTCTGCTTAATTTGTACACACAGTACCTTCTTCCTTGTTGTTTGCTTCCAACACAAGCGTGTTGCCCCTGAGTTGTCCTCCCAGCCCAAGGATTTGTATTTTGGATTTGGGATTGATTCCCCACATTTTAAACAGATTACAAATTAATACGTAATACTTTTTTTTTTATTTTAACAGTTTTTATTGTTTTAAATATTGAGAATGATACAGATATCAACAAGATACAGACAATATATGAAACCATAATCATTCAGAGTTTACATAGTAATTGTTTTAGATCAATTGCAATTGACTTTCTAAATGATACATTCATTTGTTAAATTCACTTACGACTATTCTATGAACTATAGTAGGTAATACTAACATGAGACGGAAAAAAAAGAAAAACCAGTTATATGAAAAATTGTACCTTTAGTCTGTAAAAAGTGATTAATATGTGAGACTTGTAGAGATGAGGGGGGAGACGTACAGGGAGACATACTATAGACATACTAGAAACAGGAGGGTAAGGATAGGGGGGGAGAATGGGTATATGTAATTATTTCATAAGAATAATCTAATCATTTCTAATATTGTGAAGTTCCAGCAATTTAGTATATGTATATACTTATGGATAATACGGAAGACATAAAAGTATAAATTCATGTACCATGAGCAG
This sequence comes from Ambystoma mexicanum, assembly GCF_040938575.1. Taxonomy (NCBI): domain Eukaryota; kingdom Metazoa; phylum Chordata; class Amphibia; order Caudata; family Ambystomatidae; genus Ambystoma; species Ambystoma mexicanum. The sequence continues at coordinate 613,612,070 of NC_090927.1, forward strand.
TTGCATTGAAACAATTTAGATACCTGGTGAAATAGTACCATTTAGCATTATATTTGGGAATTGTATTTTGATTATTTGCCATGCACATTTCCAATTTATGCGTGTTACAAATAGTGTTCCACCATATTTTGGTAGATAGTAATCTTGATTCTTTCCAGTTAGCAGTAATGCATTTTAAAGCTATACGGATGAATAGATCATAAAGTCTGGCTGAGTCAGAAGGGATATAAGTTGTAATTGCTAAACTTCCTAAAAATATATTAACAAAGGAGAGAGGAACATCTACAAAGAAGATCCTTTTGAGACAGTTCCAAATTTCTTGCCAAAATTTAACAATATATGAGCATTCAAAAAACATATGCATATACGTGGCGGAAGAAATACCGCAAGTCCAACATTTTGCATCATAATTCGGATTAGACTTAGACAATTTGGCCGGAGTAAGAAATGCTCTGTGGATGAAGAAATAATAGTGTTGTGAAATATTTGCTGATACTGAAATTTGTTTGATTTTGGAAAATAGACGGCGCCAGATATCCTCTTCAAACATGTATCCCAAGTCTATTTCCCATTTCAAACGGATAGGGCAAATCTTAAAAGTTGAGGTGAGCATATTATATATTTTTGAGGCCCTAATTTCGCCATCCATGGTAAGGTGCATTAGTCTGAAGGCATCTGGGGTAAGAATTACATCAGAAAATTGGGCGAGTGCATCAATACAAGAATTAATTAGGTTGTTGTAAAATGGAAAGTCCTTTTGAGGTATGTTAAATGTGGTGGGAAGTTGCTGGAAGGAGAGGATATAGGGGCCGTCTATAATGTGCTGAATGAATCTTATTCCTTTTTGAATCCATGTTTTGCGATTAATGCTCTTATTATTAATTACTATGTTCTTATTGTGCCATAATAATGGGGAAAGATGCTTATTGGGGGTTATCGTATGGGGAAAAAGAAATGTTTGTAGAGCTAATACTGATGCTTTCATAGGATCCAAAATATTTTTAGATGAGTGTTTGAAAATGTATATATAATCAGTGATATTGTGTGGTTGAGCTACTTGTTTCTCAAGTGTACACCAAGTTGGGATATCGCCTAATATAGGATCTGTGAACCATTGACGGGATTCTTTGATGAGAAATGCCGAGTGATAAGACTTAAAGTCAGGGAATCTCACTCCACCCATATCATAGGGAGTTTTTAGCTTGGGCAGAGCAATTCTTTTACTTTTGCCTTTTCCCCAAAGAAAATTAAGTAGTATAGAGTAAATGGATTTAAAAAAGGATAGTGATAGCGGAACAGAGAGGAGCTGTAAGTAGTATAGAATTATGGGGGAAAGCATCATCTTAATTGTATCTAATCTTCCCCACCAGGATAGGTAGAGTGGAGACCATTTGGAAGTAAGATCCTTGAGGGTGTTTAGTAGTGTTATGGTGTTGAGTTTGATAGTTTCCTGGATAGTTGGGGCAAAACGAAGACCTAAATATTTAACTGAGCTACAGCACCATTTGAGGCCATAAATGTCAATGTCGTGTTTAAGACAATATGGATTTAAAGGCATAATTTCTGATTTCTGTGTATTTAATTTATATCCTGAAACCTGACCAAATTGCGTTAGTGCATTCAAGAGGTTTGGAATATGTAGCTTGGGATTTTTAATTAAGATAAGAATATCATCTGCATATGCCGCTATTTTATTTATTGAGGCACTTACTTGAATTCCCGGGATGTTTTTGTTGGATCTAATTAATTCTAGTAGCGGTTCAAGAGAAAGGATATATAGTAAAGGTGAAAAGGGACATCCCTGACGCGTTCCTCTAAGTAAGGGAAATGAGGTGGAAGTCTGACGATTTAAGTAGATAGCGGATTTGGGAGCTGAGTATAGGAGTTTAACGAGTGATATACATTTTTCACCACAGCCATGCCAGCGTAGAGCTTGAAACATAAAGTTCCAATCTACACGATCAAAAGCTTTTTCAGCATCTAATGCAATTGCAGCATAGCCTTGAGTGTCTTTTTTGTCATTGGCTGCCAGGTTGATGGCGTTTAGTAGGAGTCTGGCGTTGGAGGATATGTTACGTCCTTTGACATAACCTGTTTGGTCTGGTTTGATTAGATTAGGGAGTGAGGATTCTATTCTGTTGGCGCATTTTGGCAAACATTTTACTTTCTATATTTATAAGAGAAATAGGTCTATAATTGCTGGGAAGCGTAGGGTCTTTGTCGGGCTTAGGAAAAATGATTAGTAGAGCTTCTGAAAAAGATCTGTATGAACATTTTTGTGAGATAAAATATGAAAAAAGTTTTTTTAAGTTTAGGGGTTAAGACTTGGGAAAATGTGTTGTAGAATTCGGTAGATAGTCCATCAGGGCCGGGTGCTTTACCTTTACCGAGGCCATCGATAGCTTTTGTAATCTCGATGGAGGTAATGTCATTTTCAAGGTGGGATAGATCGACTTGTGGGTAGGTGGTTCGACTGATGTTGTTCAAAAAGGAATCAATATTATGTTTGGGGATGACACCTTGTGGAGTATAGAGATCAGAATAAAATGTTCTAAAGCATTCCAAAATTTCATCAGACCGATGATACTTTTTGCCTGATTTGTCTTGAATATGGGAGATTTGAACTTTTTCTTTTTTGGTTTTTAAATATGAGGCAAGCATTTTACCTGCTTTATTAGAGGTTTGGTAAATCTTTGTTTTGTATTTAAGTATAGATCCTGTAGCTAACTCTGTGATTACTTTATTGATTTCAAAACGTATTTTAATAACTTGTCTTATATTTGCTGAATTGGTGTCTGTGTAGTAGTGTTGTTATGCAAGAGTGAGTTTAGAGTATAGCTCGTCGAGACTTTTTTTTCTAATTTTTTTATTCTTGCCAGAGAGGGCCATTATATGCCCTCTAAGAGCCGCTTTGAAAGCATCCCAATTATTGACAGTGGATGTGTCCTGGTCTTGATTGTCATTAAAGTATTGTTGAATGAAAGCATTTATAGATTGAATAGACTTTGAATCATTTAAGAGAAAATTATTAAGCTTCCATCTAGCAGCACCTCTTTTCATGTCCGTAAGGGAAAAGGAAGAGACCACTGGAGCATGGTCAGAAATAATTATGTTAGATATTTTGGAGTCTATAATGGATCCAGAAAGAGTTTTTGTAGCAAACATATAGTCAAGACGTGATAATGTATTGTGTGGGGGGGAATGAAAGGTATAATCCAAATGTGTAGGATGAGATATCCTCCAAGAATCCATTAATCCTGTTTCCCCTATGCAATTCACAAAGGATTTGTGAGTTTTGTTGGGTTTAAACACGCATTTGGATTTTCGATCTAGGAAAGGGTCTAGGACCTGATTGACATCTCCGCACATTATCAAATTGGTGAAGTTATTTTTCAGAATCATTTGTTTAATATTATTCCAAAAGGAGGGGTCTGGTAATGTAGGACCATAAATATTAAGAATTGATACTTGTGTCGTGTCAATTAAGAGTTTTACCCTTACCCATCTTCCATGTATGTCTGCATCTTGGGCAAGAACTTGGTAGGGCTGTTTTTTGCTGATTAATATAGCAACTTAGATATTGCTGGACTGGAAATAACCTCTTTCACCCAAAGAGACTTAAGTTTCATTGTTTCCTTGAGGGATAGGTGTGTTTCTTGCAGGCATGCTACTGTTGGTTTAAATTTATTCAAGTGAGATAAAACTTTGCATCTTTTTATAGGATTTTTACAGCCTTTGATGTTCCATGTTATGCATTTAAAGATCATTTAGTTAGAAGAAATTTGATATTCATACACCTTATAGCTATAATTCGATAGTAAAAACATTGCATTAGTCAATTGGTTGAAATCATATATACCCAAATGTTTAAACAGAAGGAAGGAACATAGGGAGTAAAGGAATGGAGAAAGGGGTTCATTCCAACTATGGTGGGGGGTATACCATGTCAAATGAGTGAATTTTGGAATCGAACAGGACATGGGAGAAGGATTTGGAGGGAAATTTGAATTGGGGATAGGAAACGCCAACTGAGTCGCTTAAACAGAAAAAAAGCGACCACCAGTGGAAGAGGGACCCAAAAGAGCACCCACCCCACATAATAAATTTCATTGTAAAATCATTGCATTTGGTAAGTAGAAGCAAAAGAATATATGAGTAAAGAAATTGAGACTTAGTATCATGTGATGGGTGAAGTTGAGGCCACCCCTGGGGAGGAGGTGTCCATGTTTTCATTTTTAATGGATTGTATGAAGAGCCTTAAGTCGGCAGGATCATCAAATACTGCAGAGCGTCCTTCGTGTGTTACTTTAAAGGAGCATGGGTGAAATAATCCATAGCGGACATTAAGTTGCTTTAGAGCAGGACGGAATGCCAGGAAAACTTTTCTTCTTTGTGCTGTACTTTTAGCTACATCCTGTGAGATGAATATTTTGTTGCCATGCCAAATGAGAGATTTGTGTTCTTTAACTGTGGAGATAATTAGTTGTAGTTGAGAGTATTCCAAAAGGTAAAATATTAGCGTTCTTGGTGACTGACGAGATGTTGAGGAGACTGAAGGTTGACCAATTCTATGGGCACGTTGTCTATTAAGAGTAGTTTCCAGTGGTAAATGTAGTATGGCCGGTAAGAATTTTTGTAGGAAGACAATGGGGTCAGTGCCCTCAACTCCTTCTGGAAGGCCTGAAATACGTAGGTTATTGCGCCTGCTGCGATTTTTTAAGTCTTCATTATGTTTCTGAAGTTCTTTAATAGATTTCTCCAATTGTATGACCTTAGGAGATATATCTTCTAACACACCAATTCTTTTCTCAACTTCTTCCACTCTGTTATTTACTCCCATCCACTTTTCATCTATTTGCTTTAGTTTGGTATTTGTGGTTTCCATGAAGGGTTTGAGTGCCCTTATTTAAGCAAGTATGGTTTCAATAGCTGTATCTGAAATACCTAGTGGAGGTGGTGAGTCACTTTTAGGTCTTTTCAGAGTTGTTGAAGTAGAGGAAGTGTCTTTTAAGGAGGCGCCATTTTTTTGGTTAGCTTTGCTGGTTGCCATATTTGAGCAAATGTTAACAAGTATAAGAAGTTAAGGCGTATGAATTTTGTAGAAGATATTTATGTTGACATGTAGTATATAATTATTACATCCATATTATTCTAAAAGCTTTACTCTAAGCTAGAGAGACCAAAAAGTGGAAAAAACCTAGAATAATAAGGCATATACTACTGGAGATTACCATCAATTTGTTTCCTTAAAGCAGTTATCCAAAAATGGCGGTTTGAGCCTGTGGAACGGTAGGAATTAACCAGTTGTCCAATTATATTCCTGTGTGACTGTACACTGTCTGAAAGATGCAACAAGTAGGCTTGGTAGTGATGTGAAATTTGAGGGGTATTTTAAAGTTCTGTATGGCTTTAAAATGTAGCTTGTCAGCTCTTCAATTTATTGTAATTTCCTAAATGAGGTTGAAGTTTTCAGTTGCTACTATTTTAAACAAACTCTTCCTTCATTTCAATATTTCTGTTATTTTAAAAGTTTCATTTTTTTTTTTTTTTGTGAACCTTTTCCTTCAGAGTGCGTTAATATTCTATTATAATGCCTTCGTTTTCAAACTTTCCTTACTCTTTTGTTGTTTCTTCTTCTTTCAGCAGCAGGTGGCGCTCCTGTGGGAAAGTGCTAGGCCCAGTCCGCGTCGTCAGCTGATACAGGACGCGCTCCTCTCCTCACGGTGGGCGGTTCGCGTTCCGATGCGCGTATGGTACGGAAGTCAAAGAGAGGAGCCTGCAACATTTGGAGCCTTCCTGTATGCCTGAGCTGCGGAAAAGTTCCTCCGGGTGTAAGCGGGATGTCAGCGACGCACGGCGCAAAGATAAAGGTAAGTTTTATGTTAAAATATTGAACCTTATGCAATATTAGATAAAAGTGAGGCAGAGCCGATCTCTTAGGCTGCCATCTTGCCTCGGCGCTTGGCCACGCCCCCAATACTTTTTTTTAAGCGGGGGTACAGGCATCACAAAAGCATTCTAGTTGATTTTAGTGTTTCAGCTTCTCTTGGAAATTTTCCAATATTTTATCAAGCATCTCTGTTTTTAAAATGCCAATTCGGATATATTTAACAAAGTAGTTTCCAAATTAATGTTCTCAGTTGTGGTTGTGTTTTCATCATGTAGACTCTTGACACCTTCATGTGCAAGTTTCTAAGGGTATTTGTGTGGTTTGTTTCCAGTTTGTAAACAGTTCATCGTATATTTCCTGAAAAAAGATGGGATAAGGCCCCTTGGCAACTTACCATCCTAATAAATATGTATTGCGTATTGCAATCTCCCATCATTTTGAGTTCTGTTTTCTGTCTATGCTTTTGAATTTCAGAAATGTAAGTCCATAACCGTGTTTTGAGTGCATCAGCATGTTTTGCTTTGCTTGGTACATTACCAAAAAGTTCCTCTGCTGACACTTGTCTATTTGTCAAATGTTTTATCAATTGATTGACTTAGAATGGCATACCATAATTCATTGTTAACATTTGAGGCCCGATTCATGGAATTATTTGCAGGGAAAATCGGGAACTTGTGCGTCAAACTGCGTGCAGAACACCGCTCGTCATTTCATGGGACCGACTGTGCAGCACTTTACCAGGCTTGCAGGGAGTTTGTGCAGGCTTGACAGAGCTCTGCATGCGGATGAGTGCCTTGCGCAAGACTCCACCCAGAGGGATGTGGCCTGCGTAGGGGCCATGATAGGCAACACACAAAATGAGGAAGAGCAGGCCAGAAAGTGGGCGTTATGAGTTACGGACCGCAGGCAGTGGATGACACGCCCACAAAGCATATTCATGGATGTGACCACGCAACCTCTTGCCTGCGTTATGCCCACACAGTGCCCTCGAAACCTCTGCCACCCGAAAGCAGGCGTACGGATTTGTGCGGAGGAATCACAACTCTGGAGGTGAATTTGCATGTTAGATTTAGGGGTGCATGCACGCAGACAGGGAGACGATCGCATTTAGGGGTGCCCGTATGCAGCATAGAGGGGTGAAGGGATGGTTTATGGGGGTTCACATGCAGTTTGACCAGAAAAATTGATGTTTTCCGGGAAAATGAACGCATGTCCTCGGGGTGCCGGTTATAGTGTAGGGTGACCCTGTACAGTGGTACTGAGGTGCAGACTTGGTTTGGGGGGACCCATGCACTGTTCACAGTATGTGTGTGTTTACCCCCAGGGAGCCCGCAAATGTAGGTGAATGTGGCTGTTTCGGCTTTGTATAGGGACGTCTCACAGGCGTTCTGGCCGCAACCTGCATATAGGCCTACTTTGAGGGAACAATTACATAAATATGCTGGGCCGGATTTTTTATTATGCACACAGGCTTGCACAGTGCCAGTCTGTGCACGCAGGCATTGCAAGATGAATGCGTACTTTTCCATGAATTGGGCCTTTTGTCTGCAAGATGCTAGAATAGTTAAGGACCAATGCAGCCTGGTACTATAGTGTAGGGTATTACCTGAACGTACTTAACACAGCCTTATTGGTTACAGGCTAGTAAGAACACTCAGGAACATGCTGAGTAAGCATAACTGCATGCGATTCTGTAACCCAAAGAGGTGATAGGGCAAACGCCCTCTTTCAAAGAATAGTTATAAAAGATTTCCACAAAATCAGCATGCATGAGCCTGGGCTAAAACACGTAATTCAAACCACAGGAGATGTGCGCCTTAAACCCAGCAGGTTGTTCATTAAAAGATTAGATGAAAGCAAAATGCTTTAACAGGTCGTGCGAAAATAGACAGGATCCTATGAACACGGCTATGACACAAGAACCTGCTTCGAAGCAGGACCTTCACCTGCAAGACAGCAGCAATATCTAACAGTGACATGCTCGGTTTCCTTTATCAAAGGACGTAAAGAAATGTGTATGAATTTGATCGGTGCAAGGAAAACAGTCCACCTGGAATAGTCTTCCATGAGCAAAAACTCTACTGAGTCCTTCTATGCAGGCAATAAGGAGTCGTTACACTTTGAATATCTACAACCTGTCTGCAGGCTGAAGCTGAAAATGCAAACTTGTCACCACTTGAGCGAGGACAGTATGTGCACGTGCTCAATCATATCAGCAATAGCAAGCAACACGTGTGATGCTGTGGGCTGATGAAGAGATTTAAATGACATGCCTCGTGCAGAGGCGGGGCACCCTTACAGGAAAAATGGCATTGAGGTTCCCTGAACATTCAACGGAAATTGCACCTTTGTAATCTTGATGGCACACAATCTTTTGAATGTTGTTATGTGTTACCCCACAGAAACAAAATGGCTTCTTCCTCAATTTTTCACAGAACGTGTAATGTTAAATGCACCATTGTAACCCTTAATTTAAAAAATGTATTGCTCAAGAGGGACACATATTAAAGCCCCTTTGGTTGATTTGTGCACCCTCATTACACTCAGTTTCATATAAATGGGGAATTTGTATGCCCCTCTGTTGGTAAAATACAGCAGCCTCTGCTGCCCTTTAATAAAAACTTGGGACCTGAAAGTGGAGAACATTAGGGCAGTGAAGCTTTCCAGCACGTGTGGTCTCAAACTGACCAGAATGGTGGGCTACACTCAAGTCTGTATGCTCTCCTCAAACCATGGCTCACTCGTTTCTGAACATTCCACTTCACTGGGCTTCAACCAACACCCCACATATAGAGTCACCACAGGAATCTGAATGGAGCAATACACCTAGTATCCATCGCTGGACGTTCACCTGCAGTTCAGGGCCACATCAGCAAGGAATTGTGGGCATGCAAATGAGCCAAAATGCAAGTTTTTTGCACAAGGAAATTATCTTTGTCTTGTAGTGCAGTGCTACTTTATATATAGCTTTAGCAACGGATGGCAGGCGATTCTCAAGGCTGCCAGACAACTACATACCTAGTGTCACCCTTATTGGATCATAGGTGGAGTATTGTCTTAACAGCCTTGTGGTTGGAGCATTGGGTCATATTTACAAAACACCAATAAAGTTATGTTGGGATGAATTAAAAAGGCTTGAAGAAAAACCCGGAATGTGAAAGCAGGATAATACCTTTGAACCAAGTCAATGCTAGTTGTTACATAGCTTTATCAACCCAAGACAAACGTAAACATGCTCCGATCCTCCAGCTATAAGGCTGTCAAGACTATACATTTAATTCCCAGGCTAAGCAGTATTTCATGTGACAATACATCAGCATTGCCTTTTGCTGTGTAGAATGGATGGGTGCTTTGTGAAGCACTGGTCCGCCTGTAGCACCTTGTTGCATCGACTGAGGGATTTGGGATACCAAAAGGTTTATTTTGGGAAGAGAGGAGTCTTAAGCGAAAGGCAAACAACAAGGCAATTAGACTGAGCTCTTAGAATAGCAAGAAGAGAGTCTGAGAGAGTGTGAGCCATAACAGAAAGGGACTGACCGCCGCAGCAAGAATGTCATTTTAGGAATGATAGGAGAGGAACGGATTGTGCATTTAGGGAAGTATGGAATCTTCTTGCCCCTAATGAAGGAGCAATTCAAATACATGACGCAATGCCGCTCTGTCTTCTTTTCCCACTTGATTCTGCAGTGCATTGCATGAAATTGCAGTTTAAGTCTGAACCTGTGTTCAGGCTATCACTGTGTGTGTGACACTGTTCACTAGTAGGAGCTAGCCGCGTTGTACGGGCACCCAATGCAACAAATTGCTGCACATTCCAAGCACCTTGTTCTCCAATGTGTACAGAATTATGTTCTGTTTTCATTTAATTCCATTAAGTTTGCCAGAGAGAAGCTGTGTAGTCTGTTAGTTCATTATACTTTGATTGATATCCATTATGTCATTAAGTGTGGCTAACACGTGTTTCCCATGCATGGCTAATCATAGGCATCTGAAAAGAAAGTTAAGTAAATAAAGTTGCTTAAAGCATATTAGTAACCCGGCGAGAGCGAAGCAGAATGCAACAAGCATTCTGATTGGCTCTCACCAGGTCCCTACCCAGCCGGGAATCCCTCCGTTGGGATTCCACGGCCTTTGTCCCCGGCGGGGGGCGTGGCAGCCCCTCAGCCAATGAGGAGGCTCGAAGCAGGGCCATCCCCACTCCGAGCCTCCCTGTGGCTGAGAGGCTGCCTTCGCCCCCCGGCGGGGACCCGGGTAAGTCTTTTTTTTTTTTTTTAATCCCTTCCCTCCCTCCCACCCACCCCCCTAACTTACCTTCTTGGTCCTATGTCCCCGGCGGGGGACGAGGGAAGCCTCCAGCCGTGTGGAGACTCAGAGCGGGCCATCCCCCATCCCCGCTCCGCGCCTTCACATGGCTGGAAGCTTCCCTCGTCCCCCGCCTGGGACGCAGGTATGTTTTTTTTTTTCCCGTCCCACCCTCCCAACCCCACTTACCTTCTTTTTGATCCTTTTTTGGGAGCGGACGCGCTGGGAACTGTTCCCAGCGCGTCCGCTCCCGATGGCCGCCATGGAAAGGGAAAACGGACTCCGTTTTCCCTTTCCATGGCGGCGGGCATTTTTTTTTTTTTTTTCGAAACTCCGCAACGCCGAAACGCCGCAGCGTTTCGGGACAAAAAAAAAAGCTTTTAGTGCCCCGGTCACGCAATTTTTGCAGGCCAGGGTACTAATAGCAATAGAACCCTCGTGTCGGGGGCATTACCGTCCCAGGTAATGCCCCGGGGCCTTCGGTAAGGCCCTCGCTTCGCTCGAGTCCTTACCTATGGGCCCCGGGGCATTACCTGGGACGGTAATGCCCCCGACACGAGGGTTCTATTGCTTAAATAAGTAGATCATGCCTCACACATACAGGGTAATTCATGGAATCAAGCGCCAGCCGCCTGCGCCAAAACCCAATTTCACGCACCGCATATTCATGGGTTTCAACATCCATAACCAGTCGTGGTGCAGCGACCTTGCTGCAGCGCCAGTTACGCCCCAAACCTGCCCCTTGCACCAAAAACAGCCGCATAAATCCCTAACATGGCGCAAAGGCCAGTGGACCAGCATACAGACCCCCAACAACGAAATTACACTAAAAACAGCACTCACCCCTCATGCGACAACCCAATCACATGTAAAACTCCTCACGCAGCCCTCGGTATACACGTCCCCTGCACGTGCCAGCCCAATCGCATGTAAAACTCCTCGTGCACCCCTCGGAATACGCGTATCCCCCTCGTCCCAGCCCAATCGCGTGTAAAACTCCATGCGCACCCCTCAGAATACGCGTACCCCGCTCGCACCAGCCCAATCGCATGTAAAACTCCTTGCGCACCCCTCAGAATACGCATACCCCGCATGTGCCAGTTCAATTGTGTGTAAAACTCCTTGCGCACCCCTCAGAATATGCATACCCCGCACACGCCAGCCCAATCGCGTGTAAAACTCCCTGCCCACCCCTTGGAATACGGGTACCCCACATGCGCCAGGCAAATCGCGTGGAAAAAGTCCCCCCTGTGGTGTGTTCTGCCTGCGGGGCATGGTCAGGGGTGATGGGCTGTCTGTGGGGTATGGCCAGGGTCGATGGGTTGCCTGCGGGGCATGGTCAGGGTGGATGAGCTACCTGTGGGGCATGGCCAGGGGTCATGGTCTGCCTGCGGGGCCTGGTCTGGGGTGATGGGCTGTCTGTGGGCATGGCCAGGGGTGATGGACTGTCTGTGGGGCATGGCCAGGGGTCATGGGCTGCCTGCGGGGCATGGCCAGGGTGGATGGGCTGCCTGCGGGGCATGGTCAGGGGTGATGGGCTGCATGTGGGGCAATGCCAGGGGTGATGGGCTGCCTGTGGGGCATGGAAAGGGTGGATGGGCTGCCTGCAGGGCATGGTCAGGGGTGATGGGCTCTCGCGGGGCATGGAAGTTGCAAGCATCATGGTGCATGACAATCACATGCACGCATGCCACCCCACAGACATGCCTATGGCCATCTCAGCCTCCTGTCACAGTGCAATCATCACCAACCGTCTCACATCAGCCAATTAGGCACTATGATGTGCGTGTAACATGCATATATGGCATCTAACAGTCACACACATACTAAACAGACACATGCACATGCACATCATGCAAGTAGATGAAGGTGGGAAGGGCATCCATGTGTCACACAACAAACATGGCGTAGTACACACCCAGACATGCAAACATGCGTGCATCATGCATTGGAATCCATACACCACTGATGTGCACCACACATGACATGGCACACATGCAGCACAGTCATGTCCCTGCACACACACATCCATGAATGGGCCATGTCACACATATGTCCAAGCTGCAAACCTCTGCCACACCTCAACATGCACTGCTTGGAATGAGAATGCACGGACACTTACCGCTTGACTCCAGATGGGTCTGCATCTCGAGGACCTGGTGGTGAAGCACTGGGCGAATACGTCCCAGGACCCTCATCTAAGCATAATGCACCAGGACTTGCTCCACCAGGATGCCAACTTCTGTGGCTGAGAAGCTGACAGCCCTCTGCCTCTCTGGCTGGGGGTTGCCAGTGGTCCCAGATGGAGTTTGCCCCGAGATGGCAACCCCGAGGCAGGTGTGGGTGGGCAACTGAGTCCTGGGTATGGGCTGTGGAGCGATGGAACACCCGTCGGGAGTCTTCTGTTCCATCAGGGGTGGTTGCAGCAACTGGACCCCTGCAGATGGCCTCTGTGCAGGCACTAAATAGCAGCGCCCATGGGCAGCAGGCAGGGAGGCAGCAGCAGATGGCTCGTGGCAGGCTTCTCAGGGTTCTGGGGGGCAGGAAAATGGCCTTCTGGGCAGGAGCGTGGTCTTCTGTGTGTTGTCGCGTGGCCAGCTTGATGCAGAGTGAATCTGCGCGTGCCAAAACAGCGCATCCTCGTGAGATTTCATGTAATTCAAGGAAAGGGCCTTAGCGTGTAAGCGCGTAAGTGATGTGACGTGCGGGGGCGTTTCCCTCGGCACGGATTAAAGGTGAGCATGGGCCAGCAGTTCGCTGTACGTGCTTTTCATGGAGACTGATGTGTGTGTTGCTACTTCTTGTTGTTTCACTTGCCATGACTTCACAGCGATCAAGGACGTACCTCTTCTTTTGGCAGGGATCTTGCATATGCGTGTTTTTCTTTCTCACGCTAGTCAGAAGGTGAGTCGCGCATGCTATTTTTCCCACTGCGGGTCCCCCTGTGTATCACGTACCCGTTTTCGAGATCATAGTAGCCTGTGTGTCCCGCGCGTGCATGTTTTTTGTGTCCCTGGGTGCCACCGCGTACTGCGGAGGTTAATTCCACACAAGTGGGGTTGTGTGCATGGTTTTATTGCATATTTGGGGTGCCTGAGCATTGCAGGACCTGTCATTTTCCCCCAGGGGTCACATACAGCCTTGCCGGAGCACAGGAGTGCTGTTTACATCATGTACCCCGCCCCCTTCACCCCAGGTGTCCAGGTCAATTGTCGTGTACACCTCCCATTGGCACTAGTACATCCGTGCCATGGTTGGGAGGCCATGAAAGGTGAGGGGCGCCTCAGTTGGGCATCCTCCGCGTGTTGGGCGTGGTCAGCGATGTGGCTGGGGTGACCATGGAGTAGGGGGAGTCCAGGGTGGCCAGGGTGGCTGCAGAGGGGGAAGAGGCAGGGGTGCACCACATGTGCAGGATGTCCTGCCATGTGTTGGTGCAGTCATTCCACCCCCCCTGCGGCTCTGGGAGGTGCAGCTGTTTCATCCGACCATGGCGCCAATGTGACATGGCAGTCAGTTTCATCGACTGTGACGGGCCCAAAGGTAGTGATAGCTGCTGGTGCAGCTGTGGCAACCACCACCCAGGCTCTGGATTGGCCAGCGCATGATGCTTTGGCACCTGAGGACTCCCAGGCTGAATTCCAGGTGGTCAGGAGGCAGAAGCAAAGTGCGCACAGGTATTCTCTGACCGAGGCACATGTTGTTAGGCAGAATCCTGTGCAGTGCCCTTAGGGACCACTACACACAATTAAGACTACAGGTGGTGATACAAGTTTTACCTTTGGTACATGCCTGTACTACTATGTCAGAGTGGTAGCAGTGGCGGAGCAGCCAGGCTTATCTCAAGAGTATATGAGCAGTAACAGAGATTACACAAAGGGACCACAATTACTGTGACTCAAGCAAACACTTACTCACGGTTTCAGGTATAAAAATATAAGCACATTTATTTTTAAACCATTTGTTATAAACACAACACTTCTATTAAACTTCAATAAAAAAAACACATGTTAAATATACTACAACTAACCAATTCACTTTGTACAGAAAGTCTCAGGGTAAGTACTCTGTGTTGGAATGAACCAGTGTTAGGCACAAAAACACGTTACCGCGAATACGATTGCGATCACTTTTTGACCGTTCGGTCTACTAAATAAACGCGTATCCATGACATGAAATGCAACCGGGGCACAAACACACTTAGAACCTGAGATTCCCAGAGGGAGTTGGAGGCAAAAATCACAGGCAATATTTTGGTTAGGCAGGCAGAATCAAGAAACACTCAGAGACAGGAGTTCAAAAGTCAAAGGGCCGGAGCCAGGGTCGAAAGACACCGGGGCTAGTTGCCGAAGATCACACGGTCAAACAGTTCACGATTCAAGGGAGGCAAAAGTACTTCGATATTGTCAATGTTCCAATGTTCGGAAGCAAAAGTTATAAGAAGGAGGGAAGACAAGGTCAAGCCTTGGAAATGAAGAAAAAGGGATTCACCCAGTTTCTTCAACAGAACACAGTAACTTGTTCCAATGGTGCAGCAGGTGCCCTGGCAGTTGTTCCTGTTGGTTTCCCACAGACCCACGATTACTGGAGCTTCGTCGAGAAGGAGGACGTCTGAAGGGGGTCTGCACCACACAGGGATGAGGCTGGCAGCAGCGACAAAGAATAAAAGGTGCGCTCCTTAAAAACAGGAGAGGCTCTTCAGGTGGCTATCCGGACCACTACAGCAGTGTGCAGCTATTTTGACCACAGAAGAGGATCCTCTGACTGTAGAAGATGAGCTGGTTATCCCCACCAAGCTCAAGGGAAGAAGACTTCGGACTGGATCTTCTCTGAGTCGTTGAAGGGCAGATAGCTCAGGACTGCAGCAGGGATTCACCGGGACGGGGTAGTTGCAGCAGCCGTCGTTCTCTCCGCTTCTCTTCGGTTCCTTGTAGTTCCAGTGGCGACTCTCTGACTTCTAGCCCAAGAGACCTTCCTTTTAGGCGAAAACCCCCATTCACGCAGCCTGGCTGTCAATCACCCAGCAGGGGGGTTGTCCAGCCTGGACAACTAACCTGGCCAATTGTGACAAAGTGCGACTTCAGTTTCCTAGGATACCCTGTGCAGGGGGTGAATACACCCCTCCCTCACATTCAGTCCACCTAGACACCCAGGTGCCTGGAGGAGGGCTTCTGGGCAGAAGCCTGCCAAAAGACAGTGAACAAAGAAGGTGAATCTAGTTTGCCGCACAAAGTAAAACACAAGAAGGATTTTAACAAAAAGAAATGGTGAATAAACCCAACTGGAGCCAAGAGAAAGACGATTTGGTCAAGCAGGTTTATGTCCGAGGCTAATATAATAGCCAAGAACAGTACCACGTTTATCTAAAATAATCTTGGAAGAAATGTTAGGGTGGATACCACTGCCACCAGCCAAGTCTAAATGTTAAAAGAGCGAAACAATGCTCTAGGAGGTACAGATAAAAAGGGATACGAGTTAACCCTTTCCAGTACTCCATGGAAGATGGGGTGTACTGGATCTGTGGTAGATTGACTAAGTAAAGTTAATGGTAACTTTACCCTTTTCTGGGGGACAGTAGTCGCCTCAGAAATGGAGTCGGGGGAAGTCTCAAAGACAACCCTGTGCCACGGCACTGAAGGTGCTTTGTGACAGACACAAAGAAGGGGGCTACTGAAGTGGTGTACTTCAGAGTCCACAATCACAAAAACAGATAGAAACACATAGCAAAACACAGGTAAGAGTCGGGGAAAAGCTCTCACTCTTACCAATTGGAAAAAAAACTCCAGAAGTCCAGCAAAGCTGCGGGGGACTCACTAGTTGAGGGAAATTAGCGCCATAAATGAGAATTCTCCCTAACACATGTCCCTGGGGCAGTGTTGTCATCTGCTGCCCCAAGTAGCCGGGTGGTAGCAACTGCATGGGCAGATGCAGCCAACGCCACCCCGGCTCTGAGTCTGCCAACCAGGACAGTCTTGGTCACTGACCTTGCCACTGCAGCAGTTGATGCGCTGGGTCCTGGCAACAGCACCCAGCAGCCACTGACGCAAGTCATGGGCTCCATCCTGGCTCCACAAGCCACTCCCATGGTACAGTCCACCAGCACCACTGCCCCTACTGATCAGGGCAGCATTTGCCAGTCAGGGTCCGTACCACTGCCCAAGAGGAGGAATGTTTCTCCTGCGCCAGAGGCTGGGACCCCAGTCATGACTCCGGCCTCCGGCACATCGCGGAAGAAGCCTTTCAACAAGCAGGAACTGGACTTCCTTGTGGGCTACGTGCCGGAACACAAACCCAATATACTAGTGGGCCCAAATTGCCATACTACGCCTGCCCAGCATATGGTCCACTGCCAGCATATTTGGGATGGTGTCAAGGCATTTGGATATCAGGTGCACACAGCTCAGGACTGCAAAAAGTGTTGGGATGACCAATGACGCTGTGCTAAGCAAAAGCATGCCTCCAATTATGCCATGACTCAGGTGACTGGCATTGGGGCAACCACATGAGGAGGAAGAACTCAATCTGCACGAGGAGATCGCTGCAGAGTTCATGCTGGCAGCATTGGTCGAAGGAGTGGGAGAGATGCAGGATTATGATGCTCCGTCCGGTGAGTGTTGTTGCGTGTTCGTCCAGCCCATGTGTTGTTTGCTTGTGTGATGTGTTGTGCTTGACTGCCACTACATGCTATGTGTACATGGTTCTCATGTGCGAGTCATGCAATGCTTCACTGATGCGTGCCTGTTGTGATGCATGCTGGACATTTGAAGCAGGCGGGGACTGTCATAATCACCACACATGAACCCTACTTACATGCTAGTCACCCGGCTGCCCTCCAGTCCATGTTCCAGCTCACTGACCTGTCTGCATGTAGCCTGTGGTGTCTTTCCACTCAGCACTCGGACTATATCATCGCATGACTGATGTGCATGTGTGTTCAACCTGCATGCAGGTACTCCATGTGGTCATGCTTCCTTGCCTCTCCACCCCCCTGCACCTCATTTTCACCATGGCACTGGTGGATAACATGATGGAATACTGCAATGGCCTGTTCCACGCTCCTGTGTACATGCACACTTCCCCCTTCGAACCTGCCAATCACATACTGTGGGGTACATCCTTTGTCCTTGATGCAGGGTGTCTCACTCAGACTGTGCAGATGGCAGATGCTCCCCGGGGACATGAGTGCCCATTCATGCTCCATGTGCATTCCATGCACACCCCTATGTGTCCTTGGCAGGAAGATCATTGTAGTACGTGTCCGGGATTACATACGTATCATGGCATTTGGTCATCCATTCCATGATCACTCTGGCTCAGTCCTGCATCACACACATGTTTTGGGTGTCATTGTCTGTGTGGGGCACAGGCCTTGCCCTGTTGCAAGCCCCCTGACTCTTTTCAAGTGGTGTAATGCCTTCTGCATGAATGGGTGTACTACTGACGGTTCATCATGTGTCCTGCTTACTGTCCCATTCTCATCTGCTGTGGTGTCAGTTGACTGAGATGATGCAATTGACGCTAGCCAACACTGTCTGCCAATATACAGTTCTCTGGTCTACCTTTCATTGCCATGCAATGCCTCCCTGCCTTTTCACTAAAGGAGGGGGGGGGGTTTATTGTAGCCATGCAACCGAGTGCATGCACATTCCACATGATGGCTGAACTTGCCCTAAAACTGCAGTCATGTTAAGTGATTGACATAAAAAAAAATACTTGTTGATGTAGATTGTTGGTAACGTACACATGGGCTGCACTGCAACCACCCACTTCTGAGCCATGTTACACCGTTCTACATGCCCACTCACTGCTGCAATGTCAAAGTGACCTGGCATGTATTTTCAGATGTTCAGCCCTTCACTGTTATGATATGCACTAGCACAAGTGCATCCTGTGACACATGTACTCTGTATTGGAACACCCTAGTGGGTGTTTAGCAAAGTTGATTGGTCAATCTGCGGGCTATACTAACTGGAATAGCCCTCGGATTGATTATAGCCCGAAAATCGGGTTGTAATTACCGTGGAGCTGCCTGCACATGTGTATGTGTACACTTTCACATACATCAAAGCAAGCAGTGTTGAAGCTGCTTGATTTGCTGTATAGGATGCTGCTCATATACACCATATGGGTGTATATGAACACGGGTGTATTTGAACACTTTCACATACACATATGCAAGCAGCTTCAACATTGTGTTGTGCAACATTTCAGCTACCTACTTAGGTGTGTTTGAAAGTGTTCATTTACACATGTGTTCTCAGCAGCATTTTTGTTAAATAACTAATATGTTGTTATTTTACGGAAATGCTGCTGAGATTTCAGCATTGCGCCCATTATGCTAAACCAGCACAATCCTGAAGGTGCACTGTCATGCACTTCAAGTACACCCAGGCCCACTTAGCAATACTGGTGGAGCGTCAGTGTGGTGATTTGACACACTGAATAATGTTTTTTGGCACATTAAATGCACAAAGTGCTGAATCAGGCCCTGAAGGGTGTTCTAGAAGCTTCATGGACCGGCAACTCGGACCGTACTGGGCGTTATGGTCCCTCATACCTCGTTGAAGGCCCTCGCTTTGCTCGGGACATTCAGTATGTCTTCAGGGCCCATGACGCCCGTTACGAGCCGAGCTGCAGGTCGATTAAGCTATATTGGTGATGATGATTTAGTGATGCATGTCTACATGCATATTACGTGTGTCATCATGTGTTTTGATTCACTTGCAGCTGTGGCCATTTGGCTGTTCAAACATGCTTATGCTACATGCCATTTCTTTGGTGCCATCTGTCATTTCTGCCTGTGATATGTGCCTGCCAGAGGTGGTGAGTGATGGAGATGATAAACTACATTCAATACATGTGTAGGCTTTGCAATTTACACGCATCCATTTCCGCTTTCGGGATGCCGTTGCATATCAATGCCACTGGATGCATGCCGGAATTTGAGTTGTGTGTGACATATCTGCTTCATGTGTTGGCTGTCGATGTAGTGATGTCTATGTGTGTGTGGGATATGTGCTGCTGGAATGTGCACTAATGTTTGTTTTGTTCACGTTACAGGTGATGACGCAATGGAGCCAGAGGATGGTGATGTCATTCCAGACACAGGGTTGCTTTTACATCAGCAACCCAGCACAAGTCGGGGGTCATGGGGTGGTAGACCACGAGAACCCATTAGTGCTCCAGACCGTCGTGTCCAGGGCTGGCAATCAGTAAAGCTCTGATGAACACTCTGAGCACAATTTTGAGTTGGATGCGCATCATGACAATTCATCACCGGTGAGTGATTCTGATGTGGATGAGCTTCTGTCCGCAACACCTGCAGTGGGGGGCCAGGCAGTGTTGGAACGTCCACCTGTGGTGGTTCTGGGCACATGATCACACTTCACAGCAGTTGCTGATGTGCCTGGGGTATCATGTTAATGGAGGGATGCAGTCCTGAAGCCGCGGGCAGTGCCAATCCAGCAAGGACCACGGCTCCTTGAGTCCCGCAGGTGTAATGTCCGGCAATGCGGTGGCACCGAGAAATGCTGAGTGGGAGCATGCCATGTATGCCAGTTCACAGCAACAGGGGGCAGCTATTGATAAGATTGCTCAAGGCATGGAAAGTGTGGCCCAATCCATGAATCCACCTGATAGACAGGTGGAGCTCCAGCAGCAGGCAACGCAGTCCACATGCCAGTCACTCAGGCTGGGCATGGCGGCCTCAAACATGGCGCGCCGGGGTGAAATGGTGTCTCTGCACGAAGCACTTGCTGCTCAGGCAGAGGCACACAGGGAGAACACCAATCCCTCATATCTACTCTGGGTGTGCTCAACATGTCCCAGTGGCAGCGGTCAGAGGTAAGGATGGAACAGCTTGAGAAGACTATCTCGGGTGAGCTACGTGCATGCCAGGAGGTGCTCCAGATGTCATGTGAGGCCATGCAGGCAGAACTCATGTGTTACACGTGCTACCTTGCAAGAGGAAGCACGCGTATCACGTGAGGTGCTGCATGCTGACCTATGTGCCATTGCCACACAGGACCAGGCTTACCAGACCCGCATGCTTGCTGCCGTGGAGGGGGAAGCTGCGGATAGGCGTGGTCAGGCAACTGTGCCACGTCCACCTTCTGATTTCCATCCAGAGGGTGAGTAGGACGATGACTTATTTTCCACACAGGTCGGGCCGTGCAGGCTTTGTGCCCATGGAGGTTCTTTTTTATCTCAACATCATTGCATGTGGGTGTTGAGGTGCACCCTGTACCTCCTCCCTCCTGGGTGCCCCCCCGACCAGGTCGTATGTGGCTATTTTTATTTATTTTAATCATATTTTTTGTCTATTGTGCATTCATGTGACAGTGTGGTGCTTTGTGGCTTTTGAAAGCATCTACTGTGTGTTCCAGCTGGACCCATACAAGCTTGTCTTGTGTATGTGTTTGTGGCTTGGGGTCCTGACACATATGCCACTCCTGATTCCCCTTTCCATGGGCTTGCAAAGATGTTCGGTGTGACAGCAAATTATACATGGGCATTGGACTTTCGTCATATCTGTGGCCAGTCTGCAGTCCTGCTTGTGTATACACCCCTAGTGGGGATTAAGGATGTTTTCTCAACGGCATGTCTGCAATCAATTTTGGTGAGTATATTTTTGAACTGGGCTTTTTTTTAAGTTGATTGTGAGGTTTTTTCATTACTTGCATGTATACGTGCTTTATGCACTTCATGCTGAAGACGGTAGCATGCACCCTTTAGCTGTCAAAGCGACACTGATCATGGGAGGGGGCCCAATGTGTGGTGACAATGTGAAGTTGGTACACTTGGGCTACAGTGATTGGTCACTGTCTGACATTGTCCATGTGGGGTACTATGTACGTGATGTGTTTTGCTGGTCAATGGATTTTCCTACCTTAGGTTTACTTTTCAGGTGGCAGGGGATTGGTGTGGTCTATCACACTGGGGGGTCCACAAGGGCAATGTTCACATGTGATGTGTACAGGACACTGAGGGTCACTTCATTTCACATGCATGTATTGAGTGCATGTCCCTACTTACACACACACACTTACATAACGCACCCCCACACATACAACCACACATCCATGCCCAAAAGGTGCACACAGATTGCCTTCTCTGCCATGCTGTGTCCATGCAGCGCATGATCACTTACAATTTTTGGATCATGTACATGCCTCACAGGGTCATTTTTGTTGCTTGTCCTTATTTATATGATGCTCAAAGTGTATCCCCAATGCATTGGTTGCTCACTGTGCTGTGTGCTGAGCGGTGTGTTGCAGGGGACAAACACGCAGCAAACGGTTTTGGTATTTGCGGATTTGGATTGGCCAATGTCCATGCCAACAGGCATTCTGTATTTTGTTGATGGTACCGCTGGTGGCATGCATTTGTGTATGACTTTTGTGTGGGAGGTTGTTGGTCACTCATTTCATCTGATTCCATGTCAGGTGTCATTTTCTCAGGCCTGTTTCCATTTATCTGGTGGCACTTTGTGACCATTTTGTCTTGTGTTGTGCATTTGGTTTGCTCTTTTGCTGTTGCATGCCATGTCATGGTGTAGCCGACGAGGGTCATGGGGGTTGGGAGGGTTTGGGTGACATACCAGTGATTTTCATGGCCTGTTTTGCAGGAGGGTGGTGGGATATGCACCTTGCATGTGTTCCTTTTGGTCACACCGGATTGGTTATGTTTAAGTAGCTAGGGATGCACACAATGTAGCACTTCTGTGGAAACATTCTCAGTGTGGTAAGGTTGTGACAGTTGACTGTCTCTTTGTCATCATTGATTGTCACCTGATATGTGCCAGGCCTGTGTGCACTCCGCAGGGGTGGGAGTTTAGGTGAAAAATGTGGCCACAGCTGTGTCTGGGCTGCCTTGACACGTTCCCTTTCCCCTCACATGCACAATGCCTGTGCGTGTGGTTGGGGATGTGGGGGCACCACCATGTCCACCAGTATGTCCCGCCGTGTTGCAACATTGTGCAGGACATAGACCTGGTCATCAGGCATCCCAAAAAGGCTGGTCCTGGGCAAACAAATGCGGGGCCTGGCTATTCTCCTCCTCCTGCGGTGTCCCACGAACACTGCTGCGAGAAATGGGACATTCATCGTAGCTGTATATGCTTGTTTGTTGTTTGCGCACCAACATGTCCACCGGTACGCCCTGCCGTGTTGCAACATTGTGCAGGACACATGCTGCCACAATGATCCTGCACACTACTGGCGGTGCATATAGTAGCTGCCCGCCAGAGCAGTCAAGGGAGCGGAAGCGTGACTTGAGCACTCCGAATGTGCGCTCCACTATGGCCCTGGTTGCAATATGGGCTGCGTTGTAATTTACCTTGGGTGGTGTGGTGGGGTTCCGTATTGGCGTCATCATGTGGGTGTTCCGAGGGTAGGCACTGTCCCCTGGGGAGGTGATGATGGTTGTCATTAGTTGGGTTTGTGAATTTGTCTGTGTGTGACATGTATGCATGTGCCAGACATTTGTACTCACCAATGAGCCATGTGTTGCCATGCTTCCCAGCTTCAAGGGCCCGGCTCAGGGCGGAAATTCTGTATATGAAACTGTCATTGGTAGACCCAGGATAGTTTGCATAGACAGAGGTGATGATTCCATGGGCATCGCATGCAACCTGTAGGTTGATTGAATGACAGTGCTTGCGGTTGCGTTAGATGTTCTCAGTGGCCCTAGGTGGACATAGGGCCACATGTGTGCAATCTATGGCACTGAGCACTTTGGGGAAGTGTGCCAACCTGTAAAAGTCCTGGACCACGGCCTGCCTTTCTGCAGGTGTTCTGGGCATGTATATGTGCCAGCAGACTGATGGGCGCACGGTCATGATTGCCAACACCTGGTGTAGACAGCGTGACTGAGTGGCCTGTGAGACGCCCCCAACTATGGCAGTTGTCCGCTGAAATGACCCAGTGGCCAAAAAATGCAGGACATTGAGCATCTTTTCCAAGAGGCTCAGTGCTTGGGAGCACAAGGTGGGTGATGTGAGGTCATCCTCCCACTCAGTGACTAGGTCTAGGATGATATGAGGTGGAAACCTATACCTGACATAAACCTGGTCATCATGCATCCCAAAAAGGCTGGTCCTGGGCAAAAAAATGTGGGGCCTGGCTATTCTCCTCCTCATGCGGTGTCCCACAATCACTGCTGCGAGAAATCGGACATTCACCGTATCTGTATATGCGTGTTTGTTGTTTGCGCGCACTTTTCTACTGTGCGGGGGCTCTTCCGCCTGCTTTCGTGTGGCTGACGTGTTTACGCCTGTGCGTGTCTTTTGGTGTGCGCAGGTTTTCCCTGTTCGTTTCCATGAATACGTGTTGGTCGCGCATGTGTGGGTATTCCGTATATTTCCCAGCAGTACTTCCCCAGTTACGCCCTCATTTTCACGCATTGTTCCCCATTCCCTGTGTTACGCCCCCTTTTTTGTTTGTGTGCGCTACACGTTGTGCGCTTTTGCTGTGCGCGTCGTGCACAGCGTTACGGATGTCGAAGTGACGTGTAAGGCAGGTGCGGATTTGGCACAGCTCCCAGGAAAAACACGCGCACAGACTTCCATGAATCACTTGTGTGCGATTTGCACGCGTACGCTGGATTTTTCACGCTTGCGCCACCGAATTCGGCGCACAATTGTTCTATGAATCGGCCCCATAGTGTATGCATCAATATATGATAATATTACTTACACTGAATGTTTTCATAACTGACATTTCTATTATTACGATTTGAAAATAAAAGAAATACAATTGGATTTGCATTATGCTGAAACTGAGCATAGTACAGTGCATGGTGGGAAAAACCCAACTAGTTAAGTTGTGATTATCCCTACTCAGGAAATATGGGCAGAGTCCATCTCCACTGGATGCCATGCTACAACATGCACCCAGGACCTAGCCAAGAACCAGGAACACATCTGGCATGGATATTCCATGCAGCATTCCCACCATGTGATAGCAGGGCCCCATTTCAAAGACATGTAAGACAAACATTGCATTTCGGGAGAATCTGGGGGAAGCAGGTATTGAGTGCACCAGGAGGTGATTGCCTTCTTATATCAGCTGCAATGCAGGTGCATTGGTGGGTCACTCCAGCTGCCACAGCCCTAAGAGTTTATGGCTACTGAGTGCCAATAGTGCGTGGTGGTACCTGCTGTTGATGTTCTATTTTTCCTCCTCTCTCATGGGGGTCTTGCTTCTGCAGTTCATGATGCTTGAGCACATGCACTGTAAAGTTTAGCTCTGTAACTCGCAGTTCATTGCTCGATATTGCTGATGTTCACTGTGGTGTGGAGGGAGATAGTTTGGCTTTTGTAGACCTCTCAGATTCTTAAACCCTGTCAATAATTACCGCCACCTGTTACTTTAATACACATTTCTGTGTATTACCATTTGTTTTATCTCCTGTTTCTGTAACTCATGACCATGAATTACTTTTAGTCTACATTTATGCAGTGATCTTGTATTAACAAGCTGTCTTCATGGTTTACAATGGTTCAGGCCTCAGATGTTCATCTACATACATACTCCTAGGAGAACATAAAGCATCAGTACCTGACCCCTGCCCTCCATTCCACCCAACTTCTCCCCTGGCTCTTAAATACTTAACTTTCTCTACTGGCACTCCTCATTTCCACCTTCCACCATAACCTCCTTCTTCCATCATCCCAGACTGCTTATCTGCCATCCAGTCATGGTGCACTTCCAATGATCTCTGCCTCAATGCCAGCAAAACTGATATCCTTCCTATTGGGACCCCTGCTCCCTCTTTCTTCCCCTCACTCTGGCCATCCTGTATGGGCTTTCCCCCTTCTCCTTCATCTGAAGCCAGTGACCTTGGAGTCATCTTCAACTCCTCTCTCTCCTTCCTCCCTCACATTCAGGACATTGCCAAGAAGTCCCACTATCAACTCTTCCTCCTCAAAGGAATTCTCCCTTTTCTCACTTTCCGCCAGAAGCTCAATGTTACCAGAGCTCTGGTTCTCTCTAGGCTAGACTACTGCAATAGCCTTCTCTTGAATCTACTCTCTTCTTCTCTACAAACCCTCTAGCTAATCCCGAATATGGCAGCAACACTTATCCCTGGCCTCAAGCCCAGGGTCTACATCTCTCCTGCCCTAAAAACTCTTCTCTGGCTCCCGGTTGCTGCAAGGATCAAATTCAAATCCCTCTGCATGATCCATAAGGCTGTCTGGGGCAGGGGACCACTCTACCTGCAACTTGTTCTTACTAAATACTCTCCCTCTAGACATCTACATTCCTCTGGTACCAACTTTCTGTGTGTCAAGTGTTTTGCTAAACAGAGGGCCGGTGGCCGATCTCTTTCTCATTTGGCTCTCTATTATGGAACAGCCTCCTCCTTCCTCTTCGTCTTGAGCTGGATCTCCTGAAATTCCAGAAGCTCCTCAAGCCTTTCCTCTTCACCTCCTCCTTTCCTTCTTCCCTCCTCAGCCAATTCCACAGTTGCTGAGATTGGTGACCAGAGCCCTTATGTGTCCTTCAGGGTCCTGGGCCCCCACACCGAATCGCCTTCAGCCTCCACTCTCCACCCGCCCACAGCACTTACCTTGGCACCCACTGGCCTATACCCCTATAGGATGGTACTTACCTATTTATTGCAGCTGAATGCTCTGTAGCACTTCCTACACTGGCACTTATATCTGCTGCACACCCACTAGCATGGGACCCAACATGTACCCCCATCACTCCCTCTTCCCCTCTCCTCTCCCTGCACATTCACGCATTGAATGCTCACAAGGCCTAGTAGGTCCGTCCTTATCCTCCAGTGTAGTAATTCTATGTCAAGACGGAGGCGAGCATTAAGCTTTCATCTTCTTTATTCTCTACTCTCCAGCAGTTTCAACAAATATAACTTTGTAAACTTTCAATTCAAAGAATTTTTTTTAAACAAACTTCAAATCCCATCAATCCTGTAGTCCCCTAGTCTCTGGCCATGTGACCTAGTCCTTCCTGTTCCTCTGTCCTTCCTCTTCTTTTCCTGCTCTCCACAGATAAGAACCTCTTTATCTTAGCTCCGTAATATTTGATTGACAAAACGTTTTTTATGCCATTAACATAATTGGAATTGTACACCATTGACAATAATAGAATAAACATGTATAGTAGAGCGTGCGAGCGTTAGGGTTTTAGTGTTCAAAAAGGGATTCGGAGGCCCCGTGTCGTAATACACGACACCTCAGGAGCCTGCCGTACCCCCTAGCAGAGCGTGAGTTCGCAGCCCCAACCCTTGGAAGGGCGGAGCTCTACGCAGGCGGGAAACTCCCCGCGAGCCGAGCAGTAACGGCCACGCGCAACGAATGCGCCAAGAGAAAACACCTCCTACGTGGGGGCGTGGCCTTAGACAGCAGAGCCGCACGATTATAGAAATAGGAAAGATATATCCTGCAAACATACATACTGTATAAGGAAGGTGCAGCCTCGAGCTAAGTGAATCTGTGGACGCGCCACTACACCTACACAGGTATCGATTCAGGCACCGGCCGGCACAATGACGAACTTTGAGTGGAGCGAAGAGGAGCAGGAGGCAGTCTACCAAGAAGACCTAGCCTATAGCTTCAAAGAAGTGCTGGGAGATTCACTGACAGAGGCAGTGGCCCAAGGAGTGTGGCCTTTACAAGAAAGGCTGGATACCATAGAACTATTCCTGAGCCAGAAGGAAGAACGCGCCAAGCAGGAAGAAAGCGCGTCCACAAGGGCAATGTTTAACAACCCTAAGGGGTGTAACAAGGGCCGGAAGAGCAAAGACTCTTCTGACCCCCAGGCCAACCGACAGGGGCGAGCACAGGAGCCCCAGAGGCTACGGACGCGTTCCTCAGACTAAAGGAAGCGTTCATGAAAGATTCTCAGGTTCCGAGCCTCCGGACCCCCTACCCAGGGGAAGACAATATGGGTTGTACAGAGGAGGAACCCCCAGAAGGCTTCCCAGATGAGGAACCACCGATATCCCCCACATCCACTCAAGCGGAGGCAGATAACGAAGGGGATGAGGGGAGTCAACCTCCGCCTAACAAAAGGCAATGAAAACTCCACCACCTAGAAGAGGACGAAACGGTGGACATGTTCCAACCGGAAGAAACTCGAAATCCGAGATCCTCGGAGTGGCTACCATCGCCGAGAGTGGCGAAATACATGACGCAGAGATTGAGGAAAGCTCTCCAAAAGGAGGTCAGACAGAGATTGAGAGCCGAATGTCCAAGGCCAGACCTGGCGGGCAAACTCGCGGAAGCCCCGGAATTGGACCCTAAAATGTTGTTGTTCGTCTCCAAATGGAACAGAGACCCGAGGAACGGCATAGACCGCTCCTGGAGAAGCTGCCAAGAAAAACTCCTCGACCTGGCAGGTCCGCTAGCTAAAATAATGGACCTAGCCGAACGAGCCAGAGATACAGGCGAGGAGGTAGACCCAGGAGTGCTAGCGAACTGGGCCCAACGGGCCGTATGTATACTAGGAAACGCAAACTGCACGATTTCATCGGAGCGCAGGAGAGGCCTCCTCTTGAAAATCGATCGGAAACTAGGAGATCTGTCGTCATACGAAGCCGGCGAGGCAGCGCAGGGCCTATTGTTTGGAGAGACTTTCGGTAAGGAGATGGGGAGGTTCGTAGGGACCTACACCTCCCTGGAGAAAGCGCAGGCTTCGATGAAGAACATTTTCCCAGGGAGAGTTTTTGGCGGGACCGGTCGCTACAGAGGTCGCTTGACCAGTCGATACCAAGCATCCAGATTGCCTTAGTACAACAGAAATTAATACTGGGAATACAGGCAGCCTGATACCTTCTTTCCCCCAAGAGGCTGCTTCCCTAGAAGAAGACGAAGCAGAGGACAGGGAAGAGGACAAAACTTCCCCTCAAGTGAAAAACTTTGCATATCCACCAGTAGGGGGGAGGACAGCTATATTCTGGGAAAACTGGCGCTCGCTTTTCAGCGACGCTTGGGTCCTTCAAACAGTGAAAGGCATGTGTATAGAATTTACAGAAACACCCGTTCAGGACTGAGTGCCATGCCTCGTAGTCACGACGCTGACCGAAAAAGAGCTGCTAGACGCGGAACTGCAAAGCCTAGCAGAGAAATGGGCGATCGAACGATGCATAGCGCCAAGATTTGTGAGCAACATGTTCCTGGTTCACCGAAAAGACAAAGTGAGACCAGTGATAAACCTAAGGCACATGAACAGCTGGGTGGCCTACAGCCACTTCAAAATGGAAGGAATGCACCAGCTCAGAGATACGCTCAGACAGAACGACTGGCTGGCGAGGATAGATTTGAAAGATGCCTATCTTATGATTCCTGTACAGAGGGATTTCCGTCCATTCCTAGCATTCGACTGGGACGGGCAATTATGGCAGTTCGCAACGATGCCTTTCGGGCTGTCCTCAGCGCCGTGGGCATTCACGAAAGTGATGAAGCCGGTAGCCGCAGTGATCAGAGGGAAAGGAATTTGCACGATTATGTATCTAGACGACATCCTTCTGATGGCCGACAGCAGAGAGACCCTAGTCTACCAGACCGACTGGGTGGTACGCCTTCGTTAGGTTTCCTAGTGAACTGGGAGAAGTCGGAGATGGTTCCGGCGAGGAAGATAGAATTCCTGGGATTTGTTATAAACACCAGGTCGGCGACTCTGGAACTCCCAAACAAAAAGATCAAAGACATAAAGAGAGAAATAAGAGCATGTCTCAGCAAAACGAGCATATCACTCCGCACCATAGCGACAGTAGTAGGCTTACTAGCGGCATCAATACAAGCAATCTTCCCAGGGCCATTACACTACCGAGCCCTTCAGAGGCTGAAGATATGGCATCTTCAGCAAGGCCTACACTACCACCAACTGGTACTCTTAGATCAGGAATCCAGGACAGAGCTGGAATGGTGGTTAGCGAACATGGAGGCCTGGAACGGCAGAGCCATCTTCGGCGACCGCCCAGACCTGATAATAGAATCAGATGACAGCAGAGCAGGCTGGGAAGCCCGGTGCGGGGATCTCCAGACAGGAGGGAGATGGAGTGCATCGAAACTCTAATTACACATAAACTGCCTAGAGTTACTAGCCGGATCCTTTGAAATCAGGGCATTTACGAAAGGGAAAGTGAACTCCTGTATCCTGCTAAAAATGGACAACATTTCTGCAGTCAAATACATCAACCATTTAGGAGAGACAAGGTCCAAATTTCTGGCAGAAATAGCCAAGGATTTCTGGCATTCCTGCCTGGAATCAGGGATCTCGGTGGTAGCCGAATACTTACCAGGTTCGTTGAATGTAGTAGCGGACTGGAACTCCAGACATCTCTCAGACTCCAGCGACTGGATGCTGGACCGGATGATTTTTCAGAAACTGGAAAAGATCTGGGGCCCAATATACACAGATCTATTTGCGTCCAGGCTGAACGCTCAGAAATAGAGGTTCTTCAGTTGGAGATTGGACCCAGCGGCAGCCGAAGTGGACTCTTTTCTACAAGGTTAGAGGGAGCACACGCTTTACGCTTTTCCCCCATTCAAAATGATGAACAGAGTACTAGCAAAGGTACGCAGAGAGACAGCAGACCTGATAGTGGTAGCTCCGATCTGGAAATCCCAAGTATGGTTCCCAACTCTCATGGAACTATTGGTAGATTACCCGAGAATACTGCCCCAAGGTGAATACCTCCTCACAGACCCAGCTGGGTAATCTCACCCTCTGAGAGTGAAGCGGACACTGCCATTGATGGTGTGCAGGATAGCAGGAGATGCTGGAATCTCCCGGGCATTTTGTCACAAGCTGCTAGTCTCATCGCAGAGTCATGGGCTCCATCAACTCGAAGGAGCAACGACGCAGCTTGGAACAAGTGGTCGACATGGTGCAGAAGGCGAAATATTCATCCCGTTTCTGCCCCTCTAGTTGAGATCTTGAATTTCCTAGCGGAACTCCTCCAGGACGGCAAGGCATACAGAACAATAGGGGTATACAGATCTGCGATATCAGCAGGTCGCCTACCCATGGAAGGAGTACCGGTGGGAGAGAACATAGCAGTAATTCGGCTACTAAGAGGAATAAGATTCAGGAAACCACCGCAGCCGAAATATGAATCTTTATGGGACGT
Source organism: Ambystoma mexicanum (assembly GCF_040938575.1). Classification (NCBI taxonomy): domain Eukaryota; kingdom Metazoa; phylum Chordata; class Amphibia; order Caudata; family Ambystomatidae; genus Ambystoma; species Ambystoma mexicanum. The sequence goes on from NC_090927.1 coordinate 613,642,359, forward strand.
AGCAATAGTATTGAAACTATTTGTGGACTGGCCCGACAACAAGTATCTGTCCCTAGGACAGCTGTCCGAGAAACTAGCCATGCTACTATGCTTAGTGTCATGCAGGAGAGTAGCAGACGTGAGAGTCTTAGAAGTGAATAGGAGAACGTACGGGCCGGAAGGCGTGACGTTCAGCTTAGCCAGAAGAACTAAAACGGATTCTAGTACCATCACATACTCGTACATGCAGGAGCACCCGAAATGGTGCATAGCGGCATGTATAAAGGAATACGAAAATAAGACAGCCGAGATAAGACCGGCAGGGACGACTCAATTATTAATTGTGAGCAGAAAGCCGCACAGAGGAGTAGCAACAGCCACCATAGCACGGTGGGTCAGAAACATTATGAGTTTAGCAGGAGTAGACATGACAAGATTCGGGGCACACTCAGTCAGAGGAGCAATGGCCTCGAAAGCACTAGGACTAGGAGCAACATTACAAGACATCATGAAAGCTGCAGACTGGGCTAGCGATACGACATTCAGGACGTTTTACTACCGACCTATTAATACAATGGCAGGAGTAGTAGTAAGAAGCTTTGAACAAGCTTAATGCGCGCCTCTGTCTTGACATAGAATGAAGATTCCCCCTGCTAATAGCGCAGGGAGCTCTTGATTCTATTAAAGACAAGGAGGCGAGCATTAAATTCCCACCCGAATACACAATGAATGCAATGATGAAATGCATGTGGTGAAGTACTGTTAATAATTAACATGGCTATTTCTTCCAGAATAGGGTGTGTATTCCCGCCCTAACGTATACTATTTGTTTCTTATTGACTTTAGGGGATGAGCAAAAGAACAGCGGAAAGCCTGAATAAGAGCAGGTCGCCTAGAACAGCTTTGAAAGCTCATATGTGAGAGAGCAAACTGGTACAAAGCAGGAAGTTCAGCACAAGTTCAACAGTTGAGTGCGCAGTTAAAGAGAAAGGACAAGTTCAAGCAGTCAAAGAAGAGGAAGGACAGAGGAACAGGAAGGACTAGGTCACATGGCCAGAGACTAGGGGACTACAGGATTGATGGGATTTGAAGGTTGTTTAAAAAAAAAAAAAAATTGAATTGAAAGTTTACAAAGTTATATTTGTTGAAACTGCTGGAGAGTAGAGAATAAAGAAGATGAAAGCTTAATGCTCGCCTCCTTGTCTTTAATAGAATCAAGAGCTCCCTGCGCTATTAGCAGGGGGAATCTTCATTGTTTTCAATCCCATGTTCCCATCCTATTGCCCTGTGGGTGCTCTGAAACACAATTTACTTGTTGTATAAGCGCATAACAAATGCACAATAAATAAATAAAATTCAAATGTATACCACTCCCCTGACCATACCAATGACAAAGTCAGGAATTAGATATTTCTCAGCAAACCCTTCTGCAAACGGAACTCCTTATGCAACATCCATTCTATGATGCAATTTAGTGTTCCTCAAACCAGACTTTGGGCCTGATTCATTAAAAAAAAAGCTGTACAATTGTGCAAAGAGTTAGCACCGGTGCTTAGGTTCTGCTGCACAATTTTATGCTGTGATGTTGTAATTCACTGTGCTGCGATGTAGCACAAAACCCATCAGGACATGCTCAGAGCACTCCACCTAACCAGGCACAAAGTGTGGCCAGGATCCATTGTCAGATGGTGCAAAACCAGAGAACGGCTTTGGCCACTGTGGGCAGCGTATGATTGACACTAAAGCAGAGAACACCTTACAGTGCTCATATGTCATAAGTCAGTACAAGGTTTTGCAAAGTGGGTGGTCACACAAACAACATCAACATGAACAATATGCACTGTCACTGCAAACAGCACACCAAGACCATATACCACAGAAACCACAAATGCCACATATGGCACCACACCCAGCTGGTGAACGCACAACATCCAGAGGCCATGTGGATGGTGTACTTGCCATCACCCTCTGAAGTTGCCCATGTGCCAATGCACACAAGGAACATGCCATCCCGAAAATGGCCCACAAATACCATGACCCTGGCCACATCACCTCCAAAAGCACCAACTGCACACCATCATCTCAGCCATCAACCACCGTCATCTACACCAAACAGGTGTACCAACACGCCATATCCAGAAGCATTGGCACATCCAACATATTTCGTCACAACTCACTGGTATAGATGGTTCACTATCATGCCGTCAGATAGCACAGCGAGTAGAGCGCTCGCTTTGACATCACTGCAGAGCCTGCTGTCGCAGGTTCGAATCCCGGCAGGGCCAAATTCAGCCTGTCATCCTTCCGAGGTCTATAAATGAGCACCACACACTGTGGGAAATAAGCAGCGCTCAGATACCTGAGGGTTTGTAGCGCTATGTAAGTAACCAAAAAAAACAAAAGCATGGCAATGCAAACAAACCTTATGCCAAAACACCATACATCGACTATACAAATGACTGCTATTTCTACACGCCACCAGTGGTGGCTGCTATCATAGGGCGCCAGAAAGAGGAGAAGCTAAAAGAGATTCAATCAGAGAAGATGCATTTCCTTTGCCAACAGCCAATGACATTACTATATATATGCAGATCACTGGTGCAGGGTGTGTGCATGCTACTGCGCCACCTTCACATGTCTCTCTCTCCCTGGCCTAGCCCCTGATTCGTTCTTTGAGGGCGACACGAACACGGGTCACGACGCGAGCTCAGCTGCTGCCCTGCCCTTTCCAGACCACCACCAGCCCAGCAGAGACAGCCTGGTCCACGAGCTTGCTTGCCGGCGTTAAGTACCCAAAACTATTTTGTTTCTGTTTGGGCCCGGGGAGTGTAACACCTCGTGGACCCAGTCAGCACTGAATAACGTGTAGGCCAGGGCCTACACCTCTTTCAGTGTTGCTGACTGCCGTCAACTTGGGGCCTTGTGTCTGTCCCACTCCCAGGGGCATTGGTGGTAGCGGGCTCGGACCCTGGGCCCTCTATCACCAAGGTAGGGGCCGCCAGGGCCTTCCTTTACCCCCTGTCCATGGACCAAGGGCCTTGGGCCACAGACCATAATAAAGCAAGGCCCAGGCAGGCGTGCTGCTGCCCGTAGGAATCTCCAAAATGTGCCGTTTTATATTTTTAATATAAAACGGCACAAGTCACAACCCAGGGAGAGCCCTGGCAGGACGAGGGAGAGGCCCAGCATGGCTGGTGGCCAGGCCTAGCATGATGTGGGAGGGGTCACGGGCTGCGGCTGTCTGTAACCCTGCCCTGAGAGGGAGATTTCACCAGAAAAATCGGGAGAAGGCATTTTTTCCCATAGGATTTCATTCGGGATTTACTTATTTTAGATGGGAGACCGTGAAAAATAGCACTATTTTTAATTTTAAATCATGAAGATTGACATGTTTGTTCTCCTTCTCCTGTGCCTGCATCATGGGAAATCTATTTCCTTTTAGCCATGCTGAGGAGGAGGGTAGCCTCTCCACTCCAATCCCTGGGCGATCCCTTCCGTGCTGCACAGTACAGACGACCTGCTGACGGTAGGCCCAAGTTCTGAAAAGCCCCATGGGAGGGCTTGTGCTGCCTCCCCTATATGTCTCAGTCAGAGGCCCACGTCAGATCCAGGCCTCACTCCCACTGCAAAGGGGTTTAGCTGCTAGGCACTGCGGAACCGCCTTGGCGGCCCTCACTGCAGCTCACTCCTCTGCAGCTCTACCAATGCACCTCTTGGGGCCGGACTGCAAACCTGCAAAGCTCCACATCTCCCCAGACTAGGTCGGTTGGCCTATGTGGGGTTTCTAATGGTCAGGCCGATGTTCGGGGTGCAGGGACCCCACTGGAGCCTCTCCTTGGCTGGTACACCAGTGCACACAATACTCCTGCAGTCACACAGGAGCTCCGCTGCTGGTAACGGCAGGATCACCCAGCCTGTCCCTACCACCACTCACTTCTCTGCCACCCCACCCAGTGGTCAGACCCCGCCCGAGCCACTCCTACCCTGCCTCACCTCCTGCGCCACCGGTGAACTAGGTTCTCCACCAGCTGCGACATGCCCAGGCCAGCATCTTGTCGCTCTGCGGTGGGCGCCCACTCAGTCTGGCATCTGTCCTCTCGCCCCCCCCACTCCCCTGCTGCCAGGCAGGCATTGCAGCATTTGGTGATGGGGGAACCAGCAGGAAGGGAACCGCACTCTGGAGCCCGTGGATTAAGACCCTGCCATGATCCGCGTCCCAGCCATGCCCCTGGACCTGTACATTATTATATATGTTGAGGACCTTCTCATATATGTCTCCACATATTCGTACCATGTGCAGCCCTAGACGAAATAGACTGTACAGAAAGTTCATCAAATGTGTATTCCTTCAGGCACCTGTAACGTTTTCGGCTTACATTCTCTCGCCTCTGGATTTTAATGCTGCTTGCTTTTTGAGCAGCCTGCCCCACATCTGTAAAAAGCTTTCAGCGGTTCTAATGGTTGGCTAATTGTTAGGACATTACTAGTCCATTGACTGAAGGGATTCGCATTGCCTGGTCCGTTGCAGCTCAAGATGTATTTCAGAAGGTAAAGCACATTTTCTCTATTCTGCTCTGGGCCCTTTCCCTTTGTAAAGCTAGACACCGACTGTTCCAAAGAGAGCGGCAAAATGTGCCAAACTGGAGCATTATGCCCAGTTGCCACTCTGGCTGGAAGAATGCCTTTAAGGACTGGATATATCTTTGCCAAAAACAGCCACAGTGTTCTGTCAGGCCGAGAGGAAGCAATCGCAGCCTCAGTGTTACGTTCCGCCTTGCGTCCTGCTAGGCGGTGACGCAGGGCGTCCTTAATAAAAGCCCCACCCCCGCGCTCGGGAGGCAGTTCCGGGGCAGACCATCCAAGCGTATGTGTGTGTGTCATTGCGGTTCCCGCTGGAGCTGCGCCACAGGCCGTGCGGCCTACTCCAGCTACGCCAGCCCCCGCGCGCTCATGCTGCGGGCTGGAACTTAACAATGGCGACGAGGTGGAGTGAATACTAACACGCGCTCTGTGTTTGACAGCATATAGATGGCCCGCAGCCATTGCAGCGAAATTTTTGGACACCCGGTGGGGGGGGGATCGCACATGTGACCCCCCCACCCCAAAAAAAAAAATCTTTTTTTTTCTTTCACCTTTGCCCTCTACTCTCCTGCTGGGCATTGTGGAGCCATCTGGAATCTGGCCTCCCACACTAGAGGGCAGCAACACGAACTGGCATCAAAACAACGTGGAAGCACCAGTTCCTGAACTTTCCTTCACAGTGTCTGGAAACCGCAGCACTTCCAGGGAAGGCCCAACTTCACGGCGCTGGTGGTCGCCCGAAGAGCTCACGCCAACACTGACCAGGTACACGTCAACATGGCGGCCGGTACGTCCACCCCTGGGCCCACCACGCCGTCCAGAATTGCGGCAAACCTGTCGATGACATCACTACAGCCTCGCACACAAGGAGGTTCGTCGACACTGGTCCAGCCTTTTGACCCCTTCACGGACCCATCATCAAGTGGACCCAGATGGCAGCTGTGGATCCAGAAATTCGAGATGGCGATGGAGTGCAAAGATATAACGTCGGCCAGGAAGATGAAGGCACACCTACTGCTCAGTGTGGGTGACGAGGTACTGCGCATCTTCAACTCCTTGAATGTTGACGATGGCCAAGATGCATACCAAAGCGCAAAAGATGCCCTCACGGCTCATTTTCTCCCTCAACTAAACCCGGATTATGAGACATTTATCTTCTGCACCACTATACAGGCAGCGGACGAAACACTTGATGCCTATCACACTCAGTTGAGAAGATTGGCCATGTCCTTCGAGTTCACAAATGTTGAGAGGGAGATCAGGAGGCAAATTATCAACGGCATACACTCAGAAAAACTAAGATGACTGATACTCAGCGAGAAAGGTATTCCCCTACAACAGATCCTTGAACTTGGACGACAAAGGGAACTAGCTCACACCAGAGCGGCCAACATGGAGGCCATGCTACACAGATTGCAACCTGCTCTCAACACAGCCATGGTGGCCCAGATCACCAACAGACAATCCTCGAGGGACGACTACAGTGGGGGCTATGGCCAAAACAGGTGGAAACCTTCCTGGGCCCACAGAGTGCGGCTGGTGTGGCGGCCCACGACATGGCCGCCGCGACTGTCCCGCACAAGGCACCACATGTGGAGCATGCAGCAGGAAGGATCATTATGCAAAGGTATGCAGATCAGCGGGCACCTCCACGCAGCCCCCACAGAACCTTCCGGAGAAGAACGCGACCAAGAAAAAGAAGCAAGCCAGTGCAAGGAGGGTCGCAGTGGCCAACTCTTCCACGGAGGAAGAAGGGGATGATGTCTCGGCAATGCAGCAGGATCCCAGTAAGGACAACGATAGGAAAGGGAGGAAGGTATACCTGGTGTCTGCATTAAGCCAAGGTCAAGAACCACAAAGAAAATTTGTCCGAAGGCGCAAGTGCATGGTCACCGTCCAAAACCAGCGCATTCTCATGACCATTGACACAGGCGCCTCGGTGAATGTCATGCCCACAAGCATATTCCAGACTCTAAACCCTCAACCAGATCTGAAAAGCACAGACACGCTGTTGTATGCATACAGCAGCCGGAAGCTCCTACCAGTTATTGGCAGGTTCCGCACTACGCTGGAACACGGTGAAAACAGACTATGGTCAAAAGTCTATGTCGTGAAGGCAGGAATTGAAAGCCTCCTGAGTGGGGACGCAGCAGAAGATCTGGGAGTGGTCAAATTCATCTGCCATCTCGATGAAGCCGAGGAGGTGGAGAAGATGTTGAGTCAATACCCCAAGTTGCAAGATGGAATAGGCTGCTTGAAAGGCAAAACCATCAGACTGCACATTGATGAAACAGTACAGCCGAAAGTCGTAAGGCATCGGAGAACACCATTCCACATGAGAGAACAAGTGGAGCAGGAACTCAAGGCACTGGAAGAAGCCGGCATCATAGAGGAGGTCACAGGGCCCACACCATGGGTCTCTCCAATGGTTGTAACGCGAAAGCCTAAACAGCCCGGAAAAGTCCGGATTTGTATAGACATGCGTCTCCCTAACACTGCCATTAAAAGAGAACGCCACATCACACCAACGATCGACAAAATCGTGGCTGACCTCACAGGGTCTTTGTAACACTCACCTGATTCCCTCGGAGGCGCGGGTCTTGACTGGGCGGTGAAACCGTCTTAAGCGTTAGGCGTAGGATTCGTTTGGCTCCCGGATTAGGCCCCTTCTTCACTGAAAATTTGACCCGAAGGGTGAGGTGTCTGCAAGTAGAAAATCTAGGTATTAGTGGCTGGAAGGTTGGGAGAAGTTCCAAGCCCCTCTCTCCCTCTCTCCCCGTGGTACTGGGTGGTAGTCGCGCTCACCTTAAATAGGTGAATGCCGGGCTCTCCATCCTGCGTCTTGTGCAGGGGCGCTGGGTCCAGTTACTTCACTGGATTCGAGTACAGCCTCTTGATTGCAGAGGGTGATTTGAGAGCGATGCCGCCGTTTGCTGCACGAGCGTGACTTGTAAGTATTAAAGTTCTTTTTAGATTGCTCTCTTTTAATGTCTATGTCTTTTTCCTTTTCAGTTGCTGCCGGTGCCAAAGAAGATGCCCTCCCGGTTCGTGGCAATGAACGAAGCAAGAAGATGGAGAATGGGATGGCACGTAAGAAGAAAGGCTGCTCTAGGGCTGTAGAATGCACCTTAATGTCTCTTTTTGTCTTTACAGGTGATGGAATGCGGCGCGAGCAGAGTTGGGGCTAGCGTAACGCAGGTAAGTCGTTTTGCAACTAAGCGTTAGTAACCAATGTTCTTTGTCTTTGCAGGCCCGATGCCGGACGAGAAATGCAGAAAAAAAGCCTTGGATGCTGCCGATGGATCTGGTAAGTTGAAGCGCCAACCTTGCTTTTGCCTAACCTGTGCCTTTTGTTTTTGCAGGAGTTGCTGAGGACTGCAGATTGGTTCCAGCAGGTAATTTTCTTATTCACAGGATCCGGAGCTGAATATTCCCTGGAGCTGACACGGTGAGCGTCCTGCTGCAGATGCAGAATAACGCGAAGCACGTTGCACCAATCGGGTGTGGTTTAAATAGCCCACAGGAGTGCTTAGGTGTCTCCTTCCACAGCCTCGCCCAGGAAAAAAGAGTTCCTGCTTCCAGAAGGGTTCCAGCATCAAAGATCCAGGAAGTGGTGCCTGCCCCACCCAGAAGAAAAAGTAGTCCCTGCCAGAAGAGAATGAAACATCATTCTGCTGGTAAGTAAGCAGCATGGTCTGCTGCAGGTAGGTCCACCCAAGCACTTTCACACTTGTTATGAGCCCGGCGCTTCCTGTCCCGGGACTGGTCCATTTTATGAGCCTGGCACCACCGGTGCCAGGACAGGGTCCAAAAGGTCCCCATTGGGACTGGCTGGCGCCGATGGTATATGTTATGAGCCTGCTTCCAAGGGTGTTGGGTTGGTCCTGACTCCTTGGAAGCAGTGGTCATGACAGTCTTGTGTATTCTCAAAAGTTGATCTGAAGGCGGGGTATCACCAACTCAAACTCCACAGAGACTCTCGCTACATCACAACATTCTCGACGCATTTGGGGTTGCGGAGATACAAACGCCTGAGTTTCGGGATATCGTCCGCTGCTGAGGTATTCCAGCAAACCATCCAAGAGGTCATCAGGGGTATCCCTGGTGTCCTCAACGTAAGCAACAACATTCTGATTCACGCCCCCAACAAGAAAGAGCATATCAAGAGGTTTCAAACTCTACTGGGCAGACTACAAGAAGCTGGGCTTACCATACACAGGGAGAAGTGTGAGTTCCTCAGATCTGAAATCACTTTCTTTGGTTACAAGTTCGGCAGCACGGGCATCTCCCCTGATCCCCAGAAGGTTGCAGACATTCAGGCTACAAGCCCACCGATGCCCCCCACAGAAGTACGCAGCTTCCTAGGCATGGCTACCTACTGCGGGAGGTTTATCCGAAACCTGGCCACCCTGGATGAGCCATTACGGGAACTGACGAAAGCAAACATCAAGTGGGACTGGGGGCAGAAGTGCCAAGACTCGTTCGAAAGCATCAAAGAATCCCTGTCCGTCGACACCAAAATGGCATATTATAACACCGAGCTGCCCACAGAAATGTTCGTGGATGCAAGCCCCGTCGGGCTCGGAGCCATCCTAATGCAGGTAACGAAGGAAGGGGAGAAAAGGCCGATAGCATACGCCTCAAGAGCCCTCATGGAAACCGAACAGAGGTACTCCCACATTGAAAAGGGGGCCATTGCCGTGCTGTGGGGGTGCAGGCACTTTCATCTCTACTTATATGGGCGTCGGTTCACGACAATCACTGACCATAAACCCCTACTACCCATTTTTATGGGAACGTCATCACACCCTCCGGCACGAATCACCAAATGGCTACTACATCTTCAGCAATACGATTTTGATCTTATCTACCAACCAGTCAGTGGAAACCCTGCGGATTTTCTCTCGAGGCATCCGCGAGTGGCAACCCAACAAGAAATCCAAGTGGCCGAAGAGACTGAGGAACACATATGCCAAGTGGTACGCACAATGAGGCCAAAGGCTGTGAGCATCGGGGACATCGAGTCAGAAACTCACAAGGATCCTTGTTGCAACTTAGTGAAAGATGCCATTATCTCAGGTGACTGGAAGACTTTCATGAGACACACACACAACAGAACAGCGGAAGCGAAAGGGTTTCTGTCCGGCATGTTCACCGTCCAGCAAGATTTGTCGATCACAGAAGGCGGATTGATACTAAGAGGAAACCGTATCGTAATCCCTCTCAGAATACAAGACAGGATAGTGGCCCTAGCGCATGAAGGACACCAAGGACGGGCAAGGACAAAAGCCCGCATAAGGCACAGGGTATGGTTTCCCCAGTTCGAGGAGCGGGTCGAGACGCTCATTAGCACGTGCCTATCCTGTCAGATAACGGGGGCCCCGCCAGAACCGGAACCAATTCTATCGGCAGAACGCGGCCGCTCTCGTTGGGAGGCCATCAGCATTGACTTCTGTAAGCTACGAGAAGGCCTCCACCTTTTGGTGGCCGTTGATGACCACTCCCGATATCCTGAAGTTGAAATAGTCGAATCCACAGCAGCAGAAGTGGTCATTCCGGCCATAGAGAAAATGTTCGCAACTCACGGACTACCTACCTCCATCAAAAGTGACAATGGGCCACCGTTTACAGGGGAGGAATTCAAAAACTATCTGCAGGACCTCAATATAAAGTATCATCACATCATGCCGAGATGGCCCCAGGCAAACGGGGATGTAGAACGATTCATGAGAACAATTAACAAGGTGCTAAGGGTATCCAAAGCGAACGCCAGCCCATGGAAGGATGACCTCTACCGTTTCCTCCGGAACTATCGGGTCACCCCTCACAGCACAACCGGCATACCGCCGGCAGACCTCATGTTTGGCACAGTCATCAGATCCTCGATTCTGCATCAACCAAGTAGGACCCCGGACGTGGTCAACGAAGAACACACGGAAATGAGGAGAAGGAGTGCCAATGCCCACATGAGTGGCAAGAGGAGAGTGAGGCCGTCCCATCATCAAGTGGGGGACCAAGTAGTCATGCTACGCAACCCCACCAAGTCAAAACTCGATACCAGATACGAGGAACTTCCATGGACCGTCAGTGACCGGCACGGAACCATGGTGACTGTGACACGAGGACGCCGTCAAGTGACGAGGAATTCGTCGTGGTTCAAGGCGGTGCCACGCAACCTGTGGACTGACAGTGAGTGCCACCGGGATGACGAGGACGCTCAGCCCAGCGAAGAAGAGCCTGGGTCCATCCCGGATGAGACAGGAGTGGGGTATGGAACTTGGGAACAGCTGGATGCACCCGGCCTCGAGGACCCGAACAGTGAAGGTGAGCCAGATCATGAGCCGGGGGGTGTAGTCCCCGAGAAGGGCGATACGGTCTGAGAACTGCTAAATGACTATGTGTGGTAGTTAATGCACCCGGACCACGAACAATAATGGCAGGATAGTTATTTGTTAAAAACGTGAACAGTTGTTGAACTTCCAGTTGATGGCATTTAGTGTTATGTTTGTTTGTTTTATAATAAAGGAGGAATGTTACGTTCCGCCCTGCGTCCCGCTACGCGGTGACGCAGGGCGTCCTTAATAAAAGCCCCGCCCCCGCACTCGGGAGCCAGTTCCGGGGTAGACCATCCAAGCGTGTGTGTGGGTTTCATTGCGGCTCCCGCTGGAGCTGCGCCACAGGCCGTGCGGCCTACTCCAGCTACGCCAGACCCCGCGCGCGCATGCCGCGGGCTGGAACTTAACACTCGGCTCCCCACTCCCCCAGACCAGCTTCCCATTCTGGGAACTTTTCATATGTACATGTGTGTTAATGACAGGCAGTGAACTGGAGATGAAGAGCCCCCAAACACAGGCCGATCTCTTCAGCACATCAAAAGGCGCACAAAGGTGGCCGTAAAAAAATCTGCGATGGCTGAGCCCTCACTTTTGTGAGCTGAATTAGTTCTGCGTGCAATGAAACTGATCTTTTCTCCCGGCCAGGGCAAGTCTGGTGAGTTTGCTGTGAGCCATCATTAGCACAAGAGGCATTTGTGAAGATAATTGACTGACATGGATACTGCTGCCTTTCACAACAGTGGCAAGGGCCTGCGCGCACTTTAAGAGTTGTATGTCCCACTTTTTTTTATACTTTTCCACACGTTTCTGAGTAATAATGAAATTCGCTCCTCCAGAAAAGAAAACTGCGTAGTGAAAAAATGTGCACTTATTGGCTGGTGGAGCTTTCGCATTTCCAGTGACTGGCCAATTTATACGATGTAACATTGCACAAGCCAGTTGGTGTAAAAGGCAGTTACGAATTGCCTAGTTGTTTGGCAGAAGCAGTTTATGTAAAATGGCCCCTGGCAGGGGTGTTGCTAGGTCTGGAAAAGATCTGGGGCTATGCTAATGTCGGGACTGTCTCATGGCTAGCTAGCCTTTTTGGTTACAGCCCCTGGGCTTCCCTTCTACCTGGTGCTACAACCAAAAATCCCAGGACTATAGCACCCCCCCCCCAGCAATGCCTTTGGATAGCAGAAGGAGAGAGCTGTTGAAACACATATGTACCGAGTGTGGGCAATTATGCACTGATATTTTGCAAACAGTGGTTGAAATGGGTGGGAGAGGTTGGAAGTCGTGCTCCTCTACTCATTTAAATAAGTTTGACTGTTCCTATACTTTTATTTTTAAAAGAACCCATTCCGAAATAGTTTCGTTTTAAAATAAAAGTGTGGGAAGAAGTTGAAAGTTGCACTTCATTGCACTGCACTGAACATTCCCTTAAACAGAAGGTGGGTTTGTTTCAGGGTTTGAATTGGCACTGGGAGGGGCGTGACAATGGGGTTTACTGGGAGGGGTGTGTGGGGGGCAACCAGAAGGGAACATAGTCACACTACTTCTTTTCGTACACTTCGACCACTGGTTGCAAAGAGCGTTTTGCAGGACCAGTACAAAAGGTAATGGTTGCCAACATTGCAAGTGACATTTTTCACTGGCCTGGCTGCACAAAAATGGCCGGCACCTGTGCAATGTATGTGCCCTAGCCATCCATCTTTAATCTGACATCAGTGTATCTTGGGGCCGCTTCTTCAAGGGCCTTGCAGTGAAAATCACAGTTCATGAAACTATAAGAAAGCCAAACCCTGCTGGCCGGATCAGAGAAAAGTTGCAGGAGCGCAAATGCACTTTGCACATGACACTAGGGGCATGCTTCATGGAAGTGTTTTATAATGGCGCAAACCCATAGGAAAACGTTAAAACGTTCCATGAATCAGGCCCTTGATGTCTGATTTACAAAACCCTTTTTCCAATGGCGCAATCCGAATGATAAATGCTAGATAGAAGCTTACACCGTATGCACAAGGCCAAAATGTTGGCTTTGTCAATGCTTGTGTTTGACCAGGATCTCAGTGGCTTCGCCAATGCTGTTTTTAACAGGACTTCAGCGAAGATAATGCAGAGTGCTTATAAATCGGTGCCTGAAGGGCTGCAGCAATTTAATTTTGGAATGTGAGCTCCGCCAAGCGCACTTTTAAAGCCCCAGAATGAAAACATTACAAAAACGTATATATTGCAGCGTTATACAACTGATGACTGGCACATGGTGGTAGTTGCTGGTACTTTCTTTACACATTGTACTAATGATTATTCTGGTGCATCCTCAATGTTACAAGCAGTTAACTCTCTCTCCTTCATGTGTGAAAACCATTTTAATACTACTCTGAGCCTATGTTGCCCTTTCTCTGATCAGTCTCTCGCTTTCTCTTTACAGACCATCAGCAACACCTTACATGAACAAATCCAACCAGTCCAGGGTAATTGTGAAACTCAAAACATCGGATTTCAACCTCCACAGTGCCCCTTCCGGGATTTGGATTTTCCATAGCCTGCAAAGGAGTTCATTGCAGTGACCATTCTCCAGAACGACAAGGCAGGTGAGCTAGCATGAGTCTTTTGTAGGGTTTGGTGCTCAGAGCACTCCAACTTGTGTTCATCTGTAGTAAAGAAGGCACTGAAGGCACACAGCTATCTTGTTTATTTTTTTTTTTTTAAAGAAGCCCATGTTTGTGGCGATCAATGAGGTGGGGGAAAATCTGATGAACAGTACAGACTACAGAATGGCATCTATGACTAGCTGAGAGGGTGGCATGTGAAAATGGAAAGTCATACATATAATGCAAAAAGGCCTGCTTATGGTTCAACAGAAGCAAACCTGTCCATTTGGAAACTGTTTTTCGAAAGATAGGATTGGGTGGTGGTTCCCACTTACCTCATGATGTCCTGGTATCTTCCAGTTTCAAACATCATAATACCTTCTTTCTAACCTTCACCATTGCTCCCACAGTGCTTGGGAGGGTTGGGGTCGTGTGATGCAATCAGAAAAATCTCCCCACATTGTAAATAATGTATTTTTAGAACAGTATTAACAGAACAAACTTGCCCCATTTCTTCCATAAGTACTCATTTGCCAAACAAGCTACAATACGTAATGTGTGGCTGGTGTCACATTTGCTAATGGGCATGTGTGTTAACTCATGCATAGATAACATTGCAAATTATACTCAACTGTACTGGTCGATGATAAGTACAGCAGAGTTGTGTATAATTGCAGATGTTATCTGTGTCTAGTACCGACAAATTATACGTATGTGTTATGAAAAAGCATACCTAACAATGGGCCTCATTAAGAGTCCGGTGGTTAACCGCGGCGGTAAAACCGCCTGGTTACCGCTGGACTCATATTACCATTCCGCCTCCGTGACTCCCGGAATTACCAGGGCATTACAGCCCCGGTGTCCCGGGAGTCACGGAGGCGGAATGATGTAAATCCCCATTCCCATTGAGTCCTGTAGGACTCAATGGGAATGGGGAAGTGGAAACCCCGGCACCATCTCGTGATGGTGCTGGTGTTTCCACGTCCGACTGCAGGCGGGTGGTGTTCAACCCGCCAGGTCAGACCCTGCGGGAAGTTCACCTTCCGCCTGCAGGGGTCGGGATCGGGCGGTCCGGAATTAACAGTGGCGGCGGGTTTACCGCCACTGTTAATTCCGGACCGCCTGACCAGTAATGAGGCCCAATGACTACATGATCCCATATACATATACATGTACATAATCATTTTGCTTATTAACAGGTGTCACTCTTGCCGCAAATTAATTCAGTGGACCAATTTCTCTCAAAACCATTTTCCGGTCTCGCACACAGTGAAAAACTGGAGGTGCAAAGACTAGGGCCTTATCGGCCAGATTTAAAAATTGAACAGTCCGCAAAAGATTGGGGAAAGGCTTACACACGCACATTTTCAATGGTGTGGTGTGAAAAGAAGATATGGCTCACTGGTAGCATTGCTAAGCGGTCTTTGTTCTGCTTCCCTTCCCTGCTGTTTGGAGGTGAAATGGCCTGGACAAAAACCAGAGTCACTGACTTAAAGCATTTGTCAGAAAAAGCAAGAGACATGAATCATACAAATCTCATATTGAGAATATATTACAGCTGCGCATGTTGGGAAGTGTGAACATTGCAACACAGTTGGATGATGCCTATCGCCAGAGTGTGATGAAGCATAATGAGGATGTAGATAAAAACCGATATATCTTGTCAAAGTTAATCGACTGTGTGCGTTTTTGTGGTGCATTTGAATTGGCTTTACGTGGCCATGATGAAAATGAAGATTCTTTGAATCCTGGTGTATTTAGAGGCCTGGTGGATTTTGTATCCAGCATAGACAGTGCAATGGAACTATATTTAAAAAATGCAACAGTATTAAGGGAACTTCAAAAACAATTCAGAATGAGCTGCTGGACTGCAT
Source organism: Ambystoma mexicanum (assembly GCF_040938575.1). NCBI lineage: Eukaryota > Metazoa > Chordata > Amphibia > Caudata > Ambystomatidae > Ambystoma > Ambystoma mexicanum. The sequence continues at coordinate 613,657,704 of NC_090927.1, forward strand.
GCTGACGGTCAGCAGAGAGATCACTGTAGGGCAGTTAAAATGCACAGATTATGTGGCTATTCAGGCAGACGATAAAACTGATGTGTGCACTAAGACTCAGTCTGTGCTAGTCTATCGCTACATTGATGAATGATACAGAATTGTTGAAAGGTATTATGGATTTACTCATCTGAAAGACTCTAGTGGGCAGACCATTGCTACTGCCATAATGGAATAATTGGACAAAGTGTTCCCTGAAGATTGCCACAAAAAAAAGTAATTGTGCAAACATATGATGGTGCAAGTGTAATGAGGGGGGTGGCTGGTGGAGTCCAAAAGAAAGTAGCTGAAGTGTATCCAAATGCACATTATGTACATTGCTATGCACATCAGCTTAACCTCATCATTGGATAAGCTGTTTCCAAAATCTCAGAAGCTCAAAACAAACGTAATATGAAGGACGAGATAGCTTGTCCTTGGCACTTAAGGGGTTATAAAATAAAGCTTCAAAAACCTTTATTTTTTTCAGTTCTCTCTCTTTGAACCCTTGTGAGTGCGACTGTGGCGCACAGCGTGTGTCAGTTTTGGTTATGATTGCAAGTAAAACCGAAACCCCCCAGAAATTTACAATTTTGGTAAGCTAAACTGATTAGGCCTTTTTATATGTTCTTAAAGTACTTTCCTTAGAGTTTAATCTGAGCTCATGAAGCATATACATGTGGCAATAAACATGCCTCTTCCTTACTTTAGTTTCCCTTATGTGCATGCATTGTGAGGTTGTATATGTATTTTTTCTACTAACACAAGTGTGTGGTAAGTTTTCAATTGTTGCCTATTTATTCCATGTTTAATATTGCGATGCAAAGCAATTAAAGCTGCAAAGTCCTCCATTTTAGGGGGCTGTGTGGCTGAGGACTGCTACAAACACTTGGGTGAAGAGAATGCCACAAAAACAGCTACCCGCCTACACACGTGCTAGGTGTGACTGGTTGCAAAATGTGCTACCTTTCATGTGGGTTGAATAATTACGACAGAAGTAATAGAGATATACATCTTTTAATTTATAGAAAACACTGAATAAGATTTATATTAAAAAAGAGACAAAAATGCATTTTGTTTGTACATAACTTCACATAAGAAACATATAATGGAAATCAATATTTTTAACCAAAAACAATTTTTTTGAACTTAACACAATCATCGTGTACTAGTGATGTTGTGAGGTTAGTAAAAGTGTGAGGTGAACATTTTGTTGTTGAATGAAACCTCGGAAAACAATTTATTTGTCCTTGACTCTGTCAACACCAGAGTGTGTTTCTGGGTCCTAGCGGATAATAATGAAACAAAAGAAACAGGCTCTGTAGCTGGTTTTTAAAGATGCTATCAGGCGTGTGCTGGACCCGTCTTCAGGACTTTGTATGCAAATGGACACCAGAGAGTGTGTTTCTGGGTCCTAGCGGAAATTATATAAACAAAAGAAACAGGCTCTGTAGCTGGTTTTTAAAGATGCTATCAGGCGTGTGCTGGACCCGTCTTCAGAACTTTGTATGCAAATGTTCAAAATTGGATGTCAAAAATGGGTCATTGGTTGATTCCCTTCACAAATGGCAATCTAAAAACCAAAACAAAAACAGCCGTATTGGTAACAGGATAATAATACAACAGGAGTGTAGTATCTCTATTGGTGGGCACAAGCAACTGGTTCAACTAACCTTTTAATAGCTTGATTGACGTATGTGGCCTTGAATTGGATATGAATGTGGACGAAAATCAATGGTCCAAACTGTGATTCTTCACAATCATTAGAACTGAAAGAAACAAATAAACTTTGAAGATATTTGTTTACAATTTTTTGACTTAATTCATTGTATGCAGAATGTTAATTTATCTATACATTCTCTATTTGTCATATGGAAAACCTCAACGGAGGGGCAGAGAAAACATCTTTGATTTGAACAAAATATCGACTGTCTCAATTGGCACAACTGCTGTCTGAAACTGCATCATCTAGGGTACATTTTAACCATGTCGTTTTTTAAGTGAATGCATACCTTTCAAACCGAGCGAAATGTGCTTGTATTCAGCTTCAGTGGACCGCAGGCACGGTTTTACGTGTCCTGTCCCGTCGTATCTGAGTGTGGTGGTCGCCTGATCTTTTAATGTAAATACAGAGGTATAACAACCCGTAGTTGTAAAAAAGGGGCTGTCTATCAAAGTTTACACTGTAAAAACCTTTGTACGGGGCGAAGCGCTCTAACTCTTGAACGCTCTTAGTGCTTGGCTGGAGTCCCATCCGGTGACTGCCGAGTATCTGCGCACTCGCGTGTCGAGATACTAGACCCACGTTGTCATGAAAAAAGGTTAAGAGCGTCCGCCATCTTGGAATAAGAAATGGCAGGCGCAACCAACCAAACAAAGGCTGGCATGCTGATGCATTATGTCTGCCATATTAAGACCAACAAAATTTGTTCGAGGCACGAAGGAAAGGGCGACTTAGTTGTCATCTGTAGTTTGTTATCATTTACCAATTTACTGAATAGATGGTGAAAGGCTGACTGGCATCTATGCATCTTTTGTTCCAATGGATGATTAAATTAACTGTTGCAAACATATCGCAACATTTCCATATAGCAAGTGAAGTTGTTAAAAAAGCAAAAATATTCAGACATATGGCGAATGTTTATTTTGCTTAACATGTAGTGGTAAATACAAATATCTTAAGCCTGAGGCATATACAAAAATGATAGTTCCTTACTTGTGTAAAAAAAGACTCCATTTGATTCCTATGTTAAGTCCGGATTGAACAGTGTCCAGATTATAAATCCATTTCTGCTCAAGCTGTCTTAACCTGCGATCACGATCCCCTCCTCGGGGGTGTGCTGGCACTGTTTGGATGATGTACCATTCAATATCTTCAATGGTGTGTTTTGCTTTAGCGAAGTGAGCTACTAAAGGTTTGCCAGGTACTAAGTTCTTCACACATGACCGATGTTCGCAGATTCTCTGCTTTACCGGTATCTTTGTCTTCCCAATATATATTAGCTTGCATGGGCATATGATAGCATAAATTGACCATGGTGTTTTGCAATTGGTGAAGGCTTTTAGGTGCCAAATGAGACCTTTTAAGTTGATGGTTTTCACATTCTTTGTCAAGCGACATACTGAACAGTTACCACATTTAAAATGACCGCTCACTGGTGGCAGATGCCAGAGTGTTGTTTGCTGTGAAGCAGGAGTTGTTTTTGACACTTGGTAGGTGTGTACCAATTTGTCACGTAAGTTTGGCATACGCTTAAAAGCAAAGCGTGGTTTTTTCATGGAAAAGTCTTCAGTTTGAATAAGGGACCAGTTTTTCAAGAGGCAACAACGAAGGTCATTGCTAATCGGGGAAAACGTAGAGACACATGTGATTTTGTCCTCTTGAACTTTGTGCCGTTTTTCCAAACATTGGTTTCTATTCGTATTGCGTGCCCTTTTTAATGATCGCTGAATAATGTGGGATGGATTTCCTCGTTCTTTTAGTTTTTGCGACAAATGATTGCTGTGGAAGTCAAAATCTTCCTTTGTTGAACAATTATGCCTAATGCGCAGGAATTGGCCGAATGGAAGGTTTTCACGTAGTGATTGCGGATGGAAACTTTTAAGTGACAGCAGTGTGTTTTTGTCTGTTGGCTTCTTATATAGGGTCGTGATTAATGTGCCTTGAGGTGTTTTGTGAATCTCTAAGTCTAAAAAGGCTATTTTTTGACGGTCTAGATTCATAGTGAACTTTATGCATGGATTTTGTGAATTTAACCACGCAAGGAATTCTGTCAAAATTATTTCACTTCCATGCCATAGAAGGAACACATCATCTATATAACGATGCCAGGCTTTGATGTTTAATTTAAAAGGATTGTTTTTATGGTACACAGATGTAAATTCTAAGTTGTCCATGAACACATTCGCTAAATCGGGAGCAAAGGTAGCACCCATGCTCGTTCCGTGTAGCTGTTGGTAAAATCAATCTTCCACCATGAAAAAGTTATTGACCAATGCTATACTGATGCATTCGCAAATGAACTCGGAAGGAACTGTCAGATCTTCTCTGGTTTCAAGATATGAGTGGATAACGTGAATACATTGCAATTGGGGAATGCTGGTGTATAGCAATTATAAATCCAATGTGACTAAAATAGCATTTGATTCAGTGGCGAGTTTGTTAATGATCTTAATCATACTAGTAGTGTCCTGAACGTACAACCTCATTTTCAATACAAAAGGTCTAAGGAAAGAGTCTGTATAAATTGAAAGAGGTTCGAGTTGTGAACCAATAGCAGCTACTATGGGGCGTCCTGGTGAATGACTGGCGTCTTTGTGTATCTTTGGCAAACAATATAAAGCTGGAATGGTGTGCTGGCTTGTTGTGAGAAAAGCTTTTTCTTCCTCATCTATCCAGCCTTCATGTAATGCATGAGACAAAAGGCTGCTGATTTCTTCCCGTATGGCATTGGTGGGATTTCCCAGGAGCTGTCTGGAAAACTTTTTATTTTCCAATTGTTTGTGGACTTCATTTTTGTACTGTTGAGTATCCCATAAAACTACGCCACCACCTTTGTCCGCAGGCTTGATAACGAATAAATCATTATTCTCTAAGTCAGTGAGAGCTGATTTTTCCTCCTTTGATAGATTGTTGATACATCTATTTTTTGTTTTGATGAGTGTTCTCATCTCTCGGAGTACTTTATTCTCAAAGCTTATGATTTCAGGTGAAACCATCGATGTCAATGGTGTAAAAGAGGATGGTGGTTTGAGGCCTGTGGCACTGGACATATTCTGCATTATAGGGTCTTTATCAGGAAAAAAGAATTTTAGTCTTACAATGCGAAAAAAGTTACACATCTCAATTTCTGTTTTAAACAGATCGGCACTGTTGCTAGGCACGAATGATAAGCCTTTACTTAAAAGGCTAATTTCAATCGGAGTCAGAGTGTGCTGGCTCAAATTGAAGATGGGAATCCCCAACTTTGGGGTCACCAAGGTTGGGGGGGTGGTTGCCACTGGCGGGTACGCATCCCGTGGTTGCCCGGTTGTCGCATTTCGCCTCTCTTCACCCGTCCTTGAAAAAACTGGCCTCATGAAGAATTGCCTCCTCTGTTATTGGGAGCATTATTCACAGAGTCTGAATCACTGCTGTTACTGGAATTTGAAAAAGAAACACATTTTCTATGTTCTCTTGGCCAATTAGGGCCTCGTGAGTGACCTTGATTAGCATTCATTGATTGCTAAAACCCAGGAACTAGATATGGGTAAGTAATCTCTTCTTTGTAGTTTTGTATGTCTTTTTTGAGTTTCCAATTTTTTTTGTCTAAGGTGAATGTTTTAAATTTCACCATTTCCTCTTGTAATTTTTCAAGCAGTGATTTAGTCTCTGGAATGATAGATTCATCTAGAATCTTTTTTTGTAGGATGGCTAGATCTTTCTTTTGTTGTTTTGCCTCCTCTTCTGCTGTGGAAATGACTAGAATAACCCAGTCCCTTGAGAGTTTGTTGGCCAACCCACCGAAACCAACCATGAACTTCGGGTTATCTAAGAAAACCCGAGGGATGTTTTTTACCTGAAGGCCCTCTGGAATCACTCCCGCCTTTAAGTACTCAACCATAAGTTGGCCATGAGACTCAGTTCTAATGAGTTTCTTTTTCTTTTGTGTTAACAGGTCTAAATCATTGGTGGTTGGGGGCGGCGCAGTAGTTGCACTGGGTGTGGGTGCATCTAGCATCGACGGTAGGTAAAAAAGAAATGTATATTCGGCATCGGAAAATGATAAAATATTTACATTCTCCATTCTCAATTACTTAGAGCTCAACCAACCAAAGGGTTTGTCCAATCTAGTGATGCAAAGCAATTAGAGCTGCAAAGTCCTCTTTTTTAGGGGGCTGTGTGGCTGAGGACTGCTACAAACACATGGGTGAAGAGAATGCCAAAAAACAGCTACCAGCCTACACACGTGCTAGATGTGACTGGTTGCAAAATGTGCTACCTTTCATGTGGGTTGAATAATTACGACAGAAGTAATAGAGATATACATCTTTTAATTTATAGAAAACACTGAATAAGATTTATATTAAAAAAGAGACAAAAATGCATTTTGTTTGTACATAACTTCACATAAGAAACATATAATGGAAATCAATATTTTTAACCAAAAACAATTTTTTTGAACTTAACACAATCATCGTGTACTAGTGATGTTGTGAGGTTAGTAAAAGTGTGAGGTGAACATTTTGTTGTTGAATGAAACCTCGGAAAACAATTTGTTTGTCCTTGACTCTGTCAACACCAGAGTGTGTTTCTGGGTCCTAGCGGAAATTAATGAAACAAAAGAAACAGGCTCTGTAGCTGGTTTTTAAAGATGCTATCAGGCGTGTGCTGGACCCGTCTTCAGGAATTTGTATGCAAATGGACACCAGAGAGTGTGTTTCTGGGTACTAGCGGAAATTATATAAACAAAAGAAACAGGCTCTGTAGCTGGTTTTTAAAGATGCTATCAGGCGTGTGCTGGACCCGTCTTCAGAACTTTGTATGCAAATGTTCAAAATTGGATGTCAAAAATGGGTCATTGGTTGATTCCCTTCACAAATGGCAATCTAAAAACCAAAACAAAAACAGCCGTATTGGTAACAGGATAATAATACAACAGGAGTGTAGTATCTCTATTGGTGGGCACAAGCAACTGGTTCAACTAACCTTTTAATAGCTTGATTGACGTATGTGGCCTTGAATTGGATATGAATGTGGACGAAAATCAATGGTCCAAACTGTGATTCTTCACAATCATTAGAACTGAAAGAAACAAATAAACTTTGAAGATATTTGTTTACAATTTTTTGACTTAATTCATTGTATGCAGAATGTTAATTTATCTATACATTCTCTATTTGTCATATGGAAAACCTCAACGGAGGGGCAGCGAAAACATCTTTGATTTGAACAAAATATCGAGTGTCTCAATTGGCACAACTGCAGTCTGAAACTGCATCATCTAGGGTACATTTTAACCATGTCGTTTTTTAAGTGAATGCATACCTTTCAAACCGAGCGAAATGTGCTTGTATTCAGCTTCAGTGGACCGCAGGCACGGTTTTACGTGTCCTGTCCCGTCGTATCTGAGTGTGGTGGTCGCCTGATCTTTTAATGTAAATACAGAGGTATAACAACCCGTAGTTGTAAAAAAGGGGCTGTCTATCAAAGTTTACACTGTAAAAACCTTTGTGCGGGGCGAAGCGCTCTAACTCTTGAACGCTCTTAGTGCTTGGCTGGAGTCCCATCCGGTGACTGCCGAGTATCTGCGCACTCGCGTGTCGAGATACTAGACCCGCGTTGTCATGAAAAAAGGTTAAGAGCGTCCGCCATCTTGGAATAAGAAATGGCAGGCGCAATCAACCAAACAAAGGCTGACATGCTGATGCATTATGTCTGCCATATTAAGACCAACAAATTTTGTTCAAGGCACGAAGGAAAGGGCGACTTAGTTGTCATCTGTAGTTTGTTATCATTTACCAATTTACTGAATCGATGGTGAAAGGCTGACTGGCATCTATGCATCTTTTGTTCCAATGGATGATTAAATTAACTGTTGCAAACATATCGCAACATTTCCATATAGCAAGTGAAGTTGTTAAAAAAGCAAAAATATTCAGACATATGGCGAATGTTTATTTTGCTTAACATGTAGTGGTAAATACAAATATCTTAAGCCTGAGGCATATACAAAAATGATAGTTCCTTACTTGTGTAAAAAAAGACTCCATTCGATTCCTATGTTAAGTCCGGATTGAACAGTGTCCAGATTATAAATCCATTTCTGCTCAAGCTGTCTTAACCTGCGATCACGATCCCCTCCTCGGGGGTGTGCTGGCACTGTTTGGATGATGTACCATTCAATATCTTCAATGGTGTGTTTTGCTTTAGCGAAGTGAGCTACTAAAGGTTTGCCAGGTACTAAGTTCTTCACACATGACCGATGTTCGCAGATTCTCTGCTTTACCGGTCTCTTTGTCTTCCCAATATATATTAGCTTGCATGGGCATATGATAGCATAAATTGACCATGGTGTTTTGCAATTGGTGAAGGCTTTTAGGTGCCAAATGAGACCTTTTAAGTTGATGGTTTTCACATTCTTTGTCAAGCGACATACTGAACAGTTACCACATTTAAAATGACCGCTCACTGGTGGCAGATGCCAGAGTGTTGTTTGCTGTGAAGCAGGAGTTGTTTTTGACACTTGGTAGGTGTGTACCAATTTGTCACGTAAGTTTGGCATACGCTTAAAAGCAAAGCGTGGTTTTTTCATGGAAAAGTCTTCAGTTTGAATAAGGGACCAGTTTTTCAAGAGGCAACAACGAAGGTCATTGCTAATCGGGGAAAACGTAGAGACACATGTGATTTTGTCCTCTTGAACTTTGTGCCGTTTTTCCAAACATTGGTTTCTATTCGTATTGCGTGCCCTTTTTAATGATCGCCGAATAATGTGGGATGGATTTCCTCGTTCTTTTAGTTTTTGCGACAAATGATTGCTGTGGAAGTCAAAATCTTCCTTTGTTGAACAATTATGCCTAATGCGCAGGAATTGGCCGAATGGAAGGTTTTCACGTAGTGATTGCGGATGGAAACTTTTAAGTGACAGCAGTGTGTTTTTGTCTGTTGGCTTCTTATATAGGGTCGTGATTAATGTGCCTTGAGGTGTTTTGTGAATCTCTAAGTCTAAAAAGGCTATTTTTTGACGGTCTAGATTCATAGTGAACTTTATGCATGGATTTTGTGAATTTAACCACGCAAGGAATTCTGTCAAAATTATTTCACTTCCATGCCATAGAAGGAACACATCATCTATATAACGATGCCAGGCTTTGATGTTTAATTTAAAAGGATTGTTTTTATGGTACACAGATGTAAATTCTAAGTTGTCCATGAACACATTCGCTAAATCGGGAGCAAAGGTAGCACCCATGCTCGTTCCGTGTAGCTGTTGGTAAAATCAATCTTCCACCATGAAAAAGTTATTGACCAATGCTATACTGATGCATTCGCAAATGAACTCGGAAGGAACTGTCAGATCTTCTCTGGTTTCAAGATATGAGTGGATAACTTGAATACATTGCAATTGGGGAATGCTGGTGTATAGCAATTATAAATCCAATGTGACTAAAATAGCATTTGATTCAGTGGCGAGTTTGTTAATGATCTTGATCATACTAGTAGTGTCCTGAACGTACAACCTCATTTTCAATACAAAAGGTCTAAGGAAAGAGTCTGTATAAATTGACAGAGGTTCGAGTAGTGAACCAATAGCAGCTACTATGGGGCGCCCTGGTGGATGACTGGCGTCTTTGTGTATCTTTGGCAAACAATATAGAGCTGGAATGGTGGGCTGGCTTGTTGTGAGAAAAGCTTTTTCTTCCTTATCTATCCAGCCTTCATGTAATGCATGAGACAAAAGGTTGCTGATTTCATCCCGTATGGCATTGGTGGGATTTCCCAGGAGCTGTCTGTAAAACTTTTTATTTTCCAATTGTTTGTGGACTTCATTTTTGTATTGTTGAGTATCCCATAAAACTACGCCACCACCTTTGTCCGCAGGCTTGATAACAAATAAATCATTATTCTCTAAGTCAGTCAGAGCTGATTTTTCCTCCTTTGATAGATTGTTGATACATTTATTTTTTGTTTTGATGTGTGTTCTCATCTCTCGGAGTACTTTATTCTCAAAGCTTATGATTTCAGGTGAAACCATCGATGTCAATGGTGTAAAAGAGGATGGTGGTTTGAGGCCTGTGGCACTGGACGTATTCTGCATTATAGGGTCTTTATCACGAAAAAAGTATTTTAGTCTTACAATGCGAAAAAAGTTACGCATCTCAATTTCTGTTTTAAACAGATCGGCACTGTTGCTAGGCACGAATGATAAGCCTTTACTTAAAAGGCTAATTTCAATCGGAGTCAGAGTGTGCTGGCTCAAATTAAGATGGGAATCCCCAACTTTGGGGTCACCAAGGTTGGGGGGGGTGGTTGCCACTGGCGGGTACGCATCCCGTGGTTGCCCGGTTGTCGCATTTTGCCTCTCTTCCCCGTCCTTGAAAAAACTGGCCTTGTGAAGAATTGCTTCCTCTGTTATTGGGAGCATTATTCACAGAGTCTTAATCACTGCTGTTACTGGAATTTGAAAAAGAAACACATTTTTTATGTTGTCTTGGCCAATTAGGGCCTCGTGAGTGACCTTGATTGGCATTCATTGATTGATAAAACCCAGGAACTAGAATATTGGTAAGTAATCTCTTCTTTGTAGTTTTGTATGTCTTTTTTGAGTTTCCAAATTTTTTGTCTAAGATGAATGTTTTAAATTTCATCATTTCCTCTTGTAATTTTTCAAGCAGTGATTTAGTCTCTGGAATAATAGATTCATATAGAATCCTTTTTTCTAGGATGGCTAGATCTTTCTTTTGTTGTTTTGCCTCCTCTTCTGCCGTGGAAATGACTAGAATAACCCAGTCCCTTGAGCATTTGTTGCCCACCCCACTGAAACCAACCATGAACATCGGGTTATCGAAGAAAAACGGAGGGATGTTTTTTACCTGAAGGCCCTCTGGAATCACTCCGGCATTTAAGTACTCGACCATAAATTGACAATGAGACTCAGTTCTAATGAGTTTCTTTTTCTTTTGTGTTAACAGGTCTAAATCATTGGTGGTTGGGGGCGGCGCAGCAGTTGCACTGGGTGTGGGTGCATCTAGCATCAACGGTAGGTCAAACATTATTTTATATTCGTCATCGGAAAATGATAAAATATTTATATTCTCCATTCTCAATTACTTAGAGCTCAACCAACCAAAGGGGTTGTCCAATATAGTGATACAAAGCAATTAGAGCTGCAAAATCCTCTTTTTTAGGGGGCTGTGTGGCTGAGGATTTCTACAAGCACATGGGTGAAGAGAATGCCACAAAAACAGCTACCCGCCTACACACGTGCTAGGTGTGACTGGTTGCAAAATGTGCTACCTTTCATGTCGGTTGAATAATTACGACAGATGTAATAGAGATATACATCTTTTAATTTGTAGAAAACACTCAATAAGATTTATATTAAAAAAGAGACAAAAATGTATTTTGCTTGTACATAACTTCACATAAGAAACATATAATGGAAATCAATATTTTTAACCAAAAACATTTTTTTTAACTTAACACAATCATCGTGTACTAGTGATGTTGTGAGGTTAGTAAAAGTGTGAGGTGATCATTTTGTTGTTGAATGAAACCTCGGAAAACAATTTGTTTGTCCTTGACTCTGTCGACACCAGAGAGTATGTTTCTGGGTCCTAGCGGAAAGTAATTAAACAAAAGAAACAGGCTCTGTAGCTGGTTTTTAAAGATGCTATCAGGCGTGTGCTGGACCCGTCTTCAGGACTTTGTATGCAAATGGACACCAGAGAGTGTTTTTTCTGGGTCCTAGCGGAAATTAATTAAACAAAAGAAACAGGCTCTGTAGCTGGTTTTCAAAGATGCTATCAGGCGTGTGCTGGACCCGTCTTCAGGACTTTGTATGCAAATGTTCAAAATTGGATGTCAAAAATGGTTCATTGGTTGATTCCCTTCACAAATGGCAATCTAAAAACCAAAACGAAAACAGCCGTATTGGTAACAGGATAATAATACAACAGGAGTGTAATATCTCTATTGGTGTGCACAAGCAACTGGTTCCACTAACCTTTTAATAGCTTGATTGACGTGTGTGGCCTTGAATTGGATATGAATGTGGACGAAAATCAATGGTCCAAACTGTGATTCTTCACAATCATTAGAACTGAAATAAACAAATAAACTTTGAAGATATTTGTTTCCAATTTTTCTGACTAAATTCATTGTATGCAGAATGTTGATTTATCTATACATTCTCTATTTGTCATATGGAAAACCTCAACGGAGAGGCAGAGAAAACATCTTTGATTTGAACAAAATATCGATTGTCTCAATTGGCACAACTGCTGTCTGAAACTGCATCATCTAGGGTACATTTTAACAGTGTCGTTTTTTAAGTGAATGCATACCTTTCAAACCGAGCAAATTGTGCTTGTATTCAGCTTCAGTGGACCGCAGGCATGGTTTTATGTGTCCTGTCCCGGCGTATCTGAGTGTGGTGGTCGCCTGATCTGTTAATGTAAATACAGAGGTATAACAACCCGTAGTTGTAAAAAAGGGGCTGTCTATCAAAGTTTACACTGTAAATACCTTTGTGCGGGGCGAAGCACTCTAACTCTTGAACGCTGTTAGTGCTTGGCTGGAGTCCCATCCGGTGACTGCCGAGTATCTGCGCGCTCACGTGTCGTGATACTAGACCCGCGTTGTGCATGAAAAAAGGTTAAGAGCGTCCGCTAGTACACGATGATTGTTTTAAGTTCAAAAAAATTGTTTTTGGTTAAAAATGTTGATTTCCATTATATGTTTCTTATGTGAAGTTATGTACAAACAAAATGCATTTTTGTCTCTTTTTTAACATAAATCTTATTGAGTGTTTTCTATAAATTAAAAGATGTATATCTCTATTACTTCTGTCGTAATTATTCAACCGACATGAAAGGTAGCACATTTTGCAACCAGTCACACCTAGCACATGTGTAGACGGGTAGCTGTTTTTGTGGCATTCTCTTCACCCATGTGTTTGTAGCAGTCTTCAGCCACACAGCTTCCTAAAAAAGAGGACTTTGCAGCTCTAATTGCTTTGCATCACTATATTGGACAACCCCTTTGGTTGGTTGAGCTCTAAGTGATTGAGAATGGAGAATGTAAATATTTTATCAATTTCCGATGACGAATATACATTTTTTTTGACCTACCGTCGATGCTAGATGCACCCACACCCAGTGCAACTGCTGCACGGCCCCCAACCACCAATGATTTAGACCTGTTAACACAAAAGAAAAAGAAACTCATTAGAACTGAGTCTCATGGCCAACTTATGGTCGAGTATTTAAAGGCGGGAGTGATTCCAGAGGGCCTTCAGGTAAAAAACATCCCTCAGGTTTTCTTAGATAACCCGAAGTTCATGGATGGTTTCAGTGGGGTGGGCAACAAATGCTCAAGGGACTGGGTTATTCTAGTCATTTCCACGGCAGAAGAGGAGGCAAAACAACAAAAGAAAGATCTAGCCATACTAGAAAAAAAGATTCTAGATGAATCTATCATTCTGGAGACTAAATCACTGCTTGATAAATTACAAGAGGAAATGGTGAAATTTAATACATTCACATTAGACAAAAAAATTTGGAAAGTCAAAAAAGACATACACAGCTACAAAGAAGAGATTACTTACCCATATCTAGTTCCTGGGTTTTATCAATCAATGAATGCCAATCAAGGTCCCTCACGAGGCCCTAATTGGCCAAGACAACATAAAAATGTGTTTCCTTTTCAAATTCCAGTAACAGCAGTGATTCAGACTCTGTGAATAATGCTCCCAATAACAGAGGAGGCAATTCTTCATGAGGCCAGTTTTTTCAAGGACGGGGGAAGAGAGGCAAAATGCGACAACCGGGCAACCACGGGATGCGTACCCGCCAGTGGCAACCACCCCCCCAACCTTGGTGACCCCAAAGTTGGGGATTCCCATCTTCAATTTGAGCCAGCACACTCTGACTCTGATTGAAATTAGCCTTTTAAGTAAAGGCTTATCATTCGTGCCTACCAACAGTGCCGATCTGTTTAAAACAGAAATTGCGATGTGTAACTTTTTTCGCATTGTAAGACTAAAATACTTTTTTCGTGATAAAGACCCTATAATGCAGAGTACGTCCAGTGCCACAGGCCTCAAACCACCATCCTCTTTTACACCATTGACATCGATGGTTTCACCTGAAATCATAAGCTTTGAGAATAAAGTACTCCGAGAGATGAGAACACTCATCAAAACAAAAAATAGATGTATCAACAATCTATCAAATAAGGAAAAATCAGCTCTCACTGACTTAGAGAATAATGATTTATTCGTTATCAAGCCTGCGGACAAAGGTGGTGGTGTAGTTTTATGGGATACTCAACAATACAAAAATGAAGTCCACAAACAATTGGAAAATAAACCGTTTTACAGACAGTTCCCGCAAAATCCTACCATTGCCATACGGGATGAAGTCAGCAGCCTTTTTTCTCATGCATTACATGAAGGCTGGATAGATGAGGAAGAAAAAGCTTTTCTCACAACAAGCTAGCCCACCATTGCAGCTCTATATTGATTGCCAAAGATACACGAAAACACCAGTCAACCACCAGGGCACCCCATAGTAGCTGCTATTGGTTCACTACTCGAACCTCTGTCAATTTATACAGACTCTTTCCTTAGACCTTTTGTATTGAAAATTAGGTTGTACGTTCAGGACACTACTAGTATGATCAAGATCATTAACAAACTCGCCACTGATTCAAATTATATTTTAGTTACATTGGATGTAGAATCACCATACACCAGCATTCCCCAATTGCAATGTATTCAAGTTATCCACTCATATCTTGAAACCAGAGAAGATCTGACAGTTTCTTCCGAGTTCATTTGAGAATGCATCAGAACAGTATTGGTCAATAACTTTTTCATGGTGGAAGATAGATTTTACCAACAGCTACACGGAACGAGCATGGGAGCATGGGTGCTATCTTTGCTCCCGATTTAGCGAATTTATTCATGGACAACTTAGAACTTACATCTGTGTACCATGAAAACAATCCTTTTAAATTAAACATCAAAGCCTGGCATTGTTATATAGATGATGCGTTCCTTCTATGGCATGGAAGTGAAATAACTTTGACAGAATTCCTTACGTGGTTAAATTCACAAATCCATGCATAAAGTTCACTATGAATCTAGACCATCAAAAAATAGCCTTTTTAGACTTAGAGATTCACAAAACACCTCAAGGCACATTAATCACGACCCTATATAAGAAGCCAACAGACAAAAACACACTGCTGTCATTTAAAAGTTTCCATCCGCAATCACTACGTGAAAACCTTCCATTCGGCCAATTCCTGCACATCAGGTGTAATTGTTCAACAAAGGAAGATTTTGACTTCCACAGCAATCATTTGTCGCAAAAACTAAAAGAACGAGGATATCCATCCCACATTATTCGTCGATCATTAGAAAGGACACGCAATACGAATAGAGACCAATGTTTGGAAAAATGGCACAAAGTCCAAGAGGACAAAATCACATGTGTCTCTACGTTTTCCCCGATTAGCAATGACCTTCGTCGTTGCATCTTGAAAAACTGGTCCCTTATTCAAACTGAAGACTTTTCTGTGAAAAAAACATGCTTTGCTTTTAAGCGTATGCCAAACTTACGTGACAAATTGGTACACACCTACCAAGTGTCAAAAACAACTCCTGCTTCACAACAAACAACACTCTGGCATCTGCCACCAGTGAGCGGTCATTTTAAATGTGGTAACTGTTCAGTATGTTGCTTGACAAAGAATGTGAAAACCGTCAACTTAAAAGGTCTCATTTGGCACCTAAAAACCTTCACCAATTGAAATACACCATGGGCAATTTATGCTATCATATGCCCATGCAAGCTAATATATATTGGGAAGACAAAGAGACTGGTAAAGCAGAGAATCTGCGAACATCGGTCATGTGTGAAGAACTTAGTACCTGACAAACCTTTAGTTGCTTACTTCGCAAAAGCAAAACACACCATTGAAGATATTGAATGGTACATCATCCAAACAGTGCCAGCACACCCCCGAGGAGGGTATCGTGATCGCAGGTTAAGACAGCTTGAGCAGAAATGGATTTATAATCTGGACACTGTTCAATCCGGACTTAACATAGGAATCGAATGGAGTCTTTTTTTACACAAGTAAGGCACTAACATTTTTGTATATGCCTAAGGCTTAACATATTTGTATTTACCACTGCATGTTAATCAAAATACACATTCGGCATATGACTGAATATTTTCGATTTTTTAACAACTTCACTTGCTATATGGAAATGTTGCGATATGTTTGCAACAGTTTATTTAATCATCCACTTGAACAAAGGATGCATAGATGCCAGTCAGCCTTTCACCATCTATTCAGTAAATTGGTAAATGATAACAAACTACAGATGACAACTTAGTCGCCCTTTCCTTTGTGCCTTGAACACATTTTGTTTGTCTTAATATGGCAGACATAATGCATCAGCATGCCAGCCTTTGTTTGGTTGGTTGCGCCCGCCATTTCTTATTCCAAGATGGCGGACGCTCTTAACCTTTTTTCATGCACAACGCAGGTGTAGTATCTCGACAGGCGAGCGCGCAGATACTCGGCAGTCACCGGATGGGACTCCAGCCAAGCACTAACAGCGTTCAAGAGTTAGAGCGCTTCGCCCCGCACAAAGGTATTTACAGTGTAAAATTTGATAGACAGCCCCTTTTTGACAACTATGGGTTGTTATACCTCTGTATTTACATTAACAGAGCAGGCGACCACCACAGTCAGATACGAAAGGGACAGGACACGTAAAACCATGCCTGTGGTCCACTGAAGCTGAATACAAGCACATTTCGCTCGGTTTGAAAGGTATGCATTCACTTAAAAAACAACACGGTTAAAATGTACCCTAGATGATGCAGTTTCAGACAACAGTTTTGCCAATTGAGACAATCGATATTTTGTTCAAATCAAAGATGTTTTCTCTGCCCCTCCGTTGAGGTTTTCCATATGACAAATAGAGAATGTATAGATAAATCAACATTCTGCATACAATGAATTTAGTCAAAAAATTGGAAACAAATATCTTCAAAGTTTATTTGTTTCTTTCAGTTCTAATGATTGTGAAGAATCACAGTTTGGACCATTGATTTTCATCCACATTCATATCCAATTCAAGGCCACACACGTCAATCAAGCTATTAAAAGGTTAGTGGAACCAGTTGCTTGTGCCCACCAATAGAGATACTACACTCCTGTTGTATTTTTATCCTGTTACCAATATGGCTGTTTTCGTTTTGGTTTTTAGATTGCCATTTGTGAAGGGAATCAACCAATGAACCATTTTTGACATCCAATTTTGAACATTTGCATACAAAGTCCTGAAGACGGGTCTAGCACACGCCTGATAGCATCTTTAAAAACCAGCTACAGAGCCTGTTTCTTTTGTTTAATTAATTTCCGCTAGGACCCAGAAAAAACAGTCTCTGGTGTCCATTTGCATACAAAGTCCTGAAGACGGGTCCAACACACGCCTGATAGCATCTTTAAAAACCAGCTACAGAGCCTGTTTCTTTTGTTTAATTAATTTCCGCTAGGACCCATAAACACACTCTCTGGTGTCGACAGAATCAAGGACAAACAAATTGTTTTCCGAGGTTTCATTCAACAACAAAATGTTCACCTCACACTTTTACTAACCTCACAACATCCCTAGTACACGATGATTGTGTTAAGTTCAAAAAAATTGTTTTGGGTTAAAAATATTAGTTTAGTTTAGTTTAGTTCAGTTTCTTTATTTATACCGCGCTCCGAACCCTGGGGTAACTGGGCGCCGGAGACTTAGATGCAGTTACAACATGGCAAGACTTAGATGCAGTTACAGCATGTCAGGAATATACAATATACAATAATACAAGACTGTGAAATAACAACAATAAGTGTGGAAGACCAGGTTATGGAAGACCAGGTTACAGGCTGGTCGACAGGGGCATGCGGAGAGGAAGTACATTAGGCAGAGTTTCTGTTGGAAAGCCAAGTTTTAGTTTTGGCTCTAAAAGTCCAAAAGGAGGGTTCTGTTCTGAGGATTAGCGGCATAGCGTTCCATAGTTTGGCAGCTAGGACCGGGAAGCTGGCGCCGCCGGCTTTTTTTAGGGCGAATTTGGGAACAGAGAGGCAGTGTGAGTATGGCGTTCTGGTTGGTCTAGTTGAGGTATAGTTGTGGAACTTGTCTGCCAGGTATTTGGGTGCATCATTGGAGCGGCATTTATGGACAATGACGAGGGATCTGAGGGTGATTCTGTCTCGTACCAGAAGCCAGTGAGCATCTTGCCTGATGCTGGAGATGTAGGCGTGTCGTGGGATACTGAGGGCGGCTCTGAGGGCATTATTTTGAAGCACCTGTAGTTTGTTCAGGTTGCGTTCTGATGTGCCGAGAAAGAGTGTATTGCAGTAGTCAATTTTTGAGAGCACTAGTGCTCTGGCTAGCGTAATGCAGCTGGAGGCAGAAAGGAAGAGTTTGCAGGCGTTGATAAGCTTATTTGTGTAAGCTGTGGATGTGGTTGTGGCATTTACCTGTCTTTTGAGCGAGAGCGTGGAGTCTAGATAAACCCCAAGGGTTTTAATTTCTTTGGCAACTGTGATTTGGTTACCGTCTATGTTGATGGACGCGTAACGGGGGTCTAGCTTTTTTAGCCGTGGTTGGGAGCCGACAAGAAGGAGCTCAGTTTTCTCATCGTTGAGGCATAGCCCGTGCTCTGCCATCCAGGCTTGGATCTCCAAGTATAGATTGTTGATTCTGGTGGAGTCCTCGTCATAGCACCCTGATAGGGTGATGAAAACCTGGGTGTCGTCAGCATAGTTTGTATATGTGACACCCAGGTTGTCTAGGCGGTCAAACAATAGCTTGGTGAAGATATTGTATAGGGTCGGCGAGACGCACGAGCCTTGAGGGACGCCGCATGTGATGGGGACAGGGAGTGCTGAGGCCCCCGGGGAGAAGACCCGGGTGGTTCGGTTGGTTAGGAAGGACTGGATCCAGGCAGTCGCCTGATTAGAGAAGGCCGCTGACGTCATCAGATGTTCCGTGAGGATCTGATGGTCGACGAGGTCGAAGGCTGCTGATAGATCTAGTAACAGGAGAATGGCTAGATTACCCTTGTCCTTTGCCTCGTCCATCTGGATTTTTAGGTCCAGTAGGGCTGACTCTGTTCCGTGCCTTGGCCTGAAACCGGATTGTCTGAGACCCAGGAAGTTATTGTCTTCCAGGTGCTTCTGTATTTGCAAGTAGGCCACTCTGTCTAAGATCTTTAGGATGTAGGGAACGGTGGTGATTGGCCTGTAGTTGGTTGGGTTATTGGGGTCTAGACTAGGTTTTTTTAGCAGTGGCATGACCCAGGCCTCCTTGAGGGTGCTAGGCACTGAGCTTCATTTGAAGGATGCATTGATAAGGGCTGTTATGAAGGGGGCCAGCATGTTGGCGCCTTCCTGGATGATGGGAGCTGGGCATGAGTCCCCTTGGCATCTAGAGGGTTTGAGGCCCTTAATGATGCTTTCTACTTCTTTAGTGGATACTGGTGAGAAGGAGAAGGGGGGGCAGGTAGGTGTTTTGGGAGTAGTAGACGGTAGATGGTTTGTTTTTTTGGTTAGGTTCAGCTTTTTCTGTTCGATTTTGGATTGTAACATGGTGATTTTGTCTGCTAGTGCTTTTTGAATCCTCTCACACCAGTCTGCATCTTTCACGCAGGTTTCTGCCAGAGTGGGGGGGGATTCGAGTTCTCTGAGGATATTGAAAAGCTCTTTTGTTTTGGATTTGGCGCTCTCAATTCTGTAGTCATATGTCTCTTTTTTGACCTTGAGGATGGCAGTTTTGTAGGTGGTGGCTGCTATTGAGAGTTGTGTTTTGTTGGAGGGGTTGGGCGTTTTTCTCCAGGTGGCTTCTGCGGCTCGTTTGGCATTTCGGAGGATTTTTAGCTCTGGTGTGAACCATTTGTTCATGTGGGCTGCCGGTTTGGCTTTAGTGAGTTTCAGTGGGGCGATGGTGTCAACTGCTGATTCTAGTGTTTTGTTGTATAGGTCAGCAAGTTTCTCCGCATCTAGGTTGACATAGTTTGTGGGGGTAAGGATGTTGTCTAAGAGTGGGCTGAGGTTTTGTAAGGTAATGTTGCAGTTATTTCTGCTGAGGGCTTGGGGGATGGTGGGGTAGGAGTGTTTGGTTGTGGTTTCCCTTGGATGGAGAAGGAGATGGCGTGGTGGTCAGACCATGCAGTTTGCTCGTTTTTTGTGATGGTCGTAGAGCAGTTGAGATCCGCTAGCCAGTCCAGGGTCCTGCCTTTGTTGTGAGTGGGGTCTGTGATTCTGAGCTTGAACCCTAGTTGGGAGATGGTGCTTTCCAGGGAGAGTGCATTGGCATCGTTTGGGTCACCGAGGCTGAGGTTGAGGTCGCCAAGGAGGATGATTTGCGATCCTGTTTTGGTGTTGGTGGTCAGGAGGTCAGATATCTCTTCCTCGAATGTGGTGATGGGGCCTGGGGGTCTGTAGAGGAGGTGTAATAGTACAGTTTGAGTAGCTGAGAGTTGAAGCTTGGCTGACAGAAGTTCTGCAGACCGGAAGCTAGGCGGTGGGGTTAATCTGAGGCCAAGGGATGTTTTGGCGATGAAGGCTACTCCTCCTAATTTGCCTATGTCCCGGTCTTTCCTCAGTATTGAGTAGCCTTCTGGGATGGTGAGGGAAAGCGCTGGAACTGCTGCTTGATGCAGCCAGGTTTCAGTGATAGCCAGGAAGTGCAGGTTGTTAGCAGAGATGAAGTCTGCGATATCTAGCGCATGTGCGACCAGGGAGCGGGCATTGATGAGGGAGCCCTTGATCAGTGGCTGTTTGGATGTGCTCAGGGGGGCTGTTTGGGTGATGTTCAAGATATGGACGGCGTTGGCTTGATTGTGCGCGGGAAGAGGGGAGTGTTTTTTGGTGAGTGTCGTAGGGGTTATGAACCGAGAGCCGAGTCTCAGGTTTCTGTCTTTCAGTGTGCATGGGTTCCAGGGAGAGGGTGGAGCAGCAAATCGGCGGATCCATTCTATGGGGCTGAGGGTGCCATTAGGCTGGTCAGTGTGTTGGGTCTCGAAGAAACCCATAGTTGAGGTGTATGGAGGATGTTGGGTTGGGTGTGATTGTGGTCGAGGTTTGTGGCGGGTGATGTTGTTGTGGTAGAGCAAGGTGAGTGTGGCCGTTAAGGTGAGAGTGGCTAAGAGGAGGTTTGCCATGGGTGGTCAGTGTGCGACCTGGGTATGGTGTGGTGAGGTCGACTAGATGGCAATAGAGTGGGTTGCGGTGGATTGGGAGCCGCCTGGGTCGGGATGGGCGGGGAGGCAAGTAGTCGGATTCAGAGTATTGATTTCCATAATATGTTTCTTATGTGAAGTTATGTACAAACAAAATGCATTTTTGTCTCTTTTTTAATATAAATCTTATTGAGTGTTTTCTATAAATTAAAAGATGTATATCTCTATTACTTCTGTCGTAATTATTCAATCGACATGAAAGGTAGCACATTTTGCAACCAGTCACACCTAGCATGTGTGTAGGCGGGTAGCTGTTTTTGTGGCATTCTCTTCACCCATGTGTTTGTAGCAGTCCTCAGCCACACAGCCCCTAAAAAAGAGGACTTTGCAGCTCTAATTGCTTTGCATCACTATATTGGACAACCCCTTTGGTTGGTTGAGCTCTAAGTAATTGAGAATGGAGAATGTAAATATTTTATCATTTTCTGATGACGAATATAAAAATTCTTTTGACCTACCGTCGATGCTAGATGCACCCACACCCAGTGCAACTGCTGCGCCGCCCCCAACCACCAATGATTTAGACCTGTTAACACAAAAGTAAAAGAAACTCATTAGAACTGAGTCTCATGGCCAACTTATGGTTGAGTACTTAAAGGCGGGAGTGATTCCAGAGGGCCTTCAGGTAAAAAACATCCCTCGGGTTTTCTTAGATAACCCGAAGTTCATGGTTGGTTTCAGTGGGGTGGGCAACAAATGCTCAAGGGACTGGGTTATTCTAGTCATTTCCACGGCAGAAGAGGAGGCAAAACAACAAAAGAAAGATCTAGCCATCCTAGAAAAAAAGATTCTAGATGAATCTATCATTCCAGAGACTAAATCACTGCTTGAAAAATGACAAGAGGAAATGGTGAAATTTAAAACATTCGCCTTAGACAAAAAAATTTGGAAACTCAAAAAAGACATACAAAACTACAAAGAAGAGATTACTTAACCATATCTAGTTCCTGGGTTTTATCAATCAATGAATGCCAATCAAGGTCACTCACGAGGCCCTAAAAAATGTGTTTCTTTTTCAAATTCCAGTAACAGCAGTGATTCAGACTCTGTGAATAATGCTCCCAATAACAGAGGAGGCAATTCTTCATGAGGCCAGTTTTTTCAAGGACGGGGAAGAGAGGCAAAATGCGACAACCGGGCAACCACGGGATGCGTACCCGCCAGTGGCAACCACCCCCCCAACCTTGGTGACCCCAAAGTTGGCCATTCCCATCTTCAATTTGAGCCAGCACACTCTGACTCTGATTGAAATTAGCCTTTTAAGTAAAGGCTTATCATTCGTGCCTACCAACAGTGCTGATCTGTTTAAAACAGAAATTGAGATGTGTAACTTTTTTCGCATTGTAAGACTAAAATACTTTTTTCGTGATAAAGACCCTATAATGCAGAATACGTCCAGTGCCACAGGCCTCAAACCACCAACCTGTTTTACACCATTGACATCGATGGTTTCACCTGAAATCATAAGCTTTGAGAATAAAGTACTCCGAGAGATGAGAACACTCATCAAAACAAAAAATAGATGTATCAACAATCTATCAAAGGAAGAAAAATCAGCTCTCCCTGATTTAGAGAATAATGATTTATTCGTTATCAAGCCTGCGGACACAGGTGGTGGTGTAGTTTTATGGGATACTCAACAATACAAAAATGAAGTCCACAAACAATTGGAAAATAAAAAGTTTTACAGACAGCTCCCGGGAAATCCTACCAATGCCATACGGGATGAAATCAGCAGCCTTTTGTCTTATGCATTACATGAAGGCTGGATAGATGAGGAATAAAAAGCTTTTCTCACAACAAGCCAGCCCACCATTCCAGCTCTATATTGTTTGCCAAAGATATACAAAGACGCCAGTCATACACCAGGGCGCCCCATAGTAGCTGCTATTGGTTCACTACTCGAACCTCTGTCAATTTATACAGACTCTTTCCTTAGACCTTTTGTATTGAAAATGAGGTCATACGTTCAGGACACTACTAGTATGATCAAGATCATTAACAAACTCGCCACTGATTCAAATGATATTTTAGTCACATTGGATGTAGAATCGCTATACACCAGCATTCCCCAATTGCAATGTATTTAAGTTATCCACTCATATCTTGAAACCAGAGAAGATCTGACAGTTCCTTCTAAGTTTATTTGCGAATGCATCAGAATAGCATTGGTCAATAACGTTTTCATGGTAGAAGATAGATTTTACCAACAGCTACACGGAACGAGCATGGGTGCTACCTTTGCTCCCGATTTAGCGAATTTATTCATGGACAATTTAGAATTTACATCTGTGTACCATGAAAACAATCCTTTTAAATTAAACATCAAAGCCTGGTATCGTTATATAGATGATGTGTTCCGTCTATGGCATGGAAGTGAAATAACTTTGACAGAATTCCTTGCGTGGTTACATTCACAAAATCCATGCATAAAGTTCACTATGAATCTAGACCATCAAAAAATAGCCTTTTTAGACTTAGAGATTCACAAAACACCTCAAGGCACATTAATCATGACCCTATATAAGAAGCCAACAGACAAAAACACACTGCTGTCATTTAAAAGTTTCCATCCGCAATAACTACGTGAAAACCTTCCATTCGGCCAATTCCTGCGCATCAGGTGTAATTGTTCAACAAAGGAAGATTTTGACTTCCACAGCAATCATTTGTCGCAAAAAGTAAAAGAGCGAGGATATCCATCCCACATTATTCGGTGATCAGTAAAAAGGGCACGCAATACGAATAGAGACCAATGTTTGGAAAAACGGCACAAAGTACAAGAGGACAAAATCACATGTGTCTCTACGTTTTCCCCGATTAGCAATGACCTTCGTTGTTGCATCTTGAAAAACTGGTCCCTTATTCAAACTGAAGACTTTTCTGTGAAAAAACCACGCTTTGCTTTTAAGCGTATGCCAAACTTACGTGACAAATTGGTACACACCTATCAAGTGTCAAAAACAACTCCTGCTTCACAACAAACAACACTCTGGCATCTGCCACCAGTGAGCGGTCATTTTAAATGTGGTAACTGTTCAGTATGTCGCTTGACAAAGAATGTGAAAACCGTCAACTTAAAAGGTCTCATTTGGCACCTAAAATCCTTCACCAATTGCAATACACCATGGGCAATTTATGCTATCATATGACCATGCAAACTAATATATATTGGGAAGACAAAGAGACTGGTAAAGCAGAGAATCTGCGAACATCGTTCATGTGTGAAGAACTTAGTACCTGACAAACCTTTAGTTGCTCACTTCGCAAAAGAAAAACACACCATTGAAGATATTGAATGGTACATCATCCAAACAGTGCCAGCACACCCTCGAGGAGGGGATCGTGATCGCAGGTTAAGACAGCTTGAGCAGAAATGGATTTATAATCTGGACACTGTTCAATCCGGACTTAACATACGGATCGAATGGAGTCTTTTTTTACACAAGTAAGGCACTATCATTTTTGTATATGCCTCAGGCTTAACATATTTGTATTTACCACTACATGTTAAGCAAAATACACATTCGGCATATGTCTAAATATTTTTGCTTTTTAACAACTTCACTTGCTATATGGAAATGTTGCAATATGTTTGCAACAGTTAATTTAATCATCCATTTGAACAAAAGATGCATAGATGCCAGTCAGCCTTTCACCATCTATTCAGTCAATTGGTAAATGATAACAAACTACATATGACAACTAAGTCGCCCTTTCCTTCGTGCCTTGAACACATTTTGTTTGTCTTAATATTGCAGACATAATGCATCAGCATGCCAGCCTTTGTTTGGTTGGTTACGCCCGCCATTTCTTATTCCAAGATGGCGTACGCTCTTATCCTTTTTTCATGCACAAAGGGGGTCTAGTATGTTGACACGCGAGCACGCAGATACTCGGCAGTCACCGGATGGGACTCCAGAAAAGCACTAACAGCGTTCAAGAGTTAGAGCGCTTCGCCCCGCACGAAGGTATTTACAGTGTAAACTTTGATAGACAGCCCCTTTTTTACAACTACGGGTTTTTATACCTCTGTATTTACATTAACAGATCAGGTGACCACCACAGTCAGATACGACGGGACAGGACACGTAAAAACCTGCCTGCGGTCCACTGAAGCTGAATACAAGCACATTTCGCTCGGTTTGAAAGGTATGCATTCACTTAAAAAACAACATGATTAAAATGTACCCTAGATGATGCAGTTTCAGACAGCAGTTGTGCCAATTGAGACAATCGATATTTTGTTCAAATCAAAGATGTTTTCTCTGCCCCTCCGTTGAGGTTTTCCACATGACAAATAGAGAATGTATTTATAAATCAACATTCTGCATACAATGAATTTAGTCAAAAAATTGGAAACAAATATCTTCAAAGTTTATTTGTTTCTTTCAGTTCTAATGATTGTGAAGAATCACAGTTTGGACCATTGATTTTCGTCCACATTCATATCCAATTCAAGGCCACACACGTCAATCAAGCTATTAAAAGGTTAGTGGAACCAGTTGCTTGTGCACACCAATAGAGATACTACACTCCTGTTGTATTTTTATTCTGTTACCAATACGGCTGTTTTCGTTTTGAGTTTTTAGATTGCCATTTGTGAATGGAATCAACCAATGAACTATTTTTGACATCCAATTTTGAACATTTGCATACAAAGTCGTGAAGACGGGTCCAGCACACGCCTGATAGAATCTTTGAAAACCAGCTACAGAGCCTGCTTCTTTTGTTTAATTAATTTCCGCTAGGACCCAAAAAACACATTCTCTGGTGTCCATTTGCATACAAAGTCCTGAAGACGGGTCCAGCACACGCCGGATAGCATCTTAAAAAACCAGCTACAGAGCCTGTTTCTTTTGTTTAATTAATTTCCTCTAGGACCCAGAAACACACTCTCTGGTGTCGACAGAGTCAAGGACAAACAAATTGTTTTCTGAGGTTTCATTCAACAACAAAATGTTCACCTCACACTTTTACTAACCTCACAACATCACTAGTACACGATGATTGTGTTAAGTTAAAAAAAAATGTTTTTGGTTAAAAATATTGATTTCCATTATATGCTTCTTATGTGAAGTTATGTACAAACAAAATGTATTTTTGTCTCTTTTTTAATATAAATCTTATTGAGTGTTTTCTATAAATTAAAAGATGTATATCTCTATTACTTCTGTCGTAATTATTCAACCTACATGAAAGGTAGCACATTTTGCAACCAGTCACACCTAGCATGTGTGTAGGCGGGTAGCTGTTTTTATGTTTAATATTGCTCAAAGCTCTCATATAATATTTTACTATCAGAAATGACCAGATTACAAATATCATACTTCTAAGGTGCCTGCTGCAACAATTGCCTGTATGTATGTATGGTTAGGTTGCTCTAGTAACAACAATACTAGAATATAATGATTTGTTTACATGAGAACATTCTTGAATACATTAAGCATTTCATGATTGTTCTCCCAATCATCCCGTAAGGAAATGTTTTGTGAATTTCAACAAGAGTAGCTCCACATTTCAACATCCACATTTTAGCAAAGGTTGAATTTCAACTAGGGCCAAGTTTGTGAGACTCAAGTGTGAGAATCATGTGTGAGACTCTGGCATTATCTAATAGATGCCAATATTGGGAATGCACAGAACATATGCTAGAAATATAGAGGTTTTGAATTTGGCATTGCCTAACAAGGTGTTCTCATTTTGCACCATAATACCATAGTTGTGGGCTGAGTTGCACTAAATAAAAACATGAAACTAACATATAATAATTTACCTTATCCATCTAAAATATAACATATCCCCATTCTAACAATCAGTGCAAATCAGTTCATGCCAGTTATATTAGCTTGGCACAGATTGATGTGCAAGGTTAGTTTGGAAATACAATTAATTAAACATGCAGAATCACCGCTGCGCTGTGTTTCAACATGACAAGTCGGAAATGTGGAATGTGAAGTCTGTTTTTCTTATTGTTTAAAAGAGTTTCAGCAGAGGAAACGGGGCAAATGTAACTTTTCCATCCAATTGGGTTCTGCTCTAAACTGGCAGATTGGTCATGTGCTGCAGAACTATCTGGAGGGCTGGCTGATTGACGAAAAGGGAGGTGTCTTTGAATGACACATGATGTCATACAGAAAGGGGCAGCATTTCTACAGTTTATGTAGGTAGGATCTATATTCTGGGTAGTTCTCAGAAAAAGTCTTAAAAAGGCTGGCAGGAGGGAAGAGGAGGCTTACTCTCTAGCTGCGGGTTCCTGGCTGGCAGCCATCTCAGAAGAGTTTTGCTGACCCTTGGGGAAGTGGGCAGACAGGCGCTGACAGAAGAATCTGTGGGTTTGTTCCAGGCGCAAAGGGTGTGGACCAGATAGAGCGTTCTTCTGTCTGGCAGCTAGATGGGGACACTGGCACTTCAAGACACAAACACGATTAAAGATTTGTCTTGGTAAATTCAGTTAATCTGAGGAGTGTGCCAATGAGTGAAGGCTTAATGTTAGTGTAGAGTGGCGAATATCTTTATAAACTTATCAAATCTGGATGATTCATTTTTAGGTGCTGTAAATTTTAAATGTGCATCACTGTGTTCATGTTTCTCCATTAATGCGATAAAATTCAGATGTGATAGAAGCTTGTACTCTGCCAAGTTTTTGTTGTAAAGTTCCAGCGTTGGCAGAACTTTGGGCATTGTTGCAAATATAATGTTTTGAAACCCACTGCAGGAAAAATCCTGTTTTGAAAATGTCATTCTGTATTTTGAATATTTTACACTTCTGATAAAGAATAACAATTCAAAAGTTGAATCATCTCAGAATATGTATTACATGTTTCATCTGTGATGGTAACACGGTCACTGGGAATCACTAATAGTGAGTTTGTATTACCGTCTGTGGTCATTTCACTCTGCCATGTGTGATAAAACAACAACAACACTGGTTATTGTACACTGGGTTTCAGAAGGGCTATATGTGTTTGAATGTTCGCATTTCATTTACATGGTAAATATATTCTGAAGTGCAAGCCAAAGGTCATATTGTGGTATTGTAAATAAAATACCGCAAGGGGATAAGTTCATTGTTTAGATTGTGCTAACCCCAGTATTTACTCACCATTAGTAATCCCGGTATAAGAATAATTATCAAGCATTACTCTAAAGTTAGGCTTGCCAATATACCAAGAAATGCCAAAAATACCACCAACCAAAAATACCACCAACCAAAAAATACTGCCCTAAATACCTCCTACTATCCTAACATCTTGTTTCCAACATTATAAACTCAACCCCTTCTAGGGTCTGTTTATTAAAATAAAAATATCATCAGTGATGTCATCAATGACCTGTGTGATGTCATCTTTCATGACCTGGGTGTTAGTCTTAGCAGTGCACAGTGGTGGCACTAATTTTGGTTGCTTAGCTTACCATAACTGGTGAATTTCTGTGGGGTTTGAGCTTTACTTGTAACCATAACGTCCCTTTAACAAAGATTTGTATTGATTTTCATAGGTATTTATTAGTGCAACTTACCATAACGTTGCTTTAACAAGGTTTTTTCAGTGAATGTCATGGGTTTTTACCAGTGCACGCTAATTTCCTAAAACTTACTAATATCGTACTTACCCCAATATAGCAACATTGCTGTCCAATTTAAAACATTCCACCTTAAAACTCTGCCATTTCCCACCTTCTAGCATAATTATTAACACTTCTATTCACTTTTTGCAACTTTTTCCACTGTTTTTGTGTCCGTCATTGCAGACTTTGCAGACAGTGTCATGTGACCATGTGTGCACATGTGGCATGATGACTTGTTTGTGGACACGTCTGCCCTTTGTGAATGGGTCTGTGCTTTGCGAACAGTATGGAACTGTATTTTCTGCTGATCTAGGAACTTTGAAGCTCAAAATGTATCCTTGCACAGCTCTTACACCTATTCTTACTCATTATTCATTAACAATCTAGCACATAGCATATACTTCGAAGAATATTAGGAAAACTGTTATTTATCTTAAAAATGGCATCAGCTATTGCTATCCCTTCTCCCCAAGAGCCAACACCACCACGAGCTGGAGGACCTACACAACAAAAAAAGTGCACTACTTCAAAAGACAATGAGGAGGACCAAGAAGATAAGGTGGAGGAAGTGCCTACCTCTAGCACCCAGAAAGAATCATGGGTGTGGCAATTCTTTACCACTGTTGAGAATGTACCAAAGGCGAAAGCTACCAAAGTGAAATGCACTTAGTGCAACGTTCTACTCAGTCATGGACTACCTGGACAGTACTCTTACAGGACCACCACTCTTACAAATCCAACCACTATAATGCTCTCAGAAAGGGTATTCCTTTCTTAGGTAGTAGCATGCTGCCTTCCTCCACCGTATCTTCCTCAACCAATACTGTAACCACGCAGCCTACTTCTGCGGGACACACAATCGCACCAGCAACCTTGCAAGCAATAAACAAGGCTTTTGATCTATATCTTTCAAAAACAACAGTACTCTGTATATACTGCAAACACGACTCTGCAAGGGTGAGCAATTACAAAGTGATTTTGGAGCTGTAATCAAGGAGCATGATAAACACTGCCCCTACATTAGATGTAACACACACGCAACATCTTCCCCTGTACACCTGCCCCTCCATATTTGTGGTTGGTGCCTCTTGCCACATTTCCCTCCCTACCTTACTTTCTGAACTCTGCTGCAAAAATAACAAGAGCGACATTTAAAACACACAAAAAAAGTTCCTTTAGGACCTTTCACAGTTAAAAAATAGAACTAAAAAAAAATCTTGTAGACTCCATCTACTTTACATTTCTCAGTAAAGTAGTTAGACTCAATAAGATTATCCAACATTTCCATTAGTAATCTGTGTAATGCTAATGGGAATAATGTTACATCTTCCACGTCCTCTACCTTACGAACTACTATGATTCCCACAGGCTCACGTTTCCACACGCCCACAACTCCCACATTACGTAGCCCCCGATGCTTACCACTGGGCGCGCAGACGAGGCGGCACCATTGCGCCCGTCATGTCAGGGGGGGGCCGTGGCAGGCTTGGTGTCTATCGCCCTTCTCTCCGTTGGCAATGTAATTGGAGGTTCCCATTTGGCCGCAATCACCGTTGCTCGTGTGGACCTGATCGTCACGTGAGGAGACCAAACGCAATCGGTATCACGTGACGACCCCACGCCTCAACGTTTCCCTGTTGAACATCACGTGACTTCTCCTTTGGTTCAAATGCATTCGGAAACACAGAAACGTTGCTTCACAGCTGGTTTTCTCTCTGACATTGCGACGCTTTGTACTTACCAGGATTTGGTCTCTCGACAACGGTCTGCCTAACGGATTGCTCTCTCTATGCCCTGAACTTGCCTTGAATATCACCGGAACTCTTGGTCACTCGACAACGGTCTGCCTAACGGATTGCTCTCTCTAAACCCTGAATTTGCCTTGATTAGTTCTGAATCTCATGGTTACTCGACCACGGCCTGACTAACGGATTGCTCCACGAACCATGATTTCTCCTTGTCACCTGGGCCTACGGCCTCTCACTAGGCATTCGCCTGGTCAAGCACTCTAAACACCAGTGCTTACCATCATCATACCAGAGTTTGTGGGAAGCCCATCTAAACCCAGGCTCAGGTCCAGTCATTCTCCTTCCTTTCTGGGTGGGCCTACAGTACACATAGGTAAGAACGTTTAGTTTCTATTCCTAGTATACCCTGTAATATTGCATTTCGCCCTGTACTTAATCCCTCCTTGCCTTACAGCGCTCAAAGGGTCCTTCCTGCAGTTCCTGGCTCCAGACTCGACGAACTACCACACCTGTGGCCTCAAGGACTGCACAGGCAGTGTTCTTAAAATTGCCTGTGTGGTACTTGGGGACGGAGGTATTCATATCTGCACGACCGGCAACTTTGTAACAAATAATAAGGCAATAAGCCCTGAGACTGCAGGCCATTACCGCATAGGGTAATGCCCCCGGGGCCCAAAGTTACAGCCTTGAGTGTAGCAATGGCCTTAACGAATGCCCTGGAGGCATTACCTTATGCGGTAATGGCCCACAGTTGAGATGCTTATTGCCATTAGTAGTCCAGCCCGTTAAACCGGGGTACTAATGTTGGGTTGTGTTTCGCAGCCGGGAAAAAAATGAAAAGAATGGCCACCACGGACATGGGAACATAGTCCATTTTCTCTTTCCGTGGCGGCCATAATAAACAATGGTCACCATTGAACAGGAGAAGGGACTACACGTAGACTCTTCTCCCTTTCAATAACAGCTATTATAAGTAGTGGGGATAAAGGTAAATGGTAAATAAAGAAAATGGCTGCTGTGATACAGGGAGAAGGGACTATATTTAGTGCATTATCCTTTTCAATGGCAGAACAAGCACGTTCATAGGGGAGGCGAAAGAATGAAGGGGACCGATTTAAGTTTGATGCCGCAACATGAACAGGAATACCATACAGTAAGGCTCGGAAAAGGACTAATCAGTGAATAGAACAGACAATCTTTACGGTGTGCCAGGTACTAATGGACAATTGTATACTAGAGAAAAATATAGAAGGACAGTAACAATTTTATGTCCCAAATAATTTTCTCTAGCATACAATACGGACCATGATCGATGGACCTTTATAACTATCCATGATCTCCAGAGTCCCCTTTCCAGGCCATGGATCATTAGAAGACCCGGATGGCATGTGCACACCATCGTACCGGGCAGCCCTTCTACCCTTTTTAATGTTATATTTGTAACACTCCCTCAATGTCTGCTTTCAAACAGTTACACATCGATCCTCCAATCACTTCCAAAAACTGTACACAGAACCCTATGACCATATTATGCTTCCATGCACCAACTTCCGCTTAACAATCTTCTATAAATCTTTTGCATCTGCATTTCCCTTACTTATACAAAATAATTGTACACAGTGCTCCTATAAATGCACACATGCATTGTGCAGTGAGCGAAGTGCAAAAATAGAAGCGGCAGTACAGATGGGCAAGTACTCATGAGAACCCAATAGGGATATGCCAAGGGATGCCAAGTTGGGACGCCACTGCCTAAATACTGGAGCAAAGGAGTTCAAGGGTGGGATGCATCTTAACCTGTAAGATCCACTTAACGCATGTTTTTTTCTATCAATTTATTAGGTTTTTGTAAGTGAAATTGTTTCATGCTGTTACATCACTGTATATAAGTTATTAACAATTCCTCTTTTCATATATATGAAAGAACTATAAACCTCCTTTAAGAAACATATTTTTTGCAACACATACTTACGTCTGTCATTATCAGCAGCGCATGCTGGTGATGCAAATCAGTGTTCAATTGCCTACGGCATAAGGCTCAACCATGACCCCCGCACAACCAAACCACCCCTATTATTCACTGCACCTACCCTGCATCCAAGCTCACTGTCCACTATACCCTATTAATATATCCAATGGCCAGTGCTCATGGTTTGCAACCATTGCCAGTCTCCAAATCAAGGGGGCATAGGGTTTGGCCATGCCACATTCCCCAATAAGCAAATCAGATTACAAATTTCCATTTGCCGAAGGACAGGCCCACTACCCAGACACCATATGTGTATCACTAGTTTTCTACTTAGATTTGTACACTTTGGAAAAATAAAACACAAAACATATTTCCAAAAGCATGCCTTCAGGTCGTTGCTGATGCTCGTCGCTCAAGTTTGTTGTAATCTAGTCCACCACTTCACGCTGTAACAGCAAGCACAACTTGTTTTTCCCATTCAAACATACAATAGACATATCTCATTGCTGATGGCCAGGCCCATTGCCCAGACACCAATGTTATATCACTGTGTTGTGTACGTACATTTTCACACATTCAAAAAAATAAAACACAGGACATATTTGAAAAAATACATGCTTTGAAGTTCTTTCTGACTCTCTTGTGCATATCTGCTGCAATCCCATCCAGCACTTCAACATGTACCCACAAGCAGATGTCTTTTTCCTATTCACACCTACCCCAATTTCGAAACACTTTACCACATAGCTGGTCCCTTGAGGCCGTGCCCACTTTCACTCCATTGCTGGTCCCTCGTGGTCATGGCCAGTAGCCAGATTGTCTGGGACAATCTGGCCACCGCCCATGGCCACAAGCTATACCTCAGTCACTTTGGTATATCACTATCTTTTGTACCTACATAATGACACTTTTCAAAAAAATTAAACAAGGACACATTTGCAAAACCATGCTTTCAGGTCATTGCGAATGCTCCTTAAACGAGTTTGCTGCGCATGTTTTATTTATTTTTAAGTGTCAAAATGTACATACATAAAATAGTCATATAAATTAGCCCCCACTTGACAAAATCCATTCAGACTTTGCATACACATTCAAGGTTGGGTCTCTAATCTTTCTGAAATCTTTTGCCCACATTCATCAAATGACAACAAAGTTATAAGCCATCTAAAAATTGCGAGAACCTCCCTCTAATTTAGCACTCTCTTGACAAAATCCCACCACACTTTGCAAAAACATTTACATCTAGATGAAAAATCATTTTGCAAACGTTTGTGTAGATTTGTCAAATGGCACCCCATTTAGAAGCCTTTGCAATATTTTTGGACCCACCCTCTAATTTTCAGCACCACACTATCCAGCACAATTCAAAATCTGGTCTAAAATGAAATTCCAAAGTTTCATGCAGTTTCATTGAGTGGCGTCAAATTTATAAGCCATCCAATAAGCCGTCCAAAAACTGATTTTTATCAACCCTGTAATGCATAAGTAAGCATAGATGTCCCAGAACATCTAACATCTAAGATGTTTGCTTACATCACAGGACAGTCCCCGAATGTTCGTTGACATCGGAGAAGAGAAACACAGTTTTTTTAGCTTTATAACGCCATATCCCATACCATCCTCATCACCCCTCGCCTCCTGAGAGATAGTTTGGCAAGTCCAATGTTGTGGTTTTTAATACGATTTACTGAGATGTTTGCAGACAACGGGCACTGTCCATGAATCCAACATGGTGCGAATTTCCAGAAATCTGACGCACCTCACATATTTTATTGATCAATCAGCAGGCGTGCCTGATGTCCACGTGCCGCACATCGTCCTTTGGACCAATCGGAGGCCCACACCAAATCCAACCACCGCAATGCTCAAAGAAAGGTTGTTCCTATCTTAGCAAGTACTAGGCTGTCTTCCTGCACCTCATCTTCTTCAACCAATACTGTAACCACACAGCTACTTCTATGGGACCCAAAATTCCACCAGCTACCTTGCAAGCAATACAAGAGGCTGTTGATCCATATCTTTCAAAGACAACAGTCCTCTGTATATACTGCGACACACCACTCTACAAGTGGAAGCAATTTCCAAGTGCTTTTGAAGTTGTAATCAAGCAGCATGAGAAACACTAACCCCTACCTTAGAAGCACCACATGCGCAACATCTTCCCCTGTTCACCTGCCCCTCCATATTAGTGCTTGGTGCCTCTTCCCTCATTTCCCTCCCCACCTTACGTTCTAACCTCTCCTGCAAAAAAAAACCCTGATCAAAAACAACAAAAGAAAGGTTTCTTTAGGAACCACCTTTCACAGTAAAAAAAGTAGAACTAAAGAAATATATCTTATACACTCCATCTACTTTACATTTCTCAGTAAAGTACATAGGGCCTCATTACAACCCTGGCGCTAAGTGAAAAACGATGGCGGTAAATGGTTACCGCCATCGTTTTCCGCCAGGTCCGATCATGACCCGTGACCGTTAACTACGATGCCATTAGCGGCATCGTAGTTAACACTGCCGCTAACTGCGCCAAGGGCGCGCGCACGCGACCTCCCACACCGTACTTAGCGCCATGGCGGAAAGGTACGCGAATGCCGACCCAAGCGGACATGCACCTAACGCCATCACCCAGCCCGTTAAGTACCTTACCGCCATGGTGCTAATTACGCCATCGCGAACCAACCGTAAAAGGCCATGTAAAGTGAATGCAGCTGCCACAGGTGCACAGAAACAGCACAGGTGAAGGCAATACAGACTCAGGAAGTACAAAAAGAGCACACCCCACCCCTTCCCACACCCAGTCACACTCCACAATGATACCAATACGACTAGCAATGTTGGGGCTGGAGGACCTGATAGCAATGCAAGTGCTACAACAGCAACAACAACAACAGGCAGCAAAGAGGAGACGCAGGAGGAGAAGGAGGGCAAGGCAGGCCCAGCAAGCCCCACCAGCACAGCCAGTGCCACCACATCAGAGCCAATCCATTCAACCTCACTGCTGAGCAGATCCACACCCTGTACCGTTTGGACCGGGACACCATCACCGCCATCATAGACATGACACACAACGACATTGTCAGCATGATAGAAACTCCAACCGCCATCCCACCCCTACTGAAGGTAGTGTCTGTGCTACACTTCCTGGCCACAGGCACCTACCAGCACACAGTGGGGCACTTGCATGGCATTTCACAACCATTATTCTCACGAACACTCATCCAAGTGCTCGATGCCCTCCTCAAGCACACAGACGACCACATCTCATTACCACGGACTGCCCAGGAGACTGCAAACACCAAAGTGGGTTTCCATGCACTAGCCGGCATACCCGGTTGCATCGGTGCCATCGACTGCACCCATGTGGAATTGGTGGTTCCACGTGCCATGAAGGTACCGTACCGCAACCGGAAACAGTTCCACCCAATCAACGTGCAAATGGTCTGTGACTCCAACAAGATCATCACACATTGTTGTGCCCGATTCCCCGGATCAACACATGATTCCATGGTCCTGAGGAACTCCACAATACCACGCTACATGGAGCGACATGCAGGCCCAAGATCCTGGCTACTCGGTGAGTCCAATGTCATGGAAGTGGGCAGGTGAATGACGTACCGATGCATACTCCACCTGGCTGAGGGGGGGGAATGATGCATACTCCACCTGGCTTAAAGGGGGGGGAATGATGCATACTCCACCTGGCTGAAAGGGGGGGGGGAATGATGCATACTCCACCTGGCTGAAAGGGGGGGGGAATGATGCATACTCCACCTGGCTGAAAGGGGGGGGGGAATGATGCATACTCCACCTGGCTGAAAGGGGGGGGGATGATGCATACTCCACCTGGCTGTGAGTAGCAGAGAGAACGGAGACAGAGGATACCCTGAAGCAACCCATACTCCACCCAACACCAGTAAAGCCAATAGCCAATGCATGCAGCCCTACCATGTGAATGAGGTTGTGTCCCAACCATGACACAACCATCTGCAAGTGCATTCTACCAAATCAGACCACATTGTCAACAATGAAAAGCACCTACATGCACGTCACCAAACACCATCAACCGATAGGCCTGTCCCCCATAACTGCCCACGAAGGAGGCACATGACGGACAGAAACATCAACACACCATTACACAGACAGCAGGGTCCCCACAATGTCCCTGTCTACATCAGCATTGCTCACTGGGGTCATGATGAGGCCCACAGCAATGTTGCAATGATGTGCGCATTGCCATCACAGGACATGTGCCAGGCCAACTAACCAAACGGCATGAACGGACACAGTGGATGGGCACTCACAATGCACTCAACCCCTCTGCATACATTGGGTGATGGCATGCAAAACAGGCCATGGGAGCCATGAGCATATACTGGTTGCATTGCGTGAATCAATTAGTGCATGTAGAAGCGAGCCAAAGTAACAGTTGGATGCAAGCCATGGTGGCACATCATGTTCTTGATCAGACGACATGACTGACACATACATTCTCGCCTACATACAGGTGATGCAGGCTATCCCCTGAAGAGGTGGCTCCTTACACCAGTCCGGAACCCGCAGAACCAGCACGAGGAGGACTTCAACCGTGCACATACACGTACTCGTGTGGTCATAGAGCAGACATTCGGCCTATTGAAGGCACGGTTCCGAAGCCTCAGCAGGTCTGGTGGGGCACTCCTGTACCGCCATGAGAAGGTGGCAAAGATCGTCATGGCATGTGTCATGCTACACAATATGTGCGTCAGACGGAATGTGCCCCTGCAGAACTGCAACCACCTGACGATGAGGATGAGGAGGGTGCAGATGGGGCGGCACCCCATGGAGGAGGCGATGCACAGGAGGGGCGTGCAATGCGCCAAAGTATCATCGACCACTGCTTCTAGCACACACGGCTGGTGTGTATCACATGGAGACTGCACTTGGGGCACTGTGTGTCTCTGGGACATGCACACTGTGGACTGTACACCAATAAAGCACACATATGCAATGAAAATGTCCACACATTTCATTTCAGGAAAGCAAAAAGTGTATTTCAATCATAAAACGTCGTGACACAACCACTCCCCCCTTCCCCCTCCCCCCTGCACACCCCAACACACCCCCTCCCCCCTGCACACCCCAACACACCCCCTCCCCCCTCCCCCCTGCACACCCCAACACACCCCCTCCCACCTCCCCCTGCACACCCCAACACACCCCCTCCCACCTCCCCCCTGCACACCCCAACACACCCCATGTAGGTGTCAACAGATGCCTGTGACAGTGGCCACAGGCTGTTACAAGCACCCTCTCCCGGCCCCCGGGGCACCCCTGGCTGTGGAGCGCATGTTACGTCCGGAACGTCGGACGGGGCTGCTCTGTGCAGAACTGGCAGCGGAGGATGTCCCTGCCTGCCCCCGTGCATGCACGTCCTGTAGGGTGTGGGTGAGCTCAGTGAGCGCACGACGCAAGCCGGCAAGTTCACCACAGATGTCCCTGGACATGGCCTGCATGGCATCCCTCAGGGTGGCAGTGCTCTGCGCTACTTCGGCCCTTAGGGTCTCCGTGGCCTGTTCAATGGTTGCCCTAGCCCCCACACATTCCGCGGCATGCTCAGTCAGCATCGTGGACAGTTGTTGCTGCCGTTCTATGATGTCCTCGAGGGACTGCTGCCCCTGCTGAGCCATGCCCAGTGCTGGTGGTGTAATGGAGGGGCTGCTCCCCTCCTGTGGACTGAGGACTGGGCATGGGGTAGAAGGCCACTCCTCTACCTCTGTGTGCCCCTGTGTGTGATCCTCATGGGGGCTGACATCTGACAAACAGGGGGAATGTAGTAGGTCAGTGGGGCTTCTGACTTCGTGCTCCTCAATGTCAGAGTCTGAACATGCAGCAATTGCAGCTGTTTCTCCCATGTTGCTGCTGGCCGCAGACCCGGTGCCTTCTGTGGCAGGCAATGTTGGTACAGGTGGAGCTGCTGCTGCTGGCCTGCTGCCTACAGGGGTGCTTGCCGGTGGCCCGTCTGGTTTGCTTGCAGTGGATTCTGCTTGTTGTGGGGTCTGCCTCACTGCAGCTGAGGTTGAGGGTGCGGGGATGGTATTATTGGCCTTCTTGGCTCTCTTCATAGCAGGGGTATCCTGGTCCTCGGGGTGTGAATCTGTGCCTGTGGTGGAGCAAAGGAGGGAGGGCGTTATTGATGGGTCTGCGGACTTTGGAATGACAATGATTGACATGATTCTGGTCAGTAGATGAGGCAGATTTCAGGCAGGGCCATGCAGGTTGTCTCCTTTTTGTGTGGAA
The DNA here is from genome assembly GCF_040938575.1 of Ambystoma mexicanum. NCBI lineage: Eukaryota > Metazoa > Chordata > Amphibia > Caudata > Ambystomatidae > Ambystoma > Ambystoma mexicanum. The sequence goes on from NC_090927.1 coordinate 613,696,299, forward strand.
TGTGGATGCAGGTATGTGGGTGCCAGCAGTGTATACAGGGTGGTGCTCGCATGTGGCTATGGGCGGTGTGGAGCTAATGTGTTGCATTTACACTCTAGGGCAACCTTGTGCTACACATGAATGGACTGCAGTGACTATGGCATGTATTGTTTGAGGCACCTACCTTCATCGCATGATGTCGGAGCTCCCTTTTCCATCCCTCCGACACCTTCAATGCCTTCCATGCCAATCGTGGTTGCACAAATCTCCTCCCACGGTTGGAGTTTTAGTGGGGGTTCCGAACCTCCACCGGTACCCAGGGCAAGGTTGCGGTTCGCAGAGATGACGGCTCTGACCCGTATGCGAAGGTCATCCCAGCGCTTCCTGCACTGATGTGGGGTGCGGGTACGGTCCCCACCGCGCTGACGCGCTCGGCCACCAGGGCCCAGATGGCCTTCTTTTTCGCTATCGCTGTCCTGGTCATTTCCGGGGAGAAAACGACAGCTGCGTTGTCTTGCAGGGTCTCCGCAAGCATGCAGAGTTCCTCCCGGCTAAATCTTTCCTGGCGCTGGCGGTCACATGCCTTCTTAACAACTTTAGGCATTTTTGGGTAGTTGGATGGGTGGGTGATTGGTTGGGACAGGTGTCTGGGTTGGATCTGGTGTTGTTCGGTAGGATGGCAATGGATTGTGTTTTTAAAGATGGCCGACGTGCTGTTTCCCGTTCCGCCGCGATGACGATATTTCCGGTTCTGCTTTTTACGGTGACCGCTAATTGCGGCCACCGCTAATTACGGTGGCCGCTACTTACGGTGGCGGAAGTGCACCTTGCTCGACTTACGATGCCGGTAGGGGCCTTTTCCGCCATGGCGTTAATTGCATTACCGCCATGGCGTAATGCTCGTGAGCGATGGGTCGTAATGTGGTGCTCTTTACGCCATCGGCCCACGGCGTTAACGCTCATTACGCCATGGCGGTAATGACGGCAGATTACCGCCTGGGTCGTAATGAGGCCCATAGACTGAATAAGATTTTCCAAAATTTCCATTTGCAGTTTGTGTTATGCTAATGGGAGTAATGTGGCATTTATCCACCGTTTCAGGTATTGGAACGGTGATAACGGCCCGGCAGCCCAAGTTATCTGCCCAGGCGAAGCGAGGGTTGATAACGAGGGCTCTGGACTGTTATACCACATTCCAGCCCCTGCAATGGGGGATGAAGGCCATTAGCACACCGGGCTCCCACCCAAAGCGGGAACCCAGGGTGCTAAAAAAAAGGATTTTCCTTCCTACAATGGGATGCCTGTGGCGTACCGCTGTAGGAAGGAAAACCCTTTTCCAAGATGGCCACCATGGAAAGGGAAGGTGAGGCTCCGTACAGAGCCCCTCTTCCCTTTCCATGGCATCCTGCAGAAGGTGAAGAGAGAACCCTCTGACCATATTACCACAAGGACATTTCTTTTCCCTTTCAATCCTGTCCCACTTTCGAATAATTTTACCACATAGCTGGTCCCAGGTAGACATGGCCACTTTAACCCCATTTTTTGTCACTCGTGGTCATGGCCAGTAGCCAGATTGTCCGGGTCAAGACCTTACGCCATGACCCAGACTATCTGGCCACTGCCCATGGCCACAGGCTATACCTCAGTCACCAAATGTATATCACAATTTTTTGTACCTACATTATGACACTTGTCAAAAAATAAAACACAAGCACAATTTCAAAACTGTGCTTTAAGGTCCTTGCTGGACATCCGCCCATGTTTTGTTTTTTCAAAAGTGTCTAAATGTATGTACATACAATAGTCATATAACTTAGTCCCCACTTGACAAAATCTATTCAGACATTCAAGTTTGGCTCTATGATTTTTCTGAAAACATTTTTCCATATTCAACAAACGGCCCCCTCTTGACAAAATGCCACCAAACTTTACAAAAACATTTATAACTAGATCTAAAATAGTTTCGCAAACGTTTGTGTAGATTCATCAAATGGCACCACATGTATAAGGTTTTACAATATTTTGGGCCCCCCCTCTAATTTTGGCCGCTCTTGACAGAATCTAACCAAACTTTGCAAAAAACATATATATCTAGATTTTAAATCGTTTTGGAAACGTGTGTGCAGATTTGTCAAATGGCACCACATTAATAAGCCTTTACAACACTTTGAGACCTCCCTCTAATTTTTATCCCTCTTGACAAAAACAGCTCCTCCATTCAGAATCAGGTTTAGAATACATTTCCAAACTATCATGCAGTTTCATTGAGTGGCACCAAAGTTATAAGGAATCCAAAAACTGCTTTTCACCAACCCTGTAATGCAGAAGTAGGCATAGTTGTCCCTAAACATCTGAAGTGTTCACGAACATTACAGGAGTGCACCGGAACATCCGGACTGTTCGTTGACTTTGGGAATGAAAAACACCTTTTTTTTTGGCTTCTTACAGCCATATCCCATCCCATCGTCATCACCCCTAAGCTCCCCATTGATTGTTTGATAAGTTTGACAAGTGCATTGTTTTTTAATATGTTTTTACCACGATGTTCGCGGACACCGGCGGCTGTCCGCGAATCTAACATGGCGGGCATTTCTGAAAATCAGATGCAAATGCTTTTCACCATCCAATCAGAGGGCACATTCGATGTCCGCAGACATCATGACTCCCTCTAGGACAAATGAATGCCCATCCGCGGACCGAACAGGGAAGTGAGTCTGCGGACCGAACCAAGATATCACTCATTTTTTTTACCTACTTTTGGGCCATTTAAAAAATAAAACTACTGGACGGGTTTACACCAAATTCACAAAACCATGCTTTCGGGACCAAGTCACCACTCCTGCCTCAAATTTGGTGAAAATCCATCCAGCGGTTTGGGCTGTAGATGTGAGCAAAATGTTTTTTTCCATTGCATCTATGGAAAAATTCAGAAAGGGCCATATACTTTTTTGTAAAGTTTGGTAAGGATTTGTTCAGAGGATGCAAAGTTATAAGCCACCCAAAAAGTGCTCTTACTATGAGTTGATCAACTTAACCATAACTACAGGGCCGCTACTGCAGGCTCTGCAATATATCTTTCAGGGGTGGGTGCCCTCCTGGTTTGGTTACTTTCCTGGTCTCTGGTTAAGTCAGTGTATTCCGACACACAGCGGTGTCTGCCTCGCTGTGCTTGTTATGTTGTGCCTCTGTTTTGGGTTTGGGTTTGTGATGTATTGAGATGTATGTATTCATTTTAGGAGCGGGGCGGATGCCTTCCTGCAATAAGATGCTTTCCTGGTCTTGGGTTATGTCAGTGTCTTGGGATCTTGTGAATTCTGTCTGTGGTTGTGATGGTTTGTCTTTCTCTATGGTCTTGTCTCACAATTTTATTTTTGTGTTCTGATTTTGATCAGCAGGGTCCTGACTTGTGTAGCATTATGGGGTTCCCTGCGGCAGGAAACTCACAGCTGGTCCTGCCATTTGTAGAATAACAGTGGCTTGCTACTTGATCTTAGTCTTATATATGGGTTTTTGATGTGTTCCCGGGGCAGGTGCCTCCTGGAGTTGCTTGCTTTCTTTAGGTCGGTAGTAGGGTGGTGTTCTGTGACCCACTGTGGTATTGAGGTTAAGATGGCTTGCTTTTCCCTCATCTTTTTGGTTAGGTTAGTGGTATATTCCAGGGGCAGGTGCCCTTGTGGGTTTATTGCCTCCCTGATGTTGGCCGACATAGTTGTTATGTTGCGACTCGCACTGGCGTTTACTTCACAGATTCAGTCCAATTCTAGTTTGGTTAGACTCAAGGCAACATTATCTTAATCATTACAATTCTAGCCTGGCTGGAGTCGGTAGGGTTCTTGTGTGGATAGGTTCAGCTCCAGTGTTCCCAGGGTTGGTACATTTCTAGTGTGGTTAAATTCAGTAGTGGTGTTATCTTTCTAAGTCAGCAGGATTCAACACAATGGCAAACCTCAAAGTGCAGCTAACTTGAAATCAGTGTCAGTTTTTAATGGGCTACCGAATTCAGGTAGTGCCAGACTTTACAGCGCAGCCAAGTTCAACACAATGGCAAAGTTCAAAGGGCAATCTTGAATCAATGAGATAGAGTATGGAGTAACAGGGGTCAGTGATTCTAGTGAACAATAGTAATACATTCACATATCAAGTAAAAATATTTTTAATAACTCTCAGTTAAAATTGGATTGAATTGATACATATAAATTAGCGCCGTGGTTAGTTGATACAAACTATACATCTAAAAACCAGTAACATAGGAAAACATCAAAGTCGATCATTGATTTTAGTCATAGAAATCAGTTTGCAGTATCTCAATGAATATCAATCATTCTGTACATTCATCAACTTGTTTACAATCATCTGATTTTTTGTTCTCTCTGTTAACTGTTAACATCCAGAGAGGAGGGGTCTCAACATGTTTCTGTTCTTAACAAATAAATCTAGAACATTCATCAGGAGAAAAAATATTTGAGGGCGAGATCCTATTCGGAAACTCCAAATGGAGAAAAAGCTAATCACATGCAACCATAGAGGGTTCTTGTGGGGGCACACCACCTCAAAAGTTAGGACTATAGTTCGGGTCCTCAGTTGCCACAACTGGAGGGTAAGTGGACCAAAAGTATGATGGTTGGTGAAAACGAGTCGTAGAGCGCTAGGTCATCTATGTATGGACCATGATGTCATCCGAACTCGAGCTATTTTTTGTTCCTCAAACAGGGTTCCACCTTGTTAGGGCTCGAATGATGGCTCCTGCACGATGTGGCCACTAAGTTTAGGGATATGTAGAGTTACGTCTTGGGTATGCGGGATCGTTCACTTCAATTTTAGGCAAGTCTATAGCTTGTCCAAAGGAGCAGGGCTGTGGACCATCAAAATGGTGCCGTACTGTGTGGAGCAGATAATGCTCTGGTTAGGAATGTGTGGAATGCATCCATGCTCCTATTGCACTGCCTCCTCGACCACCAGTCGCGTCCTTTCAAAGGGCAACAGCCATTTAGAGTAGTGGCAACATTCACTAGGCAGTTAACTGAAATACACGGGTAAAGCTTTGAAGCATAGCAGTGGTAGATTTCACAGGGTGGCAATATTAACACAGTGGCAACATTTGGAAGGCGGCCGGATTCAAAGCAGTGGTAATCTTTCACAGGGTATCTAGATTCAACATTATGGCAGGTTTTGCAGGGTAGCTATGTTCGAAACAATGGCAAACCTCAGAGCGCATCAAAATTCAGAGCTATAGTGAGATTTCTAAGGCAAATGGATTCAAAACAATGGCAAACCTCAGAGAATAGCAAACTCTAAATCAGTGGCAAAGTTCCTGTGCTGCAGGGTTCCACCCAATAACAAACATCAATGTGCAGCAAGACTCAGAGCTAAGGTGAGATTTCTAAGTCAGAAGGATTCAACACAATGGCAAACCTCAAAATGCAGCTAACTTGAAATCAGTGGCATTGTTTCTGTGCAGCAGAATTCAACTCAATGGCAAACCTCAGAGCACAGTATGATTCAGAGCTAAGGTGAGATTTCTAAGGCAGCAGGATGCAACACAATCGCAAACCTCAGAGCGCAGAGAACTTTAAATCAGTGGCAAAATTCCTAGTGTAGCAGGGTTTAACACAATGCACACCTTGGAGCACAATGGCAAAAATCGGAGCACAGCAAGATTCAGAGATATGGCGTGATTTCTAAGGCAGACGGATTCAACAAAATGGCAAACCTCAGAGCACAGCAAACTTTAAAACTTTAAATCAGTAGCAAGGTTCCTGTGCTGCATGGTTCAACCAAATGACAAACCTCAGAGTGCAGCAAGACTCAGAGCTAAGGTGACATTTCTAAGTCAGCAGGATTCAACACAATGGCAAACCTCAAAGAGCAGCCAACTTTAAATCAGTGGCAAAGTTTCCGTCTTCAGCAGAATTCAACTCAATGGCAAACCTCAGAGCTAGGGCAAGATTTCTAAGGCAGCAGGATGCAACCCAATGGCAAACCTAAGAGCGCAGCATGATTCAGAGCTAGGGCAAGATTTTTCAGGCAGCAGGATGCAACACAATGGCAAACTCAGAGCACAGAAAACTTTAAATCAGTGGCCGAATTCCTGATGTAGTAGATTTCAACACAATGCAAACCTTGGAGCGCCGCAAGCCTTAAACCAGTTGCAAACTTGCTAATGCAGCAGGGTTCAGCACAATGACAAACCTCAGACGCAACCAACACAAGATCAGTGGCAAAGTTCCTAATGAAGCAGGGTTCCACTCAATGGCAAACCTCAGAGCACAGCATGACTTAAATCAGTGGCAAAAATGTTCTATGCAGAAGGTTCAACACAAAGGCAAACCTCAGAGCACAGTAAGACTTAAAACAATATGCAAGATTTCTAAAACAGCAGGATTGAACACAATGGCATATCCCAGAGTGCAGCAATATTTAAATCAGTGGCAAAAGTTTCTATGCAGCAGGATTTAACACAATGGCAAATCTCAGAGCGCAGCATGATTTAAAGCAATGGCAAGATTACGAAGGCAGCAGGATTCAACACAATGGCAAACCTCAGAGTGCAGCCCGATTTAAAACAATGGCAAGATTACGAAGGCAGCAGGATTCAACACAATGGCAAACCTCAGAGTGCAGCAAAATTTAAATCAGTGGAAAATGGTTTCTATGCAGCAGGATTCAACACGCTGGCAAATCTCAGACCACGGCAAGATTTAAACCAGTGGCAAAGGTTTATATGCAGGAGGGTTCAACACAATGGTGAATATCAAAAGGTAGTAGTAATGTAGTGGCAGGATTTCAGGAGCACAGTGATATGGGGGTCATTCCGAGGTAGGCAGTAAGGGGTTAACGGCGCCGGTAAAGGTGCCAGAGCCATCAACCCCTTACTGCCTTATTACGCGTTCTGCTCACAGGACCCGCTAAGGCCACCTGGTAAAATCAGACGTCCTTAGCGGGTCCCGCAAGCAGACCAGGGTGCTAACAACAGGCCCGTTGTTAACAGGCCCGTTGTTAGCACCCTCCCCATTCCCATTGAGCCCTATGGGGGCTTGAATGGGAATGGGGTTGGGTTCCTTGATTGAGGAATTACCAGGCCCTCCAAGGTCAGAATAGCCTGGTAATTCCTCATTCAAGGAACCCGGACCTGGTACCCGGTAAGGGGGTAGCCATGTCGCTAATAGCGGCATCGTTACCCCCTACCTCGTAATGACCCCCATAGTCGTGTCCATTTTGTGAAAATGTAGTTGTGTTTGCATTTGCACTTTGCCCTTGCTCTGGATAGGTCCAATGTTTACGGTGATTTCTATTTTGCACAATAGCGTTACTGAGTTTGTGAATTATGGTATGTTAGTATGTTGGTGGTGGGTGTGACTGTACCTTTGCCTGTTGTCTACAAGGACAAGCCCTGGGTGCTCCCCTTTATCAGCATATAAAGAGCTTTCATGGATACTCCACCCCCTTGTTTGCTTTCATTTGCGATCTTGTGGTGCTGACACGTATGGGTGCAGTGTGGTAGTGCAGGGTGAAAACAGCACTTTGCCAGCCCTAAGTGGCCTTTATGGATCGTAATGTTCTTTGAAGTGTGTGCAGCTAATGCAATTTGGATCTAACTCACTTTGCGTAGCGCAAACCACTTTGTGAATCAGACCCTTTGGGCCTCATTACGACCCAGGCGGTAAGGGGTTTACGGCAGCGTAAACAGCGCCGACCCTTACCGCCTGATTCCGAGGTCCCTTAGCGCCATGGAGGATTTAACACCTGCTTTTAGCAGGTGTTAAAATCCATGGCGCTAAGGGACCTTGTTGTTAATTACGCCACCGTAATTTACGGTGGCGTAATTAACGCCTTCCCCACTCCCATTATGCCCTATGGGGCAAAAATGGGAATGGGGAAGGGTAAATGGGGATTGGGGACTTACCGCCCCGCCAACCTCGGAATGGGGCGGTAAGTCCGCCAACCACCATGGCGTAAACGTAGTTTACGCCATGGTGGTAAAGGTACGACCCAGGCGGTAACTTACCGCCTGGGTCGTAATGAGGCCCTTTGTCTTTCCCTCAACTTGATGTAACGACTACCCCATCTCATGCTACCAAATGACTCTCCCTCCACTCCCTGTTCACATAATAACGAACATTCTAAAGCTTACACGTCGTCGCCCTTGTAACCTGGCAACCAGGTCTCGAAGGGCTGTCCATTCACCCTCGCCATCTGTAATCAGCCATATGGTCCACCACTCTCGTGTCAGCACGGAGAGAGAGTAACGCCTGCAGTTTGCATCATACAAACGAAAGCAAATTAAAATGGGAACACATGTACTCTCGTGCTGTGTTCAAGAGAAGGAAAATGAGTGTTGGCAATACCATCACAATGTACAAAAGGGGACTTTCTCCCCACTTCATGTAGTCCTGCAGAGAGTGTTAGATGATATAAATCTGACACGAGTTCAGTCTGATCATCACATCCGGGTGCTGCGTTCCCCACATACGAGTATTCACGTGTTTACAGTAGCAAATGATTACAAACAAAACATGGATAATAGATCTTGTGTCCATTTTATTGGGAGATGCTGCAGCAATTTAGACAATGGTGAAGCAGAAAGCTAATGACTCCCTTGAAAGCCGCACACACTTTGAAGATCACGCCGTGTTCTCATTTCAATGACAAGTTTTTGAACAGCAAGGTCTGTGAATACCTTGTCGATCCCATGGCTCCTGCCTGTCAAAGTTTGGCTTCAAGTCAGCAGCCGGAGTGTCCCCGGAGCCTTTGCAAAGAACAACTCAATTTATGTATTTTCACTGGATGCAAATGTCAGGTTTATCACCGCGAAGAACATACACCAGCAGGAGTCGGAACTTGGTGCCATTTTATAATGAGCCCAAATCTCCCACTGAGATTAAACCTCGGTGCAGCAAAGGCAAAGGTTGATGGAGGAGCGCTGTCTGTGTTGGTACATAAAATGCCAACCCGTCTCCACAAAGGGAGCCCTACAAAGCATTTAATCCGGGTAGCCTTTGCAAGGAGGACATGTGGGAATGCAGTGACATCCAAACATTGTTTACTTTTCTGGTACAGATATTTATTCTCGACATGATTATTCTTAATTTTTAAAGTTGATCTGCAGATTGGAACAATTTATTCAAGTGTCGCAGAGGAATATTTTGCAATGCTCAACAAAAAAAATCACACTGTTATTTCAAGAAATGTTCCAAAATACACGCATACATTGCTTTTACATCATTTGTAATTTGATTCTGATGCCAACACATTAGTTGGAAGTTATAGAGGGAAATCAACTTTCACTCTGATGGCCAGATTCTCAAGCGGGTGTTAAGTACCGGAAAGGTTGTTAAAAGCGTTACAGCCTTTTCTGTATTTAAGACCTATTCTGAAGGTGGTACATTCTTCCAAAGTTGCTATGAATGCACCACTTTCAGAGTATATGTGGTGCTTGTTAGGATGGGTGGGAAACCAACCTAGCAACTGCCAAATTCGTTACCTGCCACTTAAATCAGGTATTCTTGTGGCACTCTTCCACTTTTAAATGTGCGCTAATGTGGCGCACATATACAGTAACATTTTGGTGCTGGTATTGTGGAGGAGAGCCACAAGAAGCTGGTTGCCGTGCAGGTGGGTGGGCGAACCAGTAAAGTAGGCTGCTTCAACATTGTATCCTGTATCAGGGCAGGATACAACATTGAAGCTGCTGTTAGGGTGAGCATTCATTATTCTAGTATTAGTGTACTTGGCAGCTCGGGCTGAGCCCAGCATATATTATAAGCACCATTAAATATAAAACATATTTTCTTGCAACATCACAATAGGTACATATGCATTTATGTATGATCTACCTGATTCGTTTTCTGGCTTTTCTGCATGCCTTTCAATTTATCGTTCCATTTCAAGATCTCCATTCGCCCCTCTTCTCTTCTTGCTGCTTTCCAGTCACAAAACAAAGCCCCTGGTTGTCTGGGCTAGGAAAAGTTGCATTATGCAACCTTGTTCTCTGTAGCACTTTTGTAAAATAACAATTATCTCATTATTTTAGTGCTGCCGAGATTTCTGCATTGCGCCCGTTGTGCCCAAAAACAGGAGCAATGACCACGGTGCACTGTCATGCGCTATAAGGATGCCCAGGCCCACTCGAGAATAGTGGTGGATCCTGCGTGCTGATTTGGCACAGTGATTCATGCTCTTTAGCACGCTCACTGTGCTAACTTGAGAATCGGGCCCTCAGATGCAGCTTTTGTTATTTAACATGAAGATTGGAGGGAAGGTCCTACGAAGAGCATCTGAATTGTACAGCAACAGAATACTAGTGAACCTTATCCTAGGCTTGCCATTTCCATCCATCTCCAGTTGACAAAGTTGGATTTGTTTTTAGTAAATACTATGGTCATTGTTGTATAGAGATTTTTTTTTTTATTTAATACACTCCTTGGTTTTCTTTCACTCATAGAAAAATTGATAAATCGCCACTATGGAACTTAAAGAACGTGGCAGAATTAATCACAGAAAAAACATCCACTCCTGGAAAATTCTTAGCAGAAGAGCAGGAGTGCTGATCTGAACATAAAAAGTAATGATTCACAACACAGTTCATAACACAAATGGGGAGACAGAACACTCCTTAGATCAGGATTGGCAGGAAGACAGAATTAGGCTTTCATGCCCCGGTGGGGGGTTGGACATGGCTGGTAATGGCCCGCCAGCCTGAGCATTGGTAGGCCGAGCAAAGCAAGGCCTGTGGGCCATTCTATGACAAGACTGGAGGCGAGCATTATGCTTCATCCTCTTTTATTACTACTTCTCAGCAGTTTCAACAAACAAACAAACAATAACAAAGCGCTGAAAATGTCCCAATAGGCTATTCTTCTTTTAGAACTACAATCTCCATAGTCTCTGTAGTCCATCTTCCTCCATGCTCAGCTATGACCACTTCCTGTCCCTGAGCTCCTCCTTTTCTTTTACTGCTCTTCAAGCAGGTAAGTACACTTTCACTTCATCTCCCTACATAATTTATCTAAGGAATGTGTGTTTTAATGAAAGGCTTAAGATAGCATGTTAGCAATGTTTAGTAACATTAATACGTCTATGAGATAGAGTTTATGCGTACTAGCCTAACAAATTATGTATACATTAGCGTAATGAAAATACCGCAGGTAGGGTGTAGGATTTGATGTTTGCGAGTAATTCTCCTTGCGATCGGGACGCAGAGTGTTAGTGCGACCCCGCAGCGTACTTGCCCCATGCCACATCTCTGGCACGTCAGGGTGGTCCGCGCTGCGCCAGCTGGGGCCCCAGACCTTTGCTGCCTCACAGAGGCAGAGGATCGCTGTGCTGCTCCGGCCCCTCCCTTGGGGAGGCGGAGCCTAAGCACAGGCATCAGAGCCCGCGTCGCACAGACGATGAGGCACAGAGCGAATACACACACACAAACTCGAGCACAGCGGTGATTGTCCCCAGCTGCCCCACGGATTAATAGAAGAAAAGAAACAATCTATCTCCGACCGAGTCAGACGAATATATATTATAAAAGCGGGCACATACAACGGAAAACAGCTGTAGCTGTACACGTGAGAGGAGCGCCCAAGCTCCGTTTAATTCACGAGCCCCAGGCTCCTAAGACATTCTGAGCCCCAGAGGGCCATTTTGACACATAATCCGCCATCACAGGCGTTAGAAGAACATTGCCCGGTGCTGCCACAAGAGTAGATACGGGGAAAAAAATATATATATATATAAGAAAAATAATAATAAATATAAAGGATTCTCAGGTGACTAAGACAGTTACCAGAACTCTCTACAAGCACAAGCTAGTGAGGGGGTGTGCTCAGACACCTGGCTCAGGTACAACAGGCACACAGCAACCTCTCAGCATGTCAGAATTTGAGTGGAGTGAAGAGGAGCAGTCTTTGGATTTAGCTGCCAGCTTCAAAGAGGTGATGGGAAACTTGAGACCCCTGCAGGAGAGGCTGGAGACCTTAGAGGCGATCCGATCCTACACCAGCCTAAAGATGGCACCAGTAAGGCAGTTTGCATGCCCATCGAACCCTCTACATCGAACCCTCTACAGCAGGATCTAAGGGGAGTACTCAGGCCCGTAAGAGGAAAGCCTCTTGTGACCCCCAGGGCCCTTCGGATGGGGGGAAAGATAAGGCCCTAGAGGTTGTCATCGCCTTTGCAAAGCTCAAAGAAGCATATTTGCAGCGTCAAGCAGTGCCAAACCTGACGACCCACGCTCCAGGGGAAGAAGGTGATGGAGAGGTTTACCCAGGCTTGGAAGAAGAGCCAGCGGAAGTTGAACCGCTCTCCCAGGACGAGGAAGACGCAGGGGAGGAGGATGAGGTAAAGCCCAGCGGCGGCAAAAGAGCCCGCAAGGAGAAACACCTTGAGGAGGAAGAATACGATATGTTTGACCCGGACAGCATCCGGAACCCGAGGTCATCAGACTGACAGCCTTTACCCAGGATAGCACAGTACATGACCATCAGATTCCAAAAAGCACTCGATAGAGAAGTGCGACAGTGCCTTCGTGCAGAGTGCTCAAGACCACACCTTCTGGGTAAAGTAGCCGAGACCCCAGAGCTAGATCCCAAGATGCTGACGTTTGTATCTAAGGCTAGCAAGGATCCCTGTAAAGGCATCGACAGATCTTGGAAAGCTGCCAAGAGAAAGTGCTGGACTTAGCCGGTCCCTTAACAAAGATCATGGACCTGGCAGAGAGGGCTAGAGACACGGGAGAAGAAGTAGATCCCGAGGCCCTGGCAGGCTGGGTTCAGAGGGAAGACTGCCTACTTGGCAATGGCAACTGCGCCATAGCCTCAGAACGAAGAAGAGGATTATTGCTGAAGATTTATCCCAAGCTCAGTGACCTCGCATCATAGGAAGAGGGATAAGCGGCGCAGGGACTCCTGTTTGATGAAACCTTTGGGAAGGAGATGGGCCGTTTCGTTGGTACCTACACCTCTCTGGAGAAGGCTCAAGCCTCCCTCGATCCGTAAAATTTTCCCTAACCGAGTTTTTACCGGGACCGGTCGCCACAGGGGTTGCACGGCTGGTCAAAACCAAGGAGGTAGAAGACCCCCGAATCCTTGAGCCCAATACTGGGAAAACAGGCAACAGGACTCCTTCTTCCCAGCTAGAGGTCGTTTCCAGAGAGGACGCAGAGGGAGTGGATCTGGCCGGGGTCAAGGATTCCCACAAGGTGAGAGTAACTCATTACCCTCCGGTAAGAGCGAGAACTTATATGTTCTGGAGAAACTGGCACGCACTTTCCAGCGATGCATGGGTGTTACAAAGTGTGCCAGGTCTGCGTCTAGAATTTATAGAACAACCCATACAAGAGGGCAGACCCCACCAGCAGCAATTAGCGTGCACAGAGTAGAGCCTGCTAGATCACAAGCTGCTGCAGCTCGCCCAAAAGAATGCCATAGAGAAGTGTTCGAGCACACCCAGCTTCTTGAGCAATATGTTCCTAGTTCACAGAAAAGAGAAGGTACGGCCATTTATAAACCTCAAAGAACTGAGCAGTTGGGTAGTCTACTGCCATTTCAAGATGGAGGGCATCCACCAGCTCTGAGACTCCCTCAGAGAGGGATATTGGCTGACGAGACTAGACCTGAAGAACGCCTACCTGACGGTCCCAGTCTCGGATGAATTCAGGACCTTCCTAGCTTTTCGCTGGAAGGGGCGATTTTGGCAATTCAAGACCATGCCCTTCGGACTTGCATCAGCTCCTTGGGCCTTCACCAAGCCAGTGGCAGCAGCAATACGGGAGAAAGGCACAAGGTTGATCATTTACCTAGATGACCTCCTGCTGCTGGCCGAGGACAGGGAGACCCTGCTATATCAGACAAAATGGGTGCAAGATCTATTGTTGTCCCTAGGATTTCTAGTCAATGTGGAGAAGTCGGACACCACACCAGCACAGACTAGACTTCCTAGGTTTCATATTAGACACCAGGAAAGCCACGCTAGAAAACCCATTGTGTAAAATACACGACATCAAGAGAGAAATAAGAGGATGTCTACAGAAACAAGTAGTTTCGCTAAGGACGTTAGCGAGGATAGTGGGGCTTCAAGCCATATTTCCCAGGCCCTTACACTATCGTGCGCTGCAGAAATTAAAGATCAGACACTTGCAGCATGGCTTGAGGTATCACCAGTTAGTACCTTTAAAACACGAATCTGTGACCGAACTAGAATGGTGGTTGAAGAATATGGATCCCTGGAATAGGCGGGCCATTGCGGAGATCGGCCAGACCTAGTCAAAGAGTCCGACGCCAGCCGGTTAGGCTGGGGAGCTCGATGTGGAAACCTGCAGACAGGGGGGAAATGGAGCAAAGAGGAGCTTCGCTTCCACATAAACTGCCTGGAACTTCTAGCAGGTGCCTTCATGATCAAGGCCTTCACGAAGGGTAAAATCAACTCATGCGTATTATTGAAAATGGACAACATCTCAGCAGTCCGTTATATAAATCACCTGGGAGGCACCAGATCCAGGATGCTAGCAGAGCTAGTGAAAGACTTTTGGCACTTTTGCCTGCAGTCAGGGACGTCAGTGATGGTGGAGTACCTGCCCGGAGCACTGAACGTGGTAGCAGACTGGAACTCACGCTACCTCACAGACTCCAGCGATTGGAAGTTAGATCCGACAGTATTTCAGAAGATGAATCAGAGATGGGGACCACTACACATAGACCTCTTCGCATCCCGGCTGAATGCGCAGACAGCAGAGTACTACAGCTGGAGGCTAGACCCGGATGTTCAAGGGACGGACCCTTTCCTACAGGAATGGAGCGACAGCCTGCACTACGCATTTTCCCCATTCATGATGCTGAACAGAGCTCTAGTGAAATGTCAGAGGGAGAGAGCAGAACTGCTACTAGTGGCACCACTGTGGAAGTCACAAGTATCGTTTCCAACTGTTATGGAACTAGCAGTAGACCTGCCAAGTTTGAAGGAGAACAACTGCTAATGGACCCAGCTGGCTCATATCATCCTCTGAGTGAGAGGGACACTCCCGCTCATCGCGTGTGGGATATCAGGTGACGTTGGGCGTTGCCAGGCATTTCGCTGCAAGCTGCAGAGCTTATCGCATAATCCTGGGCTCCATCAACTAGAAGGAGCTACGACACGGCTTGGACCAAGTGGATTAGCTGGTGCAAAGGGAGAGATGTTCATCCCATTTCAGCGCCTGTAGTGATGATTTTAAATTTTCTTGCGCAACTATTGCAAGACGGAAGAGCATTCAGCACGATTGGTGTATACAGATCTCTAACATCCGTAGGCCATCTAGCGCTCGAAGGCGTCCCAGCGGGGGAACACCCAGCGGTAGCCAGGCTCATTCGAGGAGCCAGATTTAAGGCACCTCCAGAGCCGCGTTACAATACAGTCTGGGACGTATCTGCAGTCCTTCAGCTATTGGAAAGTTGGCCAGTAGACAGATATTTATCCCTTTAGCAGTTATCAGGTAAACTGGCTATGCTTTTGTGTCTAGTATCTTGCAAGCGCGTTTCGGATGTAAAAGCGCTAATGGTAAACAGAAGGTCCTTTGGACCGGAAGGAGTAACATTTTCGATAGTAAAAAGAACTAAGACAGGAACCTCCTCGGTACACTATCCATATTCCCCAAGTAGATCTAACCGGTGTGTAGCAAGCTGCATCAGAGAATATGAAAACAGGACAGCAGAACACAGAGCAGCCGGTACCACGCAATTGCTCATAGCGCGTAGGAAACCTTTCCAGGGCGTATCCACAGCCACCATTGCTAGATGGGTTAAGGAGATCATGCAAGCAGCAAACATTGATTTGGGGAAGTAGGAGCGCATTCTGTGCGGGGAGCTATGGCATCTAAAGCTTTTACAACAGCAGTGTCTTTAAGAGAGATCATGCTAGCAGCAGACTGGGCTAATGAACGTACATTTAAAGAGTTTTACTTTAAGCTGACCAAGAGTCTAGCGGTCGCTGTGTTGGGGAGCTTTGAACAAGCATAATGTCATAGAATGAAGATTACCCCTGTTAACTGCGCAGGGAGTATTAATTCTATTAAAGACTAGGAGGCGTGGCTGTTAACGCATTCATTCATTGTGGACGACAATGCTGTATAAGATAATGTCAATATGTGGACACCACCCTGATTTTCTGCTTTGTATTATTCCTAGGGGAAGAGCAGAAGAACAATTGAGATGGGAGACTAGCAACTATAGTCGTTTGAAGTCGAGACGGATCGACATTTGGTTTAGAGTGGTTTAAGTCTTCGCTCTGTTGGCAGGACATAGTGTGGAGTTTAAGAGTGTCAATTAAGAGCGAGTAAAAGAGAGGAGGAGCTCAGGGACAGGAAGTGGTAATAGCTGAGCATGGAGTGAGATGGACTACAGAGACTATGGAGATTGTAGTTCTAAAAGAAGAAAAGTCTATTGGGACATTTTCAGTGCTTTGTTATTGTTTGTTTGTTTCTTGAAACTGCTGAGGAGTAGTAAGAAAAGAAGTTGAAGCATAATGCTCGCCTCCTAGTCTTTAATAGAGTTAATACTCCCTGTGCAGTTAGCAGGGGTAATTTTCATTAGCGGCTATGACAACCCCCGCTGGGGCATGAAAGCCATTCGCACCCCAGGGTTCATCAAGGGTGCAAATGTCTTTCTATTTTTGCCTCCGGAAATTGGCTGCTGTATGCAGCGCCAATCTGAGAAGGAAAATAAAATGAAAAATTAATCAAAGATGGCCACCTCCAGGGAAAAAGGACTATATCCCATTTCCATTTCTATTGTGGTGGCCGGATCGGGAGGTGCGGCGGGTGAAGCATAAAGCTCATCCTGCACGTAAGTGCGGAGGGAGTGGGTGAGGAAGGGGAGGGGATTGGTTTGGGGTGGAGGGCAACAGGGAAAGGCTCCTTGTTGGCTCCCCACATAAAAATAAAATGGTGCCAACCGAGGCAAGGGCCTTGAGTGGCAGGAAATGCCAACAGAAAAATGTATATCCTCATCTGTTATCCAAGCTACCTGATATCCCTTCCCTGGGTGCAAATGGTCTTCAGCCAGTTCCAGGATTGTCACAGAGTCAAAATGCTCTTAAGATAGTTCAGGGATTGGCAGGCAGACAGAATATCCTTTATGTTATTTTATTGGGCATTTGTATTGCTCCTTTTTACCATTGGTATGATCTCAAAACAATGTGGGTTGAATGCCCTCAGGGACTCAGGGACCGTAGTCCAGATCAGTGGAGAGAGTAGGGTAATAATTAGTGCTTCGGTGCACTCTGTGTGTGTGTGCATCCTAATTATCATGGTGGGTTGATGCATTCTAAAGATTGTTCAGGTGTTCATGGCGGTATTTAATTATGTGTGCAGCTAGTCTGAATTAATCGAAGGGTATAGCTGCATTCTATTGTTTGTTGGTGCAGAAGAGACTCGGCATATTGGAATGTGTGGGTATCTGTGCAATTGGAGGAGGTCCCCTGTTCCTGATTACCTTAATGTGCCTGCCAAGGTAACTGTTTATCCATATTTTAGAGGCTTGGTGCTTTAGTTCTCCCAAACACATTCTCAGTCTTGTGTGGAATAAGTTCTGTTTGCCAAGCTTGGCCCTATCCATCACGGCTTAACAGCATCATCAATGTGGAGTTGGCTGAATCCAAGCCTTTACTGGGCCAAGCGATTGCTGGTCTATGGTCATTCCTGTGTCTAATTGAGTCTGCAAATTCTTATCGGTTAACACCTTCTGGATGTGTAGTTACATCCAGTTCTGGTCTGTCAGAATTACGAGTACATCCTAGATACAAGGACTAATACCCAGTGAACCTGAAGGTCCAGCAACAAACCAGGTTGTGTTGTTGGTGCTGTGCCCATCTGACATTATTACGCACAGCAGATGTTTAAATGCTCTAGGTCTAGTGCATGGGTTGAGTACTGGTAACAGTTGACAGCACATTGTTGTCACATGCAGGAGCTTGTCTTACCAGGTTCCACACCTGAATGAAGGTATACTACCTTGACAGTATAGCAACATATAAGTGCCAATGGGCCCATTGTCCCTAGTCCCGGGTGTTTGTTTATAGCGAGTGGTTGGGTATTCCCATACTAGATTAATGTTTGAGTTGTGAGTTACACTGCATAATTGTCCCTTGTGAGAGCTGATCGTGCTAGAGACCTCACCTGATCTGAGAGCGCAGGGCATACCCAGTAGAGACAATGAGCTGGCCCAACCATAGCTTCAGAGCATAAGTGCTACTAGGCCCGGTTATTTGAGTTCTGAGCATTAATTTCCAGACAAATGAAGGTAAGCATCACTTGATTATAGAGCACAGTGCATACCTTGTAAAAGACAAGATCAAGCCCGATCATAGCATTAGAATATAATTTCTAATAGGCCCGGGGTTTGGAATTCGGTGTATTAATTTCCAGATAAATAAAGATAAACATCATCTGGTCCTAGAGCATAGTGCATACCTGGTGGAAGACAATGGACAAGCACAGTCATAGCATAAGAACATAAATGCTACTAGGCCAGACAAGTGTAGGGTAGATAAAATCAATACATTGGTTCATGAGTGCAACTGGGCATTCATTGACGAATTTGTACGGTACAAGCATGTTCATAGCGTTAAACTCAATTGAAACTGGATACCAGCTTCTGTGTCATGGTCATTCTTACTTGCCTGTAATGATTGATTCCAAGCCATTTCTTGCCCATGGGTGGTTGCTCAGGAGTGCTGATTTTGTGGGGGATTGAAGGCAAAATATGTCCTTTGCATTATTTTAGGAGAAGGAGCAGGTTTTGAGTGTTTTCCGGAATGTCATGTAGTCTTGGATGTGTCGAATGAGGGGAGGCACTGAGGTCCACAATGTTGGTGCCAGGGCTGAGTAGGTGGACCCTCCAATCCTGTCTGAGTTGGAGGTGGGGACCACTAGGTGGAGGGCAGTGCTTGACATTAGTCAAGTGCAGTGCAGGTTGGGTGGCAAGGCATAATCTTTTCTTGTACGCTTAGAGATGATGGATTGCCAGGGGGAGAGAACACTCTTTAGATTGATCAGGGATTGTCCCTAGGGCAATGATGAGGTTATCCACTGAAAGGGAAGAAGAAACGTATGAACCTGGAGACCAAGAGATTGTTGAATAGTGAAATGAAGACTGTTGTGAAGTGGAATTTTCCTTTTGTGTGGGTAAGAAGTTAACTGTTCTACAGCCTGACTGGGATCAGAAGACCCAATGGGGGAGAAGAAATTCAAAATTGACCGAGAAAAGCATTTGAAAGAAAGAACCCCAAGACTTCTGTGAATGAGTGATGGTTTAAAGATTGAAGAACGTGTTTTCAAAAGTGGCAGCAGCATTGAATGCAAACGAAGGGACAAAAGTGAAAGGTCCTAAGAGCTCTGACCCAAAAAAGAAATTGAAGGCTTGTCGGATCGCTGTTCTGAAGTGTTTTGTTTGATGCAAGGGTTGGGAGCTTAACATTTTGTATTTGTCCTGATGAAGGCCAAATTGGAAATTGTTAGGAGCACTCATTTTCCAGCGAGCTGACCCTTAATTGAGAGGCCCAAACACACAAGTTTCGACGTGTTTTTGTTTGAACTACATTGCACCATCAACTAGAAAAGGTCTGAGTCGAGAAACACTGAGGCTGGGGAGTTGTCTGGCCACGGTTTGTGTTGCAAAAACAGGTTTGGCCAAACATCTAGGCGATTGAACAATACAAGAATGACCAAGCAAATGTATAAATCTGCCAAGAGAAAGTCGAAACCAGTGCTTTGTGTCCTCAAGTGAAAATAAAGTGCCAATAAATTGGAAGAATAAACCTGCACACCTTACTAACCTTACCACTAAGCTTTGATGCAAGCATTTATTGTAGACTGCATTAGGTGTTTATTTACCATCTTGTGTTTTAACATTAGAGTTTTATGAGCGACAGATGTTTTTGTGTATCTTTTTGATACTTGAAAAACATATTTTTAATATGGCTTAATTTTGCTTTGCAAAAAGAAATGAGATGTGAGGTATGAGAATGGTTGAGAGTGGAGCAGAGGGCAACAATTTGAGAAACTAGTGTCTCATATAGGTGCTTTATTTTTGCGTTCTCACAACAAAGTCATTGATGCCTTTCCTAACATAATATTAGGCCCAGATTTTCGAACATTTGCACTATTTCCAAAAGTTGGACAAATGCACTTTGATTGATTACGCAATTGGGCAAACATGCTTTGTCCCAATCAACATTATCGAAAACATGTTCACTAGGGCAAACATGACTCAGTTTAATTTGTACACTGCGTTTTCTGCATAACATAAACAGGTGTTTTTCTGCAAAGTATTTATGCCGAAAACACAGTGATAAAAAACAGTCTTCTTGAGAAGTCAGACAGTGTCTGCCTCTGCATAAGGAGGTGAATACAAGAATGAAGCCTAATGCGGGATTTTAACATCTTGGAACTGTGAGTGACTTAGAGAGAACCAATCAAAGCTCTGTATACTTGAACTGTGTTTTTTTATATTAGATAACTGAACTTGGACTTGGACACAACGTTCTATTACAGTACACCCCTGTACTTTTGTTTTGTTCATTGTCTCTCCTGATAATGTTAGCCAACATGTTGTCTCTAGTGCTTTAGTTTGTAGCCCCATAGATCCTCCAGTTCATCCACCCCTGATCCCCCAGGAACATAAACCCAAGGGTTGCACAAAAAATAGTTATGCTCGGTTCTATCTCCTCGTACCCACAGTTTACATAGCCAAGTCAATGAGATAATTATGTCCCATTGTAAGTGCCTGTGAGTCCCATAGGCATTAATTCATCCCACCCTTATGTTTCAAAATAGATGTTGAACTATATTATCTGTTGCAGAGTACTCTGTTGGTCTCATGCTTTGTCACAGTACTGAATCCCGATAGGTCATGTTTATGGCAACAGTAATGGTACAAAAGGGTTATGGTTAATCATGAGGAACGCAAATTAGCGTTTCTACTACCGAACAACGAGAGAACAATGGGGAACCAAATATACCAATAGCAGAAACGTAATAGAAGTCCCCAGGAGCTTCCCGAGTAAAGACAAAAGACCAGCCCAAAGGCACGATTCATGGAGTTATTTTCACAGTGCAAAGTGACTTTTCACTGGTGCAAGGTGACTTTGCAGGGCAAAAGACACTTTGCACTGTTCCATGAAACAGGGTGCTTGTTGGTAGTGCAAAGTCAATTTCCACCAGTGAAAAGTCACTTTGCACATTCCATGAATCAGGCCCCAAAGTGGGTAAACACTACAAGATGAGGTGTGGGGGTATGTTGCTTTTGCCCTCATTCAAATAAACTGAGAAGACAAATCTGCTGAACAGCACCATCAATAAAAGAAATAAGGTCGAATGATGTGGATCTTAACCATCTGTGCTACATGCATTCATATGTAAGACACCGTGAAAACATGTCTAGTTCTTTGTTTCACACCTTAACAATTCCATGTATATGTCGGTGCAAGAATGAAAGGAGTGACTGAGCAAAAGAGACCTCTCCAAAATGGGCGGTTGTGAATTTGATAAATGGCTCTTAGGAAAAAGATGTATTGCTGCCTGAATGTTATGATTATAAAACTGATTAAAAACAAGGTTATTGGCCCTGCATAATGTCATTGATGCTCTGTAAACATAGGTGAGATGCAGACATGGCGTGGAAAGCACGCACATAAAAAACCAACCAAAAGAAGCTGCATCAAGCCAGATAACACCACATAAAATAGCAATGACCAAGCCATGCAGCGTGCCCAGCATAGCATCGAATGGGAGGAAACAGCGTAACCAGGAGACCTTCATGTTTTTCACCCATATTCAGGTGCATTCATTTCAGGACATCGTCACCATGCTAGCATGTCCCAGTTACAGTGACCCCATCATAGACCTGTATGGCAATTTGTCTTTTTTTAAATGTTTGCTTCAAAGTTCAAGAATTCAGTTGTGTGTGTAATGCAGTGTGTTATGGGTTGCGGCCTTACGAATCATCCTGATACGATCTTGCTAAAGAATACTCCAAGGCAACCTTTTGTTTTCTTTGCTCGTGCTCCCTGGGAAACTCACAACTTTCCAACTACAGACTATGGGCGCGATTGACAAAAGCGCTTTACAATGTCACAATCCCACTGAAAAACTCTTGGTAAATCATGCCCTATGTGATTTGATTGACAGATGCCCTTAGGTATCCATTCATATATTCAAGTGCCAGGAACACGTCCATCACATACAGAGGCATGGAAGATGTGCCTGGTGGCCCTTGAACTCCCAAACAGTGCCTTTGTGCATGCAAGCCCCTTTTTGCATTGGGGACTAGAGGACTTGCAGGCATAGTGTGGCAGTCACATTTAATAGGCATAGAGTATCAGGTCTACTAGCACAGAGATAATCAAGGCAGCCTTAAACAGAGATTCCAGTTAACTCGTAATGTCCAGTGAAATAGTAAGGAGACCAGGCACTGCATAATTACCCACACGCCTCTGTCAGACCACCCTCAAGAAAGCCCAATGCAATGCGTAGGGGGCCGAATCATCCAGATAGAACGCAAAGAATGAACTAAAATCGTGTGACTACACCTTGAAGTTCTGAAGTGGGGAGTGCTTTTGTATGGATACACTATTGTGAAGTTTGATTCCAAATATTGTGAAATGTTGTATGATATTAATAACTGTCCACAGTGTTGCACATATAGGAGCTAGTTTAAAAGACTGTGGTAAAAAAAAACTATAATGTTTTGAATTCTTTTTTTGTACTTTGGAGTACATCATGACCTTATACGCTGATGAATATTCATATATTTTGGATAGTAAAGTGACGGAGAATGCAGGCTTTGGTGTGGTCTAGTTTGCCCTTTTGAAGCAGGTGGTCGTGAAACAGGAAAGGCTGCATTGGGCTGCATTCCCTCTCTGGTGCTGGTCCAGGGAAGATAATGCAATGCAAGTTGTCATAACCACAGGGACAGCATTTCACCAAAATGCCAGGGGTAGCTGAAGTTACATCACACAACCCTTGACCCCTGATGACATCACAGGAAGTCATGTAATTTGACCCCACAGGGCAAGGGAGGATAGCACAGGAGCAACATGATCGCCTTGGAAGCAGAGCAACACAGGTTTGATCCCCCAGTCCATGCTTAGAAACCTCTGGGTATTAAACGCATTATAAATAACCTATTATATCATATCATACCCCCAAGTGACATCACATGAAGTTATGGCAAACGAACTTCAGATTTTTTTAGATGCATCTAGAAACCGTGTTTCCAGATACTCTCATTTCAGCCAGATCTAGGAACCGAAGCACAGAGGGAGGCATGATTTGTCCTCGATCACACATTTGGGGAATGCCATTTTCCAGATTCAACGTGGGGTCTATATGTAAAACATAATGCAGTATTTCTAACAGGTTAACCAAAATCTGTAACTCACGCTACAACTAGTGTATGAAACACCTATAGCTCAATGGACACAGAGGTACGTGTTATCTGTGGCATTGTTTTGTTAAACAAGCCAAAAGAGCACTGACCTTGGGAGGCGTGCGCTGCTGTTTAACCAGGAGAAAAATGCTGCATGAGCATGGACTGAAAATTAAATCATTGACCACGATTTACTATCAACAAAATTCCCTGGTTATAAATCTATTTATGATTCAGCTACCACTATAATAGAAGAACCCCATTCGACTGGTCTGCGTGCACAGAGGGGAGTGCACCTGATAATGTTATCTTTGCTGGACTATAATACCTGGGAAAGTTTCTTTCAAGGGGCCTCATTAGGACCCAGGCGGATTTCGCGGTGCTAAATGCACCGCGAAGCACGGCGGAAAGCCGTCGATAGCGCCATGGGGGTTGGCGGATTTACCGCCCCATTCCGACCTCGGCGGAGCGGTAAATCCCCAATCCCCATTCTGCCCTTCCCCATTCCCATTCTTGCCCCATAGGGTATAATGGGAGTGGGGAAGGAGTTAATTACGCCACCGTAAAATACGGTGGCGTAATTAACAACGAGGTCCCGTAGCGCCATGGTTTTCTCCGCCTGGTAAAACCAGGCGGAGAAAACCTCCATGGCGCTAAGGGAACTCGTAGTACGGCGGACGGGTCCGCCGCGATTAGCGCTGGCGGAAACCCACTCCGCCTGGGTCCTAATGAGGCCCAATATACCCAAGACCCCACCCCATAGTTTTTATTATCTAAGTTTTATACTGGGTGCCAGAGGACTTTAAAAAAAACACCATTTAATGTAATATAATTGCTCCACATACATTTCGTAGCACCACAGTTATTTAAAATTGAAAACGCCCATGAGTTGTTTCTCATCCGGGGACTCATTGGCAGACTTGAAGATGCGCACTGCACACTACCCCTTTGTCAGACCCAGTGGTCAACAATGGAGTAGCACAACATTTTGCAGCTCCCCTGGGAGCCATGCTGTGGGGGCCCCAAAGCTCCTTAACAAAAGACAGGGCACGCCACATCCCGGGCCGGTTCGGACCACCACGTGTGCAGAATGTCCATGATAATTATGCTGCTTCAGGGGCATGCGCTACTACAAGGGAAAGAAGTAAATATGTTTTTCAATCAAGCTTAAATCTTTAATGTAACATAGAGAGAACGGGCGATGCCAGTGGTGGCTTGGGAGTTGATTTTTTGGAGGGTGTAAATATTTGCCACAAGTATGTTATTGGGGCTGAGCATATCGAGGGAGCCCGAACTAAAGAAAATGTTTTGCGTGGGGGCCGGCAGGGATTCTTCTTCCTCTCCAGAGTAAATGTTTTGAATAATTAGTTTAAATGGTGCATTACAAAGCACACTTTCTCGGACAATGTGGGTAAAAGGCCAAAAATGTGTCTACAAAGGCCCACAATCGGTTTTGTAGGGTGTAGGGTAAATCATGAAAAAAAGTACAATAGATGCAAGTCCCCAAATGTGCACAGGGCATTTCCCAATGCATTAACATGCCGGGCCCTGCAATATATGCCAGTATAAAAACCATTTGTATGCTGGCTGCACCCATACATTTCCATGCTGGCTCCACCAACATATGCTACTATTCCCAATATAAAACCATACTTGTGTTCACTTTAAGATGTTTTTCTATAGTATCATTTATGGCACTGGGCACCAAACTGGCTCTGCCAATATATGCCAGTACTCCTATGTAAGTACATACTCCCGTTGGTTTGGCCATTAAACGTGAAAACCCATTCAAACTGGTAGACAATGTAAGCCAGTCTAGACACATAAGAACAGTTATTTTGCCTGATTCATCATATATGCTCAGTTAATAAGAAGTCATGCTATAGTGAAGAATATGCAGGCCACTATGCCAAGAGATCAGTCCAGCGAAGTAACACTACTTATCATGCTTGCTTTTTTTAAAAAGCTGAGTAATACATGTCATGCCACAGTAAGCAATGGCTAGACTGACAGCACCAAAATGACAGTCTAGCCAAGGAATGGCACACATGAACTTGCCTTTGCCTTTGCCTAAAAGTACCAGTAAAACATGCAAAGACAACAAAGGATGTGGCAAAGATGCTCCAGTGATCCCCAATCTCCCAGGGTCTTACACACACATGCATCCCCTTTCACCCACTGGTCATTCACCCATACATCTCCTCTCGCACTCGCTCACACTGGATTCACCACACAGTCACACACCACACAGCACCAAGAACATTCAAACACACACTGCCACATGTATGCTCATTCACCCACCAGTCATTCACTCACACCTTCTCTTACATGCGCTCATTGCATTCTCTACACAGGCACACACCCACCCACCCACCCAGAACATTCAAAAACATGCCCTCACATTCATACTCATTTACCCACCAGTCACTCAGAACTTCTCTTAAATGCACTCATTGCATTCTCTACACAGGCACACACCCACCCACCCAGAACATTAAAAAACACACATTACCTCACTTCTCATTCACCCACCAGTCATACACACCTTCTCTTCCATGAACTCATTGCATTGTCTAGACAGGCACACACCCACCCAGAACATTGAAAAACACGCATCACATTACTTCTCATTCACCCACCATTCACATACATACATCTGAGATTCACTTCACACATGCAAAACACACATCATATTACAAAATATGCGAGAGCTTCAAATGTGGCATGTTTGTTTGTTTGTTTATTCACCTGTAGCGCGCTTCGGACCCGAAGGTATCAGGGCGCGAAGGTTACAGGCAGGTTTTCAGCTTCTCACATTAATGTGACATGAATGTGGCATGTGAAATGTGCCACATTCCACAGACAGCTCCAATCCCTACTGAGTACCTCAACGTCACTCCCTCCACCCTGAGGGCCCGCCACACCAGGAGCAGCTGTTTTTGGGGGCAGATAAAATATGTTTTTTTTCCAAAAATCTTTTTTTTGTTTATTAAGTTGGGGTCGCAAGGGAATCTGAGGGGTTGCAACTGTGGCCCCCAGGGGTCACAGTTGCGACCTCTGGCAACCCCAAAATGACGTCCCTGCCTTACCAACACAGAAGTATTTAAACACCACTGATTGCTCAATCAGTTGATACATGTACATGCCATACAACATAACACACAGGTGGCACCATCAGTGGATTTGCAGAAACTATAGGCCTTTTGGTCTAGCATAATGTTCATCCCAACCTGAACCAACGTTTATTCTCGAAGAACAGAGTAGCTGTATCACATGCTTTGGTAATATTTGATAGTACCGTACCCCTACCATCATTAAACCGGCCATATTGCTGCCCTATCGAGAAGCATTCACAGCTTGTGTCTCTATACATCCACCTGAGGCACCAGAGCAGGATTCATCAATGCATATTTGCCACACCAGGTATTATGTATGAGCTGTCAATCAGGAAATCTCAGCACCGCCAAAGATACCTAAGAATCATGAATGTATATAGTATTCTTTTTGGATGCATTATGCACTACGGTCGCCATATCATGGAACTCTTACACATATGAACGTATAAAACTGCACATGCGCTTACCATTTGAATGCACACTTTTGGTTTTGTGCTTTAACTTTTAAAGAATAAGTATGATATGATAAAAGAGTACTTAATATTTCGTGAATGTACTCTGTGCTTGAACTTATGCTAACTGGCTTCAAGTGCTGATTATGTTAGGGGTTCTGGGATTATATGACTGCATGTGACGGAGAGTGTAATGTGTACATTATTTGGCCCTGTCATCTGCATGCATCCACATGATTTTCCAGGCTTCTTGCTCCACAGTCACCTATTGAGGGCAGGCGTATACCACCACCACATGCTGCTCTTGTGGTTGGTATATGGAGTCTCTGAATGTGTTGGTTGTGTGAAGGGTTTATGCTTTCCTATTCCACTTCCATGTTGGGCCATGGGGTAAAGGACATATTTGCATGGACCAAATAATGCTGAACGAATTGAGATGTTGGTCAAATTTGTTGGCTATTCCTAGAAACTGTCACAAAGATTATATGAAAAACTACAAGGCAATCAAAATGGGACCTCAGGCAGCGACGGTTCGTCCATAATGCATGACAGGGTGTTTTAGACAGACCGAAGTCACCCCAGTGAAAACACCAAGCGCTTCCCACCCTTGCATGACCCGTTGGTATACATGCTGGGATACTGCAGCTCTGAATGTTCATATGGGGCGCTCCTGCAATTCCCTGTGTTTTCTGAGTGCCTGGGACATTGAGTAGGGAGCACTCTGGCTCCTCTGTGCATGTGCAAGAACCAGGAAGATCCGCCTGATTTCCGGTTCCTGTTGCTTGGCCAAGAGCCAGATAGCCATTGTGTGAGTATCTCGTGCTGGCAGTGGAGCAGATTTAACTGGAGATCAGGTAAGGCAAAAGAAAAGTGTATCTGTACGTGGCTGCGTGTCAAGGAATGAGTTTATGTTGTTTGGGTGTGCGTGTGAATGAAAGAGTGTTGTGCATGAGTGTGTGAATGAGACAGTGTATGTTAAAGGTGCATGGGTGAAAGAGATGTGAATGGTTTGTACGGGTACGTGAATGAAAATGTATGGATGTGCGAGTAAATGTGTTTGAATGCAGAATGAATACATGTGGTTGGCTGTGTATGCAATGGGGAGCAGGCTTCTGATTTGGGTGCTACAGGGATTTTATGTATTGGCCAGCAAGGTTAAAGAAACATGATAAATGTTGTTACATGTCTAGACTGGCCTGCTTTTCTGCAGCCAGTCTAGTTACATTTTCTGATTATGGTGTCACATTTATTTTGGGATTCAGGGTTACACAAAACATGATACGTGTTGTCATGTCAATAGAATGCCCTACATTGCTGCAGCCAATCTGGTTACCTTTTTTCGTACTGTGGCATAACATTGTTTATAGTGGGCATAAAGGTTACAGGAAAGATAAGTGTTTTGATGTGGCTAGTCCGACCTATGTTTCTGCAGCCAGTCTAGCCATGTTTTCATACTGTGGCATGGCATTTCCTACTCAGCATCAAGGTTAAAGCAAACATGATAAGTGTTGTTATGTGGCTAGACAGGCCTACATTTCTGCAGCCAGCATGGTTACGTTTTCTTACTGTGCTATGTAATTTGTTGCTGGGCAACAGGGTTAAAGCAAGCATGATAACTGTTGTTATGTGGATAGACGTGCCAGCATTGATGCATGCAGTCTGGTTATAGTATCATTCTATGGCATAGCATGCTTTACTGAGCATCCAGGTTAAAGCAAACATAATACATGTTGTTATTTGGCTAGACTGGTCTACTTTGCTGCACCCAATCAGGATACCTTTTCTTCCTTGGTATTTGTTTTATTTGGTAAACTAAACATGATGAATGGCTAGATAGATTGGTGCAGGTGGTCTGGATATAATTTCTAAATGTGGCATGGCATTTTTTAGTAGCAATGCTAACAGGAGTATATTCTTATGCTGTAATACTGGCATGTACTGGTGCGGCCATACATGGATAGAATGGCCGAGATTGGTGCAGGTGGTCTGGATATAATTTATAAATGTGGCATGGCATTTTTTAGTAGCAATGCTAACAGGAGTATATTCTTATGCTGTAATACTGGCATGTACTGGTGCGGCCAGCATTGATATGTTGGGAACAGCCAGAATGAAGATTTTTTCCACACTGGCGTATACTGTGGACATAGTCAAAATGAACATGAATTGGAAAATGCTATTGTGCACTGTTGCTGGCTTGCATCTACTGGATGTTTGTATGTGTTACCATACGAAACCAAATGCAAACTGTGTGGATTTTGGCCCACTTTTGCACATAATTATGCAACAAAATGCACTATTTTCACTTTAAACGTTTTCTAGGGGGGAGCTCCTTGGTTGGGCTAGCTCCCTCTCTATGCTCGGTTGCTTATGTATTTTTGGGGGGAACATTCAGGCACCTACAACAACAAAAAATCACCAGCCACCATTTCTCTCATGGCCAAACATGTCATTTTGTAGCACTTGCACTGGCTCCCAGTGGCTGCAAGGATTACGTTTAAAACCCTTTGCATTGTCCACAAGGCCTTCTGAGGTTTGGGGCTGCAATACCTTCAACTCTCTCTTCCCAAATATCCTCATTCTCGAGCTCTTCGCTCATCCGCCTCCAACTCTCTCAGGGTCCGTCGCTTCTCCAAGCAACGAGTTGGTGGTAGATCACTCTCCTCAGCAGGGGCCTCCCTCTGGAACAACCTTCCTGCCTCCCTGACACTTGAGAACCATCTCCGGTTCCGGAAGCACCTCAAAACCTTCCTATTTGCTTCTGCTTTCTCTCCCTCTCTCCCCTGCTGAATTCCTGGCTGAAACTGCACTGGCTACCTGGCCACCCTTTGTGACCTTGGATGCAGGCCCTGCCAGTTGCACACCTGCACTGCCTCCCCGGCAACCCTTTCCTGCACCTGGGGATTGTATTCTGTATCCCTACGGCCCCCTACCAGCACTAATGTTTTGCTCTTACCTTGCACTTGCCACCATCCGGCCGTTTATTTATCTTATTTATTGTACTATCCCATGTACTGCACTTTCCCCTCTCCCTTCCCCCTCACACTTTTCCCCTTCCCCTTTCCCATGCACTTGCGTTATTCGAATGACACCTGGCCTAGTAAGATCGCTGTTCTGTCTTCCCTCTGTTCCCCCTCCCTTGTCTTGTGCCTCGAAACACTTGTGTATAAGCGCGTTATAAATGCCATATCATATCATATCATATTATCGCTACTTTCTGATCACATTTTCAATGTTATGTATATGACACTCAGCTCTCTTTCAGGCTCCCCTCAGCCACCTCTGCTTCTTCTCTCATACCAGACTGTCTGGCCGCAATTCAGGAATGGTGTGCCGCCAATGATATTTGCCTTGATGGCAGTAAGACTGAGATCCTCCTCATTGGGACAGCCGCTCCTCCTTTCCTCTTTCTCTCTGGCTGCCCATCCTGGGCCCTCTTCCTGCTCTTCCCTGTGAGGCTAAGAACCTTGTTGTCATCTTCAACTCCACTCTCTCCTTTTCTCCTCACATCTCTGATGTCTCTAAGAAGTAAAACTATCAGCTGCACCTCATCAGAGGTATTCTTCCTTTTCTCACTTTCCCTCAGAAGATCACTGTCTCCAGAGCTCTGGTCCTCTCGAGGCTGGACTATTGCAACAGCATCTTTCTAAATCCTTGCGCCTCTAGTGTTCGACCTTTACAACGTATCCAGAACAGGACTGCAAGACTTGTCCTCGACCTCAAGCCCAGGGATTGTATCGCTTCAGCTCTGAAATCTCTTTACTTGCTCTGTGTGGCTGCAAGTATCAACTTCAAGACCCTCAGCATTGTCCAGAAGGCTTACTGGGGCCTTGGACCGCTCTACCTCCAACTTTCTCTTCCAAAACATCTTCCTTCTCGAGCTCTGCGCTCATCCAACACCAACTCTCTGAGGGTCAGATGCTTCTCCAAGCAGAGACTTGGGGGCAGATCTATCTCCTCCGCTGGTGGCCCCCTCTGGAACAGCCTTCCTGCCGCTCTCAAACTTGAGCAAAACTACCTCTAATCCGAAAGCAACTCAAGAGCTTCCTTTTCGCTTCCGCTTTCTCTCTTCCTCTTTCCTGCTGATGCACCTGACTGCTCTGTGCACTGGTCACCTGGCCACCCTCTGAACTCGGGCCCAGGCTCCTGCATGCCCAGTTGCCCTTGCACTGCCTCCAGGCTCCCCAGCACTTAAGGGTCTGTATCTTCAACCCTACAGTCCCTTCTCTCTGCACTTATGAGCCACCCCCTGGCTGCACTTGTGAGTTAAATGGACTTCCCCTTCCCCTCCCCCCTGGCACTCCTCCCCTTACCTCTAGCCCGCACTTGCATGATTTGAATGACACAAGGCCTAGTAAGATCGTTATTTTATCCTCCCTGGTTTCCCCCTCCTTGTCTTGCTGTGCCTAGAAACACTTGTGTACAGGCGCATTATAAATGCCACATCATATCACATCATACTGCTCGTCATCTCATTACATTTTGTAATTTACACCCTGCATGGTCTCTGGAACATTCTGTAAACAAAGTTATAGAGCTGGATAAATACCAGATGACTAAGGGGGATTTGTTGCCTATGGCTGTGTCAACAGTGTGAGGCCTATTGCAGACACTTGGATAGACTTTTGGGAACATGTTCTGGGGATTCTGGCCCCCACCAAATCACCTGCTGAATGCCTGACAAACATTGCTCTTTGCTTATAGACTTAAGGGCAGAAGTCCCAGACAGCCCCACTGGGCAGAGCACATGAGCGTGTTAAAGTGAAATGTGCAGCTGCTCTCAGCCTGCCAACCAAGATCCCAAGGAAGGTTAAATGAGCATCAGGGTTTTCCATGTCTAGGGCAGTTCTTTCTCTGTGACAAAAAAGGTCATGACTCCATAACCTTTACCACTTCACTTAGGGTAATGAGTGGATACCTCTGTCACCTGTCCCCTCGCCTGGCATTTCAAAATCCTTGTTTCACACAAGGTACACGGCCACATTTTAAAGGGAGAGAGAGAGAGAGAGAGAGAGAGAGAGAGAGGCAGAGAGAGAGGAAAAAAGACAGAGAGAGAGAGTGAGAGAGAAAGAGAGAAAATCAAAAACGAGCTGGCTGCAGAAGTGTTTGGTAGGTGTACAGGGAGGAAGAGGCTAAGTTATGGCTTGTTATGCCTTTTCAATCATTTCTATAACTTATTGTGCCTTATTGTGCATCTTTGTGTCATGCCATGCATTTTCATAGCTTCCTATAGCATGTTATGCCACACTGTATGTGTCTTCATGCTTGCTACACCCTTACCAAACTTGCTCACAATTCTACTTAAACTAGCCGCTCACACACTTCAGGTGACATCAGCTAGTGCCATCTCCTCTAGTCTGAACACACATTAACACCATTCTAGTCTCTATAGCTCTCCCACCATCTTGTGAAGTTCAGCCCAGCAGCAACAGCGAACCTCCACTAACTCACGGGCCAGACTGTGCTTGGGGCTCGATTCTTTCTCCACATAAAGCACACATTCCCTCACAACAACTCACCTCTAATCATACAAGCACACATAGCCTATTTCTTTATGATATGCGTGCATCAACACAACAACAAACTAACCTTTCAATGCGCCTGCTGCTCATATTAGCCTAACCAAACGTATGGTTCTGGAGGACCCAAAACAGCATGATGCCATGGAAATGGGAGAGGTGTGTTATAACATTTAATACCAAAACATAACATGACATTACATAAGAACGCTGTCCACTCGACCATCTTTAAGTTCAGGAGACAGCAGAGCTGTGCAATGTGGCCACACTCCTGTCAGTAGTGTCATCAATAATTTCCATGGCATAACTACCAAACCTTCAGCTTGCATTTCGCCCTATTCCATAGCTTGGCTCTTATATGTGTTGCGTGCTACATGCTGATTACTCTGCTGTGTAGCCTTGATGTCTCAGTGACTTCTGAACATCTATCCTGAATCAGACTGAGGATCTGAATGAGCATTTCCGCATTTGGAACTGTGTGGCTGTGCATCTTTGTAAAAGGGAATATTTTATACACGCTTACTAAGCCACAATGTCGTCTAATAAGCTTAGCATTTTGCTGGTTAAATTGTGTCCTTATTTTGTGAATGTGAACTAATATGGTCACTAACTGTAACTGCACTGGGCACCCTCGGATCTGGGCCCAGGCCACCCCCCCTCGCCAGTTGCACACTTGCACTGTCTCCCTGGCAACCCCCACACTTGGGGACTGTTTTTCTGTAGCCCTACAGTCCCCTAGCAGCACTTGACACCTGATATCTGCACGTACGCTTGCACTTGCCACCAACTGGCCACAGTTTTACTTATTGCTTGTATTTATTCTATTTATTTTTTACTGTCAACCCCATGTACTGCACTGCCCTTACCCCCACACTTTTCCCCTTCCCCCTTCACCTGCACTTGCGCGATCTCAATGTCACCTGGCCTAGTAAGATCATTGTCTCTGTCTTCCCTCTGTTCCCCCTCCCTTGCCTCTTCGCACCTTGAAACACTTGTGTATAGGCGCGTTATAAATGCCATATCATATCATATCTTGATGGAAGTTCTACGGTATAATATCATTGTATGTCTTCTTCCAATTTGCATAAATCATTTGGGGCACACAGGGGTTTACATAGTTCAAACATCTTTAGTTCTGCCCCAAACCAGAAGCTAGTTAAAGAAAGCACACGTTTTGAAATGAAAGTCCTGTAAAACAGCTTAGAGAGATCTGTGTGCAAGAGGGGTGTGAATGTGATCCGGTAGCAGCCCAAACAGAAAACTGTAACAGTCCAAAATAAAGGGAATGTCCAACCTAGTTTCTATGAAAAAATAATATGTATACGATAATTAAACACACCTGCAATCATAACTAAATATGAAAAACATTACACAAAACCCATCCCTGTGGATAGAATACAGAATAAGCAAAGATAGACAGATGCAGCCCTCTCGGTATTGAAATAGGTGTAAAAGGCAAGCAAAAACCACAATGCTCTATGATCCAAAGATCGACCAAGAGGGCAGGTTATCAGTGACAAATATCTTTTGTTGTTCTTCGCAATAAAACCAGACCCTTTGGTTCTGTATGTGTTGATCGAATTGGGCTGGAATGTGACTGTTGCCTTGTTCCAGAGGGAGAGCAGGTGTGGAGGTAGGATCGAGGAGCTGACCTCTGTTCCAGTTCAAAGAAGTGTGGATTGTGAGGGCCATCAGGGTCAATTCAACAGTTGGTTCGATGGTGAAGATGATGGTAATTGAATGCACAGGGGAAATGTGCTGGTCTTGGAAGCAAGACCACACAGAGCAACGTAGGTTCGAATCCTGAATCCGCGCTTAGAATCTGAACTCAGGTATGGTATTAGGCACGTTATAAAAACAATAAATAAATAAATAAATAAATAAATACATAAATAAATAAAAGGTAAATGCTCCATTGCGGCTTTTGAGGACAACGGTTCAATGAGGCCTCCAGGGTTAGTTCAACTGGCGATCAAGATGCTGGTGGTTCGAAAAACAGAAGCAGCATTCAAGGAAGTGCAGATCATGCGGGCCAACATGGTTGGTTCAACAGTCAGTTCGATGGTGAAGATGCTTGTGACTGGGTGCGCAGTTCAAGTTGGGATGCTCTGGTGCAGCATTCTAAGGTTGTGGTTTGATGAGACCCCCAGGGTGTGGTCGACTATTGATGAAGATTGGCCACAAATACGGTGGCAGTTCAAAAGCTGATTCGAAGGTGGCACAGACAACAATAAGTTCAAGCCGAGGCAACAACACACTCAGCAGGCATGGTGTGGCAGCTGACTGGCTCGAGAGTGCAGTACAGCAGCTCGAATATTGATTGAGTGCCTAAGGCAGCTCTGCAGGGTCCTGTTGTTTCAACTCGGTCCAATGACCTGATTTGATGGTGAAACACTGTGATCGTGCCTGTCTTGACTCTCAGGTCACTGTGAGTCCCAATCCCAACTCAGGATCCTCGTGCTCCCAACTCAGGGTGGTGGGCACACACCTGCAGGATCCTTCAGTGCAGTGAGGTCCTGGGTGCCATTGTAGCTGGTAGAGAGGTAGGCTTTGCTCCAGCAGCAGGTGACCCCCAATATTCCTGGTGGAGGGCTTCGGAAAATCAACAATTCCGACAGAGGTCCAATTATTTCTTCCTCAGATGTTTGTTCAAGAAATTAATAAAGGAAGAAGTGGTAATGACACCATCCTTTATAGGCAAAAGCCCACAGGCGATTGGACTAATACCAGACTGACTTAAGGGGTCCAATCCCTGTCCTTGAGACAAGTGGCCTTTGCCTTCTGACATCATACCAAACGGGCTATGGTTTAAAGGAAGTGGAGGGGATGGGAAGGACGGGAGATATAGAGATAAGCAAAGATAGTGAAATCTTCCGTCAATTCTGCTGATCTGCCTCTGTCTATGCTAACTTGGCCCCTTCTCTTGTCAATAGCATCAGTGGCCCTTTTGGTATGCAGCAACCTGGTATAAGGCTGGTTCTTTTGGGATGGATGTGACTTTTGATTCCTATGTCGCAGGACAGCCTCTGCTGGAAGGCTGTACTGCTCGATAGAGAGGTTTTCCCTGACCTCACAAAGCACAACAAGGAGAGGTCCAGCCATTCAGTCACCAGTTCAGCCGCATGCAGGGCCAGGCTGACTGACCACAATACACTCAATCCTTTCCCAGCTGGCCTGGGCTCACAGTACAGATACATGTATTATATCAAACTGCTGGGGCTGCTCATAGATATGTGAATTATTATCACGCATACCCTTAACTCGGGTATGGCTTTATGTTTAAAGATTAAACTGCTACCAGAAAGGTAATTCCTCATGGCTATGTGGTTTTGGAACAGAGGCACAGACTTTAAATGCAGCCACTGTGCTGAAGTGACTTCTCTGTCACATCAGCGGTCAAATGGGCTCCTGTGATTCCTGAACCTGCTCTGTGCTACTGGAGAGCAGGTACTGCAGATCTGGGTACCGATCCAGCAGGGCACAGGTGTACACCATGCTTTTGGCATGGAGCTATGAAACTGAGACCTGGTTAGGAGATCACCCTTCCTGAGATGGAATTACCTGCATCATTTAAAAAGAAAACAGGGCTTCTAAACTCTTGCCAAATGGCAATCCATCACCACCAGACTGATATGAAAATGGAAATTTCTCCCTTGTGAAAGTTACAGTGGTAGAAAATGTGGTTGTAGGCCATCCTTGGTGGGAACAATCCCACATAACAGGTTATTTGGCTGTGTTTGTTCTCAGCCGAGGGGCTCCAACTTTTCTGCATTTACAATTATTGTTGGTCTTCATATTGATGTAATTATGATTTTATTAATGTTGACATTGAGAACATTCATTAGAGGATTTCACAACCTTCCTTTTTCTCTGCCACCCTGGTTCAGCTAATTGCTGCACAGTACTTCTCACTTTCATGTTTGCCTGATCACATTTTACCTTTTTCATTAGAATGCATCAAATCTTGGAAATTGCGTGATGGCTCTCCTACACCATGCACACATCCCATATATCTTTACATTTCCTGCTGGACCAAGTCATTGGTTTACTGACAGGGTGTTACATGTCTGCCCATGAGCAATCCTTGACACCTAACATGAGGTTGTGTGAGATATCATTGGAAGTTTTTAGATCTACTACACACTGGGATATTAAGTGTTTATGCAAGATTCGAGCAGTGATAAATACTTGTGGAAACCACTTTATTAGTCACAACAAGTTGGCTTGCTTTAGCTTGCACTGTGCTGCCCTTTTGAATTAAGCATGAAGGCTGCATTCTTGATCTTTACATTGGAGGATAAAGACGGAGAGAGGACTGGAGCAAGGATGGAAGAAGACATGGGATTTTCACAGTGAAGCCTGCAAACTGGGTTTCAGATCTTGTTTCAAGAGGGCAGAAGAGTTAACAAAAAAATTGGATGTCTTCCCATATTCTTCACCTCAACTCTTCTAAGACTGAGATTATGTTCTTACCTGCTTCAACTAGTCCCCTACTCTTACTCCTTCATCTCTCTCTTTTTCTCCATCTTCCTAGCCTTCCTCTTCGTCTTCACGTAACATGGACATCATGTTTGATCCTTCGCTTTCTTTCTCACCCCACATCTCTTCTATTACTCATTCCTGTCGCTATGCTCTGTCATGCTCGCCCTAACCCCTCCTTTCATGCTACAACACGTCTTCTCTTCTCTGTGTTTTTTCTTTTATTGACTACTGTTCATCCCTCATGGTTGGTCTTCCTGCTTCACATCTTCTTCCTCTTTGCTCTGTCTACAACTCCAAACTGATGATTCAAAATATATCAAGCAAGTAAATTAGTGAGATCTGGAAACATCTTAATGCCCTTGATACACCACTGGATACTATTATAGATAACTCAGTTGCTGTGCGGGATTGGGTGCGACACTTTGGAAGAGTCTTTAAGTGAGATGAAGTGATGTCAATAGAAGGGGGAAAAATCTTGGGCCTGAATGGACATTATCTACTGAGGAAGATGACATTCTTGAAATTCTCCTGAAAACTAGTGGCTCAAGAACCCCAGGCCCAGATGGGCTGACAAATGCACACCTGAAAGAGGAACCAGAACTTTGGGCCTAATTTTTGTGTTAAGAAGCAAAAGAGGGTCCCACTGTCCTGAAAGACCTCTATAGTTGTCCCCATCTTTAAAAAAGGAGACAGGAAAGATCCCAGCAATTACCGTCCCATAGCCCTTTTGGATGTTTCTGGCAAGGTCTTTGCTAAATTAATTCGGGTGGGTCTGGAAAAATGGATTAGGGAATCGGCAGGCTGGATCACTGGCAGTTGGGCTTCGTTAAAGGAATTAATATGTCCTTCAATGTATTTGTGATCAGCCTTTTGAAGAAGTGTCTAAGAAAATCTAAAGGCAAACTTTTTCTGGCATTCATTGATTCAGCGCAAGCCTTTGACTTGGATTGGGGTTGAAAGCATGAGATAGAAATGTTCGAGGGCGAAAAGACAGAAGATTATTTTTCTGAAATAACCTTTGGCCTTTTCTCCCCTGAACCTTTCTGACTTGGCCCCTGCCTCCACCCACACCCCTGCCACACCCCCACCCACATCCCCAAAACCCTACTTGTTGACGACTCGCTGTGTCCCTGTAACGCCTGTTGCTTTTCAGGTCTGTGATCAGGAACCGGCGCAGCAGGGTCCTTTCCTTATTTTTTTGGGACCGGATGTGGGGGAGACCCCTGCAACTCCCACTCACAATATAGTGAGCAAGGGTGCGGGGTCCCCTGACACCGAACGGGGGATTTGGTGAAACTTTTCGGCCGTTCAGTATTTCCGAACGGCTGAAATTCAGCCAAATCTCCCATTCGGACATTTGAACTCTGTCTTTTTGGCCGATTCCGTTCATATGATATGATAGGATATGATATGATAGATTATTTATAACATGCTTAATACCCAGAGGTTTCTAAGCACGGACCAAACCTGTGGTGCTCCGTGTCGTCTTGCTTCCAAGGCGAGCATGCTGCCTCTGAGCTATCCTCCCGAGACTCACTTGACAGAAGTAAATCATGGACTAAATTGTCAAAGTGGGGATGCCCAGGAGACTTACTGTTGGCCATCAAAGATTTGCACACTGACACAAATCTTTGAATAAGACTAGACCAAGGGTGGTCCCTGTCAGCATCAATATTAACCGCAAGAGGCCTAAAACAGGGTTTCACATTGCTGCCTGCCCCGTTTAACTTGTTCCTTTCAGACTTTCTGGATGCTCTGAATAAAACTCAGAGCTTTCCACCTAATATTGATGGGGCGGAGATAGACTACCTACTATATACCGACAATTTAGTCCTAATAGACCAAACCTATGTGGGCCTACAAAGGCAACGAAAAGCTTTGGAAAAGTAAATTCTTGAGAACGGATGAAAAATAAATGTGAAGAAATCCAAGGTCCTAACCCTGGGTCAACAATGTGGGAGTGGACCAAGAGAAAAAAACCTGGCACCTGGAAAATAAAAGATTGATGGAAGTAACTTCAATTGTGTACTTGGGGGTTGCACAAACACCGCCCTAAGAGATTCCCCTCAAGAATGTATGCTGAGGAATTAAATCAAATCATTAACTTCCCAAGGAAAGCGTATTCAAACGAAATATGGAACATTTTCTAATATCCCAGCATTAACATTCTACAAATCAAAGGTAATGCCTATAGTAATGTATGGAGCAGAAACATTCTTGGCACTACCTCCAAAAATCTGGGACTCCCTCGAAAGTGCCTATTGGAAAAACTTGTTGAACCTTCCAAAGTGTGTCCCTATGGCAGTAGTAAGACAGGATCTGGGTCTAACCTCGCTCCAAGCACACATCACTTGGAAAAACCTTGCACTCTTGCGGAAAAGGCACAGCAATGGACTTAATAAGAGGTTTTGGGACTTTAAAGAGGGCAATACAGGGAGGAGACGGCGGTTTGCAGGACTGGAAGAGAACCTGGATGGGGGCATTGGACCTCGTAACATCAACAGAAGATCAACTGATGACCAATCCCGATTCAGTGAAAACTAGGATCTGGCGACAGGATTGGATTTTCACACAGGATAAAGCAAGTAAAGCAAAACTATGTTTCCCAGATATTTGTCAAGGTGCTCAAGCTACGCAATAAGAACAAAATGAATGAGGTTCCGTTTGAACTTATATCCCACTCAGGCCGTTCTGGCATCTAGAGAC
The DNA here is from genome assembly GCF_040938575.1 of Ambystoma mexicanum. NCBI lineage: Eukaryota > Metazoa > Chordata > Amphibia > Caudata > Ambystomatidae > Ambystoma > Ambystoma mexicanum. Next base: position 613,735,940 of record NC_090927.1, read on the forward strand.
AAAGGTCCTAAGAGATATACTGACTGCAGACTATGCAAACTGAACGGGGAGAGAGAACCCTAAAACATCTGGTCTCATTCTGTAAGGCCCTTACACCCTTAAGAATCTGAGTATTGGGTGGCCTTTTTGAAGAACTGAAGTTGTACACTGCAGACAAATGGTGGTTCTCTCTCCTTTTAGGAGAGAGGACCACATTAGTCATCGCATTGACAATATCCCTATGGTGCTTTCAAAGAAATAGACATTGTGGAAAAAAGGTCAGGGGAAGTCTATGAGACTGTGGCCTAGGGGAATATTGGTTTGAGAAAGCTTTACATTGCCCTTTGAACTGCATTTTATTTAATATGATCAATTGTTTATGGACTGACATTTGTTGTAAACTTCCGTTGATGTGAAGTATATGGAAGGTATAAAACGTTTGAAATGAAAAGTAATGATACCTTGTAAATAAATCCAAAAATAAATAACTCCTTGATTCATCTCCTTTTCTCTTCATCCTCTCGTTCTTCTATTACACCTTTCTTACTCTCCATTTCATTTCTTCCTTTTGAATCACGGCTTCCTTATCACTTCCCCTTAATTGTCTTTATATGTACCCATGGTCTGGCTCCTCCCTATATTTCATTGTTGATGCCGTTCTATTTTCCTTCTTGGTCTCTCAGATCACAGAACCTATTTCTTCTTACTGTTCCCAAACCCCCTGAGCTTCTTCTCATTTCCTTTCCTTTGTTCTTTTAGCCCCTAACATTGGGATACTCTTCCTCTTTCTGTTCAGTCTTCTTCGTCCCTCTGCATTTTTTAAATCTAATCTGAAAGCTCATTTTGTGTCTCCTTTCTACTTATTGTGGGCTGTTTCTATACTCTTCTGCTTCAATTTATTTTATTATGCATTATCACATGATGTACTGCTATTTTGTAAGCATTGTTCTGCACTTTTGGTGAAAAGCACGTTAATAAATGTAATGAAGTGAAATGAAGATAGCAGTGCAAGAGATTAGTGGGGCTTAGGATGGAGTGAAAATGATAGAGTAGGATTGGGGAAGGTGCAAACAGGGATTTCAATGTACAATCCTAAACCCACACTGGAAATGAAAGATAACAAATTGAAAGCAGAGGGACAAAGAAAGACAATTTGTGATATGCAATGCATTAGTTAAAATTCACAAAACCTGTAACTACTACAAGAATACACCAATACTATGCTGGGAGAGATATGCATATCGCTCTCTGTGTGAATTGGCACACCAACCTAAATGAAGTCTGTATCAGTCAGTCGCAAGGTCGAGCAGGGCCTGAGAATAGTTAGGCCCAATTTGAGACTCGTTTTATGGCTGGGGTTCATGAGGATGTGTCTTTAACTAGCACTATTTTTCCATTAAACATGAGCGCATTAAAACAGGGGTAGTGGCAGAGTGAGTGGTTTCAAGTTCCTGGTAAAAGGAAAGTGGGAACCCACTGCATGTAAGTGGGTTTGTCTGGGCTGCTTTCAATAGATCAGTCAGGGGTTTTGGTAAAGGTGAAGGGAAGGGTAAGTAAGTAAACAGAGCTATGGATGGCAAACATGGCAAAACAGCATTGTTCAGTCATCCAAGCTTTCAATAACTTTACCTCCAGAAAAGTAACTAGTGCAGCATAATTCTGAGGTGAGGTTGGTGTGATCCAACTAGGGGTGTCTATGGCATGCTGATCTAAGTATGGGGCCTAGGTCCCTGTATGACTTGCTCACAAGTTTAAATGTGTCAAAGTTGGGATGAGGTTGGGGTTATCCTTTTGTTTCTCTGGCTACCTAGTTTCCTCTGGGCTTTTTGAATTCCTCTTCCAATGAAGTGGATACGATTTGGGGATCTTATCTTCTTAGGGGGCTTGTTAAATGGAAACCAAGATCACTGCAGATGTGAGTTCCATACCTCCGTAACTCTTAGGGTTAAGGCAGAAGAGGCAAGGGCCACAGACAGAACTAATAACTCTGCAAAGTTCTACCTCAGTAAGGGCCTCAATAATTTGTACCTGACCTTGAGGCTTTGTATAAGGACAGACACAATCCTATTATTTTCTTGAATGCAGAAGAGACTAAAGACTGCTGAACATTTAGTTCCTTTTGAGCAATATAACTTGTGTTTAAGGTAATGGAAATTCTCACTTGAGAGGAGAAATGTGGTGACAAAGCAGAATGCAGGTTAGTTACTACAGCCCACTGTGCCCACAATGTTTGCTAATTCATATGGCACCATGAATGGGAACTTGCATTGCTCAGACTGGATTGTATTGTGCAATTGAAATGCTTATGTTTATAGATTAGATTCAATATTGAGATGATACACCACTCATATCACACCCCCTTTTCAAATACCCCAGGTCACAATGGACCATCAACCAGGCTGGTTGGTAAAATACAATATATATTTATTTATTTTAAAATTAAAAGAAACCATACACATTTTAATGTTTGTACTGGTGATAAGAACAATAGGAATGTAAGCAATGCACTTAGTTAACCTTCTATTGACACATCTACAAAACAACACGTAATAGGAGCACCTTTTGATTTTAGGTAAGATAGCACTTCAGTTAGAATTTTCCCCTGCAAGGTCCCTCAACCCACAAATAATCAATTTTGAGTGGATAAACAGAAGCAGCAGGTAATCAGGAATAACAAATGGAAATCGGACTTTCCCTCCCCAAACAAGAGAGAAAAACTGATTTTAAACCCTGGCAATGCTAAAACTGCCACTCGAAATGGATGAATAAATAAATGAATGTGTGTAAAAATATTGAAACAAATATTATTCCTCACTACAGCAACCGTGTTGAAGTAGAAACAATCACAAGCAATGTATAACCAAGAGCGTACAGTTCAAAAATGAGTGGCAGGGTTTTAAAATGACATGTTGGAAACTGGAAAACTTTGCAATTCCCGCCTGAAATTACCAAAACATGTTTTAATAAAAACAGGTGAAATATTGTACTATGAATTTCTATGGTTCCTATTGATACTCACAGTCCACTTTTTAGTTTTTGGATTTTGGACAGTCACACTCTGGTCACCACAAGGATCTAGTCGAACAAAGGACAGCCGGACAAAATCGGCGGGGCAGGATCAGCTGGGCATGGACTAGTTACCAGGTAGCACTTCTGGTCACTGGATAAGATAGGGCATCAGGGTAGCATGAATGCAGCAGCATGCAGTGAGTGGCAACAAGCCAAACTGGAACAGGATGCCAAAAGTACCACCGTTTTCTCCTGGTTAATGGGAGATTAGTGTTTTTTTTTTATATTAGAGGCCTTGCTGGAGCAGGATCAGCAATGCTTGGGTTCTGCAATGGGCCCTGGGGTAAAATCAGCAATGCTTGGCCTTGTAGTTGGGATTTGGAGTCTGGATAGATGGAACAGGAACGCATTACAGGAAATCAGCAAGAGTGTGTGTCTAGGGTCTTGTCAGGGACCCTTATTTATAGTGCAAAATGACATCATCAAAGTGTGTGCTGTGCAGGGTTAACTACTCATGTCCCTAAACTACTTGGATTGGGCAGGGGTGCTAGTCTCCGCCTTGCTCTCAACTGGTTGGATTACCAAGGGAATGATATCAGGTTTATGAGATGAGGTTTACAATGTCCAAGAACTCCACATTTACTTTACTGAAAATCTGATTTTGCCAAAAACATACATTTCTATAGTTACAATCTCTTGGCAAATTATACAAAAAGGTTGCATATTATGTGCAGCACAGATCAGTCCAATCCTCCAGTCTGTGCGACCTGGTTTCGTCCTTCGAATATATTTTAGTTATTTTAAACATGAAAGATTTGGTCTAAAATTCCACAGTTTTATACACAGATGCAAATTATCCCCAGAAATGTATGTACAACATGTTATGTATGCAGCATCAATACTTTCCTTGGAATCTGTCATCTTTTGTAACTTCTGTTCCCCATGCAGCAATGAGTTCTACCAAGTTTTAAAATAAAGCCCATAAAATTAGATTTGAAATTGCGAACATTTTACATTTTTACAAATTCTTATTGCAGAGATAAAAAGTCTTTAAAATGTCTTTATAAAATAGTCTTTGTAACCATAAGGCAGTCCATTGTTACTTGTTTTTTTCTTCCTCCAACGTCAGGCAACTGTCATTTCATTCAAGGAAAGGGGGGTTTCACATCTTAATTGAAGGTTTTATTGCTCCTCACACTTGACAGGTTAGTGTCCCAGGACTTCTATTGCCCCAGCCTGGAGCACAGACGAATGTCTGACGAGCGTGCAAACTTTCTTTATCCTAGCCCATTCAAAGTTTTTCAAGCTGGCAATTTTCACGAACGTGTCCTGGATTTATGGTGTCTCTCCCTTCCTTGGGGAAGTTTCATGGCTGTCAACTGGAATGACTGGTTTTTCTGAGAGCTTGCAAATCCAGCCCATGTGTTTTAAACTCTTTCATTTCTTATTTTGGGTCCAGAATTAAAACAACCTGTGAAAGAAGAGAGGCCTATGTGTGTATTATCACCACTAACATAAACCCTTTACCTTGCTAAGTAAGCAGGCTTTTATTCATAATTTATTTTTAAACAGGCCAATTTTTCTTCAGTCAGCAAAGCCCATTTCCCACATGTGTTAAAACTGCTAGCATTTCTTTCTTTAAATTCGGTGTTGCAGCTCCCTCAGCTGCCCACACTGTCTTTGCAGCTGTAGTCATTTCCTTGAATGCAGGAGGTTTATCTAAAGTATAGATACATTTACCCTTGACCTGGCTCAGAGAGTTAAAGTCTCTTTGAACTGCTAAGCCTGGATACATTTGGAAGGTAATAAACGCATGTTCCCATGCGAGTGAAAGTGAAGTTGCTTATTAATTTCTTTCAGAGCTGGTTTGACTAGGCCTGTCACTCAGGAATTATGCCTGGTTTTGGTAAAGCACAGTGAAATATCCTGGGTATGACAGGGCCGTTTTACTCACAGTGGTTTCAGAATGAACAGATGGAATTATAATGTCCTCCAAGATGCAACATTTTACTTGAACTGATGCTAAGATCCATTTAACAAGCCCTGCATAGATCCCCATAAAGTTTGAAGCAACATACTTAAGAGCTGTCTAAAGAGTCTCCTGAAAATATCTTCTATGCTCAGTGAAGAATTTGTTCCTAGGGTTTGAGACTACATCAATGACACCACCTTGAACTTTCTATGTTTTGCAGGTTGCTACTTAAACACTTGTGCTTTCTCAACAATCTGAACAATGCATGTCTCACAAATGAAGACAAATAATCCTCCCTAAAATTGACCCGAATCTTCTAGAACTTGCTTGATTCAAATAATGGCCCATGTAATACACTCCAACTCTGAGAGATTAATCAAGAGAAGGTTCCATTCACTCTGGCAACTACAGTGTACTCAGGGAGTAGTGGGCTGGGAGGAGCAAACATTTCCAGCATTGCCCGGGAACATCTTGAGTGGCAGCAGAATCACATGCCCTACACTGCACGCACAGCATACCGATGCAGAACAAAGGAACAGTACTCTGAATGCAGAAACCGTTCTCAATACAACCCATACAATGTTAGAACTTGACTTTTGTTCTACTGTTTTCTTGGTTCTTTATGACTCTGGCCTACTACCTTTATTGAACTACTCTCTGTCTTCAATTCTTGTAGGGGTTTCTTGAGTGAACTCGGCTTCTAAAAACAAACTGTTTTTATGATCATTGTTCTGGATACCAACTTGAATTTTATTTAAAAAGTATGTATGAGTTTGAAAACTGGCTTCACTGGACTGTCAACTGCTTCACTCATACACAAGAGGAAATGTCCCATGTCTACGCAGGAGGATTTCTTCCCTTAAATTGGTGTCCTTGTACCATTCGGATCAGGCCTCTTAGACGTCTGGTTTTCTTTTTGCGCGTGTCATCAGACCCATTGACCACAATAACTATTTTCCAGAGCTCCAAATCATAGGAATTAGGAAGGAACACAGGGATATAGTTCCACTAGCATTCGTTTTGGGTTCCTTTCTTGCAGCTCTGGGAGAGAAACCTAGTGGCATTCCTACACCTTTTTGCCTAACTCCTCCAAATACATGTGTTTTCAGAATGTCTGTGGTAGGATATGGAGGAAAGTCTGGGACACCCCAGGTTCAGATAGTGCTCTTGGGGGATGTATTCCTAAATTGAGTGGATACATATGTAGGTGACTTTTTCACCTCATGGAAAATAGATCAATGAGGTACTAGAAATTAAGTTAATGAAAATGAAAGAAATCTTGGTAGAGCCCATGCATGCTTGGAGCTGCTTGCCTAGCCACTCACAGGAAATCTCATGTGAATTTATTAGAGGAGTGTACCTTTTTTCCCTCAAGGGACTAACATTTCTAGGGCGCCCCACACTTTTACGCCAAGCAAGGATAACATTGATATGGAAAAGACAACTGTTCAGCATGAATTGCAACCCCCTAACCCCCACAGGTTCCGCCTCATCTAAATTTGGTTTCTTCTTCCACACTTGTACACAAAGGCCACAGGAATATGTTCTTTCTGCATGCCTGTGATTTAGAATCCTTATTCATTGTGCGTGTTTGGTGGTTAGGGGATGCAAAATACATATGACCTTAGGTGCCAATGCAGCAGTATATGAAGCAATCCTGGATTCAAGTGGTTCATATTTCTGGTGTGCAAATATGATAACACAGACATGTTGTCTGTCATTAATCACAAAGCTGTGAACAACAGGATGGCTATCACCAATTAAAAATAAATAACTGGTAGCATTGTCCATGCTCCTGACATTTCTGGCAGGACTTACCAACCCTACAGTTTTTATGTATTCCTGTCTAGAAAGACCAAAACACTCCTCTTTAATCCATTGCTCCTCCTTGAGAGAATTGCTTGCTGCTTTTAGGAATTCAATGACTTAAATAAGGTTGTTCCCATATTTTGATTTCTTCATCCTAATAAGTCCTTTAGTCAACACCTCTTAGCATGCTCTGTTTGATACAATATTAGAGATGCCAAAACGCTCTGATGGAAGTAGGCATTAGCATGGCTTTTTCTGGCACCCGCTGGGGTAGCCTAATGCACACTAGCATCTGTCTCTACATAGGCAGCCAAGCAGGTTGCTTTTAACATGGGCTGTGTGAGGACGACTCACACACTTGTGTCCTGTTCACACCAATCCACACCTGCTTTCCCTGATTTTTTTTATATGACTGTACCTGCAGCTTCTCTTCTGTTGTCCTTCACTTCTAGTAACATATACATCATCTACCATGTCAACGCTTCCATGAACATGGAAAGTGGTCTCCTTCTGTTGGGAAAGCGATCTCTTTATTATCATCATGTGCCCATGGTTTAAGGCACTTTTCAAAAAAGATGTACAGACCTAGCATGTTTGGCTGAGAACTTCAAGCAGTTCCCCAAAAAATAACATTAACCCATCACCATTAGTATCCCCTATGGCCGCAGTCTGTGGTTCTCCAGTTGTTTCCAACTGTAACGCTTCTGATCCTTCAACATTGACTATGCTGCCTCAGACTGTTGGCAGTTGAGGTGGAAAACATCTGGAGAGCCCAAAATTGCAAACCTCTGCCTTTTGATGTGCTTACGTAATTAAACGCCATGTCAGTAGGTCGTACGCTGGTAACCAGAGGCCTTGGTAGGAAGAGGCTGAGGGGGCTATAGCCCCAGGACATTTGGTTTTTAGCCCCAGATAGAAGCTCAGCGGTTACAACCAAAAGGCTAGCTAGCCAGCCCCAAGACCCAACAGTCCCGACATTAGCGTAGACCTATATCTATTTCAGACCTACAACACCCCTGCTGCACTTGATAAAGACCTTCTACTCGCTCAGAACTATTGCCTTTGGCTAGCTGTCTGTTGCCTCCCAACCACCCTCTGTAAATGACATGATCACAAAGACAGGGTTTTGAGCTGGCGATGTACGTGCTTATGTTTCAAAACTGCCCGCAGTGCGGATTTAATTTCTTTGGGCTCCAATATTGTTTTGTGTCCACAATTTCTTAATTGATCACATTACTGCCGACGTTGTCATTGTCTACTTCTGTAGTGAGGAGACACTTTAGAATGTCTGTAGTCTTTACCTGGCCCCTAAGAGTTCCTCTTGCTCTTCTGCTTGCCTGCTAATGTTCTCCATAATGGGGAACTAATATGGATTGTAACTCAGGCCCCTGATTTTGTCCGTGTTGCCTTTTAGAATGGCAATTAGAAAAATGGAATGACGATGTGGGCATTGTTTTTTAAAACATTTTTCTTAAGAAAAAATCCACAAAAACCTGCACTCTTCGTTTGACTAAGACGGTATCTCTATCTGTCTTTGGAACTTTATTATGTGACATAAAATCTTTTTCTTTAAATTCGTCTGCAGTGGAGGGGCTATGCATAGTATTAACTTGTAGTCGTTAATAAAATAATGATTATCTTGCAAGAACAATTCCCACCCTATCCATGTATGCATTTGCACATTTCTTGATTGTGCTTGCAGAGCTCATTTTTCACAGTCAAACATTTTTTATGTAAATCTAGTCCATATAAGTCAAGTTGGTTTAAATAAAGGTACTGGGCTCATGCCTATCTATTTTACGTTTCTGAAAGGTTACACTGTCCTTTTAAAAATGAAGTAAAACAGAACGCCACAATCGGCTTTTCCCAGAACAGCATTTCAGTGTTTCGGCAATGTTCGTTTGCTGAATGAAAATTGATTTTAGTGTTTTGACATTGATTTGCAATACCTGAGACATTTGCTTTCAAATTGTTCTATGGATCACTGCACTGTGAGGCATAACAAGGACTAAAACATTCATGTTTGATTGTTATATTATTGGATTTGTGCTTGTAATGGAATTCAAGCCTGAACATTTTGATTTCTGTTTTAGAAATAGGTGCTATTCCTATTTTTAAATTACTTTTAACTGGAAGCAGGTTTAATATGATTTTGACATAAAGCTGCTTTGCAAATTTCAAAATCGCTCATGCCAATCTCCTTCTCTGTGCCTTTGTTTGCAGGCCCCAGTTCATGCATCCTGTCTCTGATTCTCTCTCTTGATTTACTTCTTGTTAGTTTATTGTTTTATCGTTCTATGTGTAATGCCCTTTTCCTCTCTTTCTTGCGTTCCTTTTTCTTTTTCATTTCTTTCTTTTTCCCTTCATTCTTCCTTTCCTGATTACTTTATTCTGTCTACCTTTCTCTCTTCCCCTCTTCATTTATTTAATTGACATATGTATTCTCCTACATGTTTATTTCACATGTCTACATTAAAAAAAACTCTAATACAAAGTAATGTGTAAATAACACCACCTCTGCATTGCATCTGGGAATCTATCAGAGCTCATGATGTCACCGAAGAATATCTGGGAAAGCTACAGCCTTTGGTGCCGCTGTGGAGGAGATCAAATGCTAGTTGAAGCTTAGGAAGAAGAAGGTGGCCGGCCTATACAATATATGCCACTTTCAGATGTGTAATGACGGTTTACTTCAATACTTGGAAGCAGTCTTAACAAGTGGCACATTTGCACATTGTGTGCATTCAACTGGATTGGTGTTTTTTTCCCTTTGTCTTGACTCTAGCAATAACAGAGTTCACTTTTCAAGGAGTCATTTGGCACTCCGATCCCCACAATCCCTCTAAGGAATCTAGGCATCAAATAGGACCCAGAAGTCACCTGGGCCCCATCCCTGATTCCCGTGAAGCACAGGCAGCAAAGACAGAGTATTGCCTTTTGTGTGTAGAGGAGTGTTCATGTGTGAAAGCAGCTTTCTTGCGGTCCGGCTTAAGGTATTTCACCTTAAATCCGATTTCCCCTCCCTTTTCTTAGCCAGTAAAAAAGCCAATTCAGTCCAGTTTGAGGTGTTTGTGATTAGCCTTTAGCACAAATCGGTTTTTCCCTCCCTTTTCTAAGCCTGTGAAAAAGCCCTTTGTTTGCTTTCAGCTGGATTGGCATTTTTCCCTCTTGGAAGTCACTTGAGCACTCCCCCAGTCCTATTTCTACAGTTAGCCTAAGGCTGCATTGACCGGGCAGCCGGCGAAGGGCAGTAGATAAGGTCAACTCCCTATTTGCCTGGTCACATCCCTGCACTGCAGACCCCCACCAGTCCAAGGGGTCAGCAAAAAGAAGAAAAAGGACGACATAGTACACATAATTTGTTTCTTGCCGCTTTCTAGCTTTACCACTGAGATTTCTAATTTGTAAGACTGTTGTCACTGTGAATGTTGTTGCTGTGAGTTTTTTACTTTCAATTTAGCTGCTGGGAGTTTACATTTTGAATCCTGCCATGTTAGGACTTCCTTAACTTTGATCTTTTCACACTGTGAGATTCTGTCACTTTAAACGTAGCTGCTGTGAGCTTCCAAACCCATGCCCAAGGGCCCTGGCAAAACATAGAACGACGAAACCCTTGAATTTCAGTTGCAATCATTAATCAAGACAGAGTTGAGATAATCCAATTCCTCACAACAAAGCACATTAGGTTCAGTGGATTAACTTGGAGTATCTCCGTTGCTGAGCCCTTCAGCACATACACAAGATCACAGGAAGGAGATAAAACATGACATCAGGGATGACATCTGCAGGGGGACTCTGAACTGATTGTCGATACTTCCAAAATCTGCCAAATGTTATAAATGTTCTTGCAATTAATTGGACTATTTCAACTCTGTCTGGCCCAAGGCCAAGGCAACTGGGCCATGGAGAAGACATAAAATAACACAACAGAGAGTTATGACGATCTAATTTATCACTAAAAAAACCATGATATTCAGCAGATGTGCGAAGTCCCATGAGCACATACATACATGGCATCACAACATTTATTTAATGCAAACACACCCTTTGAATTTAGCAGGTGTTATAAGCTATGCCACTGTAACTATGAGGCCTCCCATTGCGCAGACCCTACGCACACTGATGACAGAACACATGGCATCACTGATAACATCACACATGATATCAATTAGGATGTGTTAAATGCTATCAGTGATGACATAATATGAGTAATCAGGTAGTACACCACCTATGACCTCCTCAATGACCTTACTGGTAAGTACCAACCTTGGGGACACTTTTTGAACTGTATTTGAAGACATACTGCAGATGCAATATAGCCTACCTTTTATGAAAGTCCAAAACATTTGTCAAGCATTGGAAATAATGGTAGGATAACTACAGAAGGTTGGTCTTGCACAGAGCAATCTACAATTTCAAATTCAATTTACAGGGCGTCTGCAACCTTTGGATCCCCAGGGGTTTTAAATGAAAAAATTCACTAGAAGTACAGAGCATAGGATATGGTGACAGATATGATAGGGTAGGTTATTAATGACACGCTTTATACCCAGAGGTTTTTTAGCGTGGACCCAGGGATCGAACCAGTGGTGCTCCATGTGGTTTCACTTAGCACGTTGCCCCTGAGCTATCCTCCCGAGACAACTGCCATCAGAGTCATAGTCCAAGACATGTAGCAAAATGGTGGCTTCAAAGTCCAGCACTAAAACAATTACAACTTTGATTCATTCAGGACATTAACTACTCTAGTCTTGATAATTCTGTGTCTTCACAACATGAATGTGTGTTTTAACGGTTGACGTTTGTAGGCCATCTGCCCTAACCTACCGTTTGATTTGCTATACTGACAGTAAGTTGTCTGATATATGAAGATACGATGATTTCGGAAACTGTTCCTTCTCATGTATGATGTATTCTTTGGTGGTCTGGTGCAAAGTCTTAATTTTACTACTCAAATGTCTTCTTTGCATTGTGGACTGATTTTAGAACATGGTGGTTAACATGCTAGACTATCTCATCATGGTAAATGCTCGTTCAATACAGAGTAGCTCAATACCATGGCTGTAAATAGACATTATTTTGAAATGCAAATTTCAAGCATGCTTTGCACTTGAATTCACCCTTGTATGGAGATCCCTCTTACTTGCACATGTGATCTGCTGCACTAGAGTTGTCACTGATGATGACATACGTGATGTCATATGTGATGTTATCAGTGATGTCACTTGTGATATCAGTGTGCTTAGGGTCCAGAAATGGTGGCATCATAGTTACTTTGGCTTAGCTTCCAACATGTGCGGAATTTCAAGAGTTTTGTTGCATTAAATCAGCACCTTACCTTGACATCAACTAAAGTTACATGCTATAAGGCAGGGGTGCACACACACATATTTCCTCCTTCGAGGAGCTCCTTCCCACTTCTTTCATATGCTGATATTCCCCAAGTGCGCTGTACTATCAAGGTAATCATTCAACTCATGATCATCCACCCTAGAACTTCTTTGAGGTCTCTTTCTTTTCTTATGGGTTTCTATAATCATCTCATGAAGTATGTCAGCATAATTCCTTCATACTGGACCGATTACAGAAACATTTGTCAGTGGATTTGGTGTTTTTACCTGTGTAGGAGAAGGTTCCAGAACCCTCATCCTATTAACATAATATGAAGGCATAAAAGAGTCCTGTATGAACTCCATACTTGACCTTCCTCCAAAAGGAAGCCTAGATTTATCTATCACAGGACTAGGTTCCTTTGAATGTACCTCTAGAGTAGGGACAATTACATAAGGTCTCGGTTGCCTTGTAGTTGCCACATATGTACGCTCCTTATGCATAGGAAGATACAGAGGGATCCTTTCTCTATTTGTATCCAAATAGTAGTCAGTACATACTGTGAGTGAAATAAGGATCACAATAAACAAGATGCATGTATAGATACCATATAGATAGGCCCACTTCATTCAACATTATTGTTGCTGTCGATATTACCCATTCTTTTTTAATGATGGAAAAATCAAAATGTATTCGGGTGTATATCATCCAATACTCTGGCAATATCTTAATCTTATCATCAATTTCTTCAAACAGCTGGCTGATTGCAGGATGATTAACAGGGTTACCGATTTGTAGAAAAGAGTTGTCCTTTCACCAAACAAATGCTGGGTATGTCGCCAGCAAGAAGTAGAAAATTATATAGAGTAGGCTCTGGATCTCTTCCTCCAAAAGTCTCATTCACGACGTTCTCAATGTTCGCTCAGAATATAAATTGACCTGTTCGATAATGTCACGTAGCAATTCATTAAGAGCCACTGTATTCCTCGGATCTCTCAAGAAAGTGACAACATCAGTTTGTCTTCTAACAAGATGTGGGCATTCATCAATCAGATAGTGGAAAACCAACCCTACTATTCTATGAGTATTATCATCAGATAGGGGCATTTGTGTTTTCCCCACTGTACTCAGGATGCTGGAGAATTCGCTCTATTATGGCTGCAAGCAATCTCTTTACAATTGGGCCATTCTTTGGATCTTGCAGGAACAGATGAATGTTAGTTGTTCTCCCAAAAAGCATGGGATATGCATGAAGAATGAACAGAAAAACTGTAAGAACAATCCTGTGAACATGGCATCAGGCACTACCATGGGTGCCTCCGAAAAGAAACACAGTGAGAAAGAAATCGGGGAACTGTTCCCTTTTCCAGTCATTGAAAAGGAACTCCAGATCTGGCATCTTTCCTTCTAGATCAAGACTTAAATGTGTCTCAGTTCAATGTTTAGCAAGCTCCTTCTTTCACTCCTTTTTAGCAGCTTAAAAGAGTGTCCCGAAACCAGCCACTGTCCAAAGTATTCTTTATCTGTTTATTTGACAGTCTCTGTGTCCTTCCTCCTCATCATGGATCTCGTCTGCACATGCTGAGGTTCTTCCCCAGATGCTTGCTTCTGATTGGGGTGCGGCAAAGGGGGTTCCCCAGTGTAGATTTTCACATCTACGAGAAATATCCATGCACGTCTTCCTCACACTTTTGCTGCTGATGGCGTTACGTCCTCTAGGACGAACAGGCTGTTGAATCTCGGCTCGTGCCACTTACGCAAAAGTTCCTAATCAAGATCTGATCAGCGGGAAAAGTTTGGGAAGACGTAGTTCTTTAAATCCATTTGTTGCATGGTCTCCATCTGTGTTCTGAGCCCCAACCCCCTTCCACTTGAGCTTATCTGAAATGTCAGAGATACTTGTAGTCATACATTTTAAGTAGGCATGTAACTCCTTTCCTAACAATTCTGCTGTCATCTGGTTATCACTTCTAGTTCTAGATGGAGGTGTGAGGGGTGTCCTCATCCACCTCCGTGTCACTATTTCATGGGCGTAAGATAATGGTCGGAATCTGGTTGATTTCTCAACGCATACAATGGCAGTGATAGGCAATGCAACCATCCTATCTTCAAGTAGAATCAGAAACTTTCACACTGGCGCTGCGCCACTATTGTCCACAAGAAAAAACCTTTCTTCTGTTTGAGTTAAATTGATTTTATTCGAAAACAACTGTGGGAGTGCCCACTGAGAGACACGTGTTTTGGCACGTCTTGTGCCTTTTTCAATCAGGGCAGTGTATACTACATAATCCACATAATCTAATTAAAAAAATACAAAATACCCTCTCAGAAAGTCTGGTCAGACCAGACGTCCTTAGCGTGTCCCGCAAGGGGACCAGGGAGCTAATAACGGGCCTGATATTAACGGGTCCGTTATTAGCTCCCTCCCCATTCCCATTGAGCCCTATGGGGGCTCAAATGGGAATGGGGATGGGTTTTTTCAATGAGGAATTACCCGGTCCTCCAAGGTTGGAATGGCCCGGTAATTCCTCATTGAGGGAACCCGGACCTGGAACCAGGTATTAATACATCCATGCCCTTATTAAGGGCATGGCTACCTCCATACTCGTAATGAGGCCCCTGATCTGACCAGACGTTCTGAGTGGGTCCCGCAAGAGGACTTCGTAATAGGGCATCCCGTAATGAACGGTGCCGGTCTGGTACTGGCACCATTCATTACTGGAGCACCAGGGTCGTAATGAGCCTCAATGTGTTTTAACCCATACTTGCTCCTTGTCTGTATTCAAAACTTATTGATTTGACATCCCGCATCTGAGGACACTACACATATTATTTGTTAAGTAAAAAACTTGCCTTATCAGATATTGCAAATCCACAGAATTATTTAAATGTTTGTTTAAACTGGACCTATTTTAATGGTCAAATACCGAACAACGCTATTTTAAATACTGTACTTCTACAAAATAATGAATCCCTTAATACTTAGTTTTCATGGTTTTTGAACATGTGGTTGCAAATCAGTCTGGATCAATTAATTAAATTCCTGAAAATCTAATGCAGGCACCTTAATGGCAAAGTACTGCTCTCCGCCCTGCCAAATTGTAGTCCAAAAAAGGGTCCTGAAGTTAGAAGTTGCGTAAGGCATCTAACTCACTCCTGTATGGTTACGCCCTGTGATATGTGGTGCATGTGTAAACATCTATGTTGCACACAATGAAAAATGACAGAACCACTAATCAAAATGCTCCTTCGGCATTACTCAGAAATGTTGCTTCTCCATTCCCCTTACAAACTGGTGGGGGTTGATACTTAATCCAATTGTATTATTCTCAGGCCTCATGCAAACTGGTGGGTGTTGATACTTATTCCAAGTTCTCTTGCAGGTGATAAGCCGATGAAAACTTGTACTTTATACTGAGCAACAAGCTTATCTGTTCAAAGGCTTCATTAACAAAATGAGGGCCAATATCTGATATCAATACATCACATGTGAAGAAAAGACCTGTTCTGCGCCCCGCCCCAGCAAACCAGACGGATCCACGGAGCGGGCAGGAGCCCCTCCACTGCCCCCTCCAGCACGAGCAGCCTCATCAGCCTGCAGAATCTGCACTGCCTGATGACCATCCAGCACAAGAAATAGATGGCCAGGCCGCCCAGACAGCTGCCGCAACTTCGGCAGTACCCTGCCCAGCTAATATACACCATTACAGGTGAGCTACAGCATTTACAACGCTCGTAGCTTCGGATCAGCTGTTTTCATACCGGAGCCATATGCCTGATCCCAAAATGGCCGACCTGAATATCAGCATGAAAGAGAGGCTGTCCCTGCTGTTGCCAAGCAACAGCTTCTAAATCTACCCACAAGGGGCCCGCCGGCAGGCGGAAGCCGGCCTCCCTCAGAAAAGGCCCTGAAGAAAAGGCCTGTTCTGTGCCCCCCCGCACATCAGACAGGTCCTCGGAGAGGGCAGGAGTCCGTCCACTGCTCCCTCCAGCACGAGCAGCCTCATCAGCCTGCAGCATCTGCACTGCCTGATGACCATCCAGCCGAAGAAATAAATGGCCAGGCTGCCCAGACCGCCGCCGCAACATCTGCAGTCCCTGCCCAGCTAATATATACCATTACAGGTGAGCTACAGCATTGCCGATGCTTTTAGCTTGGAATCAGCTGATTGCCAAGCAACAGCTTCTAAATCTACCCACAAGGCCCCCGCCGGCAGGCAGACGCCAGTCTCCCTCAGAGAAGGCCTCTGAAGAAAAGGCCTGTTCTGTGCCTGCTACGCGTATGCAGCGTGGCGTGGCCAACCCCTTTTCGCCCCCTCCTTGGAAATCTACTCTATCTAGGCTATATTTCGTGTTTGCAACGTATTTGCACACACGAGCGGAATGCAAACCCCTTCACCGTATATCTATTGCGGATGCAGCAAACTTATTCTGACACTAGTCTGAACAGCCCTCACTATGTGAGTCGCGAAGCTTCTCAGACTAACATTATTAATCGCATCATTTTGCACTGACGTCTCGGCCGTCCCTAATTTCACTTCTCATGCCCCCAAAGAGCATATTGCACTGCCTGTGATGTGCCTGCGCTCTAGCGTAATAGAATGCATGTGGTTGCTAATGCTAATGTGGTTGCTAATGCTAATGTGGTTGCTAATGTAAACTGCTTATCGTGCCGTGTTAACCTTACCATGTATATTAATCAATGATCTGCAATCACTGTGGAAATGTATAGAGACAAATAATTGGGCATGCCATTTGCCCCACCAGTTATTTATGCATAATTGCCTACATCTATCGCTGTAGCCTACACCATGATACTCGAACCAAGTAAACTATAAAGTGACCTATCTTCCCACTTCTAACATTGTACCTAGCTACTTGCTTACTGTACCACTTAGCCTATATTGTGATTTTTGAAGTTAGGTGAACCCCCACTGTTCAATCCAGCCATTTGCACATTGCATTTTCTGACTAGACTGTGATTCCTAAATTTAGGTGAACCCCCACTGTTGAACCACCTGCTACCTGCATTGTTAGCCTAGACTGTGATTCCCGAATTTAGGTGAACCCCCACTGTTGAACCACCTGATACCTTGACGCTAACCGTGTCACTCATTAACTCCAGATCCATGGTAGCCCATTCCACTGATATTGCGGACATCCTAAACAACGGTAGTGTGGACCTACTCGCCATAACAGAGACCTGGCTCCACAGCGCAGCAGGACCTACCCTGATGATAGCCATACCTGACAGCCACCAGATCCTTAGAGTAGATAGATCCAACGCCAAAGGCGGCGGCCTAGCCATCATTTCCAAAACCACCTTGCCCATTAGGCTACCACCTCTCCTCCGTGCTCATCCTGTGAATACTCACAGCAAAACTGATGTTATCCAATGCACGTTGACCATCCATCTAATCTACAGGCCCCCAGGACCACTAGGAACTTTCAAAGATGACCTTACCAGCCTCACAGCAAATAACACTCAAAGCCATTCCCAAACCCTGCTGATGGGTGACTTCAATATTGGCCTTAACGACCCTGACAACAAACATGCCAACTCAATAGCAGCCCTGCTCAATGAGCACGGGCTTACCCAGAAAGTACTCTCACCCACCCATATCAAAGGTAGAAACCTCGACTGGGTATCAGATCTCAACTGTAACATTGCCAGCACCGACATTGTCCCACAACTCTGGATAGACCATTACTTAGTAAGCTTTACCAACACACTTGATCTCCTCAGCCCTAAATCTATCAATATGATACCCCCCCCTACCTACCAGAAGCAAAAATGATATTACTGCCGAAAAACTCATCCCTCTCCTCCCGGCTATTAATGGCCTGGAAAATAGCACCGACCCAGACACCTTAGTGGACACCTTCAACAAAGCTATGACCTCTGCTTTAGACACTATCGCACCAACCAAACTGCGCAAAGGCAAGCAGGAAGCGCACTTGAATTCCTGGTTCACACCCCAATTTAAGGACGGACCTAAGAAAACAGAAAATAAAGCTTCAAGGTATCTGTCGCAACTCACCCACCGAGAATAACAAAGCTAGATTAGCCCAACTATCCAAATTTTATAAGAAAGAAATCATCACCAAAAAAACAATCTATTCGACGATAGAATCACAAAAGCCAAATCAAACACTAAGAAACTCTTTTCCATCCTCCGGGAAATTGAATCCCCCCGACAACCAGCAGACACCATCCCCAAAGACAAGATATGGTGTACTAACATACAAAATGCCCTATCTACTAAAATCACTACCCTCAGACACAAAATAACAAAAAAAAGGACTCTCTGCCCCTCTCTGAGCAACAATCACTACTGCCCACTGAAACTAATACTATCCCTCCCTTCAGCTTCAAAACAATCTCAGTTATTGACACTGAAAAGGTAATTCTCTCCCTGAAACCTTCTAACTGTAAGGGTGACAGTTACCCTGCGCAAATAATAAAGGATGCAGCTAGGGATCTAGCCCCTTTTATCTCGAAGCTTATACATTTCTCCTTCAAATCAAATAAGTACCCGCCAACCTGAAAGAATCCTGGTTCCTCCCTTTACTCAAAAAACAATCCCTTTATCCATCCATCCAAACCAACTACAGACCTATCACTACCGTGCCATTCCTACTCAAAATCATTGACAGAGTAGCCTACTTACAAATTCAGGACTACCTGGAAGCCAACCACCTGCTAGGCTCTCGGCAATCAGGCTTCCGCCCCCTCCATGGCACCGAAACAGCCTTGCTAGACCTCAAGACTAAAATTGGGGAGCTAAAGGATAGTGATAAAACAGCTTTGCTACTTCTACTGGACTTGTCAGCAGCCTTCAACCTGGTGGACCACGCAGTTTTATGTAGCCACCTTTGGCTCGCTGCCAACTTCACAGGGGAAGCCATAGCTTGGGTCCAATCCTTTCTAGCTAACCGGACTATGAGAGTTTTCTCCACCTCAACCTGCGCTGATCCCTTCATAATAACATGCAGAGTCCCACAAGGATCCTGTGTCTCACCCACTATGTATATCATTTTCACCAAGCCACTGTTTGACAAGTTGGACAGACTGGGCGTCACCTACACTAACTATGCAGATGACAGCCAGATCCTCATACCCCTTTCGGGCAACTTTGCAGTGGACTCGGCTTTGGTGAATAAGATATACATCCTCATTCAGGCATGGATGGCGACCCACAGCCTCTGCCTGAATGACGATAAAACCAAGATACTCCTCCTCGGATCTGCCTCCAACCTAAAAAAACAATCTCCAAACTATGTATCCTTCAACATTGATAACAATATCATTAAGGTTATGCCTGTGGCAAAAACCCTAGGATTCTATCTGGACTCCTCCCTCACCCTTAAGAAGCAAGAGTGAGCTCACTCGCCTCCACAACAGCCTACACTTGCAAATTAATCCGTTCCTCTCCAGCGCCAGCTGCGTCACCTTGGCCAATGCGCTTATCATGTCCAGGCTAGATTATTGCAACACTCTGTACTCAGGAGCTAACAAGTATGTCACTGACAAACTTCAATGATTGCAAGACAATGCCTTAAGAGCAGCGTTGAACGTCCCATCTAGAGATCGCATCACTAAATTCAGGAAAGAGACCCACTGGCTAAAAATAAAAGACAGAATTCTCCTTAAAACTATCTCTATCACATCTAAATGCCTAAACAATCTAGCACCCCTGTACTTAGTGGAAAAAATCTCCAGGAGAACTACGACCCAACCCACTAGATCTGCCAACTACTTCATGCTCGAAATCCCCAGATTTAAACTGACCACGGCTGGAGGAACCAGTTTCCCAGTCAAAGCTGCGCAATCATGGAACACACTCCCAATCGACCTTAGACGTCCCCTACCCTACGCCAGATTCAGACACAACACTCTCAATTGGCTCCACACTAACGACCTATAACCTTCTCTTCCCCTACTGCCGCTCTACCCCTTTGACACTACCATGACAACTACTGCACTCAGCACTACTGCTGCAACTAATACACCGGACCCTGCAACCCATAGCCTTAGGCATTCCCCCACCCTAAGTATAGGATATGTTTACCCTTGATCCTCTATATATGTACCTATGATCAGCTATATCTTGTATCATACACTGTATTGTATGTTGTATTCACATGTATGTACCTGCCAGAGACTGGCACTGTAACTAAGCTTTGAGAATTATTGTACTGTTGCACCCAGCTATCTAAGGGTTTGGCGCACATTATCAAATCAATAAACAAACAAACATATTCCCCATCTAGGAAACACTTATCATACTAAAAGTGTTGCTGCACAGATGCAATCTGGATGTTTACATGGAGCAGCTTCAATCCACCATGAAAGGGGACATACTACCACTATCATATATCTTTATCCATTACAGACCTGTAGCATATCGACATAGTCGATGTGTAAATGCTGAAAGGGGCAACTCCTCTAACTGTACGCAGTGTGTGCCAGCAGTAAACCTTTGACATACAATGCAGTTTACTACATGAAATGCAACATGTTTGAACTAATTCGTAACAAACCATTCCTCTGCAATGGTCGCTGCAAGACTGGTTCTAGTGACATGCGCAGGGTAGTGTAGCTGTTCCAACGCCACCCTTAATAAGGATACAGGCATCACTGGTTTACGAGTGCTTTCCGGTTGCCTGAATGATTCAGAAGGAGTTAAAGAACACCCCCTCTGCGTCCACAGGTCTTTCTCATCCTGCAGCGCTTCCCCTTGAATTTCCATTAACTGAGTCTTAGACAAGTTATTAAAGCTTTCATACACACTCATCATCACCACCATCCTTTCATGCACATCAGGCGTATCAAATTTCATAATCTCTTCTGAATATGCAATTCATTTTGCTTCCTCATCTGCAGCTTGATTTCCACATGAGATACAATCTGCTCCTTTAGTGTGAGCTGTGCATTTAACTACTACAATGGCTACTGGGAGTTGTAGTGCTCTAATAAGTCTGTCCAATAAGGCGGCATGTTGCACTAGTGTGCCATCCACTCGGACGTATCCCTCCTTTTCCAATGTGCAAGCCTTGCGTGTACTGTCGATGTCACGTAGGCGAAGTCACTGTACACAGTTACTTCCAGGTCAGTGTTTTTCTTGAGCGCAACAATCAGCGCAACTCATTCTGCAGCCTGCGCTGAAAACTGAGACAGTAGTAGTGCACTTATTAATACTTCAACGGGGAACCTGTATATCTTTGTCCATCATTCTTATTGATTCTAGAAGAACAGTCAATAAAGAGAATCTGCCCTGCTGTCAAAGCATTTTCTTTTACCCTCAGGATCTCAACATAGAATTCTTCATAGTTTGAGCAATCATGCACATGCTCATCTTCTGCCAGTGGATCCGCTATAAACATGGCAGGGTTCACTACTCTGCATCTGACTACTTTAATCACTGGATTCAATATGACCACCTCATAGGAAGAAGCCCTTTGAGAAGGCAACGTACCCTTAGGCTTTTTCAAAATGGCAAACAAAGCATGTTCAACAAATAACATCATAGAGCAAACCATTACTATACTGGCTGCCTTCTCAATAGTGAATGCAGCAGCTGCCAAAGATTGTTCGCAGGGAAAGTGACCCCTCATCACTGGGTCCAGAATCCCACTGTAATTCGCTAGAGGGTTGTACCCCAACGTGGTCCTCTGCGTGAGTGCTGCTGTCATGACTGTGCCATTCGTATGCAAAAATAAAAAGAATTCCTCAGGATAATTGGTAATCCCTAAAACCGGAGCTGTGCATATTTTTTAATTCATCAAAACCTTTCTCCATGTCCACAGTACAGATATTTTTTTCCTGAGTGGCCTGGGCTTTTTTCAGAGCCTGCGACAAGAGCCTTATATATAAACTGTAATCAAAGACCCATGCTCTCGCATAATTGCATAGTCCCAAAAATATCTTTGCATGTGCTTTATCGTGTGTGGCTTTGCTGTTATTAAAATAGCCTCAGCTCTCTCAGGAGAAACTTTCTTTCCTTCATGCAAAATTAGCTGACCTATGTATAGCGCTTCCTCTTGGCAATAGTGTAATTTCTCCTTGTCTACTTTACATCCTTTCTTTGTAAGAATAATCATTAGCTGAACTGAGTCCTGTCTGTACTCTTCCTCTGAGGTGCTACAGATTAAGATGTCATCCACATATTGAAAACACTTTTCAAATCAATATTGCTTAAGTCCATCTGCAAGACTCTATTGAAAATCAATGGAGACTCACAGTACCCCTGAGGTAAACTCGTGCTTTTCAACTTAGTTTGAAGAAACATAAATTATGTCAAATCTTAAGAATCCTTATGCAATGGGATAGAGAAAAAAGAATTTTTCAAGTCAATCACTGTGAAATATATTGCCTCAACAGGGATACTACATAAAATTGTTGCCGGATTAGAAACTAGAGGGGACTCGGCCTCCACACACGGTTTAAGTGGGCGTGAATCCTGAATTAAATGCCATGATCCCCTCCCTTAGATTTCATTATAGGGTACACTGAGGTATTACATGGTGACTCTGACGTAACTAAGATACCTTGTTCCATCATGGCGGATGTCATCTTAAAATTACCTTCGTCTGCCTCTCAAGACATGGTATGCTGTCGTTCTTGAGGCAAAATTGATCTTGGGTTCAGTGTAATCTTAACTTCTCCAGCTCCTTTCAATAGGCCTACGTCATAGGGGCCTGTAGTCCATAATGAAGCTGGCACTTTTGCCATATCTTCATCGGAAAAACTCAGGACGCTTCAGTGCTAACATATTCTTTTGAGGAACCTCGCTTTTTATTGCTCTCACCCAATAAGTTTTGCTCATTTCAAATACCACTTTGTCATGGCATTCCCAGATAATGTAAATTGTCCCTCTCATATTCATGAGTGTGATGCCCCCGTGTCTACTAAAAAAGGAAAAGTTTTGCCCCCTATAGTGACATCAACACTCGGGTCCTCTTTAGGATTGGGAGTCACTGATACAACTGAACACATCAAGACTCCCAGTGAGTTGTCCTATTGTGGGTACATACTTATCCATGCACCTGTGAAAGGATTTCCTCCTTTGACAGTGAAACCTCCTATCCTAGGGGCCATTATCTGTCCCGTGCTTGTACCCTGCTGTATCTGCATGTACTTCCTGAGACTGCCCTTGCAGCGGATTCATTATTTCTGCTGCATTTGTAAACCTTGCTGCATTCTCAGCGCTTGTGTTTGCAGCATTGTCTGATTTTGGGCGAACTCCTCTCCACTTTGTTGAGTGTATGCAGGTGGGTACATGGTCCCCCCTCTTGAGAATTGCCCATTTTACATGAACCCTTGGCTTCTACACATGCGTGTAAGGTGCCCCGACATACCACATGTCCAACATACAGGAGGTCTCCTAATTAGCCCTCCCTGCATGTCTTGATTATCGTTCTGTATATTTTGAAATCCACTTTGATTATTCTGGAAATGTCATTGATTATTCTGGAAGCCTCTGCCTCGGAAGCCTCCCTTTCCCCGTGGTATGAATCCATTGTTACCTTGATCAAACTGCCTTTGGTTATTCACCTGCAGCATGCCTGTTGCTTGCTGTGTACCTAACCCTTCTCCGCAAGTCAACATCGCCCCTTCTATGGCATATTTTGACAATTTTTTCTGCACTAATTTCGCTTCTTACCTTTCCTAGCGTTATCTTTCTTTCGATTTTTCTCCTGCAATAATCTGCAATAGTGCACAATGGTCGGCTGTATCTCCGACCATGATTTTGCTTCCATACCAACTAACTTCTTGTGCTGCTTTTGTACTGGGTCTGGCAGCCCTTGGCATAGTATATGATAAAATACAGGTGTAGATTTCCCCCACAGTTCACACATTTCCAAAGACCACTGCTCTTGGAAATTTTGAATATAAACAAGAGGATCCTCCCTTCCTGCATCTTCCTTGCCATTATAGCTCCCATATCTGATGTATCCGGACATAGCACTCTAAGCGCTTTCCAAACTGCGGCTCTACAGTTATTAAATGGTGCTCCATCATGAGCCGTGTTCTGTGCAGTGAAACTTGAGTATCTTGCTTTCAACCAAACATCATCTGCTCTCTTCCCACGGATAGCGGCTAGAAGACCTTTAAAGTCTCCTATACTTAACGTGTATCCTCCTGTCATTTCTCCTAACTCGTGATGGTCAGATAGCACAGCGAGTAAAGTGCTCGCTTTGACATCCGTGCAGAGCCTGCTGATGCAGGTACGAATCCCGGCAGGGCCAAACTCAGCCTTTCATCCTTCAGAGGTCAATAAATGAGCACCACACACCGTGGGAAATAAGGAGTGCTCAGATACCAGAGGGTTCGTAGCGCTAAATAAATGCACAAACAAACAAACATACATGAATCCATTTCCCAGCACCAGAAGTTAAACTCAGAAGTTTGCACCTTAAATTATCCTTATCCATCTGTGGCCATGGTATATATTGTGGTCTGGCTCCTCCTTTTTCAAACATAGGAAACTGCGAGATACCAAACTCACCATTCGTCCCCCATCGTCTGTCTATCCCTAGCAGGGACAATGGCTCCACACCGCCTTCTTCCTGGTAGCGCTCTTAACCTGCTCACATAAGGTGGCAATTCCTCCCTCTCACTATGGGATCTCCCTCTGGGTCGATCTAGTCGTGCCAGAGACTCTGAAGCTCGCGATTTGGGTAGATCTAGATCTAACCATCTTACTGCTTTGTCCATTGGAGAACATCCTTTGGGACCACATGTGTTATCTCCCTCCTCCCCATGGAAGGTTTCTCTTTCCTCGTCTGACATATCCTGTCCTCAACTTTTATGGCTTCCCTCCACTTCGTTTCTAGTCAGAGTTAGTCTGTCTAAAGACAACTCTTTAGGCTCGAAACGACACAGGCCTCCGTCTCTATTTTATAACTGTACTCTTAAGTCAATCGTTTTTACCCTTTCCTTTCATTTCTTTCTTAGTCCTCGCATCATGATAGACTTTATCGATTGCGTCCCCAATGCTTCTAGAGTCAAACTCATCCTCTAGATTTGCTCTAGACAGACCTGGCATTGGTTCATATGCCAGGAAGAATTGTTCTATGTCCTCCCATGCTATTACTGGATTAGGCTCCATTAATAATTTTTCTATGCAATCAACGTTGCGTGCTCTTTGCCTTCTCTTATGTTCTATTTCATCATCAAGCTCTCTTCGTTTTCTTGCATTTCTCTTACCCTTTCTTCTTCTTTCTTTTAATTTCTTTTCTCTCATTTGCCCTTTGTATTTCTTCATCTCTATGTATTTGTTCTTTTATCGCTTCATTTTTGTTCTTCCTCTTCCTCTCATTTTCTTTCTAGCATTTCTCGTTCTTCGATTGCCCTCTGTCTGTTGTCATATTTTCTTTGATTTTCTGCCCTTTCCGGCTTTTTCAGTTGGTCATCTTGATACAACTGTTCCCATCCTTGTCTATCCTTCCTTTTCACCACTTCTTCTTTCAATCATTCCTCTCTGCCTCTATCTTTTTTGTCTTGTTTGTCTCGATATTCCTTTTGCCTTACTTCCTCAATGCTCTTCCCATCAAGTGTGAGCAAAATCTCACCACTCATCCATTCGTTCCGTATGAGCGCTACCTCATCAGCCTTATCTTTTTCTCCCTTCCATCTCTTTATTTCCCATCCTATATCTAAGGATGTACTTGGTTGATCACTTCTTTCCTTGTCCCATCTCTTTTTGTCCCTTGAGACTTTAATGATCACCTCTCTTTCGGGAATCTTTTCTGAATCTTTGTCGCTGCTATGCACAGGCGATTCACATGTCAGATTGCTGTATATGACTGCCTTAAGTTCTCTCAATGGGTACACTCTGTCATCCTTTATTCTATTAACTTTTACTTCAGGCATGGTGGGGGGAGCAGAAGGCTCCACACCCCCATCTTTGCATATGTTAAGTATCTAATCCTCAGGAGGCAGCTCTTCTCTTTCCTCCTGGTTCATTTTCCAGAGCTCTAAGATTGCTAGCCTTTTGTCTAACTTTTTTCCTGGCTATGCTGCCTGCAAGTATGTTGTCATGTGTTGCAAAACTGCTTTTGATAGTGATCCCCCTTATGGCCAAGGCATGAACATTTTATCCGATGTGTCCTTAATCCATTCCGCACTATACTGTTTAAGCTTTAGTGCATGTTTTGATAACTGCTTGCATACATGTATAAGCGGGGTAATATCCTCCATTTTGACTCGTCACACTTGAATGTCAATACTCACCTTTTACTCTATGCACTTTTCAAAATATGTTTCAGAAAAATAATACAATATGAGCGTGCACCAATCGTCGCAGCTCCAAACCTTTTTATATCACGTTTTTATTTCAATCTACTTATCCACTAAACACCATCAATACAACTAAACAAAGAAATACATCTCAATTCTCGTGTTTTCCTTTTCACGTTTCTTAATTCGTCTATTATTTCTTCACCACATATATATTTATACAGCACCTTAAACAGACGGACAAACTAACAGATTCGGCCAGCCTACATATATCTTTAGTCTGTGCTCCTCAAGACTATATCCTTTTATCCATGCCCCTAAAAAATACTCCTATAGATTTTGAATTGTTCTCTTTGGACAGTCTTTAAACATGTCCATTGCCTACGTCATCCGCTAATGGGACTCTAGATATGACTCCTTCTGATATGTGCTATGACGCAGGACACTGGGCTTACTCTACTGTGTCGTGCCTCATCTCACAGTTCCTCAATTGCTTGGCTCCTCTCCTCAAGTCAATGACTTAATAGCTCGATGCTCATCGTCTCAAGTTGTTTTACCCCAACCTCACTCCGTTACTCATTTCCCCTTATCACTTTCTCCACTGACTGCCCATTCGCAATTTTGCCAACTCACTCAGTTTTACTCACCTTTTGCTTTTTCGACTTCCGAATCTCAGGATAGTCGCCTCTTTAATCAACCTCTTCAACTTTCCGTCTGCTCAGCTTCCTGTAGAAATCGGGAGGGGGATTTTGCCTGAAAACAAGGGACCCGTCTCACCTACGCTTGCAAGCCTTATTTTAAACTAATATCAGCTATCTACAGGGAGCTTCACGTCCTTTCAGCCAAATGACAGAGGACATCTGATATTGCAGGGACCCCAAAGCTTACTAGGGTGACGGTTCTTTAATCATCATCTCTGCTACCACGTTAACAGGGACAGCCGACCCAGCCCTTTAAGATGAGGTAGCAATACCTTGAGATGAATGGGGATGCAGAAGATACTCAAACATCAATAATCAAAATGACTCAGGAAGTTGGCAATGATGACTGTTTTAATATCAATTATCTAAAACAGGGAGTACAACGGACATCAACAAACGTCTCATAGCATATTCTCTCAATGCATTTCATAAAAAACATTCTTTTTATAACAAAAACTTGTCATTGATGACGTTAACCTACGTATTTTCTGACATCATCCTACGTGGCAAACTACAAATACCTAGTGGCAAATGTGATAGGCTTAAGGGGAACATTTAGGTATACATTCCATACTAGTCTAAAAAGTGATAGGCTCTTCAACATCAGGTGGGACTAGTAAGCCCGTCCCTCAAACAAGTCACTACGAACGTCACTAAATACACAACGTCCCATTGGCTACTCAAACTTATGCGGCCCCCTACAATTGGTTGGCACTCTTACATCTGTCAGTACTTTTCCACCCATGTTAGCAGCATGCAGGCTGGACTGGTCATAACTATAGCTTCCCACCAATTAGTATATCATCTATCATCACCTCAGTGGTGTGCACATTAATTAAGGCTTTGAACTTGGCCTTGGAAATGTTCTTTGCTCTGGAGAATTCAGGAGAGTAGAGGCACACTGTGCCTCTCTGCGCAGGTGTGGCTTGTCATGTTTGTCCAGTTTCATTACTCCACATGACTGAAGACCACAAGTTTGAGATCTGGTGCATTTAAAATACTACTATTTTATGAACCTCTAATATCTTCCTTGTTTTCGTCCATGTCTTCTGAACAGGAGTTTCATCCTTTCACATGATTGTAAATAATGTCTGCTCATCGCTATCCGATAAGACCTTAATTTCTTGGGGCTGATTCAGCCTCG
Organism: Ambystoma mexicanum; assembly: GCF_040938575.1. NCBI lineage: Eukaryota > Metazoa > Chordata > Amphibia > Caudata > Ambystomatidae > Ambystoma > Ambystoma mexicanum. Next base: position 613,764,130 of record NC_090927.1, read on the forward strand.
CCTTTCTGAGATTCACTTCTGTAATTCAATTGTTTTTTCAACTGTGACACACTGGAAAAGGCCTTCCTTCTCTTGTCCAGATCTGCTATAACACGCAGTGAAACATTCATTCTTTATTTGCTCCTATGTATGTATACGTTGGTGCTTGCCGCAATCTATTAACTACATAGCTAGCCTCAAGAATACTTTGTCTGCTTGCGTTTCTTTGCATCTGTACACGTGTAAAATGACTTGATATCTTCATTGTTTCTGTAGCATAAGCCTTTTCATCTCGAGCCTGAGATGTCACTTATCTTTGATATTGTCTTAATGCCTTATAGACTATGTTCACTTTTGAGTCTCTGCATCTCTTCTAGGTGTGTCATTTCTAACTTCGTGTGACATCACCAATCTGCTCTCTTGCTCTTTTTTCATGCTTCCTCTGGGATTTCATCCAAATGGCCATCATACTGTTTTGTATGCAGGTATGGCTTTCTTAATGGGTACCTTGCTTCCAGAATTCTCCTTGGTATCAGTATTTTCACTAGTACTGCACATGTTTCACACTGTGGTTCCCAACATATAGGCAATATGGGTGAGATGCTTGAGGTGGGGGTACTTAGCTCCTTCTCTACAACTTGTTTTTATATAAAGCCTGTAAGGGTAAAGTAAACTCCCACGTGGGTGTACAGTGCCATATTGAACATCAGGAGCCCAAGATTGTGGCTCATAACCTGTACTAACATCTTTAAATCACTGGTTGCTCAGCACATCACCTGGTCTTGGATGTGATGTGGTTCCAGGGTGGTCAAATACTGGCCGGGAGCAAGTTTAAAATTATGCACAGCCAGGCCAGATCCTGTAAAACCAGGGACTCCAACTACATCACAAATATGTAAATTTCTCTGCCTCCCCCGAGGGAATCTTGGAAGGCTGAGTGTATTTGCAAAGCCTGAGAGCATTCAGTAGCAAGCCTCTGAAACAAAGACCAACTGCAAGCACAACATTGGGACAGTGCCGGAGTTGTGGGTCTATCAAAGAAACATCCTTGCAGCTTCTGCACTCTTAGAGATTAGGCGCGAGGGGCGGGAGTGGTCTGCCTTGTACTCTCCTTGTAGTATTTGTATAGTGTCTATTGGTGAAGGTGCACTCTACCTGCAGGAGCTGGACACAAACATTTATACACCATATTGCCACTTGGAGCACTGCGTTGGAGTGGCGTGAGTGGTCTAACATGAACAGTATACAGTGCTTGATCTGTGTTGCAGCACCCACCACTTCTCCTTAAGCCCTTAAGTGCTAAGAGTGAGGTATATGGTCCTCAGCACTACATTTCCAGTGCAGAGGAAGAGATACTTCGTCCTTTTAAGCACATGGGTTTGTGTGATCGCTGCAGGTTGGATTTCTTTCAGACTGAATGTAAATTTCACTGCTACAACCATATCCGGCTACAACAGTGAAATGGAAGATATGTAACCCCTTTGTCTCTGCCATGTCTATGTTGTTTTGATCAAGGGATGTGTCATTGGAAAGAGGAGACTCTCCTTTTTCCAACAACACCTTCCTTTGAAGTCTTGTTGGGAACAGATCACTCGATCCATGCCCAGCAACACCTCTAGGTTACCAGGGATTCATTTTTAAAGTGGGGGTGGGGGCTGAGGGGGCCGCTTAGTATATAAACGGCCCTCTCCCCCTTCGGCTCCCAATGCATGGGGAATTATGGTTTGCCCACACTGGGGGCATATGGGCACACTAATATGCCCATCTGCCCCTAGGGAAGGGGCAAAACAAAAACAAAAAACATGGTTGAAGGGTTACTGGGGGGTGTGGGATGGGTCACTAGACCACCAGGGATTTTTTTATTTGAAAGCGAGTAGCCCTCACTGTAAAGCATCGGAGGGGGGTATCTGTACTCCTGCTCCCTATATGATAGAGGACATGCACAGAGCATCCCAGCCAAGATCTCTATGCGGTAGCTATGGTCGAGCAATCAAGGCCTAAGCTCGCAGGAGGTGATGCAGGCTGGTTCTTAAGTACAGTGTAGTCCCCAAGCACCCACAAAGGAATGTCCACACACTATGCTAGTGAAAACACAGTCTAAATATAAATAAAGTTCAAGGTTATATACACAATTACAATAACACACTTTGTACTCTGGCAATAATATAATGTCAAATATATATAGGTCTATGTGGTACCACTCTTTTTATCGATTCCTTTAAAATGCGTCCACAGCTAACAATCCCAAAATAGCATACGAATCAGTTTGTAAAATTAATCAATGATAGACACAGAAAGAAAGCAAGTTAAAAAAAGCAATGGCAGAATAGTCCCCAGTGTCCATAGAGACAGTTCTGTGCGAGGATCCCCCCACCTGGGCAACCTGTAAATAAAGCGTATTTGACAAGCCCAGTCCAATTATGCTCAATATAGTCTCCATTCCTTCTAAAAGGTTCTACGACCCCAAAGTACCTGGTTTCGTAGAGTTCTTCGGTGAGTCATCGACAGGCCCTTCTTGAGTGCACTCCCTTTAAGGCAGGAGCCACGGGTTGTCGAGTGTCATTGAAGAAAAAGGGTGAACACTGTCATTGCGGCAGCAGCTCGGTTCTTGCGGTGCTCATTGAGGATTGGTTGCAATCGTCATGCAAGCAGAGGCGAAGCGGTGTACCTCGACGGCGAGCGTTCATTGCTGCAGAGAGGTCATGAAGAACTTTGGCCCAGCAAGGGTGTCGGGTCGTCGGTGTCTCTGTGGTCTTCGGGCGGCAGGGAACCCACCGGCGGATTCTCCTAGGTCGTCGGCGACCTTGACTTTCTCCGACAGGCTGAAAGTGGTCAACAGTGATGAGCAAGGGAGTCCTTGGATCAAAAGTCTTAGGCAAAGGAGCACTGTGGCTCCGGTTGGCGACAGTGGTCATCGACGGTTTTGGACTTCCATGTCCAGGTGCTTTGCTTCGTGATTACGCTGTGGGCCCCTTCTGCAGTAAGCAGCCTTTCGAGGGTCTGACATCCAGGGAACTTTGGCAAAGATCAGCTGGTGCACAATGGTCCCTCATAGCTCGGGGAGAGGTCTCCTAGTCAGGTCCTTTCTTGGATCAGTTCCTTGACAGTCATGCAGCTTTCAGATTAGCGAAGGACAGCAGCAGCAATCCCTCTTCTTCCAGTGGGTTTCAAGATTAAGCATCAAGTATCAACTTCAGCTTCTGAACTATTTCCATCAGTGAGAGGCCCCCAGATATACTGTTGATCTCCCATTCACTCTGCTGGGTCACACTCAGGCAACAAATCGTTCAGAAGGGCATTCATGCAGTCAGGTAGCTAATCAGGCTCACAGTGCATTCAGGCCATTCTTCTCCATCCAGACGCTCACAACACAAAAAGTGAATTTGGACAAGCACTCTGCCATTCAGCACTCCACACTGCATTCATACCATTTTCAGGCGTGGCTGACTCCGTCATTGTGTTAACCTCCATATACTAGACACCCATAACATGAAATGCGTATTTGTCACACACTCCATTCACCAAGGTCCCACTCCACGGGCGTACCCACAACATACAGTCATTGAGAAGGCTCCAGCCAGTCTGGCCTGGACTTCCCCACACTACCATATATGGAACTTCCACCCAACAGCTTGTCATGGGGAAGGAATGCAAGGTAACAGGCAATAGAAAGCAAGAGACCACATTGACCATCCTGTCTCCTATCAAGAATCAACTGATTCCAAGGGAAGGGCCTGGGTATCCCAAAATGGAGGATACTCAGAGCACCTGTCAAATTCAGCATGGAGCTGCCACCAGCCCATAACCTGCTCTGTGGGCCACACACAAGTGCCAAAAAACATACACTAGGAGTACATGATTGTACTCCCACCCATGGGTGCCATAAGGGTATCCAAGAGTATGTTCACTAAACCAAAAAGAGGAATTGCCGCACATTAACTCCTGTGTGGAAAACAAGTCAGAACATATATGACAAGGCATAAAGGACAAGGATATGCAGGCCCATTCCCTCCAATGTATTTCCAGCATCACCCTCTCCCCTTCCTGCCCTAAATGGTGGGGGGGTCTGTTGTGTGGTTCTCCCTCGGGGAAGATTCCCAGTGCAATCTGCCAATCTACATCTACAAAGGGGTTCATATGTTCTTACTGAGGTTGTGGGAGGGTCACTGACCACCAGTGATTGCTTGGATGAAAGAGGTGGTGGTCTTCTCCCCATCCTGCCCCAAATGGATGGGGCATGTCATTTAGCTCTCCATAGGGGCAGATTGCACGTGTAATCTGTCAATCTGCCCCTAGGAAGGGGCAAATGTGTTTCTACTGGGGTCAGCCAACCAAAACCCAGGACATCGCCCCTGACTTTTCTGGAGTTGTGGCTGGCGTTCGTTATAGAATTTCCCTCAAGTGCAGAGACAGTCCCAGGGAGCCCCAGCAGGGTCCCAATTCCTTCCCAGAGGGAAATTCTATAACGAACGCCAGCCACAACTCCAGAAAAGTCAGGGGCGATGTCCCTGGTTTTGGTTGGCTGACTTCCATGTGGGTTGACCATTGCCAAGCACATCGACAGTCTCAGGGAGCCCTGGCAGGTTCACATCCAGAGGTTACAGTCCAACCCTAATATATCGGAGGTAGCGGAGAAAGTAAGGAAAGTTGACCGGGAGACACTCCTTGTACCGAAACCACCTAAACCCAGTGAATCCCTGGTGTGTGTCACAACGCACACTGTTCAGAGCATGAGGACCAAGAAGGTCATACAAAAGAACTGGCCAATGCTGGGAATAGGTCCGCAATTACAACAATTGTTTCCAAAGCTCCCAACTTTTGCATATCGAATCAGCAAATCACTGCGCAAGAGCCTAGATAAGGCTGAAGTGTTACCACCACCAGCCTCGATTCAATACAAAGGTACGATACCATGCCATAACTGTCAACACTGTGGTAATGTCATCAAGGGGAACAGTATCACCCACCCTCACTCACAGAAACAAATTCAACTGAGGCATTCTTGCACATGTGATGCACGGAATGTGGTCTATGCACTGAAGTGCCCATGCGGGTACTATTGTTTTGGGATGACCACCAGGAAGGCCAAGATACAATGGACAGAACATAAGTCCAACATACGTACCAAAAAACTAAAATCACCAGTGGCTCTTCACTTCCTTGGAGCACAACATACCATTGCACAATTAAAGTGTTTTATTCTTGAACAGGTATCAATAGGCTGTAGGGCTGGTGACATACAACGGAAGTTACTGCAACAAGAAATATTGTGGGTAGATCTGTTGGACTCCTTAAGCCAGAGGGGTATGAATTCTGATTTTGATCTAAGGTGTTTTGCTTAAATTTGAGGCCTTGTGATACACCATATATCCAAATTGCATCTAACTATGATCCATTTGTTAAGTCTCCACTGCATTCACCTGTGAATTGGGGTTATAAGGTTTTGTAATTTGTCATGAATGTACCCAAATTACATCCAACTGTGATCCATTCTTTTGTCTCCACTGTACTTAGCTTGTTACTGTGGTTAAAAATGTTTTATCATGAATTAGGTTTATTTTTCCAAGTGTATTGTCCCTCTTTTTGTGACATCACTGTACATCCAACTAGGATGTATTTGTTGTCCCCATTGGTTTCATTTGGGACTTGTGGTTAATATTGTATCCTATTGTATTCATTTGGTAATTGTAGTTTAAAAATGTTTTATCATGAATGAGGTTTATTTTACGGATTGCGATGACCCTTGTTTGCGGCATCATTGCAGTCCATTGAGCGGTAATTTTACCCTACAGGGGGGTGCAGAGTGAACACTCAGGTCTTCCCTCCGGTTGACTGGACAGCCGGATCGGCCTTCTGGTTCACATCACTTCTAATAGCATCTTGTGTAACTTGTGAGCGTTGATATGGGGGCACACCGAAGTGAAATTCTCAACTGCAGTTGTGCCCCCAGTCATGCTCCATAGCTGAGTCATTTAATTTCACAACTCCACCCCCCCCCACTCCCTCTCTGTTCCTTTGACCTTTTCCCCGGCTGTTCGGGACTTTAGGGAGGTTGCCTTGGCAACGACCTGTCCAGGCCCACACCAAGATGGAGGACACGGCCGCATGCAAACAGTCACCATGGCAACGTTATATACACTTTGCTACTCGAACCGCCCTCTTTCTTGCAGTGGGATCCTCAGGGACCTCTGCTAGACAGGTAGGACCGGTTCGGCACACCTCACTGACTTTTTGTCGATTAGTGTATTCGAGTACATGTTGGACACAAGCGGTATGCTTCCACATGGATCGCATTTGTTGTGTGCACATGAATTGCATATACACACATCTTAACTTCAAAGTGGTGATACTTTGTGGTTTTCACTTATGTGGGGTCATTTAGACACCTTTCTCATCCTGAATTCGGGCTGTTTTGACCCAGTTGCTGAGATGACGCCCAGATATATAAGTCATAATAATGTTTGCTGTTGTTTCGTGCTTAGCAACACGCTTATTGTAACACTGATATATGCTTGAATTCCGTGCGCTGCCAAGTCTTGATTCAGGAATTCCTAGTTCTCTGTACTTGTGAGACACTTCACTATTATGTATCTCCCCCTGACCTACGCCGCTACTCTATTGTCTTTGTATAGTACCTTGAGACCGCACCTCGACTTGGCCCGGTATCCGCACTTGACTCTCTCTGAGGATTGGGTGAGTCTCTCTCTGTCTTTTGCTATAAGTATATGTCAGCGAGTAGTTGAGCGCTAACACAACTTGACTTTATTTATTTTCTCTTACAGGTTCTGAGGTTGTTTCTTTATAAAGAATTGTAGCAGTTAGTGTGACCTTTCTTTGGTTAGGTTGAAGTTCTCAAACATGACCTTACTGTTTTCAAAACTGAGTGTTGATTTTGGATTACCCTGTAGGGCCACTTCAGTGGAATGCATGATGACGTGGAACAAGTAGCTCACACCCTGAGGATGGATCTAGGATCCAAAAGGCGTTGCAGAAAGATAACACCACAATTGAGCTATTTTGGAGCTACAAGATACGTTGACTATATGATATAATGTGGAAAACTGATGGGTGAATATCTAGACACACCTGAACCTGCATATCTTTTGATGGTATTGTTTTTCCAGATTGTTTCCTATCACGAATGAGGAAATTCGTGAAAACACTGTATACGTACAAGGAATTTTGTGATAACTCTGTATATGGTGGATAATGTATGACTACTTTATTGTCTTTGACTTCAATTGGATGTTTCAGTTGGGGTCATGGACATTTAAAACTTTGTGTGATCAACAATAAACACTGCTGTCAACACTGTAATGCTGACAGTGATTTGTTTTTGAATTGTTTCTGAATGGTTCTAGAGAAATGTATATTGTAATGTAATCCTGTTTACAATTGAAACTGCATTATTACTACCATGAAGAATTTTTCTCACTGTGAGTGAGGTATTTTGCTCTTACCTTTACCTAATCATAATTGGGACTATGGTCCCCCTAAGAGTGCATTTGGACCTGCTATGTAGTGGTACATAGTTCTGTTAGGGTCTCAGTCCTTTACCAGAGGGAAAAGCAGTAACGCAGCCCAGCCAGAGCTCCAGGCTGGCCTTGGGGACTGTCGACACACATGGGAGAGGGATGCCTAATGCCAGGGAAATCACCCTCGACCATAAGAATTTCCTCTTTCTATGCCCTTTTGTGTACCATTGGTTTAGCCTTTTCCCTTTACGTCCAGGTAAGTGCACAAACACGTGTGAGGTACCATTTTTGACAGGACACCTGTGGGAAATGAGAAGGGAGGACAGGTGTTGTTGCTGATGTGTTTTGGTGTTTCCTGGTGGCAAATGTCTGAACATTTAATTTTTTTCTCCACTTTTTGGAGTTTGCTGGGCCTTGGGTGTAATACATTCTAGAGCGATTTGTGAAAGTCAGACCTCTTTGGATTACCCCAGGTGTCTTCTTTTCAGAAATGTATGGATTCCCCATTTTCCTTGGTGGCGGCGACACCCCAGTCCCAAATCTGTGGGTTGTCCACAACACCAAATACCGTAAGAACGTCCTCTTCCTAAGACCTTTGGTGTGCTAGTGGTTTACACTTTTCCTTTGCGCCCAGTTAAGTGCACCGACACATGTGAGGTACCGTTTCCATCAGAACTCCTGTGGAAACATGGGAAGGTAGGACATGCATTATTGCTGGTGTGTTTTGGTGGTTTCCTGGTGGCAAATGTCTGGAAATTGTGTTTTTTTGGACAGTTTTTGGAGTTTGCCAGGCCATGTGGGTAATACATTCTAGGGCGATTGGCAAAAGTCAGACACCTTGCATTCCCCCAGGTGTCATCTTTTCATAAATGTATGGGGTTCCTGATTTTCCTTGGTGGCTGTGACACTGCAGGCACAAATCTGTGGGTTGCCCAGATGGCAAATTCAATCTTCCCCAATGCGTTTGATATACCAATGGTTTAGCCTTTTTCCTTTGTGCCCATGTAAGTGCACCCACACATGGGAGGTGCTATTTCTGTTGGGACACTTGTGGGAATGTGGGAAGGTAGGACATGTGTTGTTGCCAGCGTGTTTCTGTGGATTCCTGGTGGCAAATGTCTGAAAACTATTTTATTTTCTCCACTTTTTGCACTTTTCCAGGCCCTGTGGGTAATCAATTTTGGGGCGATTGGCAAATATCAGGCCCTCTTTAGTTTCCCCTGGGTGTCTTCTTTTCAGAAATGTATGGGTTCCCCTGTTTACCTTGGTGGCTGTGAAACCCCAGGGCCAAATATGTGGACTGTCCACAACACCAAACACCATAAGAATGTCCTCTTCCTAGGACCTTTGCTGTACCATTGGTTTAGCCTTTTCCCTTTGTGCCCAGGTAAGTGCACCAACACATATGTGGTGCTGTTTTTGTCGGGACACCTGTGGGAACATGGGAAGGTAGGACATGTGTTGTTGCCGGCATGTTTCTGGGGTTCCCTTGTCTTAAATGTCTGAAAATTCAGTTTTTTTCTCCTCTTGTTGGGGGTTGTAGGGCCTTGTGGGTAATACATTCTAGGGCAGTTGGCGAAAGTCAGCCCTCTTAGGATTCCCTTGGTGTCTTCTTTTCAGAAATGTATGGGGTTCCCCATTTCCCTTGGTGGCTGCGACATCCCAGGCCCAAATATGTTGGTTGTCCACAACACCAATTACCATAGGAATGTCCTCTTCCTAGGCCCTTTGGTGTACCAGTAGTTTAGCCTTTTCCCTTTGCACCCAGGTAAGTGAAGGTACAACATGTGAGGTACTGTTTTTGTTGGAACACCTGTGGGAAAGTGGAAAGGTATGGAAAGGTAGGACACGTCTTGTTTCCGGCGTGTTTCAGTGATTTCCTGGTGGCAAATGTCTGGAATTTGTTTTTTTTTCTGCCACTTTTAGAGTTTGCCAGGCTTTGTGGGAAATAAATTCTAAGACGATTAGCGAAAGTGAGGCCCCTTCGGATTCCCCCAGGTGTCTTCTTTTCAGAAATTTGTGGGGTTCCCCATTTCCCTTGGTGGCTGCGACAACCCAGCCCGAAATATGTGGGTTGCCCAGATGGCAAAATCCAGTCTTCTCCAATGCAATTAACGTACCAGTGGTTTAGCTTTTTCCCTTTGTGCCCAGGTAAGTGCACCCACACATGTGAGGTACCATTTTTGTCAGGACACCTGTCAGAAAATGAGGAGGTAGGAAATGTGTTGGTTGTTGCTGGGGTGTTTCGGTGGTTTCCTGGTGGCAAATGTCAGAAAATTGTGTTTTTTTCTCCACTTTTTGGAGTTTGCCAGGTCTTATGGGTAATACATTCTACAGCGATTGGCGAAAGTCAGACCTCTTTGGATTCCCCTGGGTGTCTTTTTTTCAGAGGGAGTTCCCAATTCTACTTGGTGGCTGCAACACCCTAGACCCAAATCTGTCAGTTGTCCACAACTATCGTAAGAATGTCCTCATCCTAGGCCCTTTGGTCTACCAGCGGTTTCCCTTTGCGTCCAGGTAAGTGCACTGACATATGTGAGGTACCGTTTCTGTCAGGACATTTGTGGAAACATGGGAAGGTAGGACATGTAATATTGCTAGTGTGCTTTGGTGGTTTCCTGGTGGCAAATGTCTGGAAATTGCGTGCTTTTTCGCCACTTTTTGTAGTTTGACAGGCTTTGTGTGTAATACATTCTAGGTTGATTGGCAAAAGTCAGACCTCTTTGAATTCCCCTGCGTGTCTTCTTTTCTGAAATGTATGGGGTTCCCCGTTTTCTTTAATGGCTGCGACACCCCAGGCCCAAATCTGTGGGTTGTCCTGAACACCAAACACTATAAGAATGTCCCCTTTCTAGGTCCTTTGGTGTACCAGTGGTTTAGCCTACTGACTTTGTGCCCAGGACAATGCATCAACACATTTGAGGTACTGTGTTCATTGGGACACCTTTGGGAACCTGGGAACGTAGGATATTTGTGGTTTTCTCTTGGTTTTCAGAACGTTTTCACACGTCCTACTGCACTTAGTTACACAGCCCATTCATTTCCCAAATGTGACCTACATTTAGTCGCTGCTTTAGGCACACTGAACTTTTGCAACCTGCACACGTCACCTATCCATCAAAATGTCTGCCTCTGCTTTTTCAAAAAATATATGCTTGCCATTCTTCAACGCATTCATTTTTTTTTATTTTCAAATACTAAGTACATCTGTTCAGTCTGACAGCATATAAATCCTGTGTACCATGGCTTAGTTTTTGGCTTCTGGTGTTGCTTATTTTGTGAAACATTACCAAAAATGTGTAATTTCCTAACTACATGATTCGGGGGAATGTAGTCGTGCTTGCTTTTCTCGAAATTGACAGAAGCCATTACGTTACCAGTCCAAACATGTCCAGTACACACTTTTTTCACTCACTTTTCAAATTTTTTCCTAAATTATAGACATTTTAGGTACACATTTGTTGCATGACCTGGGCAAATTACCCCTTCCTGAACATACAATTTTGTCTAGTTTTCAGAAATGTATGCCTTTCTGGGTTGCCATTGAGCTTTGCTACCCTCCCCTTTCATTCCTTCCAAGCAGGTCCTACAAAAAAAAGAGAAAAATCGCACAAAACTGATAATAACCTTATAATAAAATGTTTTTTGTTTCCACTAAACCTGTTCTTGAAAACTGGGAAAATGGCAAATTCAGAACTGCAAACCATTTGTTCCTAGCACTTTCAAGAAAAAAAAACACAGGCTTCTTTGTACATCATTGCATTGGCATGTTCTGAATAAATACAACATATGCTCCCTTTTTTGATATTCTATCCCACCCCCTACAGCAAACTAGGATTCCTTGGTGTTGTTATGACCGCCTACATGTGGGAAGAAAAGAGGCCAGATTTAGCTGATATCTCTTACAATAAAAATGTTACAAGGGATTGAATGCAACATATCGACATCTCCAAAAAAGAGCTCAGCACTGGGAGGGAAAACCCTCAGAAGTTAAGGGGTTAAAGATCAGAGTGGCCGAGTGTGGTGTGACAAAGTGATTAGTCTTCTGATGAAGGTTGACTTTCTACAGTCCACTGAAAGTAAGAATATTCTATTATTTGATTACCTGGCTGCTATCAGAAGCTCCTATTTGTGGTACTGGTATGTCCGCCCGCTACTAACATAAGCCAACAAAAGCACTATTATTAATCCTTGGCAGAACAAGTGGCTTCTTGTATGACTAGCAATGCATTTGATTATGCCAGCGTGCTCCAGAAAATATTTCCTGCGCAGCACTGTCCTCCCTGTGTACAAGCGTGCACTGGATGGTAATAAACCTCTCACGAAAACCATAAAACGAAAGTTGCAGACAAACTGCCACAGTTGGGGTTATTCTCATCATCTGCGAAAAAAATGAATCTCAGAGGTAGCTCAGGGAAAATCATTTCTTTTCTTAAACGGCTATCTGTAACACTATGGATAATGCAACCTCAGCTGAGTCTTGGGAGGACCTGATGTTGCAGCCAGACATCTCTGGCCTTGACCCCATCAACAATAACTCCCTGATTAATGTGTGCCTCAGCTTACTGAGTGAGGCCCTAATGGCCCTTCAAGCGAAGTTGGCATCTTCTATATGTGTGGCGCCTAATGTGAATATTGATGTTGCCCACTGCTCATCTACTAACTTCGATAAATCACCAGATCTGGCACTAATTGCAGATTGCATTTGGATTCTTCAGATGAGGAGGATCTTAGGGAGCCAGAACATCTTGTGCTCAAGGAGCTTTTCACATTGTGTAATTCCATGAAGGCCCTGTGGCATGTCATGTGAATGAGATACCGTAGACCGTGGAGTCCGCTGTGCCTCCATCAGTGATTAACATACCTGATACACCCATGGACAATGAAGCAGACTCAGAATGCCTTAATACATCGCAGACCGCGGAACATTCCTCACCCCCATGATGATTGACTGTCGAAAAGAGGAGGTGTCTGGTGCCTGAAAAGCCTCTCAAACTGTTGACATTGCATTAGAGAACCTAATGTGTAACGAATATTCCTCTAAACAAATCAAGAACTCATATACTTACTTCTCTGCACATAGCCCTTTTTTAAATAGAGCCAATGTTCTTGAACTATTTTATCTCATCCTCAATTGCGAACTATAATGTCTAGTGACTTTGTGCTGGTAGAAATGCCTTCTAGCTCGTTAGAAGCAAACTGGAAAATGGTGCATTTAGCCTCAACCAGTTATTACAGTGCTGGTCATGTCATATGCCCATATGTTTTAAGAATTGGGCTATTACCTGACCAGATCTGGGGAACCGATTTTTTCCAGGATAAAACTACCCTGGGTAACCTCAGTCATGAATACTCCTCTTTCACTATCGACAACACACCCATCAAGGTATCTGACTATGTCAAAACACTTGCCGTCTACCTAGACTCAAACCTCACCGTGGACAGACAAGTGAATGCTATTTCCACCTAATCAGCCTACTACGCGAAAATCATCAACGCAGCCAGACCATTCCTGTCTCAACAGAATTGCCTCAGCATAGCCATTATTGGCTCCAGACTAGACTATTGTAACGCCCTACTATCCGGGACGTCATGCAAAAACCTTTAAAAACTACAACTAGCACAAAACAATGCCCTCAGGGCAGCCAAGGGGACCTCTAGGAAAGAACACATCTCTGAAATCAGGAGTCAAGTCCACTGGCTCCCAGTTAAACAGAGAATCATCTACAAAACTCTCTCCCTGGCACAAAAATGCCTCCATGATGCTGCCCCTGCGTACCTTGTAAAGAGGATTGTCAAACACACTGTCACAAGACCTCTTAGGGAAGGGTACTCTAACCTTATCCTTGTGCCTAAACCCAAAAAGGCCTGTGTAGGGGGATCCAGTTTCCCCACGATAGCCGCTACACAATGGAATGCCCTTCCACCTAACCTAAGAATGATTCAGTCCCACCAAGCCTTCCGCAAAGCACTCAACACACAACTCTTCATCTAACTAATCCACGGTTTTCTTATGTGTTACTAAAATCTCGGATGAGTAATGTATGAATAATGTACCTGTAACTAAGAGACCTCTCAGTCACATGTAACCCGGCCTACTGAAAATGCTTATAAAAATTCTTGTAACAAGCGCCACGATGCCTCTGGGCTGTAGGTGCGCTATACAAATGCAAATAAATAAATAAAAAAAATAAAACAACAGAGAACCACCCCTAAAACTACACATCTCGGGCTCTCTGACTCTGAGATCGATGTGATGGTTAAACAAATAGTAGGGGCATGAATGTTAATGTCACCTTGGCTAGAGGCAATGGAACATTCCAACCTCCGGAGGGGGAGCTAGATGAGATTGCATGAAGTCGGCCTAGTCAACCTTTGCAGCTAATAGTACTGTCTTGGAAAACTAGAGGGTACAGCTCTTTCACTTGCAATGATAAGGGATTGTTCTATTTGCTGTCTCTCTCTGCAAGAGACCTGGTTAATGCATGAACTTGCCATATATGGACATTGCATAATTCAGAAATCTGCTCAACACAACTTAATGGGCAGACCTTTAGGGGGTTAATGAAAAGTGCCAAAAACTAGCTGCTGATAATGGCGTATCAGACTTCACATTGTAGTGATTATTTGTTAATAGCTACTGTAATCATTAGGATAGAGCATGTTGATACACATATTTTAATAATTAATGTTTATAATCCACCTGGTTATACATATACTATCTCAATTCTGGAATGCATTGAAGACATAAAAAGTGAATTGAATTTGAAATTCAGGGGAGGATTTTATTTAATCATGGCATACTTTAACTATCGAAGGCCCTTTTCCTCTAGGAATTCAAATTTGACTAAAAATCAGCATGGAGTTACGTTTTTGGAGCATGAATGTGGAAATATGACATATAATGGTTCCTGGGGTGGGTTTATAGAAACACACTCCCTCTATCAACTTTATATACGGAATGAGAAAGGTGTTCCACCGCATTACACCTGGTCTAATGGTTCTGCATCATCTTGGATTGATCATTTTCTAGAACCGGGTTCTTTACTCACACTTGTAAAGGATTTTTCCCTGATCCCCACTAAACTGAGTGACAATCTCATCACAAAATTGGCTTTACAATACAATCCCAGGAAAAAAATCACACTTGTGGTGAATGTACGCTGCAAACAGAGTAGGTATCAGAGTTTGCTGGACCAAACAAAATATAATGACTCTTAATGAGCAGATGATTGGTAACCTTCTTGAAGGAGATACTATTACACATTTCAATATCACTGGTTATATTACAAATTGGAAAAAAGCTACAGCACATGCAAAAGCTATGCAAAAGAAGTTCTCGGTGAAACATTTCAATAATGAGAAATTCTATGTTGAGGTAATTGCCAAAAAAGGCAATTTAGAAAGGATACTAGACATTTTGCAAATAGAAATGTAGGATTGGCCTAGAGCACTACAATTATAGTTAGACACAAATATTTTATGAAAGGCCCTTAACGCCTCTATGTTGACCTCTCAATGGCAACTAATTTTTAATGTGCTCCGTCACTCGGATTCATGCAGATTCTGGATCTTTTACAAATTTTAGACTGAATCCACGACTGATAAAAAAAGAAGTCAACCTTGTTGCATTTGTTCGTCCTGCTCCCCCTGATACTAGTGCTCATCTAGCTCCCTCACACCGTCCAGGCACTCCGCACTCCGCACTTGGACACAAATAATATGCAAAGCCAGATGTTTGGGTGTAAAAGCTGTAATGTTAACACACACACAGCAGGCTCTGGAGGGCTGCATCAACTCTGACCCCTCCCAGGCCTGGCTCATACGTATGTACAATGCAAAGCTACATATTAATCTCCTCCCATTAGCCGTACGTATTCATAACAACAGGCAATTTTCCAGAAGAGAGCGAATAAAGTACATTTCAGATTGTCTTTGCAAAGCAGGCTCTTATCGACCTTGGGACTTCAGTCAGCAGCTTGAGCTTCAGAGCCGCGTACTTCTCAGAAGGGAGGGCTGTTGATGTCCATCTTTTGAGGACTGGCTGGCAGACATTCCACAGCTAGCTCAGCTGGTTGTGCTCTGGTGGTTTAGATGTTTTAGGCTAGTCCTTATACCAAATCATTAGGCCAGTCTTCCTGCTTGAGATGTGATGTACCACAACCAAAAGAAAGTGTAGAATCAGAAATGTGCCAGGTAACATGTGCCCACTTATTTTTCATCTCTTCTTATTTTATCTATGAATCGCTAACCAAAACTACTTCTACATAAGCATATTCCAATACAAACTATTCTTGCTCAACAAGGAAGCCAGAAAAATAAAAAACATTACCAAACTAAGACAGCTTATTTATGTCTTTACTCATTTAAAGCCATTCACTGTACTGTATTGCATAAACACTGCCACCTATTAACATCAGCCATAATCTAGGGTGCATCTAAAACACCAAAAACAGGCATAACTACATGTCCCGCCCTTTCTAGCTCTGAGCATCCCTGTCACTCTAACATTCAGCAACACCCCATTTATGTGTCTGTCATGTTTGTTTGCACTGTCCAAGTCAAGGTCTCCATAACTTTCCAGTATATAGTAACCCTCCAGTACCTCCCACTCCCTAGGGGCACCCGCAGTCAGTGTCAGCAGCAACTCGTCAGTGCTTGTCATATTTTTCCCAATTAGCATCTTGCATGGGGAATACCTGGTCACTGAAAACTCTCTCAGCAGTCCATGGAGAACAAATGACATCCACTCTTTCCTCTGTGTGTCTTTGAAAAGAATGGTGTTCCCATTAACAATGGGAACTCCCGTCCCCTGCACACCTCTGGGTATTGGATAACAAGATCCAAACAAAATATACTTTTTTGTTCACTTGTTGTTGATTTTTAGCATTGCAAAGTATCAATTAAGCCACTCTTTTGTACAAATATTACATATGAAAACATACAATAATTTGTTTCAATATACATAAAAGTTTCAAAAAGTCTTTATGAAGGCATGATAGTATTTTAGTACCATATACATGATAATAAAGAATGTTTGAGTTCAATTCACTCAAAAAGAATATACAGTAATTCAAGAAAAAATTCAAGAAAAAAGGGGAAAGCCTTCCTAATTCAGAGCTCTACGCGTTTCGAGAGTGTGCCTCTCTTCTTCAGGAGCAATAACTTTTCAGTATGGACACAATGTTTTCTTATCCTGTTATTAATTCACAGTCAACAAATAAATTCAAAGTATGTCCATTTCATTTTTCTTTCATTTTTTCTATGTCTTTAGAACTTCAAGCATCCCTTCTTGTTGTGGAATGGTGAAAACGTCATCTAGTGAAGTAGCAATATGATGTGCTGTAAATGACAATAATATGTATATTAGCTAGTGATTTAAACGGGGAATTAAATAAATATAAACCCGTGTGGGAAACGGTATTTCTACCTGTGTTTCTTGTTCATATCCTGTGTGTTTCTCAATTCAAAGATGACCACTGTTAATGGCTGGCATCTGTGGCTTCTAATCAGCCTTCGTTCTGTCACAAATAATGATTTGATAATTTCTATCAGAATGTAGTTGCACATTATGCTTTCATCTGATTCCTTAACTTAAGTTCAAATAATTACCTCAATGCCCTGTTGGTAGTGTTTGTTGTAGTGCTGAGCCCCTCGTGGTCCCGTCCCCAGCTTTTCAAAGGTAACCTACGCGAAAAACATTGTGTCAATGTCTGTAACTTTTCCCATGTCACTAATAGATGTTGTAACCTCTCTCATTTCTTTCATACCTTATTAGTGATGTTCCTTCACTCCAACACAAGGTCTGCAATCTCTGCCCGAGCCGCGCGTGTTTTCGATCCTCTCTCCCTATTTTATGTCATGTGACTTTAGGTCGTATGTCTGTGTAGATCATGTGATCGGATTAGCATTCTGGGAGTCGTAGTGTTAATTGCAAAATAATGCGCAAATGCATGCTGACCGTGTGTATTTAGTTTTAATAGTCATTACCCTGTGAAATCTATTGCTTATCTGTGTGTGTCGTTTTACACTGATTACCAGACTGAAATAAGGTGTTTCCTTATTGTCAACGAGCTAAATCTAGCCCCAGTGTTTTCTGGGAGTTGTAGTGTCAATTTAGATAATACACAAGATGTGCTTAGTGTTCAAATGGGTTCTGCAGTGATGTAGTCAGGTAGGTTTTATGCCAATGGTAATGTCAATTATAAATGCCTATACGTGCCATACGATATTAATTTCTTGGCTCAGCTAGATCCATGTTTAAAGTCGAGGACATTATCTGTAGATTGTCTTTTCCTCATTCCACATTAGTAAGTGGGAGACAGGTATATATTATAATAACAACTCCAGAAATTTCTCAAGTGTGTATCGCTATATGAATGTGACAGTAGTAGAACAAAGAGATTATGAAGGCAGTTGACAATTTATACAGGGAACATTAACACCATTATTTTTGCTTTTTTCTTTTCTTTTCACAAGAATACATTCAGGCAATACTCCTCGTTCATACCTCTAGGCTCAAGAGAGATGTTTTGGGTGCACAAATTGGACTCTCTTGAGCCAGGTATGAGAAATTTCTGGAGTTGTTATTAAGAAATTAATATCGTATGGCACGTATAGGCATTTATAATTGACATTACCATTGGCATAAAACCTACCTGACTACATCACTATAAAATTAGCGTAGTGAGCTTCTCAATTTTTGAGAATAATAGTACTAGGACTACAACTCCTATAAGTTGACCTGGCATTGTTAAGTGGCTGTTTTTACTAATGAGTGGGGTGAAAGTCACATTCACTCGAGAGTGGGGCAAATAAAGATACATGAACTGCAGAACCCATTTGAACACTAAACACATCTTGTGTATTATCTAAATTGACACTACAACTCCCAGAAAACACTGGGGCTAGATTTAGCTCGTTGACAATAAGGAAACACCTTATTTCAGTCTGGTAATCAGTGTAAAACGACACACACAGATAAGCAATAGATTTCACAGGGTAATGACTATTAAAACTAAATACACACAGTCAGCATGCATTTGCGCATTATTTTGCAATTAACACTACGACTCCCAGAATGCTAATCCGATCACATGATCTACACAGACATGCGACCTCAAGTCACATGACATAAAATAGGGAGAGAGGATCGAAAACACGCGCGGCTCGGGCAGAGATTGCAGACCTTGTGTTGGAGTGAAGGAACATCACTAATAAGGTATGAAAGAAATGAGAGAGGTTACAACATCTATTAGTGACATGGGAAAAGTTACAGACATTGACACAATGTTTTTCGCGTAGGTTACCTTTGAAAAGCTGGGGACGGGACCACGAGGGGCTCAGCACTACAACAAACACTACCAACAGGGCATTGAGGTAATTCTTTGAACTTAAGTTAAGGAATCAGATGAAAGCATAATGTGCAACTACATTCTGATAGAAATTATCAAATCATTATTTGTGACAGAACGAAGGCTGATTAGAAGCCACAGATGCCAGCCATTAACAGTGGTCATCTTTGAATTGAGAAACACACAGGATATGAACAAGAAACACAGGTAGGAATACCGTTTCCCACACGGGTTTATATTTATTTAATTCCCCGTTTAAATCACTAGCTAGTATACATATTATTGTCATTTACAGCACATCATATTGCTACTTCACTAGATGACGTTTTCACCATTCCACAACAAGAAGGGATGCTTGAAGTTCTAAAGACATAGAAAAAATGAAATAAAAATGAAATGGACATACTTTGAATGTATTTGTTGACTGTGAATTAATAACAGGATAAGAAAACATTGTGTCCATACTGAAAAGTTATTGCTCCTGAAGAAGAGAGGCACACTCTCGAAACGCGTAGAGCTCTGAATTAGGAAGGCTTTCCCCTTTTTTCTTGAATTTTTTCTTGAATTACTGTATATTCTTTTTGAGTGAATTGAACTCGAACATTCTTTATTATCATGTATATGGTACTAAAATACTATCATGCCTTCATAAAGACTTTTTGAAACTTTTATGTATATTGAAACAAATTATTGTATGTTTTCATATGTAATATTTGTACAAAAGAGTGGCTTAATTGATACTTTGCAATGCTAAAAATCAACAACAAGTGAACAAAAAAGTATATTTTGTTTGGATCTTGTTATCGAATACCCAGAGGTGTGCAGGGGGCGGGAGTTCCCATTGTTAATGGGAACACCATTCTTTTCATAGTTTCACTGACCTATGATACCAGGGTCTACTGTTTTTCTCCCCAGCACCCCATAAGACTATCCAACACAGTGACAAGCCATTGGAGCTTTTAATTGCTATATGAAATTAGATTTCTCATCAAAGCACAGGGTGTGCAATTTCCTTTCCCTCTTGCAAATTTCTCTGTGTGTCTTTCCCATCCATCTGTTTGAACTGCTCCTTCTGTGGCACCTCTTTCAGTTTTTTCTTCCACTGGGCCACACAAATGTTCATGTGCTCCTGCCAGCCTTCCTTTTGCCTTGGCCACCAGGCCATCACTGTCGGGCACTGAAATGCATTGTCTTGCCCTTTCTTTGCATTGAGAGGCTGAATCATTAGTTCATCCTCTGCTTTCCAAATGGCCGGGAGGCACTCACATTTCCTTTGATCCTCCTTCTTGCTCTTCTGTAGGATAATCTCCACCACTTCAGACTCTGGCTCCTCCATCGCATGACACGCCTTATCTTTCATGGATGCCCTTAGCTCTGGCTGTGGGTCATTGTCAGGTGCCATGGGCTTACTCTCGCTCAGGTGCAGTTATCATCTTTATTCCCAGAGCCAGCACCACTGATTGTGCTTCACCATGCTTTGCTCTTTCCCCCCAAACACTATTAAGTCACGCTGACACTGACCACCAACTTCATATGTGGGCCTGTCAATGTCCTCTGGTGCACATGCCCTGAAAGCGTCCTGTTGTGATTTTACTTTCTCTGACATGTATTCACTCGACACTACACCTTTCACTAGCATCTTGTTCACTTCCTTGTCTAAGGTGCACACTCCACAGTCACCCGTCCTTCTGAACTCCAGTTTATTTATTGCGACTTTGTCCGGACATGCCTCTCCCCATTGTGTCAGGACCCTGTTTGCCAAATCAGTCATTGCATATCTTTTTTCCAAAATGTCCTCCCTCCCCTCTTTTGCACACATTTGCCTCCTCCCGTGTCTTCCCCAACTTCCTCCTCTTTCTCGGAAATACATACAGCTACACCCATAGCATTGTGCGTCATCCACCCCAACCCCCACAGGCACCGGTGCTGGCACCTCACATTCCTGCCCTTCTGTGTGTCCTCTCTCCTCCCCCTCCTTCACTGACACTGCTTTTTTCATTCTCAGCCATGCGTCATCAGCTGCATTCAGCATGTCTGCCCACCCCTGGGTGGATCTTAACTTCTCCTCCACATTTCCTTCCACCACCCTTTGTAACTGATGTTCCTGGGCAGCCCGCACCTCCATCTTCTTTTGTGCCGACTGGGGGATCACATACCAATTGTGCAACATGCTCTTCAGCCTCTCCAAAACAGCCCTTGCCCCCGACTTATATGACAGATCTCCAGCTGCCTCTTGCCTTGTCAGTGGACCGGCATCTGCCATGTTGCCACTGAAACTATATTCTGTAATCTGTATTCTTTAATCTCTTTTATTCCACTTTAACTTAACCTTCAGACAGTCCTCCCACTCCCACTGTGGGACCTCTACACCATCGACCCTACACCCACTCTCCACAACCGGGTGCTCTGACTGTATTACAGGTGCCTAAGAATGTTCTGCCCTATCTTTGTATTCTTCCTAGAGTCCCTGAAGACTCCAACTTCCACAAAGTCCACTATTGAAACATGCAACAGGTACAGCGAAAAAAATGTTTTCACTTACCCGTTGTTTTGCTGTAATCTCTATCTCCATGCCATGCATTTGATGAAGATAAGAGGAGCTCCCGGGTTTTGGCACCATTTGTTACATTTGTTCATCCTGCTCCCCCCGATACTAGTGCTCATCTAGCTCCCTCACACCGTCTCAGGCATTTCAGGCACTCCACACTACGCATTTGGACACAAATAATACACAAAGCCAGAGGTTTGGGTGTAAAAGCTGTAATGTTAACACACACACACCAGGCTCTGGAGGGCTGCATCGACTCTGATCCCTCCCAGGCCTGGCTCATACTTATGTACAATGCAAAGCTACATATTAATCTCCTCCCATTAGCTGTACGTATTCATAACAACAGGTCATTTCGCCAAAGAGAGCGAATAAAGTACATTTCAGATTGTCTTTGCAAAGCAGGCTCTTATCGACGTTGGGACTTCAGCCAGCAGCTTGAGCTTCAGAGCTGCATACTTCTCAGAAGGGAGGGCTGTTGATGTCCATCTTTCGAGGCCTGGCTGGCAGACATTCCACAGCTAGCTCGGCTGGTTGTACTCTGGTGGTTCTCTGAAAAATCTGCTTTCATTGTTTAGATGTTTTAGGCCAGTCCATGTGCCAAATCATTAGGCCAGTCTTCCTGCTTCAGATGTGATGTACCTCAACCAAAAGAAAGTGCAGAATCAGAAATGTGCCAGGTAAAAAACCCGAATGCAGAGTCTTCTTGGATCATTCACATAACTAAGCTCTATAGTGTATTTGGCACGGTAGATGATGTTCTGGGGTCTAATCCTACCGTAGGTGTGGGAGATAATCTGCGCGTTATGGTTGAGGTCATTGTGGCTTTGATAAATAAGCTTAAGCCTTACAAGTCCCCCGGCTTGCATGGGGTGCCTAATATTGTGATGAAAAAAACGATCCTTTCCTTTGGGCTAGTACATTGTATCGATTATTTTTGGTGACTATTTCCCTGTGGGACTACCTAAAAGCTAGAGAAGCTTGATATTGATGCCTATATATAAAAAAAGTTAGGGAGATTCCCTCAACCTATTGTCTCCTTGCTATTATAAAGCTGAAAGCTTTTTTCCCAGCTGATTATGGAAAAAAATGAACATTTGGATAAAGGAGCATAAACTCCTCAAAAATCACAGTTACGTAAGGGTGTTGGCACAGTTTCCAACTCATGGACTCTTGCCTATTTGATGCATGCTACTATGGCAAAGAAGGACAGAGCACTTTACATGTTTAATGATTACAAGGCAGAATTTGATACAGTTAACTGAAGGGTGTTATGGAGTAAACATGAAAGATGAGGCATTGACCCCTGTATATTGCACTTTATTAAAGAGCTTTATACCAATACAGCAGTACAATTGAGACTCAACCAAGAGGGCTTACTGACCAAAAGTATTGAGACTAATCATGGGCTGAAACAGGATTGCTCGCGTGTGCCCGTGTTGTAAAACATATATGTTGGAACAAAACAAAGAACATACAAGCGTGTAATGCAATTTCAACAATATTCAAATTTTTGTGGCGTTGACTACAATAGTACAGACAATCATTGAAACAATGTCATATTTAATCATGTGTTCACATCTCCACAAATTATGAATGACAACATATAAAACATGTAAAAAACATACATCAAATGACATTTGGATAGTATGGAAATCAGAACACCTCCCGTTGTGAAAAAACAAGATCTATCAACAAAAAAACTAAAGCAACCCTTGAAGATTCAATCAGAAAACCACACAACCCTTCACAAAAAACAAAAAATAACTTCAAAGAAAACATTGAGTTGTATTTGCATATCAACTTGTGCACCCCAATAGCATTAAAAATGTGAAATACGGGTGCAATATTGATGATTTTCCTCCTTTTTATATAGGAACCTAAGCACCCAATGCTTGCACTATGTCATCAATTTGTGCACACGAAAAACAGCAACATATAATAATGTCCCTGGCCATTCATACTGCCCCTTCAAACACATTTGCCTACTCGAGTTTCGGCTGATCAATGGCCATCAACAGTAGGAGTAACCCAGCCTTCTTCAGGACAACACACAACAGCTTGACATCGGAGAAGTCACAAAGGTAAAGCTCCTGTCTTAATGATGATAATGTTTTCTACAAGAGTCTCTTGCCAAGACTGGCATTTTGATTATGACACTCATTTATAAGGAGGCACGCAGCCCACATGATCATGTCCGGTGTCCCCTCTGTATGCAAAATTCTTTTGCAGGACATCCAATTATCCAAAAGTAGATGTCACTTGCCACTTGTATCAGTCGTATGACCACTTCACAATAACTCTGGTAACTCCAACTTTGCAATGGTTGGATTAAGCAGAGTTATTGTGTAGTTATTGTGTAGTTCAGCCTTGGTGTGCTCCCCACTCTTATTAGGCTAGGTACCTGTAATAAAATACTGTATTCAGCAGAGTTATGCTGCCTCTGTGAAACAGAAATTGAAACGTCTGGGCATGTGTTAACAGGCTGTGTTAAAGTTAAGGACATTTATATAAAAGGCTGTCACAATATGAACTATAGATTGGACAATTGTTATACAGAGCAATCTTAGTCCTTTTTATCCTTTTTATTCTTAGGGAGTAGCACGCTACTAAATTTGACTATGTATTATATATGGCAAGAGATCAGTAGATTGCTGAACAAAGCATTGTAAACCAGTATTTGAAAATGTTTTAGAAATGCAGAATATGGTTTTTAGAGGAATAATTTTTGTATGAAGTGATTTGAACTATATGTATTATGAAATGTGTCTGTAACTTGCTCTTATCATGTTGTTTGGAGAATTGGAGATTTTAATTGTATTCAATGTATTGATTGTTTTTGGTGTATTTTTTTAATCAATTAGTGTTAAATGGTTATTTTTTAACCAACACACTTTACATAAAAAAATCGTAAAATGATTAGTGTCACGCTCAGCATTTGTTCTCTGTGTCAGTAACCTCCAGCCTAATGTTGTCATCCTGCCATCCTAATGTGCTGTGGATGCACAAGTGTGACCGGTTGAAAGCTTCTGTGCTTTAAGTTTGGCAAACTCTCTCAGTCTTAACACGGAGGAGGGGTGTGGTCAAGGATGCTGCATATTTCTTTATTACTGGGTTAGGACAGCACATAAGGTGGGAAAGAGATGCAGAGAGGAGGCATACAAAACATCAAATTGAATGTGGGAACTATGAAAAAAATGAATGCATCAAATGTCATGTTTATAAGTGACATTATCGACCGGTTGTGTTTCACTCTAGATCTCTATTCGGTATACCTCAGAACCTATCATATAAAATATATCCCAATTGTTGATAGGGAATGGAAGAAGACCCTTCCAAACAAAAAAATAAAACATACCCTTTTTCACAACAAGAAGTTGTCCGGCAATAAGGTTGACTTTTGAATTTGACTATTGCCAAGCTACAAATATCTTCTCGGTCATCAGAAGATCCTCTTTTATCAATCTCCTTTAAGGAAAACCCTCCTTTAGAATCATAGGAAATCCACTTTGGACCATCAAATTACTCTAATCTATCAGTACTGTGAAACATACAATCAAGTGTAGACCTGCGTGCAACATCCTTCATGCTTTCTTTGCTTATAGATTTGCTTGGGATTCATTATAAAGTACAATGCATTGAAATGTGCTACTACTTCTTCTTCCTTTTTTGTGTTGAGGGTCTCCCTTATTTTGGTTTGATTACATTGAGTAGACATATTCATTAATGAATTGAAAAATCAGTACCGTTGTATGAAACATTATACATACATTGATTGCAATGCAGGGTTATTTAAATGATGATTTTGTTATATCTACGCCATGTTCAAGCAAATTGCTGTCATGGAATTCAACTGGCTTGTTCTTTATTTGTATCTGCCCACTAAAAAATTATTACGCCCTCATCACAATGTTACTTTAGCAAAATATTGTTCAATTCTATACATTGCAAGCTGTAAGCGAATTGGCTATTAGATTTAAAATGTACACGAGGATTCTCTCGTCATGTTTCTTTTTTAAATTCTGCTGAACATTATTTAAAAAGCAACAACAGAAAGGCAATAAAGCGGTTTTATTTACATGCAATGTTACATATGAAAGTCATTTCATAGAACATGTAATAATTTCACAAATTAAATTATAACCCCTGCAGGAGACACCATTGGGAGCTACTTGGATAGCAGTGAGCAGCTGATAATGTAGTTTGTTACATCAGCAGGTGCACTTTTCTTCCATGTTTATTCCACTGCACAGACCCATGCAGCAATTCATGAGGCGAATCAACATCTTTAGTGGCCTTATAGCCCCTCCCCCATAATGTATCATCAACATCTTTAGTGGCCTTATAGCCCCTCCCCCATAATGTATCATCTTTCTGTCACACTAAACCTCCATAATTCCTTCTTCGGTTCTACAGTCCTCTGGACATAATGGCAGATGAAGAGGCAGGTCTGCCAGGCACAACCAGTGGGTGTTGAAGATTGTAAAAGATCCAGGTGTGTTGTTGACAGATACAAGGAGAACTCAAAAGAAGATAACAGAGAGAGAAAGATATAATTACGCTATCAACAAAAAGAGGGGGCACAGTGAGTGAAAAAAAGGCAACAGAAATATTTAGTGGTAAAGAAATGAAGAAAAGAAGAAAAAGGGAGAAACAAAGAAAGACAATGGTCCTCATTACGAGTCCGGCGGCAACCAGCCGGTTTTTCCGGCTCGGTTACCGCTGGATTCGTATTGCCATTCCGCCTCCGTGACTCCCGGAATTACCAGGGCATTACAGCCCTGGTGTCCCGGGAATTCTGGAGGCGGAATTTGGTAAATCCCCATTCCCATTGAGTCCCGTAGAACTCAATGGGAATGGGGAAGTGGAAACACCGGCACCATCTTGTGATGGTGCCGGTGTTTCCACGTTCGCCTGCAGGCGGGCGGTGTTAAACCCGCCAGGTCAGACCTGGCGGGAACGCCACCTCCCGCCTGCAGGACTCGGGATTGGGCGGGCCGGAAATAACAGTGGTGGCGGGTTTATCGCCACTGTTATTTACGGATCGCCCGACCCGTAATGAGGCCCAATGACGTAAGTCAAATAATAGAATATGAAGTACAAAGGGGGAAACAGATAGCAAAGAAATAATAAAAAAAAAAATTGAAAAGAAAGAGAAATGAAAAAGTAGAGGAGGGCAAGCAGAACAAACACATAGAGCAAAAGTAAACAAACAAGACAATAGAGGGAAAGAACGAATACAAAGTTAAGCAAGAGAGATGGAGAGAGGTGTAGTTGAATGAAAGAAGATGCAAGAAAAGGAGTCTAGAGAGAGCATGTAGCAGGCAGAGAAAGGAGGCTGAGACATCCAAAGCTTGTTGACAAATTTATAGAACCCTTTCCCTTCTCACGTCCCTCCCCTGGTTCTTCCTGTTCGTCTGCATCTGTATTATCCACAATGTTTGCACATTACTGTTTTGCTTGCTAGTAATTTGTTCACAATATAAAGCCCTCACAAACAAAAGAAAGTAAACACAGAAGTTTGAAATAAAACAAGAGGATGGATGATAAGGGCTGATTTAACAGAACAGATGGTGCTAGACGAAACTAATGGCAATAAAAGTCAGAGAGATTGGAAGAGTGATGGGAAAACATATAAAGAAGATAGAAACCGGCTCAAGAAACAAGAAGGTAAAAGTGAGAGTGGGCAGTAAAGGCAGGTTTATAAGATATGGTAGGGAGTAAGGGTGAGGTAGAGATGGGTGTCTCAGAGAAATAGAAGTAATAAAGAGGGTAGAAGTGGATCTGATGGGGAAATGGAATAGATTGTGATGAGCAGCTGAGAGACAGACAACCGAGAGAAATTAGGAGAAAAGATGAGCTTTGAGAAGAGAGATAAACATGGAAATGGGAAAAGCTAGGAGAGATAGTAGAGAGAAGATGGAAGAGCTCATTGTTCATTTCGGTAATCATAATATCACCTGTTTATGTAGTGCTACATGACAGATTGCTCATGCGGAAAAGCACTACAATAATAGGTGTCATTACTTCACAGTGTAAAAGTACTTGCTGTCCTGTGCGGGACAGTGCACCACTCACATGGGAATTTTTTCACATTTGTGTTGTCAAGTCCTTCCAGGATGCGCCGTCGCCCAGCATGCTGCTGCCATTGTTGTGCTCCTACCCTGGCCAAGTGTTTATGTATGTATTGTAATGCATGCATCATTGTATTACATGTATGTATTGTTAGGAATGTGTGTAGGACTAAGTGTATGTATGTGTGTTTAAATGTAATGGATTGTGTGTGTGTGTGTGCAGGACTAATTGAGGGAGTAGCTGTGCATGTAGGTATGTGTGCATGCTTATATTAGTATAGAAGTGTGTGTGGGCATGTGTGTGTGCATGTATAGCCTCTCTGCAAAGGATTTACTGTGACCAACCAAACAGTTTGTATGGTTGGTCGTTGCGAATTCCTTGCAGAGACTGCTGAAGTGACCATTACTGGCATAGATAGGAGTCATATCTATGCTATTAATTGTCACTCTAAATCGCATGCATGAAGCTACTGACACAACCCATCTATGCAACTAATGGCCACTTTAACTCATATGCATGAAGCACTTCAGCCATCATGCATTTTATTTAAAGTGACCATTAGGCATAGTAAGGTTTGGCATGTGCTTCATTTAAAGTGACCATTACTGCCATAGATAGGTTGTGCATGTCTATGCCAGTAATTAGCACTTTAAATCATATGCGTGTGAATTAAACAGGGGTGGCTCGGAGCTGCACTAGCCCAGGAACCCTCCCTCAGCTCTCCGTTCCAGTTGAGGGAACACTCTTTCTTGAACTGTCAAGGGGTCAAGCCGTTTCCCTTCAACTGTTTGTACCCCTGACGTGCATGTCCAATGCACCATGCAAAGCCAGGGGAGTCTTGCTTCCCCAGCTTTGCATAGCCCATTGGCTCCTGCATGTTTATATGTAAAAGGGAGCACTTATGCATCACCCCACACATAGACATGGTTTGAGGGCACCGCATCAGTAGCAATTTGGCTCCTGTGCACATGTGCAGGAACATGGAAGCGCTCTGCTTCCTGGTCCCTGTTCATCCTGTGTGGGAGCCAGAGGGCTCTCTGGAGGATGCAGTGAAGCTGTGTGAGATTTGCATTTGTGCACATATTATATTTGTGTGAATTATTGAGTGCATGATGTATGGGTGCTCATGTGAATGAGTGATTTAATGCTGTGTGCGAATGGAATGAGCGAGTAAATGTGTTATGTGAATGTATGCATGCTTGTGTGCTTGTGCTAGTCTGGGGAGCGGGCGGCAGCACGGCAACTACACATTATTTACTGGGCATCTATCATGTATGCTGAGTAAAAAATCATCCTTTCTTTTATCAACCGACGGTGGAATGCAATAATTTATGATGTGTTATTTTATGTGGCTAGACTGTGATTTTGGGGCAATTCTAGCCATTTTTTGCGGGGCAGTCAGTCTAGTCCTCTATCACTGTGTGTGGCATGGTGTTTTTTTACTGGGCATCTATGGAATCAAGCATGATATGTGTTATGTGACTAGACTGGCACTTTGGGACAGCCAGTCCAGCCATTTCATACTGTGGCATGACAATTATTCCTGGATATCTATGGTAAAGCAAGCATGTCAAGTGTTGCTATTTGGCTAGCCTGGCATTTTAGTAGACAGCCAGTCTAGCCCTTCTTACTGTGGCATGACATTTTTACTGGACATTTTTGATAAACCAAGCATGTTATGTGTTATTACTTAGGTAGCAGACACTGTAGCTATTTCATACTGTAGCATGGCATTTTATCCTGGGCATCTATAATAAAGTAAGACGTATAAGTGTTATATAAGTAGTGGTGTCATGCACTCCTTTGAACAATTATTCAAGTTCTTGATTCCCGACCCTTCCTTTCTTCAACTACTCTTGGATCCTTAGCCTTCCCTGATAGTCCACTGCCACAGTGGCATGTACATTTAAATCCACTTCACGCCTTGCAATCTCCATTAGTCAAACATCGCTCCTCTAATGTTGTCAGCTTCCTTCACCCATTTTTATTTGTGGCTATAAGGCGGTGCTTTAGTGCCACCTATAAGATGAAACTAATGCATTAGAGTACAGTTAGAGAGAGATGGCATATTAGGATAATCATTTGAAAGCATAATTAAGTTAGCTCAAAGAGATCACAGGAGGGACATTTTTGGGCAGAGAGGGGCAGGAAGAGGGCATGAATAGCCATAGGGATTAGCATGGCCTTGGACAGTCAATGGGTGGGTAAATAGCCAAACAACACCTACAAGCATTGTGCCCATCCTAATATGCCATCTCGGATCTATGTCATGACTGCGACCCCCAGAAGTCTGACGGCCGAAAATGCAGACTTTTTTTGTTTTGTTTATTTTTAAAACCCCCTTTACACCACATATATATGAGGGGGAGACCCCCACAGCAACCCCATACTTGTATTATATCCCATACCCCCCACACACATATATATGTTGTGTAAGGGGGGGGTAAAAGAAAAAGTCTAAATTTTCAGCAGTTGGAATTCTGGAGGCAACATTTTGGTAGATTTCCCTTTAAAATCAAACTTTGCACTCCAATTGCCTGCCAGGGTTTTTTCAAAGCAGTCTTACGAGAGCAAATGGTTTAATTGGTCCTGCAAATGCGCTATTGGTATAATAAACATTTCTTAACCCGGCCTGTCTTTAGTCACTTGATTTATAGGCAGATGCATGTCCATCACTGAAGTCGTGTAAAAAACAGGCATTAGCAGAGCCAACAGTTTCGGCTTTGGTATAGGTGTTTGATAGGCATTTGCCAGACACTGCTATCATATGCCCAGTTACATGTACCCTTTTTAGGCTGCTACCATTAATGGGCAGTTAGTACCACTATGGCAAATCCTAGCAAATTCCTTTCCATAGCTACCCAAGAGCCAAAACCGTTGGCATTGCCAATGCTTGTTTCTACTTTTTGTTCCCTTGACTTTTTTCATGTTTTGCTACCACCTCTTCTTTTAACAAACACCACAGCTGACCACATCCGTAGTGGGGGATTTCTGTGCGAATGTGTGAATTGGCAGTTCCTCCACAAAAAACTCCCAATTCACACATTTTGTCCACTGATACAACCCCCCATCATTCCCGATTCAAAACGCCCTACTGAATGTAGATCCACATTTCCCTCAACCATCCCACCAATAGCAATATCTCTTCACCACCCAGAGGCAACCCCTTATGATAGCGCCACAGTCAGCCTCCAAAATCAAAACACAATTCCCCCAGCCTACTGCGGAATGCAGTGTTGTGTTCTGCTCCCAGCAGCTAGATGTAATTTAATTTTGTTTACCCCTTTCAGGTGGCTGTTTATTGTAGTGGCGTGTTTCCACATGTCTGCTCCTATTTCCTCTGCTTAATACCTACTGCAGTGGAGTGTTTCTAGTCCCACCGTTGCCCTCATTGCGCTACCAGCCACCACCCAACACAGAGGTTCGATTTTGCTCCCTTCTGTTCTAATCAGAACTTGCTTTCCTCTCCCTGTCCACTTCAAAATCGCCACTCTGTCTTTCCATTGGCACCCACAGATAACATCCACGTAATTACCAACTGGACCCATTCAACCATTAAACATAACAACATTATATTCTCCCCTTCCTCACCTTGCTGCATGAAGCCAATATTCTATGTGCAATTTCGATGTTAAATATCCATGACATTCCGTACAGCCATTTAAGTATTGCCACGTGTTTGTTCACAACGTGAAGTGGTGCACTGCCCCTTCAACCAGACCCCAGCCAGAACACTTAACTCGCCTGCATATTTACATATCAGGAAGAAAGGGATACGGACAATCCCCTAACCTACCCAACAAAACAACATCCCATACGTATATTGCCCTGTTACCAATGTGTAAATAGAAGCAACACTATTCTGATAACAAGAAGGTCTTCTAGGTCATTATACTGGTCCTTGATGGACTAATTACCAATCCAATGGCCCACAGCAAAGACTGGTTATTCAGAGAAATGTGCTTACTACATTGGCCTTCATGGCCCGCTAAAAGAAAACAACACACTCAATCGAGTGGCGAGTTGTGCAAAACGCTGCCGCTCGACACACAGGCACCAATCTACAATGGATGACTAACATATACTGAGCTACCCTCCAAACAATTGAGGCATTCCTGCCCACACAATTGTATTTCAATTCTGTTACTACACAAGATGCCTATGCAGATGAATACAACATTATGTTACACCAGATATAAAACGCGACCATAAATCCCAAGCAGGATGTTCCAAAGTCCGATATGAGCTTAAAGAGGCCCCACGACCCTACATCATTAAATCTGACACATCAATGGGTGGTTCATTTTTGGTAGTGACTTAACCACCCCAAATGAATTCAATTAAGCATTAATTACCCATTCCACGGGCTGGCATGGGTGGTAACGGCCATGAGTTAAACATAGTGAGGGCCTTTAATGAGTGGCCTTTGTGCCCACATTGCCACCCTTCCAGCCCATGGAACTGGTGATTATTGCTATTAGCACCCAGGGTTGCCAATCCGGTAACCCTGGATGTATTTTCTTTCAGTAAATGGAACTCCTCACAGTTCCCTGTATCCTTTCTTAAGATGGGCTCCAAGGATCAGAAAGCTGCGACTCCATATGGATCCCCTCTACCATTTTTATGGTGGCCAGGAGGAGACAGAGCGGAAGCAGCAGTGGCGGGCACTGCCACCGCTGATGATAAAAAAAGGTAAGTGGGGGTGGGAGGGATGAGACATTTACCATGAAGGGAAGGGAGGGTGGGGGGAAGATACCAATAGTTTGGGCGTTTGTAGTTGTTTATTGCATTTTACATGTAGCATCGAGGGAAGGGATGAGGAATTACAGTACAGGGAAGAAGAAATTACAGCATGGGAGGGAATGCAGGGAAGTGTTGTGGGGCGAGCAAGCTTTGTAGGAAGAGGAATAAGAAATAAATGGCAAAACGAGGGAGAATAAAAAAAAATGATGAAAGCTAGGCCAGCAACAGTACACAGGGGCATTGTATGATATTTGAAGGAAGGAGTGCCAGTGCAAATGGGGGGAAGAATGACAGCACAGGTGAAGGGGAAGGAGCTACAGCACAAAAGGGGAAGGACCGACAGCACAAGGGGTTCAGGAGTGACAGCACAAGGAGTGAAGTGCAATCTGGGAAGGAGCGACAGAGCAACGAGAGGAAGGCGTGACAGAGCATGGGAGAATGAGTGACAACACAAAGAGATAAGAGAGCCACCACAAGGGGAAGGAGCGACAGCATAAGGGGGGAAGGAGTGAAAGCACAAGGGGGGAAGGAGCAACATCACAAGGGAAAAGAGCAACAGCACAAGAGGGAAGGAGCGATTTGCATAGATGGAAGGAGCAACAGTGCAAGGGGAAGGAGCGGCAGGGCAATCAGGGACGTCATTTCACCAAAATGCCAGGGGTAGCGGAAGTGACATCACACGACCCTTGACCCCCTGATGACATCACAGGAAGTGATGTCATTTGACCCCACCCCGAAGTGATATCGCGGGAAGCGATGGAACACAACCTTTCACCCGTTGACAAAACAGGAAGTGGCATCACATAGCATTGTACACTACGAAAAATATGGTTACGATATCACTATAATGTGATGTACATTTCATTCAAGAATGGATCGCCATATGTATCGTTAAGATCAGTGTATATAGGCCCATATTACTAAATTACTGTGAATGCAAGCAGACGTCCATGACCAAATGATAATGATGTATTATTATATAGCACTTACGCTTAAGTTCTTTATATAGAAAAAATGTACACCCAATACCACCCAACCTGTGTTTGTACTCATTTATCAACCTCAGAAGGATGAAAGACTGAGTTGAGACATTTAAGAACAGACTAAATCAGTGACTCACCCCACCGAAGTGTGCCTGAAATAAACCTTTGATGAGTCTAGCAATTATTGTATAGAATTCCAGAAAGACACATTATTTGGTATTCCTATTCTTTCTTATTTAGGTTCAGTGCTGAAAGTGTTAGACTTGTGGCACTCCTGTTCCTATTTTTCTTTGTTTTTTTTTAAAGGGGCCTGAACAAGAAAGCCAGTCACTTCAGAAGTAAAGAGCCACATGGTGCTGGCCACAGCCCAGGAACTTGCATTACGAAAAAAAAAAGAAAAAAAAATGTTTTCTTTTTTTTAGACAGAGGTCACAAGGGAGATCCCAGAGGTCACAAGGAATACCCCATTATGTCCCTGAGGGCAATACGGGGAAGGAGTGACAGAGGAGCAGTGCCAATGAAAACCTACACAGGCCCACGTAAGAAATACTGGGACCTTTGTTTGCCATTATTCTTTTGAGAAGTGCAGTACCACTGACAACATACAGAGGACCTCTCAGATTTCTTGTGACCTGACACTGCAACTCCACACACACTAATGCCTTTATTTTAACAGAACCCAAAAAGGGCAGCCTACCTGTTGCCCAACAAGCCAGAAAATAGACCTAATATACCACAACTCCCTCTGACTCTGAAAAAAAAACATCACTATGGGCCTACCGCTTTGAAATTGACACAGACACACGTGACATGTTACAGTAGTCCGGATTGGGAGTAAGTAAAATAAACAAGCCATTATTTGAATACATTGGCATAAGGTAACAAAAAATAACATTTGGTGCACTGACGGATTGTGCCACAGCATTTCCAGTTGTCATGCCAGCCACAAAGTCGGCATTCTGCCCCCTTCTAATCTATCGCTCTTCTATGTAGCAATGGTTCTAGTGATATGTTGGTGGCTGCATCACCAAAATGGACGAAAACCAACCAGGATGCATGACAATTCGGGGCTGGCCATTTCGGTGTGGTAAGTTAGTCGCAGTTGCCCTTTGGCGCAGCACCTAGCAGCGCCCAATGTTTTCTTAAATATATTGGGCCTCATTAGGAGATTTTCGGTAAAAACACAGTCATTACCGGCATGGCAGTACTAGCACGTCTGTGTTCCCTCGACGCTGCAAAGAGTAGCTGATTATGAGAGTGCATGCACGCGCGTACCTCCATGCCGGTAATGGCTGCACCGCCATGCCGTTAAAGACCCCCCAAACCACCGATAGCGGCATCACAAAACCCGCTAATACTGCCTCCGCCCATAAGCAACCCCTAAATAATGGACCCGGCAATACCAACATGTAAATACCGGGTCCGTAATACCGGACCCGGAAGTAATGTCATCACGCCGGAATGGGAAATGCACCGGCGGCCATCCTAAAAAACACAATCCATCACAATCCTCCGAACACAGTACTGGTACCGAATCGAGAGCAGAACGAATCACCTGAGAATGTCAAAGGCAGCAGGAAATCCACCCCCCCCCCACCTGCGCAAGAAGAGGTTTTCTGATGATGAGCTAAACATGTTGGCTGACACATTGGTTGGCCATGCTGATGAAGTGTTCGCAACAGACCTAAGGCGCCCAGCCCAACTGCGCAAAAAAAAAAGGAGGTGGCGAGGAAGGTCACTGCGGTTGGCACCACCACCCGCACTGTGAAGGACATGAAGAAAAGGTGGGACGATCTATGTCTCCGCGTCCGAAACATCATGTCAGCAAACCTCAGGGAGGGCCTGGCAACAGGCGGCGGGGACCACTCACCCATAATACTGACAAGGTGGGAGGAAACTTGCAGCAGCACCATTAGCATGGAATGAATCAAGGGATTTGGAGACGTGGAGTTGGGAGTGCCGTCATCGACAGATGGAGGTGAGCGTCCCCACAAACCACAGATAACCAAAGCATGATGTAGCCCAACTAATGTGATAGTGAAGTAAGGCAATGCATGGCCCATCATACACACATTAACATATCCATGTCCAGATGGTGGCCCAAACACTGGCACATTGATATGTATGCTGCATGCCAATCCCATAACCAATAGACACCCAAAACACAGCAAAACAGCACATGTCACACATCACGCAAACCGTAATACAACGGTAGGCCACACAGCACACACCAGTGCTAAAATGTGAGTACCCGATGTATGCGAATATGGCCCCCTCTATTGTAAGCACCCTGTCTGCCACACCTACAAGTATGCAATGCATCAAATGGGAACAACTGAACAACACCTATGTATGCATCATGCATGTATCACCATCACTGATGCCCTGCCTCTCTTGGTCCCGCACAGGCACGGATGCTGACAGTGATGGCCAGGAGGCTGCCGCATAGGCCACGACAAGGGATCCAGGCCCAGCCAAGAAGGCACCATACCATCAACCTCTAGGGCAATATCAATGCCCAGACTGCCACACAGAGCAGCACCACTAATACAGGGCAGCCCACAGGAGAGAGAGGCAAACACCATCTGAGACACCACCTGATGACACAGCTACACTGGACTTGTCCACTGTGGTGGAAGCAGAGGCGGATGGGACACAGTCTGCTGCCACCAGCTCAATCGGGGAGGTAGCTGCCTCAGCCACCATAGCGATGCAGAGGGCCACGTTGAAGACCAATCAGACATGGCTGGCAACCTCCATGGGTATGATGCACATAGGCTGAGCCCCCAGCTCACCCCCAGCACACCACACTGGGCACCCCAGTCAGCACCCATCAACACCAGTCCAGAGTACTGGGGAGTCCACATCTTTGGTCACCATCTGATGACAGCCCTGCATTGGGCTGCCCTGCAAGTGCCCCGTCCACCTCCACAGCCACCTGTGACATGGAGGCCTGCATGACAAGGATGGAGGCCCGTCAGGATCAGATGATTGAGCTGGTCAAGCAGTACGTTGCGGAGGGAGAATTGACCCACCGTGAAATCCGTGAGACCAATGCTGCATACATTGTGGCCATGAACAAAAACACAATGGTGATACATGAGAGTCTAGCAGCAGTGACCCAGGTCCTGGGCAGGATTGCCGATCGCTTGCAGCAGCAGCGTCCTGCACTGACAGATCCATAAGCAGGCACGTCCACATCATCCAGCACACCTGCCAGCTCGGCTCGCACCAGTCCTGTGTGGTTGACCAGGCGCAGTGTACGCCACACAGATATGCAGCCCCCAGAACATAAGAGAGGCTGCCACAAGCAGGGCCATCCTGCATATGCTGACTGCATTTTGATGAAAAACATTTACAGCACATCATGTGTGGGATGTTAATGGGGAGGTGGTATGGGGTGTTGGGTGTGTTTGTGAGAAGGGGTATGGGGTGTTGGGGGAGGGGTTATGGGGTGTTGGGGGCGTTGGGGGTGTTGGGGGGAGGGGGAGGGTGTGTGTGAGGTGGAGGGCTCAATCACAATGATGTTTAATTTTCAATACACCCGTTGTGTGCAAAATCACATCATGATTGCACATTGTTCATTTTGTGTGTTTTGTTCAATTCATGAGAGTGCACAGTTCCCAACTCCCCACACACCCTCTGTCCATATGCACACGATCCCAGTGCCCAGTGTAGTACTAACACAGAACCATCAGCATCCCAGTGTTTCAGAAGAAATCGTCAATCACTGATTGGCGCACAGCATGACCATATTGTGCATCGCGACCTGGCAGGGGTGCTGCTTCTCCTCCATTGTCATCTTCATCCTTACCCGGTGCATGCAGGTCAATGTCAGGTGGCAGTGATATGTTTCTCCGGATGCACATGTTGTGCAGCATGGCACAGACCATGGTGATCTTTCCCACCTTCTCAGGCCCATCAAGGAGTGCTCCACCAGACCTGCTGAGGCAGCAGAACCGTGCCTTCAACAGACCAAAGGTCTGCTCGATCACAACATGGGTACAGGTATGAGCCCGAATGTAGTCCTCTTCGTGCCTGTTCTGCGGGTTCCGAACAGGGATAAGGAGCCACGACTTCAAGGGATAGCCAGCATTACCTGCATGGGAGCACAATGAGGTATGTGTGAGTCAATTTCTTACATGACACCTGTACTTATCACTCACATGCCTGCAGCTATTTGGTGTTGACATGCACATGTTCATTTGTCACAATGTGTACTGTACTATGGTCTGCAGGTGTGGATTGCATTATCCGGTTGATGCAGGGTGTTTACTTGCATGCTGTTGCAGATGTACTGTGGATGTCTACCACTGTATTTGCACTCATATAGGTGATGTATAGTACTCTGTATGTATTCCTACTAGCAGCATTGGCAGAGGTTTCACCATGATTTGTCATTCATCGGTTGGTATTTCCATGCTGGCATGCAGCACGACTGTGGTGGAGGGCCAGTGACAATCAGTGTATTCCCTTGGTTGGATTTATTTGTGGGCACTCATGGGTGATTGTCCTGTGTTGTGCATTGCTGCAGTCATATTTGTTATGCATACTCACTGCATGTTGCTGGATTGTGTTGCAGAGGGTACGCTCTGATGTGCAGTCGACGCATTGAGGGATGTGGTCTGCTTGATAGTCTGGCATATTGGCATTGGTGTGCAAAATTGATCTTTTGTATGATATTGATGTGTCATGTTCAGGTTGGGATGTTTTGGGCCACAGTGTTTTGCTGTATGGATATTGTCCAGTCACCGCCCCAAATCGCCCAGGTGGAGTATGCATCCCCTCCAATCTCACCCAGGTGGAGTATGCATCCCCCCAATCTCACCCAGGTGGAGTATGCATCCCCCCCAATCTCACCCAGGTGGAATATGCATCTCCCCCAATCTCACCCAGGTGGAAAATGCATCCCCCCCTATTACACTGCCTTGGGCCTGTCAAGTGACTTACCAAGCAGCCAGGCACTTCGTCCAGCATGTCGCTCCATGTAGCGTGGTAGTGAGGAGTTCCGCAGCACCATTGCATCATGAGTAGACCTGGGAAATCGGGCACAACAATGTGTGATCATCTTGCTGGAGTCCCATACCATCTGCATATTGATGGAGTGGTATAGCTTACGATTGCGGTACACCACCTCAATGGCATGAGGGACCAGCAATTCAACATGGGTGCAGTCAAGGGCACCGATGCAATTGGGCATACCTGCCAGTGCATGGAAGCCAACTTTAGTGTCAAAGAGCTCCTGGGTAGTCCGTGGTAGGGATATGTAGTTGCTTGTGTGCTTCAGGAGGGCATCCAGCACTTGGGCAGCATGTGTGAAAAGAAAGGTTGTGATATGCCATGCAGCTGCCCCACTGTGTGCTGATAGGTGCCTGTGGCCAGGAAGTGGAGCACAGTCCTCCAGCCCCAAGATTACACCAGCAAGTGGGATCATTTTGTTGTGGGAAGGGGTGTGGTGTGTGGTGTGTGGCTGTGCTGGGACATTGCCTCCACCTGTGCTAATTGTCCAATCCCAAACATGCCAGCGTCTCCACAACTCTCCTATAGTCCTAAATGTGTTACCTTCTCCCCTGATACGTCACAGCACAAATCACATGAACCAACAGTGGAGGCAGCCTGTATCCGGTCTCTTATCATCCTGATTGATTGGCCATTTTGTAGTTGTATGACCAAGGGTCTTGGGCTGGTCAGTGCACTCAAATTCTGATGCCCTGAACTCGGGGGTCCTTAGCCGCTGTAACTTAGAAATCTGGACAGGTGAATACCTGGAGCCCTCACCCTCCTTCTTGTGGTATAGCTCTTCAAAGATCGCCTGTGGGCATCTCTTGGCCTTGCAAGACACATTCCTTCTGGGTTGCATCCACTAATGGTAAGAAACAATGGAGAACTGTGTGTCTTCAATTACATTAACCTTCTACAGGGCTGCCAGAGCTGCAAGCAAGAGACGTCTGTACACACTGCTATCCCTTAAGATGGAATTAAGCATACAGGCATAGCCATGGCACAAAACCATCATTTCAATGGTGTCTAACTTCTAAAATGGCATAATCTGTCCACAGGATGTTACTACTAAGATTCACTATGTTTTCCTCTACAATTCAGCCTCCACAGGGGTCTCCTTGCACTGCCATTCTCCCAGATCCCTGATAACCTCTCTTTCTACAACCGCCTTGTTTGAAATCGCTGTTGGGCCTGAGACTTCCGCCTCTGCTCCCCAACACTCCCCCGTTTTGTTAATTCTATATTAACTCTCTATTCTCCCCTCTGGCCCAACTCACTCTGCAGAGCACACCCTGGATGTTCTGATCTCTTCAGACCTTCCCCTTTCAATCCCTCTCACCACTCCTCTCTCCTGGAGTGATAACTTTCTCCTTTCCTCCCAGCTCACCCTTTCCACCCTGCAGGCCAAGCCAACTCAAGCACTGCCACCCACCTTCTCGGTTATCTGACCCATGAAGTGCGTGTCAGTTGAGGCTTTCGCCACCACTTTCACCCT
Organism: Ambystoma mexicanum; assembly: GCF_040938575.1. Classification (NCBI taxonomy): domain Eukaryota; kingdom Metazoa; phylum Chordata; class Amphibia; order Caudata; family Ambystomatidae; genus Ambystoma; species Ambystoma mexicanum. The sequence goes on from NC_090927.1 coordinate 613,803,783, forward strand.
CCCCTTCCTCCCCCCTTGGCTGACTCACACCCTGACTCAGCCCTCTCCATGCTCCACTCTGCTATATCTGATACTCTCAATGTTCTTGCCTCTGTCATGGGGATCCACTTGAAGCCCAACGCCAAGTGCAACTCTTCATATGACTCTGACCTCGTCACCCTTAAACGCAAGTGTAGGGTGGCTGAGAGGAAATGGCAGACTTCTGGTACATCCTCTGACAAACTGGCCTGCCACCTGCTCCAAAGGCAATACTGGCTCCCAGTCCACATCAAGAAGAGAGCCCACATCCAAGCCTGCGTCTCTGCAGCATCTAACAACTCGGCTGAACTCTTTAAAATCTGCAAGGAGCTGGCCAATCCTGCTGCAGTCTCTACCTCTCCTGTCCCCTCCCAGGCCCTCTGCACAGCCTTGGTGTCTCATTTTACCTCTAAAACTCAGGACATCCTGTTCTCTCTCTCTTCCTCTCCCCAACCTCCCTTTACTCCCTCAACCTCTGGCCCTTCTTCGGCCACCTCTCCTCCCTCCTTCTCTGCCTTTCCCCTGTTCTCATCAAAACAGGTTCACCCCTGGTCCTCGCAAACCATCAACGACCATATTGACACCCTGGCTCCTGCTCTGGCTGACTTCTGCAACCAATCCTTTGCCACTGGAGTCTTCCCTTCCCCCTGAAGCACTCCCATGTGCACCCTCTTCTTAAGAAACCCTCTGACGACCCTTCCTGCCCAGCTAACTATCGCCCAATCTCCATCACTCCTTTCCTGGGCACACTCCTGGAAAAAGCTGTCCATCTCCCAGCTTAATCTTCACACTGAATCTGTTGGCTATCTCCATGACCATCAGTCTGGCTTTAGAGCTGCCAGAAGCACGGAAACTGCTCTCCTGAACTTCTGTGAAGACCTGCTCTCCAACTTTGATTCCAACACTCCATGTGTCCTCATCTTACTTGATCTCTCTTCTGCCTTTGACATGGTCAACCACACCATCCTGCTCAACCGTCTCCATGATAACCTGGGTATCACTGATCAGGCCCTGGCTTGGCTGACTTCTTTCCACTCTGATCGACCCGCACATGTGCAATTGGAGTCCTTCCTCTCCTCTATCTCTATCTCTACCTGTGGTGTTCCCACAGGGGTCTAACCTATCTCCATGGCTGTTCAAGCATTACCTGGCTTTTCACTGCATTGCCACTCTCTGCCCCAACTTTCAGTGCTACGTGGATGACACTCAACTCATTTTCAGGCTCCTTTCCACCATCTCTTCCACCATCTCTTCTCCTTCTCTCATCTCTGACTGTCTGCTATCCCGGAGTGGTGTGCCACCAATGATCTCTGCCTTAATGCCAGTAAGACAGAGATTCTCCTTATTGGCACACCTGCTCCCTCCTTTTCTGTTACTCTATGGCTGGCCTCACTTGGCCCTCTTCCTGCTCCCATCTTTGAGGTAAGAAACGTTGGGGTCATCTTCAACTCCACACTCTCCTCTTCTCCTCACATCTCTGACGTCTTTAAGAAGTCAAACTACCAGCTGCACCTCCTCAGAGGTATTCTTCCTTTCCTCTCATTCCCCCAGAAGCTCACTGTCTCCAGAGCTCTGGTTCTCTCTACAGCCTCTGTCTAAATCTGCCTGCCTCTACTCTCTACCCTCTGCAGCTCATCCAAAACAGGAATGAAAGACTTGTCCTTGGCCTCAAGCCCAGGGAGCGTATCTCTCCAGGAGTGAAATCACAGCACTGTCTCCCCGTGGCGGCGAGGATTAAGTTCAAAACCCTATGCATTGTTCATGAGGCCTTCTGGGGCTTGGGGCCTTGATACCTTCAACACTCTCTTCCTAAATATCTTCCTTCTCGAGCTCTTCCCTCATCCACCTCCAACTCCCCCAGGGCCAGTTGCTTCTCCAACCAATGAGTTGGTGGTAGATCTCTTTCTTCTGCTGGCGCTTCCCTCTGGAACAGCTTCCCTGCCTCTCTGAAATTTGAGGAGAACCATCTCTGGTTACAGAAACACCCCAAGACCTTCCTCTTTGTGTCTGCTTTCTCCCCTCTGCTCCCTTGCTGATCTCCTAGTTGAAACTGAAACTGCTCTGGTTTACCTGGCTACCCTCTGATTCCGTGCCCAGGTCCCCTCCCGCCAGTTGCACACCTGCACTGCCCCCCAGCAACCCTTGCACTCAGGGACTGTTTCTGCATCCCTACAGCCCCCTACTAGCACTTGACACCTGATGTCTGTCCTTCCCCTTGCATTTGCCACCAGCTGGCTGCACTTTTTATTTTTTTATCTTTGTGTTTATTTTATTTATTTATGTATTTATCTTTATTTATTTTTCATGGTTATCTTATGTACTGCACTGCCCAGTCCCCTTTCCCCTCGCACTTCTCCCCTTGCCCCCTCCCATGCACTTGCTCAATCTCAATGTCACCTGGCCTAGTAAGAACGCTGTCTCTGTCTTCCCTCTGTTCCCCCTCCCTTGCCTCGTCGCGCCTTGACACACTTGTGTATATGCACGTTATAAATTCCATATCATATCATATATCATATCATATCATATCATATCATAACAAACTCGCTAGCCATCCTTTCAGCCTTCTCATATCTCCATGTGCCTTTCTCAGGTACCCACACTCTACATACTGAGCACAAACTTTCTCCCGTTTGGCCATACTGCTCCAGGGGACAAGTGAGATGTATACAGCCCCCATCTCCTTCTAATACAACCCAATGCTCCTGGTAATTTCCAAGGACTGATGAGGCAGTAGTAACTGTTCATTTCTGAACTTGCAGGGCTTATTTGGGTCATCTGTTTGTACTCACCCATCTTTTGTACCACAAATATTGATATTTACCCCAATTGAAACCATCATTGCACTGTTAGGAATCGCTTCAGCACAGCATAGAAGTCCCAGCTGGCATCTGCAGAAGCTTTCCACCATGAACACCACCACCGGCACCAGCATTTTTATGACTCCTCCCATCCATGATGGTGCCCAATAGAAGAGATCATCAAACTAGTCACTTTGGCAAATCCCTGCTTCCGTTTGCATACGTTCTCTGAGAGTGTGCACGGCCTCCATTATCTGCGTGATAGATCAATTCGCTGCATCGTTGGGGGTAATTTTAGGCAGCAAGATTCTCCTCATTATTTTACAAAGTCCCCCTCCATGGTGGTAAGTAGGTCAAGCAGATTCCGGTTCAACAATGTCTTTTACCGGATGGCTCTCATTTCAACTTTGCATTGAATCTTTGTTCAGTATCGTTCAACAATGGTATCACTTCATACCTAACTAATTGCAGTCACTTGCAATTGGCCTCTGCAGGTATCCCTGGCACTAACAGAGAAGCACACAATGTCTCTTCTTTATTGTACAGTCTATATTGATTTGGTCTTTTGAGAAATAGTTGGATCTCGTCTTCCACTTCAGAAGTATGTTGTCCTTTCTTCCTGGCACTATTTGGAAAATGGGGGCTGTAGTGGTATTGCATAGGCAATAGGCCCTTGGTTCGCATAGGGGTAACCAAGCTCCCTGGTTTCATGGTTAGTTGTGCTTCAGGGACCACGAGAAGAACTGAGTGCAACATGGTTGTCGACCATATGCCCCTCCATTATGGCTGGAGGTTCATAAACAACTGCTAACCAAAGACCCAGTACATATACATTAATGCCACAATTCCTTTTTTAGATCCGGAATGTTTATTTTCACGTTGCAATTGTCATTGGTACCCACAGAGACGTTGCCTGCATTATAGAAACACAGTTGATATTCTTCTTGCTTCTGCACATTCACCGGCTTCTCCTTTACCTCAATCCATGTTAGCTTTGCCACATGCTTCCCTCAGCAATCTTGATATATTTAATTTGCCCTATGGATCACTTCTTTCTTTTGTCTGATGAGACCCACTGCCATGCAACTTGTCACAGTCTCTTCCCACCGATTGGGCACAAACCTCACTCCTTTTAGCTGCATGTATGGTCTTTGTAAGCACTGTAGGCTTCTGGCATTACGGGCACATTGCTGTTCATCTGGACCCATCATTACAAGCTGCATGCTTTGCGCCTGGGATGTGCTTTGCAACCTACATAATGCTAGATGAACAAGACATTGAGCGTCCAAAAGAGGAACTTCTTGTGGTAATAAGACCTTGGGGGTTCCCAACACGTGTGGTATTAAGGAGCAAGTATAACAACTCCCATTTACCCTGTGTTTCCCCACCAAGCTCATGTCACGTACCAACTGTTAATCATTTCTGAGTGTTGCACATCATCTATCATGTCCAGGCCTAATCATCTACATTTGGCACACTTCCTACTTCTAATCTGTCTTTTAAAAGTTTTAATGTGCTGGCATATGGCACATATACCTTTGCATCTGGCCATATGTTCACAATTATCGATACACTTGTGTCACTACCGAATACTATGCTATCATCATTTATATTATTGCCCCATTCTGATATGTACACCCGCCCCCGGTACACCACCCTCAAATATCCCCCCCTTTTTATATGTTCCACCCATATAAGATTACAAACAAAATATAATCCTAGTCCAAGCATAAAAAAGCAAAATATTTTCAACATAAAATACATCACACACATACACACAGATAAAAATGTGTTACTGTAAAGTTTCTTTTTAGCATCATATTGTACAATAGTATCAGGGGCATCCAAAAGCATCTGTATGTTCATGGTCCATCCAGAAAAATAAAAATAATCAACCATTTTAAATCCCAAAAATTGTGTTCAGTTAAGCTAATCAATCAATAAAAGTCCAACTAAAGTGTTGTAAGTTTAAGCACACTTTTCTTAAGCATTACTCATGTAGCACTGTTGTGTTCGCTTGTGGGTGGTGCAGCATTCAGAGCCTTCGGAACATTTGAAAGATGTACCCAATATAGCAGCTCTCAGACCATCACTGCAAAGGGAACAGCATACATGACAGCAATGCAGTTGTTATACCTTGGCACACTCCACCTGAGAACAACGTTCCTAACAAACACAAGGTCACCAGGGAACAGTTATAGAGGCTGTGGTATCGTTGATGCAGTTGCAGCACTGGTTGTTTCTTTAGACCACCGTGGTGCTATCTGTTGAGAAATAAATGTTATTGATCTAGATAAAACAGTTATATAATACCTAAATTCTTCCTCCAGAACTGATGCTGCCCTTTGAGCATCAGAAGCCTGTCTGACAACAGAGAGAGGTATGTGCATACGCCGGCCAGTAACCACCTCATGTGGTGATGAGTGGTGATGCTTACAGGGCTGCGTGTGCAAAATCAACAAGGCAAGAGGGAGGTAGTGCACACAGTTTCTTTGCATAGTGGCACACAGCTTAGACAGCTTTGCCTTAACTAATCCATTGATCCTCTCCACAATCCCATTGGCCTGGGGTGGTACATTGTGTACATCCAATGCTTAATGCCCAATAATGCGGTCATTCCCTTAAAGAAATGGGTGCCATTTTCCGATCACAACACGATACACATAGCCCAGTACAAAAAAACACCTGTCTAACCAATAACTTTGCTGTGCATTTAGCATCTGGATGTGCACAAGTGCCTGCCTCGACCCATCGGGAGAAGGGACACACTATGACTATTAGATACCTACTCCCATTACACCGCTCTCCCATATCTGCATAGTCAATGTGAAGCTCTCAAAAGGGCCCAATAGGGTGGGGCAGTGCACCTCTTATTGTTCTAAGGGTGTAGCCAGTACTATAAGTCTGGCATGTAATGCAGTTTCTTACAATTTTTGAAAGCACATCCTGCAGATTTGGGACAAACCTGTATGTCTGCACCAATATTTTGTTTTGACAAATGAGCCGGATGATGCAACTGGTCGAATACGACCAGCAAAAGCTTATGCGGCATATCAGCTTTGCGTGTACTTGTTTGTCACCACAACATACTGATTTGGGGATTTAGTGCACCCTAGCTTCTGCCACAACTCCTTCTCTTCCTGTGGTGCTTGGCCTTGCAATTCAATAATGTGTGCTGTTAGAAGTGGCGTGTACAGTGCTGGCACCTGCTCTTGTCTCAGTGTTATTTCTGGGTATTTGGAAATATTAGGCACAGGGTGATAAACTGCTTGTTTGGCTGCCGCATCCGCGGCAGTGTTACTGAGTGAGAATTCATCAATGTCATTGGTATAGGTGCTGCATTTAACCGCTACCTTCATTGAGGGTTCAGAAAGGGCATCGATCAATTTATCCAGTAGTGCTGCATGTTGGACCAAGGACCTGTCAGCCCTCCTAAGTTTGCACACCTGCCCTCTCCAGTTGCACACCTGCACTGCCTCACTGGCAACCCCCGCACATGAGGACTGTTTTTATGTATCCCGTCAGTCCCCTACCAGCACTTGACACCTGATGTCTGCACTTACCCTTGCTCGTGCCACCAGCTGGCCGCACTTTTTACTTATTGCTTTTATTTATTCTATTTATTTTTTCTACTGTCGATCCCATTTACTGCAACAACACACTTTTCCCATTTCCCTTCCCCTGCAATTGCACAATCTCAATGATACCTGACCTAGTAAGATCATTGTCTCTGTCTTCCCTCTGTTCCCCCTTCCTTGCCTCATCGTACCTTTAAACACTTGTGTATAGGCACGTTATAAATGCCATATCATATCATATCTAAACCCCTTCCTTTTCCATCTTGCAAGCCCAGATTGTACAGTTGTAGTCAAGTGGGCCGAGTCAGAATAAATGGACACCCAACACCCCTGGGATGCTAAGAGCGCCACAATAAGCGCTATACGCTCTGCTGCCTGGGCTGAATAATGAGTAGTCTTTTCTGTACCAAGGTCTCGTACTCGCCATCCACCAGGCTGACAACTGCTGCACCCACATGTCTCAGGCCCGTCCCCTGGTTAATAGTTGCTGAGCCATCAACAAAAAATGTCCCCCCCCCTCCAGAAGAGGGCTGTCTTTTGCTTTTGATACTTCCTCCACTTGCCCCTCAAAAGTCACGCAATCATGCTTAGCAAGGTCTTCCTCCCTACACATTTCTGTTATAAAAGTAGCAGGGTTCACTGTTCTTCACAGCACGATGTAAATATTTGGTCTGGATAAAATTATCTCATATAAGGATAGCCGTTGTGTGGTCAGTGTGGATTTAGAATGTTCCAATATGGCAAATACAGCATGCTTCACATACAATGTTAGGGAGCACCCAACAGTAATTGTGGAAATCTTTCCTATTCAAACGGCAGCGACGGCAAGCACCTGTTTGCAAGGGAACTGGCCCTGCATCACTGAGTCCAGCATTCCACTGTAATAGGCCAATGGATTGTGACCCATCATACTTTTCTGAGTGAGTACTGCTGTCATCGGGAGGATAGCACAGCGGCAGCGTGCGCGTCTTGGAAGCAAGACGACACAAAGCAACAACAGGTTCGATCCCCGGGTCCGCGCTTAGAAACCTCTGAGTGTTTAAGCGCGTTATAAATACGTAACTAGACAAAGAAAAAACACAATTACACAACTAAGAAAAACTAACAATTCCTGTAACAGCGCCTCGATGCCTGCGGGCTGTGTGAGCGCTTTATAAATGTAAAAATAAAAAAAAAATCATTTAGCTATCAGATTGAGAAATCAAATACAACTCGTGAGTATAATCAGGGATTGCTAATACTGGGGCAGTGGAAATTACTTCTTTCAGTTCATTGCAGCCTGTGAGCATATACTCTGTCCCTGTTATTTTATTGTCTGTCTTTTGCGCCTATCTTGAGGCCTTGCAATAGGGTCCTAGTGTATGCAGGGTAATCTAAGATCGATTCTCTGCAGTAATTAAACAACCCAAGGAACTTTTGAATTTGACAGTTCTTGGCTGGAGAGCATTACGCACTTATGCAGCACATTCTGGCTTTATTGTCTTCCCATGGACAGATATCAATTGATCCAGCTAGAGAACCTTCTGGAGACAATACTGTAATTTAGCCTTACTGACTTTGTACCGTTTATGTGCTAGCATCTGTAAAACCGTGGCATTGTCTCTTCGGCATTGTTGTTCATCAACACTGCATACTAGCAAGTCATCTACCTATTGGTTGATAGTGCTGGACACCTGAATATTTCCCAAATATGCATGGAATATTCCATTAAAGATACTCTGGGACTGACAATATTCAGTGGTAAACTCATGTGCTTGTACCGCTTTCCGCCATGTAAAAACACAGTGAGGTACTGAGAGTCTGAGTGCAGGGGAATGGAAAAGGTGTTCTTTAAATCCACTACAGTAAAATGTGTCGCTTGTTTTGGGATACTACACAAAATGGTCGCAGGGTTCGGAACTACTAGAAATTCAGCTCGTACAATGTCATTCAAGGGGCAGATATTTTGGATCATTCTCCAACTTGAACCCTTGGCCTTTTTTATCGGGTATATAGCTGTATTACATAAGGAAGTTGGAGGACACAATTATTCCATGCTATAGGAGTGCAGAGATGGTATCTTGTATCTGCTCCTCAGCCTCTTTGGACAGTGGATATTGTCTCACCTGGGGTAACACTGCACCTGGTTTGAACGTAATTGAAATGGGCTCCTTGTAAAAGGCCTGCATCATGGGCACAGTTTGTCCAGAACACCTCACCTGTGCTAGGTCGCTTTCAGTTAAAGGGGGTAGTGCTACAAGGGCCATCATAGAACACTGCACTTTGCAGTATTTTATAATTATCTCAAAGGGTATGCAAACAGCCATCACTATTTCTCCATCATCAACCCGATCTTCAAACAATTCTGCATTAGTTACTTCTCCCAAAGGTACTGTTGGCTCAATACACAACACTGTGCGCCATGCACACCATTCTTAATCTGTTCCTACTACACAATCCTCTTTTCTGACAACACCAATCCCTGCAAATCCTGTGAAATTATGGTACCTGCTACAAGCTCTTGGGACACAACGGGTCTAAAGATAAAAGCAGATGGTACCTCCAACACACCTTTCCAGGGGTTCCTCATCTGGGTGGGTAGTCATGGACAGAACTAGGCACACAAGAGCCCTCTATAGGCTATCCCTGTTGGGATATGTGTTGGTACCCGGGAACGCGAAAGGGTTGCCTCCCAAGACACTCACTCCTCGATATGGATGCACTGTCCCAGTAGGGACCGCATTGCTTCCTCCCATTTGGGCTCTGTATGATTGTCCTGGTAAAGGCAGCCTGTGTTGTAATGTCAGGCAGTGCAGGCAACTGTGCCTGAGGGGAGTCGTGGTAGCAATTGGGTGTATGTCTGATGTTTCTCATATGGTATCGACACAGGCATAGAGGGTGCCGGAAAGTTTTGCTGTTGTGGTACTAGGCCTGGGTGGGCATACTGATTGTATCCTGCTCCCATCCTGCTCATACACCGTCTTACAAAGTGACCGATTCTTTCACATTGCCAACACTGAACAGGTCCCGCGCTCTGATGTATTCCTCCAAATCCACCTCTGCCACCCCCTACGCCTTCAAACCCCCATCTTCCCAGATGAAGGCGCCCTTGATACCACTCTGGGTGATTCCACTGAGACCAGCCATTCCGTTGCCCTCTGCCTGGTCAAAATGCTGCTATGCTTGCTTCTGTCTGCCGTGCTGCCTGCTCTGCTGAGTCCATTTGAGTGTGCTGTGACCATCTTTTCAACTGCTATTTTTGCTATTTTCTTCTGTACTAGTTTTGCTTTGTCAGCTTGCAACCTTTAGTTCATTCCCTTGTTAAAGGAATGGTTCGGTCAGAAAATATTATTGGCCAAAAAGGTGGCCAATAATAAAACGAATAACTAAAATATACATTTTTTTAAAGTCCCTATGCAAAGTTTCGAACTTTAAAATTGCAAGCTCTAGGGGGCATCTATTTTGTGGCACTAAACAAGCAGCAAAAGCCCCCTACTGGGAGCTTTTGCTTACTGCACCCAAGCATAACTGAGGAGGCTGCCTTCAGTTTCATTTTACGTTTTCTGTGCTCCCCAAGCCCAGGGAAGCACAGAAAACATAAAATGAAGGTAAAAGCAGAGGCGCACCAATTAAAAATATAACGTTGTTGTGTTTGTGATTGCCATGGTTGGAAAACCACGGCAATCACAAATACAACAACGTTGTTCTTCTGAATGCTGCAGCTTTCAATGGGAGTCTCCCGGGCTGCCCCAACCCTGAGGGAATCCAGGAGACTCTCAGCGAAAGCTGCAGCATTCAGAATAACAATGTTTCTGATTTGTAAATACTGCAGCATTTCCAAATACAAAAACATTGTATTTCTAAACACCGCGGCACGGAAACACAACTGCGTTGTGTTTCTGCCTCCAGCAGCTTTCACTTTGGGGCTCTCGGGCTCGGAGCCCGAGAGCCCCAAAGTGAAAGCTGCTGGAGGCAGAAACACAGCAGCATTTCTAAAAACCTGCGTTATGTTTCTGCCTGCAGCGGCTTTCACTTTGGATCTCTCGGGCTCTCCACGGGGAGCCCGAGAGCCCCAAAGTGAAAGGTGCTGGAGGCAGAAACACTGCAGCATTTCTAAACACCCGCGTTGTGTTTCTGCATGCAGCGGCTTTCACTTTGGAGCTCTCGGGCTCCCTACGGGGAGCCCGAGAGCTCCACAGTGAAAGCCGCTGTAGGCAGAAACACTGCGGCATGGAAGCACAACCGTGTTGTGTTTCTGCCTGCCTTGGCTTTCACTTTGGGTCTCCAGTGCTCCCCCGGGGGAGCACCGGAGACCCAAAGTGATAGCCACGGCAGGCAGAAACACAACGCGTTTGTGTTTCAAAAATGCTGCGGTTTTTCTTTCTAAGTTTCTCAGGCTCCTCTGGCTTGGAGGAGCACGAGAAACTTAGAAAGAAAAACCGCAGCATTTTTGAAACACAACAACATTGTATTTATGTTTGCGGTAGCTTCAGCTTGGAGCCCGAGAGCTCCAAAGGGAAAGCTGCTGGAGGCAGAAAAACCGCAGCATTTCTAAACACCCGCGTTGTGTTTCTGCCTGCAGCGGCTTTCACTTTGGAGCTCTCGGGCTCTCCATCGGGAGCCCGAGAGCTCCACTGTGAAAGCCGCTGTAGGCAGAAACACCGCGTCATGGAAGCACAACTGCGTTGTGTTTCTTCCTGCCTTGGCTTTCACTTTGGGTCTCCGGTGCTCTTAGAAAAAAAAACACAGCTAGTGCTTATTTAAAAAAATAAAATAGCACTTACCGAGATGCAGCTGCAGCTTTCCTGCCTGTAGTCTCTGGTCCCCGTCCTCCGAGTCCGGCACCAATGAAGCAAAAGCCACCCAGTGGTAGCTTTTGTTTACTACAGCTGCTGGCTTTTGCTTCATTAGTGCCGCAAATGCAAGCACAGGCGGCATCCATTTCACAAAATGGATGCCCCCTAGTGCTTGCAATTTCAAAGTTTGAGCTTCATTTGCTCGAAACTTTGCATCGGGACATAAAAAAATATATATTTTAGGTATTTGTTTTATTATTGGCCATCTTTTTGGCCAATAATATTTCTGAACGAACTATTCCTTTAATCCCCTTGCAATGATGTGTAAGTATAGTCTGTATTTCAGCCCAGCCTTTCACCTCATTGCCTACAATTGTAGCAAGAGCCTTCTGAACTTCCTCAGCAAATCCCTTTTAATACGAACTTAGAAAAGCAGAACTGATCGGTCCTACTGTTCACACATCTCTGCCTGCATCTTCTGCACCTATAAAATGTATTGGGCTGGGTCCAGTGTATCGGGATAAGCCCGCCGATGTGTATCCCACACCTGCGCTCTGATGTTGTTAAAGGTCACCCTGTTGTTGGCATCATCATCTCTCTTAATTCCTGGGTATCCATCCGTAACCCAAACATCCTCACCCTCATCTCCCATAATTGCTACAAGCAAACATTGTATGTCTCCTATTGCTAAGGGGATAAAAGCTGTTTGTTTTTCGACTGCATATATCCACTTCCCAGCCGCTGCAGTTAGGGGCGGGAGCAATTTGATGAGGTTATTTTTATCCATCTGAGCCCACCGTACATAATGCGCTCGCCCAGGGGCCCTTATGCAATAACGGCAACTTTGTGCCCCCACCCCTTCTTCCCTTCTTGGCATTACGTGCCTTTTTCCTTGCCATTTCTGCCCACCCAAATCTGTTCCTCAGCTCTGCACTCCACAAGCTTTCTACCCATGGGTTGTTACCAGCGCCTCCTCTTCACCTTTTAATTCATCCATCGTATCCCAATCTTTCCCCTGCAACTCCCTGTTTTTATCTCTATCTGGCTTTACAGTTCCATAGCCCACACTCCCTTCCACTGGCTCATTGCTCTTTCCCTCCTCCTTTTCAATGTGAACATCCTTAATCACAGTACTTTCTAATCTAAACAAAATATCTCCAGCCCTCCATTGGTTTAAACCACACCCCGATCTGTTCCCTTCTTCCCTGAGGGCCCTCAACCACACCAATTCCATTAGTGCTTCCTTTTATGCCTCTTCCAATTGTTTTTGTGGTTTCCTATCCCTTTGCACAGCAGTGTTGGTGTTATCGTTCATTTGATATGGGGGTGGTGGCACGGATAGAGGTGGGGCTGTGGCGGGTGAGGAGGGTGAGGGCACATACATTTGATTGGTTTATCCACTGGCGGGAAGGGTTGGATAGCATCCTGGCAGGGTCGTAGGTAACAGTTTTTCTTCAGCTACTGCTGTTCTAGCTACACTTTGGGTTGAGCCATTATCACAGTGGGATTTGCTCTCATCATTGTCCTCTATGTCCTCCTCCATCTTCCACAATTCTAAAATCTCTTTCCTCCTTTGGAGATTTTTACCCTTATATTTGGCTTCCAAACATGTGTACATGTGTTCCAATATCCCTCTATTGTTTGTGCCCTGCTCTGGCCATGGACGGAACATTCCCCCTATGTCTCCTCCACTCATTACTTGTGGTATTTCACAATTTTATCCTTGTGCAATGGCAACGTGCTACACATGTGCTCTAATGGTGTAGCTACCCCTAATTGACAAATATTATTTATAAGAATGTCACACCATAAACAAAACACTATTCGTCTTAAATGCTACTAACATTTGTTTGTCCCCTTTTCGCTGTCACCCTCTACCCACACTCATGTTGCTTCCATCCACTGCACACATGCATATACACTATCCTCAACACAAAACACCCACACTACTCCTTCTGCAGGCCCTCCCCTGGCCCCCTCCCACTGCACAATAACAGTTAAAAACACTAAAACAACAAGCTAAAACAATAAACTAAAATAACAACCATTACTTCACCTTATTCCCCCACCTGGAATATATTGGGCACAGGAATCTGAGCTCCCTAATTATACGGAGCCCCTACTTCTGTATTCTCTTATCTCTTTTTTTCAAAATATGGCACCACCTTCTTCCTGTCTTTTCTCATTTACTTAAAATAATATTTATACATAAATATAACTACACCATCCATGTGGTCTTCACACCCTACTCTCTCTGTCCCACAATATATCACCAAACCCTCTTACAAGGCCACACACATTTCTATCACTTCCCCAAATTTCCCTCTCAACGTCCCCCCCTGTTGTTTTCACCCGCAAGTGGTGTACTCACATCTGCGTGTTCAACCGAGCTCCTCCGTCACAGGGTCCCATTAACGGCCTACACAATCCAAGGAGCTGCGCTCGCTCCAAATAGAAGACAGGAATTCTGTGAATAGTAGGATTTCCTGGTTACCTTGCAGCAATTAAATTTACATATGATCTTGTGACTACAAGATTTGTACGCTGGATGCAGCGTGTTAAGGTGTGTTTTTTTATAATTCATAAAGTAGACACATAGAAAGTGGTCAGCCGACACGTGTTTCGAACCCGAAGGTTCTTTCTCAAGGCAGGAAAGGTAATAAGGATCTTGAATTAGACAAAGGAGGTTGATCCTATGAGTGCAACCCTTGATTTTTCTGCCACAAGGTTATTCACGACTCAACTCCTTTCTCTAATCCAAGATCCTTATTACCTTACCTGCCATGAGAAAGAACCTTCGGGTTGGAAACATGTGTCTGCTGACCACTTTCTAGACTATGTGTCTACTTTATGAATAATTAAAAAAAACACACCTTAACACACTGCATCCAGCATGCAAATCTTGTAGTCACAAGATCCTATGTAAATTCACTTGTTGCAAGGTAACCAGGAAATCCTACTATTTTCATTACAAAAGGTGTTGGGTTCACCTTTTCACACCTGTGACCTTGCACAGAACAATACAAGGCGATCAGAACAAAACCAAGCTCAGCAAAGGAGTGTTCTAGCCTAGAGCCTACAATTTTGGTGACCTGAATTTGCGGATCCTTTGCCGCTATAACTGAGAAATCTGGACTGGCGAAGGCCTGGAGCCCTAACCCTCCCTCTGGTGGGATAGCTATTCAAAGATCGACTGCGGCCCTCTCTTTGCCTTGAAGGGCACATTCCCTCTAGGTTGCATGCACTAATGATAAGAGACAATGGATAAATGTGTGTCTTAAATTAAATGAACCTTCTACACAGCTACCAGGGCTGTGAGCAAGCGAAGTACGTACAGCCTGCTAACCTTTGAAAGAGAATTATGCATACTGGCACAGCTGTGGCATTAGGCTTCACTTTTAAAATGGAATCTAACTTCAGAAAATGTATCTGCTGTCTACAGGAGGTTACTTCTAAGAATCACTACGTTTTCCGCTACCATCCAGTTTCTACAGGGGACCCCACTCCTCTTCCATTCTCCCAGATCCCTGATAACATCTCTTTTTGCAACCGCCTCATCTGAAATCGCTGAGGGGCCTGGGACCTCCGCCCCTGCTCCCCAACAAATAACTAAACAGAAAACAGTAAAAAAACCACCCCTGTAGAAAGAATGCAGAATATGCAAGATATCAAGATGTAGCACTCTGGGTAATTAGACAGGCACAGAAAAGGATATGTTCTTTAGTACCAAAAAGGGTTAATGTGATCTAGCCAGTCTTAAGGGGCAAAATGGACCAGGGGGCAGTTAACATGGAATAATACCTTTGCAGTGTCTTGGACGTACAACAACTGTTAACCAGGCTTCCTGGCGCTGTTTGGTTCTTCGATTCAGTTCAATATATTGCAGCACGGTTGTCCTGCGGCAAGCAGATGTTGAGACAGGGTCTCAGTGGAGAAAGCAGCCACTCAAAGTGGATCATGGATGTCACCAGGTTTAGTTCGGCAGTCGAGGTCCGACAGCAAACATACTGATGATGGGATGTTCAGGTGAGTTGGTCCAATGTGGGGCTTGAAGGATGCGTTTCAGAGTGAACACTAGGGTCAATTTGATCTCTGACTGTATTTGTGATAAAGAGAAAGGTGGTTAGAACAGCGGTTCGTGCAATGCAAGTGTGTTTAGTTCCAGCAGAGGCAATGATGTGCTTCAACTGGCACCAGTGGCAAACTGGTTCGAATGGGCAGAACTGCAGGGAGTGCAAAAGGCAGATCCGGAGTGTCCTGTTGGTTAGAAATCAGCTGAATACACTCAAATCACAGCTCACACGGACTCAACTGCAACATTGCAGGAATACTGCTTATCTTGGCTTTTCAGTGTTTGAAGGACAGTGTGAGTCCTTCTCTTGGGCTCCCAATTATGGTAGAGGCTGGGACACATCTTCAAGGCTCCTTCAGATGGAGGAATTGTTCCATATGCAATTCATCCCAATGACCCATGGGGAAGGTTAGGAGACAGAGCTTGCCTATGCCTTGGAACCCTGCATTCACCTCACAACTGGACAACACTGAAAAGGACTGCTCTCCAAATATGGTCCAACAAAATCGTCTTGAAGGTTTGAGGTCCAGAGATGACTTAAAGAAGGAGTGGAAGACTCTTTCTTTTAAAAACACAAGTCTACAAGTGATTTGTCAAAGACAAACCTGCTTTAAGAGTCCAATCCCTGTCATTGGAACAAGGTTATTTTGCCTTCTGAGATCACACTCATTTTGCCTTCTGAGATCACACTCAAAGTGCTTTGTGCTACAGGAAGTGGAGTGGGCAAGAAGGAATGATAGAGGCAGAGAGAAACAAGATGGTGGAAATTTCCTCCAGCTGCAAGGCGCACCATCAGTCTACACAAACCCTATCCCCTTGCCTTGTCAATAGAATCAAAGGCCTTTTTGGTATGCAGTACCCTGATGTGAGGTTACTCCTTTCGTGAATGGGTGTGCCCTTTGATTCCTGGTCCCAGGACACCTTACTGCGGAGTGGTTGTCTGTCTGGGTAGGGTGTTACTTGCTCTAACAAAGGAACAATGAGCTGCAACCTCCAGGGCTGCAGTCTTGCTGGCAGCAGAAAGTACAGACTGACTTGGAGGAATAAACAAAGCCCTTCCACAGCTGATCTGGATAAACATGTGTGATATCAGTTTGCTGTGGCTTAGATAACTATGAGTGATGCAATCCACCATACCTCAAACTCTGCTATGGCTTAAATTTACAATTTAACATGCCTCCAGAGCAGCATAATCATAGTTATGTAGAGTGCATAGTTTAAACACAATCCCTGTACTGCAGTGACTTTACCTGTCACTGCAGCTGTCAGGAGGGCACCTGCGACCCCTGAACCTGCTCTGTTTCACAGGTACTGCAGATCAGGGTACTGAATTAGCTGAGCATAGGCGCACACTATACCTTTGGCATGGATCTTAGAAAAGGTGAATCTGATTAGCAGATTAATCTTTCTGAGATGTAATTACCTGCATTATTTTTTTAATTAATATACAATTAAAAAGTCAGGGCGTCTACACCCTTGACAGATGGCAGTCCCTCATAGTAGGAATCTAGGGTTCCTTACATTTTAGTGGCGGGGATGGGATCTTCAACAACTAACGCAAAAAGCATGGGTGGGAATGTTTACTAATCGGTGCACAAAGTAAGCAGAATGCAGGGGAAGGCCGCTGCTGAGGAAGTCGTCTCACACACTATTAATGTTGTTGCATGACTTAAGGGGTGCATGGGATGAGTGTGCTGAAACAGGAAGCCTAAACGAGCAAGGTCACATGAAAAGGGTGTGTGGTAATGCTGGTGGAAGGGGGCAACAGAGAGATAGCCAGAATATATTTGGAAAAGGCAGAGTGGAACAAGGTCTGGGGATGAGAGTGTTTGTGCACATGAGGCCCGATCTGCAATACTATCTGCAAGGGTGATGGGGGTGCAAGGCATTGCCTCACAGGCCCTGAATCCCGCCTGCTTTTCCTCAAATAGGTATCCTCCTATCAGTATTGCAGTGTGGAAACAAAAAGGGGATGCAACTTTTCACACTTCTTTTAATACCCAAATAGGTTTACCCTGCCCCTTCCGATGGCAAGAGGCCTCCTACATCCCCCAAACCAATCCCCTGCTTCCTCACATTGAATGTGCCCTTCTCTAATTGTGCCCTCACCACTTTACCAAGGGTGTCTATAATGTTTTGCTGCAGGGTGGTGAACATCATTGCTACCAGCTCCATCACCCAAGACCTTCCTAGCAGTCATCGTGGAAACTGGCTTAACTGCTAGTATTCTCTGTCATTCTGGCAGGCAGTAAGTACTCTTGCTCTTTCCGAAGTGTGAACGTTTTGTGTAGAGAATAGATGGAAACATCTGTAACTGAAAGCCCTTTACCCTGGCACCCAGACAGCTTCAGTTAAGTACCAAATCAGTGTCAAATGCACACACCCTTTTTATTTAATTGTGTTATTTATTTCAGCCAACAATTTTGTCTTTTATGTAGGCAATGGTATTGTCCGACCATACATTGTCAGTAGCTGGCAAATGGAGTTAGCACCTCAGTACAGTACGACCTTTTTTAACACTGGAAAGTCCCTTTGAAAACATTTGTGTAAATCAGGCCCTAAGTGTGTTGGGTCTTTTGCTAACTTGGCTCGTGTTTGCTCCCAGGGCCGAGACAGACCTCCTGGCTCACCTCTGGCGCCTTTCTCTCCATGCATTCTCTGGCTCCCACAATTCGAATTTGGAACTTGGTCTCATATGAAAAACAACGTTTCCAGGGCAAACCATATCCTGTAACGGAACTGCTTTCATCTGTAGTCTCTATTCACACATTCTTTACAACCAGAAAGAGCTTAGTAAAGTTGGACCTTGAAGAAGCAATATTTAACAATATATTTTTTAAAAATAACCTCACTCTCGTCCCACATGTACTGAAAAACACTCTACAAAATAATCAAGGCAGCATTTTGAATACTAATTGCAGATGACATATCTTTAAGGCTGAATTCACATGCTTTTTGCACCTGGCAAACAAGTATGCATAATGCAACGTTGCTCTGATTTATGTGTAAGGTGCATGGGAACAGAGATCAGTTTCATCCCCACGTTCTCAACATTCCCTTGTTTAAGTGCTTGTTGTATAGGAATGGAAACGTTTCCCAGCTTGTACTCATACCTCTGATGAAAGTGTTTCATATGGAGTATTAGTACCCAGCGAGGAGGGTGTGGCGGCCTCACAGCCAATGGGGAGGCTCATGGTAATCCTGCTGCCCTTAGCCTCCTCACGGCAGCGGCCGCCATCTCCCCTTACCAGGGAATCAGGTAAGTCTTCTCCTACCCTCTTCCCCCATCCACAGAATTGCCTTCCTGGCCCCCTCCCCCACTTACCTTCTTTTTTGTCCATTTCGAGAGTGGACGCGCTGGGAATACTTTAGTCCCCAGCGCGTCCGCTCCCGATATGTGACAGGCCTTCATGGAAAGGGAGAAGTGACTACAAGGGACTATGTGTTTGTTTACTTTTTTCTATCATTTTCTATCATTTTAATGGCCACGATGGAAAGGGAGAAGAGACTACATGTGGTCCCTTCTCCCTTCGGATGGCGGCCATTTTGTTTGTTTACTTTTTTCCCATTTTTTTTCAAGGACTGCCATGGAAAGTTAAAAGGGACTTCCTTTTCCTTTCCCCGGCAGCCATTATTTTTTACATTTTCTTTTTTCTCTTCCGAAACGCCGGACCGTTTCGGAACAGAAAAAATGTGCCTTTAGTATCCCGGTCTAACGGGTCGGGGTACTAATGGCAATAAGCCCCTTCACTGCAGGCCATTACCGCATACGGTAATGCCCCCGGGGCCTTCGTTAACTATGGGCCCAGGGGGCACTACCATAAGCGCTAATGGCCCACATTCTCTGGGCTTATTGCCTAATAATGAGCTATAGTTTCAGTATTATAATTCAAATATTCATAGCCGGAATGATAACTACAGGCAATAGGCAAAACTCCCCATTTTTAAACACTATATACATCACATAATAAGCATTTTAAATCATATCTAGAGAATTCTGTGAAACAAATCACAATATTTATTTTAGAATAATGAGAAATAACCAACTTCACTGCTGACAAGCGAGTATATTTTGTCAAACAATGTATATACACAGTAATGAGGAACCATTATGTTTTCAAGTAAAAAATGGAAATATGATAATTTACTGAGCAAAAGTATTTCTTCTTTTTTGTGACACGACAATAGATAGGTCTGACTATGTTTTTAAAAATGTTCATATATAACTTGCTTAACAATTTCATATTTTGAAACCATCTGATGTTCCAAAAGGCACATAACTGCACGTTTTGATATTCTCTAATATTTCCTTATGTTGCTGTCTTCCTCAACGTCAAACAATTCAATATCCAGAATCCAGAAAGGTGTGTGGTTTACCCTAAAATTGTGTATATCTGTAGTATCACATCTATTGATTTCACATTCCTGACGTTTGGTTCAGAAACAAATATAATTGATTTTTCTGAGATATACCTGACTAGGGGATGCCATTTCATGCTATTATGTAGACAGGACAATCAAGGATATCTCAAAAAGCTTAAGGGAGAGTTTTCAATGTTTTGTTTTGTCTGACTATTGTCCATGTGGGCACACTTGACAAGGATGTATTTGAAGGATTCCATGTATTGAAATCTCTGCAGCATCTCCTTCATCCATACGGTAGCAGCGGTGATCAGAGTCCTCCAGGTGTTTCTAAAATGGCAGCCATTTTAGGAAAACAATGTGTGTGGGCTTAATGAGTATGCCCCTTTTTCTAAGCATGTATTAATGTTTTGGTTGTCTCTGGTAAGATTCTGTTCTCTTGGATGGAGGCTGAAATGTTCCCCTTGTTTCAGGAAGTGGGTGGGTGGTGTCACCTAATTATGAGTAGGGGTATACTGAATAGTAGATTTAAGTATTCAGACGAATACCGAATATCTAGACAAGTATTCGGCCAAAGCCTACTACAGAGGCAAATAGTTGCCTTTTTAATAAATAAAGTTATTTAGACAAGAAAAACACTCTGCAAATTAAAAACACACTTTAAACTATCTACATGCATTATTTATTGCATTTCTCTTTGTTGTTTTCAGAAGATGTTTGGCTAAGTCATGAAAGGAATACATGTTCAGAAAATAAACTGTTTGTATGTTTGTGCATTCATAGGCATCACTTGTCAATTTGTTGAGCAGGACCAAAGGAACTATGACTATCCCAAAAGTATAGTATGAATTTATGCAATCACATTAAGGGGAGACTGGCATGTGGTTACTCGTCCTTTTGGGCTTGCCCATTTTTAGCCTTCTGGCTCAAGCAAAGAACTGAAACAAAAAAGGAGTGATTAGCACCCAGCTGACTGCTGAAGTGCTACAGAACACACACAGTTCTTGGTTACTTATGAATAGGAAAAGAAAAATAAGGTGGTAGAGAATGCCTTCATGGCTTCAAGGACAATGCAATGATGAATGAAATGCAGTACAGAAAATAACTGGATATGGCTTCAACAAAAGACAATGTAATCACTTTTCCTTGACAATTCACTCCCCCCCTTTACGCAATATAAGGAGATGGAAAGGAGAGCACACAATTCTCAACCTGTCGCCTATTTGCCAGATCTTGGCCTTCAGCACATTTATCCTGCATGGCTCCCATATATAGATACAAATATGCCGCTATCCTAACAATCTTATTGTGTTCATCTTTGGCTTTAGGGGCCATATATAATTCACTCAGGGCCACATGTAATGGACCCTGATCTCTCCATGTATCTGACCCTGTTTCAGTGACCTGTTGCGCGATTGCCTGCAACCAGACCGTTTGGTCCTGATGAGTCCACTCACCTCTCACAAATAGCTTATGTAAGAAGTGCTCTCTGGCTATTTTGATGTCTACCAGTGTCTTCATTCTGGAGATTTGAGTTCCTTCCTGACTTACCGAAGTTTGTATTTTATTTTGCAAAACAGACCTTCTCCTTAGAGCGTTCCTTTGAGGAGTTTTTTTACAGCGTACCAAAGCGTGGTGATCCAACCGGATGTATGTATCCCGTCAGTTAGCACACTGTATTAAGCTGCACAAGTGGTAAATCTAAACCAGAATTTCCCGGACGAGCCCCCACTCTGTAAGTGACTCCAATCAAGCAATCCCACTAAGTCAGTGCCTTGTCTGGGATGCCCAAGGGAGGCCCTTATTTTTATATTTTTATGGCAAGTTATAATCTGGATGATGAACCCTTGTATAACACCCCTCTCTTAGAATCCCCCTGACCCCACTAAGCCAAGAAGTAGATTTGTTTTGCAAATTTAAAAGGTTTATTTGAAAAATTAAACTATATATATATATATATATATATCACACTTCTATAAATAAATTGATAATGGATAGAACACTTGTGAATATGAGCAGTAATCAGCAATAGGTAATCCTACAGTAGCACAGTTCTTGGTTACTTATGAATAGGAAAAGAAAAATAAGGTGGTAGAGAATGCATTTATGGCTTCAAGGACAATGCGATGATGAATGAAATGCAGTACAGAAAATATATGGATATGGCTTCAACAAAAGACAATGTAATCACTTTTCCTTGACAATTCACCCCCCCCCCCCTTTATGCAATATAAGGAGATGGAAAAGAGAGCACACAGTTCTCAGGAATGCAATCAAATACAATATGAAATTCAGTCCCCCCCTAGCAAGCTTAGAGAAAAACAGGTATGATTTTAAAACACAGGCCCAAAATGCTTTGAATGTGGTGGCAATGAAGTGAAATGATGCTAAAATTGATTTTAATCCCCTGTAGAGGTTCAGGGTGAGTGATAGCTAGTTGGTATTAGTTCAGGCTCACTTTAGCAATGCTCTATGAGTAATAAGTAGGTTAAAAACAAATTTCAAGGATGAAAGCAAAGGCAAATATTTTCACACGTGGCTGGAATGATTGCAAATGTCAAATCGTGGCAAATTAGTCACGTACGTCGAGCGTAGGAAGTCGGTTCTAGGTTCGTTGGAAATCATCGATTCGAAGCTTTAAAATGACAGTTAAATTACGTTCCTAGGACAAACAGTTCCAGAGATACGGACGATTTTGTGAAGGTAGTTTTTCGGATTTGAAAATGAAAAGTTCAAAATGGCAGATGACAGTTTTCAGCTTTAAAAAGGACAGAATGACACACACGATTCCTATGAGGTAGTTCTAAATAGGTTAAAATAGTTTTAATTAGATTATTTTACACTAAGAGATTGGTTTTGGCACACTGCTAGCTGGGTACTCACACTAGATTTTGGACAGGAATGGGCCTCGTCATGGATCTGGTCAACAGGTTGAACGGGACTTCTGGTGGTTCTGCTCACAGCGTCTGGTCTCTGGTTCTCTCTGGTTCCGGATACAACACTGCTTTCTGGATACTGCTACAGGTTCTTGCAAAAGGTATTGGCAAAGCATTGAAACAGCTTGCCTGGCTGTTGAATAGTTTGGTTGGTTTTGAGGCCTGCTGAAGAGGATTCAGCTTGTGGATTCAGGCCTCTCTGCTACAAATTCTGGAGTTAATTTCTGGTCTCTGGAGATTGATGGATTTGAAGTCTGGATCTCTGAATGTGAAGTCTGAAGTCTCCCGGCAAAGCGTCCCGCAAGAAAGTGGAAAGTGAATGTCTCTACCTGGGTTTCAATGTTCCTTTTATGTGTTTTGAAAATGGGTGTGTGCCTGGGCCTAGCTAAGCCTGCCCCTCTCACTTATCATTGGCCAAGCTTTCCTCTCTCCCTTGATTGGGGGGAAGAAATGGAGTGTCAGAGTGATGCTGTAGGTTTTATGGTCAGAGGAACCTCCCCTTTGTCAAATTGCACACAAATCTATTTCTGACCCAAATACATATTTCCTAGATACACAATTTGTTGAAATTACATGTACATATTACAGATTCCTTATGGTCCATGCTTGTCCGACTCTGATCTTCCTGGGGGCTTGCATTAAAAAATGACAACTTAATTTTGCTTTTAATTGGTTTACCAATGTTAAATCTGTATAAAAAATTACCCCAATGTACACCCTCCTTCTACACACATTCCAGCTATTTACTAGGTTTCTAGCATAGACCCGGTGTCTGTAATATCAATAAATAGCGGGGTTTGGTCCTAGAACAGCGTAGAAATTGGAGTTTGGACTCAAATCGTGAGGGTATTTTTCATACTAAGAATCTCAAAGTTGTACATTCCTGTCATTTGGTTACAATAAGTTATAATGTTTCTATAAAATATATATTTGCTGCAATAGGAATCCACACTCAAGTCTGGCCCGCCCCTTGAAGCTGGGTGGGTCAGGGATCACATGTCTCTGCTCCCAGGCAGAGCTCTGCTTACAGTCAACATTCAAAATTAAGATACCCCATTCAACTGAAAGGGGCTATTGTCTCTCTCCTCCAGGCTGAAAGGGAAACACCCTCCCCCTCACTCAGAAGCGCCATGTGATATCCTGCCTCCTGTTGTGAGTCTCTGGGGTGTTAAGAGTTCTCAGCCTCTTGGCCTCTGGGAACAGCAGGTGGCTAAGATTTTTAATTAACCAACAGGCTTTGAAGTCCCAGTTAGGCTGGATCCTCTTGCACTCCTGAGATACAGTCCTACTGTCAGAGTTTAGACCGCTAGCGCCGGTTTGTGGACAAAGCTGGTACTGCACCCATTTTTGGGATCTGTCTTGAATCACTGCATTTCAATAGAGTGGTCTTTTGCTTGATAGTATAGGACCCTTGCTTAACATTGTTTTGATGGCATCCTTACAGTAGAGTGGTGATGTGGAACCCCGCACAAGAAGGTTGTATATTTAGAGTGGTCTTGTGCCCATGATTTTAGCAAAATTAAATAACATTTTTGACATTAAAAAAACGGATTTTGAACAGAACCACCTTTCTTTGCACTGGTGGGTGGCAGATTAGATGACCATTTTGGTGTGCGCAAACTGCGCAGTTCTACTGGATTCTGGCGTGAATGTGGGCGGCGACAGCTCATCCCCACATCCACCCAGTCTATTGATTTAGTTTGTTCTGGGATAGAATAATGGGCGGCGACAGCTCATCCCCACATCTACCCAGTCTATTGATTCAACATGGGTCAAAACCCTTAACAAGCCCCCCGCCCGACTGCGCTTTGATTTCTAGTGGAGGGGAAGTCGGGTGCAAAGGATGTTTTGATCCACGCGCTGGTATGTCCGCATCATCTTCTTCCAATTCCGCGGGTGGCACAGTTCAGCATCTTTTCCTCCATCCGGTTGGATCGATCGGTTCTCCTCGCCTGTCCTGATGGGAATATTGGGCGGTAACCCGGGCCCCTCGGGTCTCTGCTCCTGGTCCCCGGTCGTCCTTGTTGGTCAGTCTCCATGGTTTCCTCTCTCCTAGGATGATAAAGCAAAAGCGGCAATACCTATTCATAGACATTTTTCCACCACTATTGATCTAGTGGGGCGGCATGTACATTTTATAACTCAAGAGACATAGCATTCTTATTTTGAAAAACAAGATATAATATGAAACATTTTTTTTTTCAAATCATAATATTTTAGAGACTATATGGGGAATATTTTAGGATGGGAACTGAATTAATCTGGAGCGGTCCCCTCTGGTATTGCAGAGGACTCCTCCAGTTGTTGCAGAGTGTGCCTGGGATGGCAACACTTTAGCTGATTAATGTGGACCCACTTGTCTTCCCCTTCCGCCAGACTACCTTTGGGGATGTGGATCTTATAGGCTAAAGGGGAGATTTTGTCTATAATTTCAAACGGTCCCTTCCACGTAGGCAAAAATGTTCGCTGTTTGGCCTGGTTTCTTTGGAAATTGTATAGATAGACCCGGTCCCCCACCTCGTATACTTTCCTGGTGGTTTTCAGGTCGTAGTGGGTCTTCATGCTATCAGCTGATCTTTCTAGATTCCGCTGAGCATAGGCAAAAGCATGTTGGAGGTGTTTCCTTAAATTCTCCACATACTCATGAGTTGTGGAGGCATTTATCAACGTTTCCTCTTGGGCTCTGTAGAGCAAATGCTGGGGAAGCACCATCTTGCGTCCAGTCATCAACTCAAATGGTGACATTTTAGTTGCAGATGAAGGGGTAGATCTGATGGCCATTAGGACCAGAGGTAGTCGGATATCCCAACTTGGCCCAGAATCTGCCACAAACTTTTTTAATATGCTCACAATGGTTCGGTTGTATCTCTCCACTGCTCCAGAAGAAGCTGGCCTGTAAGCAATGTGTAGCTTCTTTTTAACCTCCAGTATCACCCACATCTTTGTCATTACTTCACTGGTGAAGTGGCTACCTCTGTCTGACTCAATCCTCTGAGGTAGACCAAAACGGGAAAAGATGTGGTTAATCATCAGGGCAGCTGCTGTTTCTGCTTTGCAGTTTGGGGCCAGGAGACATTCCACCCACTTGGTAAACAAGCATGTAACGGTCAACATGTACTTGTTTCCTCTAGACGAGCGAATTACAGGGCCTACAAAGTCGATTTGCAAATCTGACCATGGCAGTGTCATCCCCCTCTTTTGGAGAGGCGCACGGTGTATGAGGGATGATGGCTGAAATTGTGCACACACCAGACACCCCTTCAAGTATTGGTTGAGGTCCTGGCCCATGTGTGGCCAGTATGCTACCTCTCTTAAGATTTCCACTGTTGTGTGAAACCCCCTATGACCGGCGGTGGCCGCATCATGGGCGTGACTTAACATCAGGCTTCGGAATGAGGTAGGGACCACCCACTGATCATGGACAGCTTGGGATTTCCTTACCAACAAACCGTCTTGGATTCGGAACCTTTTTGGACATTTCATCAACACTTAGGTCCTCCTTCCCAATGTAATCGGTATCCGTCAGGGGAAAGTTCTCAGGGTCCTCAATGTGTTGGTAAAACTTACCAATTATTGGATCCCCCTTCTGAGCTGTAATCAAATCAGCATCAGGGGTCTCCTTGCTCCATTGTGCAGTTGAAAGATCATTGTGAGCATTTTTCTGGGACCTAGTGATAGCAGTGACCTGGATTTCCCCCAACAGGGACTCTATTTCTATTAGATCCCCTTGGATGGCCCCGGTTTTGGCCAGCTGATCAGCTAAGTCATTTCCAGTTTTGTCTGGTCCCTCTACTTTGGAATGACCCTTGATCTTTTTCCAGTAGATGGGCATCCCATTCCAGGTGACCAGATCATCAATGTTTTGGATTAACTTCCCATGTTTCAAGGGTTTGTTATTAGCACATAGCATGCCTCTGGTTTTCCAGTTAATCAGGGGCTCCACGAACCCGTTCCGTACATAATCCGAATCTGTGATTATGACCAGTTCGTGGAGTTGATGTTGGAAAGCAGTGAGGATGGCTTGATGCACAGCCATCAATTCTGCCACCTGACTACTTCAGGGACCAATTTTGTATCCAGGGGAGGGTTCTGGAAACTCCTTCACCCATGCATTCCCTACGCTGGCCACCAGGTCTTTCTCCCCGTTGTTGTCAACATGGTAAGAGCATCCATCCAAATAGACAGTGGGCATTCCCTCACACTTGTCTTCTTCAAAGACTTTGTGTGGGGAATTAAGCTATGCCTCCATGTTGTCCTTGATATTTAGACATTCGTCATCAAGACAGTTTTCTCTGACACAGTCATGCAAGTCAGCCAGACCTTGCGCGAGGGGACTCTTCTTGTTTTGGCCATAGCTGACCTCCACAGGAAAGCCTTGCATTGACAGAATCCAGGAAGTAATTCGGGAATTACTCACATTTCTGGCCCGGATTCTGCCACTTTGGAGATATTGCAGAGGCTGGTGTGGAGTCTCCACTATGATGTGTTCCCCCTGGATAAACGGGCAGTAATTCTTCAATGCCCACATCGTTGCCAGGAGTGCCTTTTCACCATCGTTACATTTTTCCTCCACAGAGGATAAAGTTTTGCTCGCATAGGAGATTACTTCATTGACCTTGTCATGCTTTTGGTATAATACTGCCGTCAAGCACGTATTAGAGAACCCTGTCTCCAGGAAGAACTCCTTGTTTCTGACAGGGTAAGCTAGGCAGGGCGCTTGTGAGAGGCTTCTTTTGAGTTGTCTTACTGCCTCGGCTTGTTCTGGACCCCATTCCCACGTGACCCCCTCCCTTCAGGAGATAAATCAGGGGTCTAGTGATCTCTGTGTAAGCCCTCAATGAACTTTCTGCTGTAATTAGTCAGTCCAAGGAGGCTCCTTAGTTCCCGCAGAGTGGTCGGGTCTTTCAGTTTCTGAAGTGCTTCCACTTTCTTTTCCTGGGGACAGAGACCCTGGGGAGTAATCTCATGCCCTAATAAATTAATACGGGTTCTACAACACTGTGCTTTCTGAAAGGAAAGTTTTGCTCCGGCGGCCCTCAACTGTGTCAGAACATAACAGATCTCCGCTATGTGTTCCTCCACAGATGAACTTTTGATGAGGACATCATCTATATAAGCCAGGTTACCCCTCGCACCCAGGTCAGGCATGGCCTTATGTAGGAAAATGTTGAATTCATTGCCGGAGTTGAGGTATCCGAAGGGAGTCCGGGTCCATGTGTACTGCTGGCCCCCATAGGTAAAAGCCAGTTTGTATTGGTCCTCCCTACTGACAGGTACGGTCCAGTATCCATTGGTCAGGTCTATTGCAGTGAATACCTGTGACCCCTGGATCTGGGCCAGCCCTTGGTCAATGTAGGGCAGAGGCCATCGGGAAGTATGGACCCGTTTGTTGAGCTCCCTAAGGTCAGCGCAGAGCCTCACTGGCCGTTTGGCTTCAATATTCCCAGCACCGGATTATTGAAAGTGCTGTGGACTGGACGGATTATTCCCGGGACTCAAGGTTCTTAATTATTTCAGTAAGGGACTCCATGGATGTGAGAGGCAAATGATATTGCTTCACAAACACTGGAGTCATTCCAGGGTCCGTGGGAATTGTTGTTGTGTGGATGTCGGTGCGACCACAGTCATATGAGTCTACCGGAAAGAGATCTTGGAAATCCAAGAAAACTTGTTTCAACTTTTGCTTCTGTTCCAGAGTCACGCAGGCATCAGCTAGGTTGACTCTCTCTTCAACCATCTGCCTGAAGCCTGGAAAGACTTCTGGTTTAGCTATCTCAGCGACCTCCTCCAGCTGGGTGGAGAAGTCCCTGGTCAGAGTGCTGATTTGGTCTGGAGGCTTCAGGTGGGAACGGCAGTCCTCATGGACCTGGAAAATCACCTCATCCCTCCTAAAGTCACAAGTCACATCTTCCTTACCATAAGGGCAAGAAGTGTACACCAGGAGGTTCCCCCCATGCCGGGTGAAAATCCTGTCTGGTGTTGTATTGTCATCACTGTCACTGTCAAAACAGTCCTTGGGGATTTGTCCTAACAGTTCATTTCCTAAATCAATGGAGAAATGTCGGTCATCAACCGCCATTCCAATGATGGTGCCTGCGGCTAGAGTAATACTCTGTAAGTCGCTGTTATCCACCTCTATTGGAATGGTGTCATGTTCTATGTTGACTAATGGTGTTTTGGGTTTACCCCTAACCCTTGCTGTTGGAGAGAAGCATTTAGATGAATATAAGCATCAGGGTTTTTCAATTTTTGTCCTGTTTTAACTTTCACTTCCAGGGAGAATTGTCGGGTCCTTTCTGGGATGGTGACGTCCTCTTTAAGCTGAATTTCAACTGCATAAGGTAGCAATTGAGCTGACCTAAACGCTTTTTCTTGATCATCAAAGCCCATAGGATTATCCGCTAATTGGGACCAAGCTTTGAAGTTTATTAGGTCCAAACTAATGGCGAAGCAATTGAGAATGTCACTGCCTAAGTAAAAGGCGGCAGTGACGTCTCGCACGACCCAACAATTATGGACTATGCTCTTGTTGCCAATGGAGATTTTGAGCATACACCTGCTTGGCAGGAGATGTTTGGAATTGGGTGCTTCCAGGTCCATTTCCCATTTGTCTATCAGTTTGAATGTGGGAATGGCTTGATCTTTTGGGAGTTGGCGGAACATGGCTTCGCTGATGAAGCTCTTACCGTTGTTCACACACACTCGGGCGAGAAAGAGTCCTTCCCATCATTTAACTGAACAGGGATGAACAACTGCTCTCCAATTTGCTGAATATCAGCCAGGCTCTGAGCTGATTTCACATCTTTCTGGACTATAGTAGTGGGAGTGTCTGATTGTGGATTGGTAAAAAATTTCAGAGCGTTTCCTTCCAGTGTGGAATACCACCTTAAACTGGAAGGACGGTTGATTTTCAGAAATAGAGAGGACCCCCCATCACCAGTCTGTTGTCCTACTGCTATTACTGTCACGTCTGGAATTTGGTTGTTCTGGAAGTGAAATTCTACTTGGTCAGATTTTTGTTCAACCATGTGGCAGGTGCCATTTAAACTAACATGGTTGACACTCTGTTTTAATTTTATTGGTCGGCTAGTCTGGGTCCAGAGGACCTTGTTTACACAATCTATTAGGGGTGACAACCTTCTCAGGAGGTCGTTCCCTAGTAAACAAGGGGTGCCCTCTGGAGTCACCACTATGACCGGGTGTTTCACCTTGTGTTGCCCAATTTTGATGTCCAAATCTGCAGTCCCCTCGACAGGAATTTCCTTCCCGTCAAAGTTCTGCAGTTGTCCAGGAAGAGAGGTGAGAGGAATACGGTAATTCTCCCCCCTTCCTGCATTTAGTTCATCAAAGGCCCTTTTGGACAGAAGGGTAGCTTGGTATCCAGTGTCCACCAGTGCCAAAATTGTACCCTGCCCCTGTACTTGTATCGGGGCATAGTCTCTTCCCTCCTTCTCCTCAAGGGGGCACAGATAATGCACATTTTTGGACAACTGGTGGGCTAATTTTATGGTTTTGGACATTGCTAGAGAAGAGATTTGGGCAGAATTCTGTGGAGAGCCTGGGGAATCTGAAAGAAAAGGTTGGCAACTGGAAATGGTTTCGGGTTCTGGGCCGCCCCCCCTTTTTGGAGGCAGTCATCAGGATGGGTTTGGCCCATGGGATTTTGGTATTGTTGGTTCTGGGATAGAATGATGGGCGGCGACAGCTCAATCCCCACATCTACCCAGTCTGTTGATTCGGTTTTAGGTTCCCCTGGTTCCGGTTCTGGGCCGCCCCTGCCTTTTGGGAGGCAGTCACCAGGATGGGTTTGAACCAGGGGTTTTTGGTTTTGTTGGTTCTGGGATAGGATGATGGGCGGCGACAGCTCAATCCCCACATCTACTCAGTCTGGATTGGAATCTCTTGGGACCCATTTTTCCTTGGGAGGAGTTCCCCCATCTCTGAAGGAGAAGATCCTTTTCCCAGCGTCCTCTGAGGATCCCTCTCCCTCAAATTGGAAGACCTGTACCTCCTCCACAAAATGGGTCTGTTTGGGTCCTTTGTTTCTCCTACTTCCTCTTTGCTCTTTGGGTGGCAGACTTTCAGGGGTAGGAGATTTTGTTTCCGGTTCCTGGTTTTCCAGGGGCTGTTTACAAGTTGGGAAGGAAGCTTCCTCCAAGGCTTTACACCCCCCTTCCCCTTGTGCCTCCTCCCTGGGAACCGGTGGGTTATCGGGGTGCTGCCCCCGTCATTGTTCTGGAGCACTAGGCCCAGAGTTTGGGGCATTCTGCGGTGGCATGCTCATCTGAGGGTTCTGTTGAGCCCTCAGTATGTGACCCAGATCCCGTGCCATATTTTGGACCTGGCGCTCAAGTTGTGAAACCCGCTCAGGCTGATACGGGGCTCTATTTTCTCCCCTGAGCTGATCCCGGGAAGGGTAGCTATCCCTTCTCTGGTAATACCCTGGATTGGGAATATTTGGGTACCCCTCCACCCTTGGCCTCCCCTCTCCCGGATTAGGTTGTCTGGGCTCAGGGAATTGGGGAAAGAAGGATGGATGATTTTGTGGCTGGAAATTGGGTGGATACCTGGGAAAAAAGTTCTGCCCAGGATTTGGTGAATTTCTGCCCTCCTGGGGGAAGTTAGGATTGAAGTTCCCTGGGTCAGGTGCTTGGCTGGATCCCCCCCTTGAGCTGGAGGAGTCCACACATAACCCAGGATGGGTCGGTTTCCCTTGTAGCAGGGACTTACATAATCAGGGGAGCGGGGGACCCCATTTGTGGGACTACCTCCTCGACTCCCTGTCTGCGACTGGCCGAGGGCCTTCTGGGCTGTGAATTATTTGGTGCAGGCAGGTTTTTAGGCCCCCCCATCTCCAAATCTAAAACGGGGGCAACCTTTACCTCCGCCACCTTGGCAGCAGCAGGGGTGCTGTTGGTTTTGGGGTTTTTCTGCGCATTACTTTTATTTTCTATGGGCTTCTGCACCACATAGATCCGGGTAGCCTGTTCAATGACCCAGTCTAGTGACCCATTCTCGTGAAAATCTCTCACTAGCTGGGTCATGATGTATTTGGGCAAGGCATGGAAAAAAGTATTGACAAATTCTCTGCTGTCCGTGCGCACCCTTCTGGTGATCTGCGCAAAGGCAGGCTTCAATTCTTGCACAAATTCTTGTGGGGCCTGATCCTCCCCACATTGCAAATTGTAGGCTGCCTTGCGAGCCTCTTGAGGATTTCTATGAACAGAAAAATGTTTCAAGATGGCCGCCCTATATGCGGACCATCTTGAATGGTTTTGGTCCTCCAGCCCCGCAAAGGAACTGGAGTATTCTGGGGAGAATGTCCATTTGACGTACTGGATGCAGCTACTGCTGTCCTTCAAATGGAAAGTCTCCATCATTTGCTCATAGAGCTCCAAGTGTTCCCAAACAGAATACTTGGCGTTCTTATGATAAGGCGTGATGACACTCCTTATTGCCTTTATTTGTTTCAATGGGTCCTTAAGCAAGGCCCTTTTTGCCTTATTGGCCTTTTTGGTTTGGTTAACCCTGGTCCATTCATCCTCTGACTCCAAAGCACTGCTCCCAGAGGTGCCCGTCTGATATTCCAGGTTTTCCCGGATTCTGCGAGCCTGGGAATGGCTGGCAGAATGTGGGGACCTGGTCTCCTGTGTCCTGTAACGCTCAGAGGAGTCTTCAGATCCCTCCTTGCTGCCAGGATTTGATGGGTACCCTCCCCCCTCCACTGACCTAACTGGGCAGAGGTTTTCAGGATGCCCTTAATGGGCCTACTCTCCTGGGGTTCCCCACTAAATTGCACTGTGCTTGGGTGCCCATACCCGGATGCCCGCCCCTCCCTTCCTGGGTGGTACTGGCCTATGAGCCCCATACTTTTGGCTGGATAGTAATCTGCCATCCCTGTGGCCCTGTGCTCATGTGCGCCAGAGGACATGGGGGTGGCAGAGTCCAGGGACTGAGTGAGATGAAGGCCTCTGGTACTAGGGCTCCTGAGGTTATGCTCAGGCGTTTCCCTTTCCCAGCGAACTTCATCTCTGTCAGCCCCTGCTCCCTGTTGCAATGCAAGAGCCTGAGCCTTCAGTTCCTCAGTTAAGGCCTTACTAGACTCTATCAGTCTCTCCTGCATCGCTACCTGTTGCTGGAGCCTATCATTGTGCTGGCAGATAGCCTCATTTTCTCTCTGTGCCTCCTGATTGGTCCTGGAGTACTGGGCCAGTCTTTGCTGCAGGAGGGTTAACTCCTGAGTCCCATCCCTACTGGCCTGCTCCTTTCTTGCCAGAGCCTCTTCCACCCTCCTGGTGTGCTCTAACAAGTTCTGATACTCTTTTTGGAGGTCACCCAGCCCCTGGAGGGCCACGTGATTTTCTGCAGTTTTTCTTTTTAAATGGCAGACTTCCTGGCCTAAGGTGTCCCTTTCCTGACTAAGAGTCTGCAATTGTGCCGCCAGGTCATCCCTTTGCCTTTGGAAGGCACCAGCTTTCTGGCGCTCCTGATCAAACTCTGCCTGGGTATCCAGGTCTTTCAGAATCAATTTATTGCTTTCCTCTTTCTCTCTGTCTAATCAAATTTGCAGGGTGGCTACCTGCTCTGTGCATGCCCTGTTGAAGTCCAGTTGTTGCTCCAGCTTTTTCTGGCTCTGCAGTAGGGAGTCCAAACCTTCTTGGTACTCCTTTTGCAAGGCCAGAAATCTGGTATCCTGGTCAGCCTTTTCCTGTTGCAGCATATCCATATCCTCCTTTATCTTAGTGATGTACTGTCTGCTGTCATTTTCTGACTCCTGGCTCCTGAGCAGCCTCTGCTCAGAAGAGTCCAGATTAGATTGGGCCTTCTCTAACGCAATCTGTCGCCTATTTGCCAGATCTTGGCCTTCAGCACATTTATCCTGCATGGCTCCCATATATAGATACAAATATGCCGCTATCCTAACAATCTTATTGTGTTCATCTTTGGCTTTAGGGGCCATATATAATTCACTCAGGGCCACATGTAATGGACCCTGATCTCTCCATATATCTGACCCTGTTTCAGTGACCTGTTGCGCGATTGCCTGCAACCTGACCGTTTGGTCCTGATGAGTCCACTCACCTCTCACAAATAGCTTATGTAAGAAGTGCTCTCTGGCTATTTTGATGTCTACCAGTGTCTTCATTCTGGAGATTTAAGTTCCTTCCTGACTTACCGAAGTTTGTATTTTATTTTGCAAAACAGACCTTCTCCTTAGAGCGTTCCTTTGAGGAGTTTTTTACAGCGTACCAAAGCGTGGTGATCCAACCGGATGTATGTATCCCGTCAGTTAGCACACTGTATTAAGCTGCACAAGTGGTAAATCTAACCCAGAATTTCCCGGACGAGCCCCCACTCTGTAAGTGACTCCAATCAAGCAATCCCACTAAGTCAGTGCCTTGTCTCGGATGCCCAAGGGAGGCACTTATTTCTATATTTTTATGGCAAGTTATAATCTGGATGATGAACCCTTGTATAACACCCCTCTCTTAGAATCCCCCTGACCCCACTGAGCCAAGAAGTAGATTTGTTTTGCAAATTTAAAAGGTTTATTTGAAAAATTAAACTATATATATATATATATATCACACTTCTATAAATAAATTGATAATGGATAGAACACTTGTGAATATGAGCAGTAATCAGCAATAGGTAATCCTACAGTAGCACAGTTCTTGGTTACTTATGAATAGGAAAAGAAAAATAAGGTTGTAGAGAATGCATTTATGGCTTCAAGGACAATGCAATGATGAATGAAATGCAGTACAGAAAATATATGGATATGGCTTCAACAAAAGACAATGTAATCACTCTTCCTTGACAATTCACCCCCCCCCCTTTATGCAATATAAGGAGATGGAAAAGAGAGCACACAGTTCTCAGGAATGCAATCAAATACAATACGAAATTCAGTCCCCCCCTACACAGCTTAGAGAAAAACAGGTATGATTTTAAAACACAGGCCCAAAATGCTTTGAATGTGGTGGCAATGAAGTGAAATGATGCTAACATTGATTTTAATCCCCTGTAGAGGTTCAGGGTGAGTGATAGCTAGTTGGTATTAGTTCAGGCTCACTTTAGCAATTCTCTATGAGTAATTAGTAGGTTAAAAACGAATTTCAAGGATGAAAGCAAAGGCAAATATTTTCACACGTGGCTGGAATGATTGCAAATGTCAAAATGCGGCAAATTAGTCACGCACGTCGAGCGTAATTACGGAAGCACTATAAGGAGTAGGAAGTCGTTTCTAGGTTCGTTGGAAAGCTGTGATTCTAAGCTTTAAAATGACAGTCGTTCCTAGGACAAACGGTTCCAGAGATACGGACGATTTTGTGAAGGTAGTTTTTCGGATTTTAAAATTAAAAGTTCAAAATGGCAGATGACAGTTTTCAGCTTTAAAAAGGACAGAATGACACACATGATTCCTATGAGGTAGTTCTAGGTTAAAATAGTTTTAATTAGATTATTTTACACTAAGAAATTGGTTTTGGCACAGTGCTAGCTGGGTACTCACACTAGATTTTGGACAGCAATGGGCCTCGTCACGGATCTGGTCAACAGGTTGAACGGGACTTCTGGCGGTTCTGCTCACAGCGTCTGGTCTCTGGTTCTCTCTGGTTCCGGATACAGCACTGCTTTCTGGATACTGCTACAGGTTCTTGCAAAAGTTCTTGGCAAAGAATTCAAACAGCTCGCCCGGCTGTTGAATAGTTTGGTTGGTTTTGAGGCCTGCTGAAGAGGATTCAGCTTGTGGATTCAGGCCTCTCTGCTACAAATTCTGGAGTTAATTGCTGTTCTCTGGAGATTGATGGATTTGAAGTCTGGATCTCTGGATGTGAAGTCTGAAGTCTCCCGGCAAAGCATCCCGCAAGAAAGTGGAAAGTGAATGTCTCTACCTGGGTTTCAATGTTCCTTTTATGTGTTTTGAAAATGGGTGTGTGCCTGGGCCTAGCTAAGCCTGCCCCTCTCACTGATCATTGGCCAAGCTTTCCTCTCTCCCTTGGTTGGGGGGAAGAAATGGAGTGTCAGAGTGATGCTGTAGGTTTTATGGTCAGAGGAACCTCCCCTTTGTCAAATTGCACACAAATCTATTTCTGACCCAAATACATATTTCCTAGATACACGATTTGTTGAAATTACATGTACATATTACAGATTCCTTATGGTCCATGCTTGTACAACTCTGATCTTCCTGGGGGCTTGCATTAAAAAATGACAACTTAATTTAGTTTTTAATTGGTTTACCAATGTTAAATCTGTATCAAAAATTACCCCAATGTACACCCTCCTTCTACACACATTCCAGCTATTTACTAGGTTTCTAGCATAAACCCGGTGTCTGTAATATCAATAAATAGCAGGGTTTGGTCCTAGAACACCGTAGAAATTGGAGTTTGAACTCAAATCTTGAGGGCATTTTTCATACTAAGAATCTCAAAGTTGTACATTCCTGTCATTTGGTTACAATAAGTTATCAATGTTTCTATAAAATATTTATTTGCTGCAATAGGAATCCACACTCAAGTCTGGCCCGCCCCTTGAAGCTGGGTGGGTCAGGGATCACATTTCTCTGCTCCCAGGCAGAGCTCTGTTTACAGTCAACATTCAAAATTAACATACCCCATTCCACTGAAAGGGGCTATTGTCTCTCTCCTCCAGGCTGAAGGGGAAACCCCCTCCCTCTCACTCAGAAGGGCCATGTGATATCCTGCCTCCTGTTGTGAGTCTCTGGGGTGTTGAGAGTTCTCAGCCTCTTGGCCTCTGGGAACAGCAGGTGGCTAAGATTTTTAATTAACCAACAGGCTTTGAAGTCCCAGTTAGGCTGGATCCTCTTGCACTCCTGAGATACAGTCCTACTGTCAGAGTTTAGACCGCTAGCGCCGGTTTGCGGACAAAGCTGGTACTGCACCCATTTTTGGGATCTGTCTTGAATTACTGCATTTCAATAGAGTGGTCTTTTGCTTGAAAGTATAGGACCCTTGCTTAACATTGTTTTGATGGCATCCTTACAGTAGAGTGGTGATGTGGACCCCCCACAAGAAGGTTGTATCTTTAGAGTGGTCTTGTGCCCATGATTTTAGCAACTTTTTGACATTAAAAAAAAAACTGATTTTGAACAGAACCACCTTTCTTTGCACTGGTGGGTGGCAGATTAGGTGACCATTTTGGTGTGCGCAAACTGCGCAGTTCTCCTGGATTCTGGCGTGAATGTGGGCGGCGACAGCTCATCCCCACATCCACCCAGTCTATTGATTTAGTTTGTTCTGGGATAGAATAATGGGCGCCGACAGCTCATCCCCACATTTACCCAGTCTATTGATTCAACATGGGTCAAAACCCTTGACATAATGGATAGTATTTGTCTTTGTTTTCCGGCTGGAATACATATGTGGTGTTTTGGAACATGGTAAAAGACACCAGACAAAAATATATAGGGAATTCTGAGTCCTCCCTGGTTCTCGGGCTGACCCTCTAGCGAAGGGACAGTCCTGATTTTTCGATCTTTAATTTGCATGTGCATGTTTATTTTACTTATTTGCTTTACTTGTACGACAATTTGGTCCAACGTTTCTAAATTGTAAACTTGTATCCCCTTGTCTTTATTACACAAACATCATTCTTTTTTAACTCTAATGTTGGGAGGAATATTTCTGCTGCCGCAGACTAGGGCATTTTGGTAAAAAAACAATTTATGTACAACTCTCAATCTATTGGCTAGCCACATTCTTTACTAACATTTGTCACTTTTACACAATTCAAAGAGACTCATTTTGGCAACATGAGAAAGTTGGAGGGCAGGAATTCCCACTGAGCCATCTTACTTGCTTTACAACCTTGGCCTGCAGGCAGAATACAGTTTTTTGCTGCAGGTGCACTACCTCCTGAGCTTCTTTATATAGGGTTTTAAACTTCCTGGCATCTTTGCAACAGTTACGTTAATCAACTTAATTATATTACCTGGACTGGGAATTGGTTATATTGGAACATGTAACTTTCAGATTACTTACATAGGTCATCAACCCCTAAAGAAAGTAACATTTTACAATAGCCATTTTGTAAACTATTGTTCCAGCTCAATGGTTTTATACTGCAAAATATAGGGGAGACAAGAAACATCTCATTTCACATGCAAAATATTGAGAGTTTTACTTCAGATCACCACTTCCCAGAAAACCACCAGATCTGTCCAGCACATGAAGGTCAGGTACTTTGCACTTTGACACTGTAAAGACCGGAGGGGGGGTCTGCACTTCCGCTCTCTATATGGTAGAGTGGAGGCACAGAGACCCCTGCCAAGATTCTCTATTATGGTAACATAGTCGAGCAATCAAGGTCTAGCTTCTCGGGAGGTGATGCAAGCTGGTTCTTAAGTACAGTGTAGACCCCAAGCACCCACGAAGGAATGTCCACACACTGTTTTCGTCAAAACAGTCTTTGTATAATTAATATTCAAAGTCATATACACGATCACGATAACTCACTTTGTGCTCCGAAAATCAACAAGGGTAAATATGTACAGTTCTATAGTGGTACCACTAACGTTACTCAATCTTATTAAAGTGCATACGGTCAGAATGACACACAGATCAAAATAAAGAGGAGACCAGCAGTAGAGAGAGGAAGGAAAGCAAG
This sequence comes from Ambystoma mexicanum, assembly GCF_040938575.1. Classification (NCBI taxonomy): domain Eukaryota; kingdom Metazoa; phylum Chordata; class Amphibia; order Caudata; family Ambystomatidae; genus Ambystoma; species Ambystoma mexicanum. Next base: position 613,841,955 of record NC_090927.1, read on the forward strand.
GTGGTTGAACAATAGTCAGAATACTGGTAACTACCTTTAAACACAGCTCTGTGTGGAGATCCCCCCACCTGGGCAACCTGTAGAAGAAAGATACAAGCCCAGTCCATATATTGTTCACCCTTAGACTTCCCAATAGTTCTGTAACTCCAAAGTACCTTGGTGTTGTAGCGTTCCGCGTCGGTGAAATCGACAACCCTTCTTGAGTGTCCTCCGTTTCAGGCAGGAGTCACGGGTCGTCGAACGTCCGACGGAGAACAGGTCGAGTTACGACGGTGAAGTGGCCACATTGTTCCTAGCGGTGCTCATTGGCGGGGAAGCGTAAATGTCCTGCAAGGAAGAGGTGTGCGGGGCACCTCAGTGTCAAAAGTTCTGGACCGCAAAGAGTTGAAGAACTGTGGCCCAGCAAGGGCGTTGAGTCATCGGTGTCTCTGTGGTCTTTGGGTGGCGGGAAACCCACTGGTGGATGCTCCTCGGTGCGTCGAGGGTCAGGCCTTCTCCAGCAGGAAACAGCGGCAACGATGCAGACGAGAGTGCCCTTGGATCAATGAAGTTCTTAGCCAACGGGAGCACGGCAGGAGCACAAAAGTCCGGGCGCTTCTCTTTGGAGTTCCGCAGCAGTCCCCGTATCGGGTCGGCAGCCTGTCAAAGGTCTGTCTACCAGGGAGCTTAGGCAAAGATCAGCTGTGCACGATGGTCCCTCGTAGCTCGGGAAGAGGGCGCCTTACCAGGTCCTCTCTGGGTATGTTCTTGAAGCACAGCAGCTTTCAGATTGCGAAGGAGAGCAACAGCAATTCTTCTCGTCCAGCAGGGCTCAATGTTAAGCTTCACTCCAGTTACTCGTCGTAGTGGACTTCAGCTTCTGAACACGATTCCTAGCAGTGAGAGGTCCCCAGATATACTGTTGATCTCCCATTGATTACGCTGGGTCGCACTCAAGCATCCAATCACGACTACGGGCATTCATGCAGGCAAGCAACCAATCAGGTACACGAGGTATTCAGGCCATTCACTTCTCTCCAGACACTCACAACAAGTTATGTGTATTGGGAAAAGTACCAAGCCATTCAACACTCCAAACTGCATTCATACCGGTTTCGGGCAGGGCTGTCTCAACCATTGTGTCAAACACCAGATACTAGACAGTCACAACATAGAATGTATATTCGTCACACACTCCATTCACCCAGGCCCCACCCACAGGCGTACCCACAGCATACGGTCATTGAGAATGCTCCAGCCAGTCTAGTTGGCACCTCCCCACACTTCCATATACGGAACTTCCACCCAACAGCCAGTCAGGGGGAAGGGACAGAGGCAGGGCTTCCCGGGACTTCGAGAAGATCAGGGTAACAGGTGATCGAAGGCAAGAGGCCATGGGGGCCATTTCGTCTCCATCAGGAATCTACCGATTCCAATGACAGGGCCTGGGCATCCCAAAATGGAGGACGCTCAGGGCACCAGTCATTTGAGCACAGAGCTGACACCAGCCTGTACCCTGCTCTGTGGGTCACACACAGGTGCTTGTACCCCTACCCATGGGTGCCATAAGGGTATCCCATGGGTCTGTTCACCAAACCAAAAGTGAGAGAGCTGCACCGCCAGGAGTCCCACATTAACTCCTCTGTGGAAAACACGACAGAACACATGATAAAAAGCAGTAAAGGACAAGGATACGGAGGCCCTGTCCCTCCGATGCATTTCCAGCATCACAGACACCTCTGCTTTGCGTGTATTCAATCAAAAATTTACAGCAGCATTTGTTTAATGAACCTTTTAAAGGATTACTCTGGCATGTTTGAATGGTTCCAGGCACAGTCAAAGTGGTAGTGGTAGTCATTTTATAGAAAACTGTTTGGTTTCGAGTGAAAATTTATTAAAGTATTCGGTTGATGCCAAATAGTTCATTTTCGGCCAGAATTCAGCTGAATAATTACTCGAAGAGGAATTTCAGTACACCCCTAATTATAAGCCACTTTTATTAATTGACAGCCCAATGAAAATATTAGGGAAGGCGCCACTGAATTAAACAGAAACCACCTTTGGCTAACTAGAAATAATATGCTTTCCCTGATTTATTCTGGATTTAGGAAAGGAGTGACCACTGCCGACCAATTCTTAGGATTCCCTTTGTTTATTGACAAATATGTAACATTTCAAATGGATTCCTTGCTTTTAGCTTTTTTCGACCTCAGAGCTGCTTTCAACTCAGTTGACCATGCCCTGCTCTGGATGTCACTTAACAAGGAGGCCTGGGACACAAGCTGATTGACCTCCTGATGATTGTGCATGCTGATAATTATGCAATGACCAGGTTTAGGCTAGCTGGTGAACAATCAGATTGAGATCCTGTTGAGAGGTATGTACATCAGGGATGTGGGCTGGGCCTCACCTTATTCACTCTGTTTTCAAATGATCTGGGCAGGTGGTCAATTGCTGCAGGGGCTAATGTCCTCAAAATGGGTAACTGTACAGTGCTGGATCTAATTTATGGCTATAATACAGCAATTAAGTCCAGAGCAGAACTCACTTTGCATACGTTGCTAAAGACCTTCTCGGAATATTGCAGTAAGAAAGTAAATAGTGATTAATGCAGTGAGAGCTAAAATTATGGTCCTAGGGCTAGCAAGAAGGAAAATAAAGTGTAAGCTTAGTATTAACGGCAACTAGAAACACTTGTGTACAGGTGCATTATAAATGACTTATATCGTATCATAACTCGCAAGAAATAGTGGGCTTTTTTCAATATTTGTGGATAAGGAACTCGTTTTTGGTTGGTTGGCGACAACAGGTTATGTACAATTCCAGCTGGTTATCAAAGTGCCCAAGGGGTCCATTAAGGTCTAATCAGCATATTCATAATTCATCAGTATCTCATCCTCTGGAAGTGTGCAAGACTGAGACAGTTTCCATTCCTCTTTATGGAGCAGAATTATAGGATTTTACGAACTGCCCCAATTTGGCCTTAGTAGAAAATCATGTTAAAGTGACTGTTAAAGGTGGGTCAGGGCATTCATATCCTACTTCATGTTGCAAATTGGGGATCCACATAATCAGTGAAAAGGAAGTTCTTAACCCGCTGCTGTATTGGATCGAGTTGTGAACTAACCAGCACGGCTCCATTTTTTTGCGAGCATGTTCAGGAACTCAGATCAAGATATGGGGCCTAGAATGTGCAGTGGTTCACTCATATTAGCTCCTGGTATTATTACTTGATTTAGAATGTATGTGGGGCTTTCACGATTTGCTGCAGAGGAGAGATTCTACAACCTTGAAAATGGCATTCTGGGAGCAGAAGAAGGCAGCTTGCATGGACATTCTGAAGAATTCTATATGCAGCGTTTTACTCCTAGAAATACAATTCAGTTGACAGCAGAACGTTTATTTCCATGGATTAGCAGCACAGAGATGTGTAGGTTATATCTGCAATTTAGACTTGGCTGTCTGCACCTGAAGATTTATACCTAACATTGGGCAAGACATCTCAAAGTTGAGGCATCCCCCCACAATTATGTCCAATTAAGATTAGAGCCCCCCATCCATTTTATCTACTTTTGTTCTCATCCTACTGTCCCAGGAAAATGTGCTTGTAACCATTATTCAGAAAGACTGGGACAGTCAAAGCAGCTCACGATTCACTATGCTGCTGGCTTGATACATTAGTGCATTTTGGGGTTACCCAATGTTTGTGGAGCTTGGTGCAGGAGGAAAATGCTATTGTGACTTAAGGGCAAAGTGCAGTAACCAGTATTAGCACATGACAATTGATATTGAAATCCTCTCGCCAATTAGGCTGATTAGAGTGTAGTCAACAACTACTGTTATTGACTGCAATTGAAACATTCTGTGTTCAGATGTAGACAGGGAAACACTAATGCATTTTCCAGGTATGATTTTGTTTCCACAAGACACTTCCTCCCTAGGAGGACCTTTTTTTGTGCAACATGCTATTTAACAAAAACATTGGAAAATACGTTTACTTATAGGGAAACTATTTACTTTTACATTGCACCTAGTGCATGCACATGTTCAACCCGTTCCAGGTCAACCAAGCTGTATTTAAAATGGTTAACATATGAAAAACATCCATATTGTTTAAATACTACAAAATATAACCACTTTTTATTTACTAATTAATTTTGTCTATTTAGGGGGTAATTCATAGAAATCAGCGCACAAGTGGCGCACGCGGCTATCGCACAGTGTGCGCGTGCGAATCCCTGCGCCAGCCGCGTGCGCAAGAATCCATTTCCGCGCACAGCGTATTCATGGATTCCAGCCACCAAAGCCAGCCGTGGCGCACAGTGGCGCAGCGACCCTGCAGCAGCGCCAGTTACGCCCCCAAGAACGCCTCTCGCGCAGGGAAAAGCCATCAATATACCCAATCCAGCGCAAAGGGCTGCGCTAACCCTGTACCAGCACAGCAAGCGGGCTACGTGTATCACTGGGGTGCGCGGGAAGTACCTCACGCAATAGGCCCCATGCGAGCAGGGTACGCGTATTTCAGGGGTGCGCGGGAAGTTCCACACGCGATTTCATCATGGTACGTGTATTTCAGGGGTGCGTAGGGAATTTCCACACGCGATTGGGCCCGTGCTAGCAGGGTACGCGTATCTCAGGGGTGCGCGGGAAGTTCCACACGCGATTCCATCAGGGTACGTGTATTTCGGGGTGCGCGTGAAGTTCCACACGTGATTCCATCAGGGTACGTGTATTTCGGGGTGCGCGTGAAGTTCCACACGCGATATCAGCAGGGAACATGTATTACAGGGTGCAGGGGAAGTTACACACGCGATACCAGCAGGGTACGTGTATTTCAGGGGTGCGCGGGAATTTCAACACACGATTGGGCCCGTGCGAGCAGGGTACGCGTATCTCAGGGGTGCGCGGGAAGTTCCAGACGCGATTTCAGCAGGGTACGTGTATTTCAGGGGTGCGCGTGAAGTTCCACACGCGATATCAGCAGGGTACGTGTATTTCAGGGTGCAGGGGAAGTTACACACGCGAAATCAGCAGGGTACGTGTATTCCAGGGGTGCGCGGGAAGTTCCACACGCGATTCCATCAGGGTACGTGTATTTCGGGGTGCGGGGGAAGTTCGACACGTGATTCCATCAGGGTACGTGTATTACAGGGGTGCGCGGGGAGCACCACACGTGAATTGCACGTGTGGGCCCTCCCAGGTGTTCCCTCTACACCCTCCACGGCACCTGCAGGTGGCTCACACCACAGGGGCCTACCCTGCACATGTCCTGCAGGCACCCCATCCACCATGGCCATGCCCCCCAGCCAACCCACATGTCAACTTGCACTACTGCCCACCAACGCATGTCCCTCTGCACCCCCAGCCACCAGGGGCACCAACCACCAGGCCCCCACCCATGTCTCCCACCACCCCCACCCCCCCAGTCACTAGGGGTAGCCTCCACCAGGCCCCCACCCATGTCTCCCACCACCCCCACCCCCCAGCCTACCAGGGGCAGCCTCCACCAGGCCCCCACCCATGTCTCACACCACCCACACCCCCCAGCAGTGCAGGGGCACCCACCACCAGGCCCCCACCCATGTCTCCCACCACCCCCACCCCCCAGCCACCAGGGGCAGCCTCCACCAGGCCCCCACCCATGTCTATCAGCACCCCCACCCCCCAGCACTGTGGGGCACCTGCCAGCAGGCCCCCACCCATGTGCAACTCATGTACCCTGCACCCCCACCCCCCAGCACTGTGGGGCACCTGCCAGCAGGCCCCACCCATGTCTCCCACCACCCCCACCCCCCAGCAGTGCAGGGGCAGCCTCCACCAGGCCCCCACCCATGTCTCCCACCACCCCCACCCCCCACTCCCCAGGGCCAGCCTCCACCAGGCCCCCACCCATGTCTCCCACCACCCCCACCCCCCCAGTCACCAGGGGCAGCCTCCACCAGGCCCCCACCCATGTCTCCCAGCACCCCCACCCCCCAGCAGTGCAGGGGCACCCACCACCAGGCCCCCACCCATGTCTCCCACCACCCCCACCCCCCAGCCACCAGGGGCACCAACCACCAGGCCCCCACCCATGTCTCCCACCACCCCCACCCCCCAGCACTGTGGGGCACCTGCCAGCAGGCCCCCACCCATGTCCAACTCATGTTCCCCACCCCCCCCACCCCCCAGCACTGTGGGGCACCTGCCAGCAGGCCCCCACCCATGTCAAACTCATGTTCCCCACCCCCCCACCCCCCAGCACTGTGGGTCACCTGCCAGCAGGCCCCCACCCATGTCAAACTCATGTTCCCCACCCCCCCACCCCCCAGCACTGTGGGGCACCTGCCAGCAGGCCCCCACCCATGCGCAACTCATGTTCCCCACCTCCCCACCCCCCAGCACTGTGGGGCACCTGCCAGCAGGCCCCCACCCATGTCTCCCACCACCCCCACCCCCCAGGGGCACCCACCACCAGGCCCCCACCCATGTCTCCCAGCACCCCCACCCCCCAGGGGCACCCTCCACCAGGCCCCCACCCATGTCTCCCACCACCCCCACCCCCCAGCAGTGCAGGGACACCCACCACCAGGCCCCCACCCATGTCTCCCACCACCCCCACCCCCCAGCCACCAGGGGCAGCCTCCACCAGGCCCCCACCCATGTCTCCCAGCACCCACACCCCCCAGCACTGTGGGGCACCTGCCAGCAGGCCCCCACCCATGTGCAACTCATGTACCCCTGCACCCCCACCCCCAGCACTGTGGGGCACCTGCCAGCAGGCCCCCACCCATGTCTCCCACCACCCCCACCCCCCAGCAGTGCAGGGGCACCCACCACCAGGCCCCCACCCATGTCTCCCAGCGCCCCCACCCCCCAGGGGCACCCTCCACTAGGCCCCCACCCATGTCTCCCACCACCCCCACCCCCCAGCAGTGCAGGGGCACCCACCACCAGGCCCCCACCCATGTCTCCCACCACCCCCACCCCCCAGCCACCAGGGGCAGCCTCCACCAGGCCCCCACCCATGTCTCCCAGCACCCACACCCCCCAGCACTGTGGGGCACCTGCCAGCAGGCCCCCACCCATGTGCAACTCATGTACCCCTGCACCCCCACCCCCCAGCACTGTGGGGCACCTGCCAGCAGGCCCCCACCCATGTCTCCCACCACCCCCACCCCCAAGTCACCAGGGGCAGCCTCCACCAGGCCCCCACCCATGTCTCCCACTACCCCCACCCCCCAGCAGTGCAGGGGCACCCACCACCAGGCCCCCACCCATGTCTCCCAGCACCCCCACCCCCCAGCCACCAGGGGCACCAACCACCAGGCCCCCACCCATGTCTCCCACCACCCCCACCCCCCCAGTCACCAGGGGCAGCCTCCACCAGGCCCCCACCCATGTCTCCCAGCACCCCCACCCCCCAGCCACCAGGGGCACCCTCCACCAGGCCCCCACCCATGTCTCCCACCACCCCCACCCCCTCAGTCACCAGGGGCAGCCTCCACCAGGCCCCCACCCATGTCTCCCAGCACCCCCACCCCCCAGCCACCAGGGGCACCCTCCACCAGGCCCCCACCCATGTCTCCCACCACCCCCACCCCCTCAGTCACCAGGGGCAGCCTCCACCAGGCCCCCACCCATGTCTCCCACCACCCCCACCCCCCAGCCACCATGGCCAGCCCCCACCAGGCCCCCACTCATGTCCCCTATCACCCCCGCCCCCCAGCCACCATGGGCAGCCTCCACCAGGTCCTCACAATCCCCAATCATGTGCGTTATGGTCAGCCTCCACAGCCAAAAAGCCCTACCAAGTAACCCATTCACCCACATGGAAATGGAAATTAAATGTTACACCCCCAATGTTCATAAAGGAAATGAACCCATGTCCGTCACACACAATGGCTGCAATTGAATGGGAAAACACCCAACATGACATGCATGAAACCAATGAGATGATACCACACAGTGAAGTATGAAAACAAAATTGTATTAAAAAAAAAAGAATGCAAATGAAATGAAACAAACTACAATGGCAATGAAAAAAAGATAAGCTGCATGTCCGTGTAAAAAAATAAAAACACCAAATCCTAATCCAAAAAAATGTTGGCCAAAGTCAAATGAAAAATAAAATCAATCCAATGAAGAACTATGTACAAAACATCCAAGGGTCCATGAGCCCAACTGAACAAAGGAAACCTACAAAAAACCCTAACTAAAATGCAACTATATACAAAAAGTGGAGCAGTGTCCGTCGACTCCAAATCATAAGAACAAACAAAGGAAACCTAAAACTAAAGAACTATATACAAAGGCGGCGGGCAAGTCCAGCGGCTCACTCCGTGGTGTTCCGGGCCAGGGCATCATCGAACTCCTGTTCGATGTCCTGGAGGTGGTCCTGTTCCATGGCCCCGAGGGTCCGCATGGACGACGCCGTGTCCTCCTCCAACCCCCTGCGGATTGCCTCGAGGCACTCGGCCCGCCTCAGGGCCCTCCGCATGGAGTTCTCCGCCCTGACCATTGTGAGCCGCGCCTCTTCCGCCCGCCGCCGCTCCGCACCTATCTGCTGGCCCAACCGCTGCCACACAGAAGACACACCCCGTCCTGGGTCAACCTGCCCTCCGGCCGATGCCTGCCCCTCCGATGTTGAAGGCCCCGAGCCTTCATGGCTCCCACCACGTTGCTGCTGCTGCTGTGCCTCTGCCCGTGCACTGCCTCCTGCTGCCTGCACATCCTCCGCCGGCTGGGGTGCAGTTGTTGATGTGGCCACCCCTGCTGGACGTCCGACTCCCGACTGTGGCAGGGATGCCTCCTCCACCAGCCTGGCCGCACCATCAGAGGCAGCTCCACAGGGCACCCAGGTGACTGATGGGTGGGAAGATGGCACAGAGGACGACTGGCGCGTAGGGGGTCCAGTTGAGGAGGGGGTCGGAGCAATCCCCATCAGACGGAGGAATCCGGCCTGGGTGACCTGTGCCAGCAGGCTGACGTGGTCAACGAGCCATTCGAGATGACGTGCAGTCTCTCCATGAAAAGACTGCAGGTCACCTCGCATGGCCCGTTGACGCAACGCCACACCAGCCAGGACAGGCTCAACCCGGACCTAGATAGCCACGTCCGCAGGCAGAGGAAGGCCAGTTGACGTCAGCTCATCCCCTGCCTGAAAACGGGTCTGGACGTAGGCATCCCTGCTGGTGCAAGATGATGCAGGGACAGGATCGGGGACAGGATTGCACACAGGCACCTCCGTGGCGGCCTGTGCTGCCTCCTGTCCCTGGTCCTGCACTGCACCACTAGCACCAGTGGGATCCCCACCTCCAGACCCCGTCTCTGGTGCTTGCACGGCCTCCTCCTCCACCAAACCCCCCACCAACCTGGATGACTCCGTGCCATCTTCCCCTGTTGGGCCCTGTGGGGTCCCAGCTGCCCCTTCTGCTACCGAGGAGTCCAACTCCAACCTCCGCCTCTTGGACCTCCCCCCGGCAGCTGCGGCCTGGGACGCGGCACCGGACTCCTCACTCCCTGACGAGATGACAACCTGGGAGGGGAGCCGGGCCTTGCGTCTCCGGCTGGCAGTCGGATCCCCGCCGCTGTGCTCCACAGCACCTTCTCCGCCCTCTTCATCAGTTGACGCTGCAGACAGGGAGAAACAAAACACAGGCATCAGGGCACTGTACAATGGACACATACACACATGACAGTTGTACATGAGTGGCATTGGCAAACCTCAGACATGTCATCACAATCCCCAACACACATGTCATTGCAACTCGCACACATTAGCCATACCACAGCCATATCGCAACTGCCACCACCATCCATACACATACAACAGCATGAGCAGGCAAAGGTGAGCCAGACATCACATGCAACACAGGAAGTGCACCACACATGTACACACACCACCACACTTGCATGCATGTGTACACCTCTGCCAAGTGTCGCACTGTTCAGACGGGCATCCATGTCACATCTGCCAATCAGGCTTCCACATACCGCTGTCACATGCATCCATGTTGCATCACTGTTGCACCCTTGTCAAATACACACACAAGCACATGTACACAGTGCTGATACATGCAGCCGAAAACAACATACATGCATGACATCACGGACATGTCTACTTACATACACATTCATCCAAACATGTGTGCCCACACAACTGCATTTGGCATTCAAGCCTACACACACAAGCACCATCCATGTCTCACACATCACAGCCCTTGCATGTGTCAGCCCCACAGCCCTGTACACCCCCACCCATACTCGACCCCATACAAACAGATGTGCAACCTGCACAATACTGAATAATCACCACACGCACTGCTCACAATCAGGATGCATGTACACTCACCGCTCGACTCCAGACGGGTCTGCTTCTCTAGGACCTGGACGTGGAGCGCTGGGGATATGCGTTCCAGGACCCTCATCTGTTCTTCCGACAAGTGGCCCCGGCGCCCCTTGGCATCCGCTGCCTTCAAGAGGCGCCGGGCCTTGTTCAGGGTCCTGGACCTGAAGTCCTCCCAGCGCTTCCTGACATGTTGTAAGTCGCGGACTGCCACCCCCTCCGCGTTGATGGCAGTCACGATGTCAGTCCAGATCCGAGTCCGTCCTTCCTTGTCGGCGCGGGAACTTCCGAAGAGGGCATCATACTGCCCCAGGACTTGCTCCACCAGGACACCAACTTCGGTGGCACTGAAGCTGGTGCCCCTCTGCCTCTCTGGCCGGGGGTTGTCAGTGGTCACAGATGGTGTTTGCCCCGACATGACAACCCCAGAGGCAGGAGTGGGTGGGCAACTGGGTCCTGGGGCTGGGCTGTGGAGCAATGGAATCCCAGTCGGGAGTCTTCGGTACCAGCAGGGGTGGTCACAGCAACAGCACCCCTGGCTGATGTGCAGGCAGCAAATGGCAGTGCACGCGGGCAGCAGACAGTCAGGCAGCAGCAGATGGCAGGTGGGAGAGTGCTCGGGGCTCTGGGGGGCAGTAGTTCGGCCTTCTGGGCAGGAGCGTGGTCTTCCGTGTGCATACGCGTGGCCAGCTTGATACGGAGTGATTTGGCACGTGAAAAATCTGCACGTCAGCGTGTAATTCGAGGAAAGGCCCTTAGCGCGTAAGCGCGTCTGCACGCATACGCATTTTCATTGGACAGAAGGCCCCTTACGCGCAAGTGCCCCTGTGACGTGACGCGTACAGACGTGCATGCGCATTTCAGCGCGCGTGAAAAACTGCACGTCCGCGTGTAATACGAGGAAAGGGCCCATGCGCGTAAGCGCGTGTGGAACTTCACGCGCACCCCGAAATACATGTACCCTGATGGAATCGCGTGTGGAACTTCCCGCGCACCCCTGAGATACGCGTACCCTGCTCGCACGGGCCCAATCGCGTGTGGAAATTCCCGCGCACCCCTGAAATACACGTACCCTGCTGGAATCGCGTGTGTAACTTCCCCTGCACCCTGAAATACACGTACCCTGCTGATATCGCGTGTGGAACTTCACGCGCACCCCAAAATACACGTACCCTGATGGAATTGCGTGTGGAACTTCACGCGCACCCCGAAATACACGTACCCTGATGGAATCGCGTGTGGAACTTCACGCGCACCCCTGAGATACGCGTACCCTGCTCGCACGGGCCCAATCGCGTGTGGAAATTCCCGAGCACCCCGAAACACACGTACCCTGATGGAATCGCGTGTGGAACTTCCCGCGCACCCCTGAGATACGCGTACCCTGCTCGCACAGGCACTATTGCTGTATGTTGCCACTTTTGTAATGCGCACGGACGCTACCGCCTGCCTTCGTGTGGCGGACGTGTTTGGGCTTGTGCGTGTCTTTCGCTGTGCGTGGCTTTGTCCTATTCGATTCCATGAATACGTGTGGTTCGGGTGCGTGTGGGCGTTCCGTCTGCTTCCCTGCAGTACATCCCCAGTTACGCCCTTGTTTTCGCGAGTTGTTCCCCATTCCGCGCGTTACGCCCCGTGTTCCGCCCACTTTCTAGTGTATGCGCAGAGGTGGTGCGCTTTCACTGTGCGCGTCGCGCACGTCTTTCGGGATGTTGTAGTGATGTGTGCGCCATGCACGGGTTTGGCGCACATCCCGAGGAAGACACGCGCAGGGACTTCCATGAATCGCACGCGTGCGCCTGTTTTTTTCTGCTTGCGCGTAGATTTTCGGCGCACGTTTGTTCCATGAATCGGCCCCTTACTGTACTCACTCATAAAGCACTGTTTTTTCACTTCACCACTAAATATCCAAAACATGTATTGCTACTACCAGCATGTCCTATTGACCTCGGGATGGCATACTGACACTTCTAAAACTTAAGAGCCTAGTCTTCGCCTCAGGCCATGACTTTGTGGTTGTCATTATCTAGCGATGGCCCCGTCCCCCTCAGTCTATAAGGCTATAGTGCTGTATGAGATGTTAACAAGTGTTTATTTTTTAGATTTTGCTTGTAATTTAAAAATGGTATGTTTTAGCCTTTTGTGTGTTATTATTGTGCATATGTAGTGTGATTCGAATCTATTGATGTACAATTATGTTTTAATGGATACGCAAACAGATAAAACCTGAAAAGAATGAATGAATTTAATTCATAAAACAAAGTGGGATATTCACTCACCAATAAGACAAGCGAACATTACTGTGATGTACCTTTATGGATTTCTTGCAGAATGACAACGTCCTCTGATCATTCATGTATGGGGTGCACTACGATTATAAAAAGAATAACCTCTTTTGAAAGATTGTGCAATTTTAATAACTGTTGGGTTTATGTGTGACCATGCTAACTTTAGCAGTTAGTTTATGCTCAACAGAATTAGAGTCTATTCTAAATCAAAAACTGTACCGAGAATGGACTTAGATACAATGCTGCCATCTATATTACGACTCTTGAAATCTCACTTCCGTTTGGAGTGATGTTAAAATCGCATGTATGCTCTACATTTCATTGTGGCACCTAATATGTAAACAGTGAATTTATATCGTACTGAAATATTCGAATGTACTCATAAAACAATGTTCCAATGGACAACTGTGACTCCTTTAGGTGTAGCCCAGCAGACATTTGAGCGGTTGGGCGATGTGAGGGATGGCAGGTGTTCGTCCCACACATGACTGGCTGGCTAAGGTTTTAAATGTGCACCCTGACGTCTAATTAGCAAGACTCATAAATAAAGCATGTATCCAATGAAGCTTCATTGCCAACAGTATAGTTATTTTTATCGGCTCGGTTTTTTGCTTTTTATCCTGCATACCCTAGTGGATTATTATGGAAATAACCCGTTGTATTAGAATGCTGTGAGCACTTGTGTTCCTAGAAACATTTGCAATATATAAACAGGCCCTGTTTATCTATGAAATAATTGGAATGAAGCCGTTTCAAGTAGGAATCATATTTTCTCTCGTTGTTTTATTCCAGATTAGACAATAGTTTCATCATTCCCTGTGCTGTTTAACTTGCCATTCCATTCATATTGCTTAAAATTGATACTTATATCAGTTAATCAGATGCTTTTTTAAAAAGTTGCACAGTCATATAAAACATGTTCCTGGTATTAAGAAAGCATTCTAATGTATGCACATATATTTACTCTATCAGTTCCATCTACGGCAACCGGAGCTGTGACCTGGATGCCTCCCCTCTTCCATCCTGAGGCCCTGCAATGCACACGGTGCATTTTCGGAACTGCAGGTAAGCCCCCCTGGGCTTATTGTATCGGCGCATGATGGCACCACAGCATACTTATAGCATTCTGCTAATTTCACTACGTGACTTTGCCATCAGCCACATTTCTTGGCTTTAAATTGCAGATTGCTGGCATGCTTTGTGTGTTGTTGTGTGTTTTTGCCTCACTGGGTTCTCGAGACACGGCCATTCCAAGATGGCTCTTTCTTTCTTTGTTGGGCACCGGAGTGCCTTCCATCCTGCTGCTGGTGGCCTGGGATTGGCCCTGGCCCACTACATCTGGGCCAATGAGGAGGCCGGCAGGCTTGGCCGGCCCTCCTCACAAGGCCCACTCCTAAGGCCCTGTCTACCGCTGTCCACCGCAGTACGCCGGCTTGCCGGCCCCGCCGTGAGTGTCTGTGTGCCCCCCCTGCCCCTCCTTGAGTGTCTGTGTGCTCCCCTGCCCTGCCATAGTGTCTGTGCGCCCCCCTGCCCCTCCGTGAGTGACTGTGTGCCCCCCCGCCCCTCCTTGAGTGTCTGTGTGCCCTCCCGCCCCTCCGTGAGTGTCTGTGTGTCCCCCGCCCCTCCTTGAGGGTCTGTGTGACCCCCCGCCCCACCGTGAGTGCCTGTGTGCCCCCACCGCCCCGCCGTAGTGTCTGTGCGCCCCCCGCCCCTCCTTGAGTGTCTGTGCGTCCCCCCGCCCCACCGTAGTGTCTGTGTGCCCCCCCACCCCGCCGTGAGTGTCTGTGTGCCCCCCCACCCCGCCGTGAGTGTCTGTGTGCCCCCCTGCCCCGCCGTGAGTGTCTGTGTGCCCCCCTGCCCTGCAGTAGTGTCTGTGCGCCCGCCTGCCCCTCCGTGAGTGTCTGTGCGCCCCCCGCCCCGCCTTGAGTGTCTGTGTGCCCCCCTGCCCCTCCGTGAGTGTCTGTGTGCCCCCCGCCCCTCCGTGAGTGTCTGTGTGCCCCCCTGCCCCGCCGTGAGTGTCTGTGTGCCCCCCCACCCCTCCTTGAGGGTCTGTGTGCCCCCCCATCCCGCCGTGAGTGCCTGTGTGCCCCCCCACCCTGCCGTAGTGTCTGTGCGCCCCCCGCCCCCTCCTTGAGTGTCTCCACCCTGCTTGCTCCCCCCTCTTTTGCTCTGCATTTCACCCCCCTTCCTGCCCCCTTCCCTTCCCCCCTCCTCACTTCCATCCTCTTCCACTTCCTTCTTACTCCCCCCTTCTATTTTTTCCCTCCTCTCAGTCTTCCCCCTCTTAGCACTTACTCCTATCATCTGTTCCGTGACTCTTGATAGCAGCTTGTATGTCCCCGTCCTCCCCCCCTTGTTCTCTCCCTCCCCTTCCCCTGCTTTTCAAATTTGTCACCGACATTTTTGCTCAGTAGCGTGCCTTGTTCTCCCTCCCCCCTCCGTCCCCTTGCCACCCCCTCCCACCCCGCCTCTTGTTACCACCTGCACTGCGCAAATTGTCATCAGACATACTAATGTTACTGCTTGCTTTGTTCTCCTTCCTATCCATTACCTCTTGCCTTACTTGTTTCTATGCACTTGCACTATCAGAAATGTCGACAGGCCTATTATGATAGTTATTTTCACATTCTGTATTGTTTGAAGGACTTTTGCTGAATGTAACTGTATTTTCCTTTGTCCCCTCCCTCCTTGAAGTGCTTTGAAACACATTGTGTATAGGCGCTATATAAATAAACTATCATATCATAACATATCATAATGTGTTTTTCAGTGTTTCTTTCATCATGTATGTTGAACTATTGGCATGTCGTTTTTAAAGAGGAAGGGAGTCTTCAAATAGGCCTCCACTTATGCCTGGCTTTGCCATTTCTTTATTGACTGCTGTGAGGAATTCGAACATCCGCACAGGGAGAGTGCGCTTGCCTGAGCTTTTTGATTTTTTGATAAATTAAAATGAATGATGGGAGATCAACCTCCGAGGACTGTGTGAGACAATTCTGCACACAGTCCATCTGCTTCCCGCACAGAACGCATAGTCACATGTACTGCGGGAAGACCTAGCCTACCGTGCAGTCTTCCCCTGTCATATTCAGCTGGAACACACCTTCCTCCAGCATGGGCAGCCTAATTTAAATGTCAAAGGATCCATGGATCTGCTTTCCTTTGTCCACCGGCTGGTGGCAGTGCATAATAATGAGAGATAATTGAAGCAAGGCTGAAGGGGTTTGGTTACCGGAATAGACAACAGGAAAGGTGGAGCTGACACCCCTCTTTGATATGCAATGTGTCAACTTAAAGCTAGTTACCACCCCTCTATATGAAAGGCAGTGAAATGCATTCCTGGGTCCACTATTTACCATAGGCAAACTCCTGCAGAGCTGGCCCCTTTCAGAGGGGAGAAGTGTGTGGTTTGGGGGAGATGGTGTTGGGTGTCCTGACCCACGTTTAAGCTATCCTGCTACAACATTTGGTGCTGTGGGCTTAGGAAATTCAAGATGGCGGAAAACCCACATGTGCGCCGAAATCCAGGAAAGCTGCGCAGTTTGTGCGCCCACCAAAATGGTTGCCTCACTTGCCACCCACCAGTGCGAGAATGAAAGGCCGGGTTGCCATGAGGGAAATGGGTTGCCAAAGGAAAAACAGTAGCGCCGGTTAGCTTCAAAGCGCTTTAAAACCACCATTGGACTACCCGCACAGTAGTCTGAAACCATTGGGAATGGCAATGCTGATTGCCAAATGCAACCTAGAATTGTGGGGAATTCATTTCTTAAATCCCAAAAATGGGTGCAGTACCAGTACTCACCACTATCCAAAAGCCGGCGTTTTAAAACCACTCTGTGTGTTTTTCTGAAGGCAAGCAAAATGCCTATTTCAAACCTTGCAACATGTGCAAAATATTCACTGAACACCAGCAGACATTTGGCAGAATGGAGTTTTGTGTGCCTACAAAATCTGGGAAATGAAGAGCCCAAAAACAATGCTTATAACAAAAATGCTATGGAGTCAGCAGCTTAAGCCTAACTACAACTGGATTTAAAACCACCAAAATCGAAAATGTTAAATTAAATGAGTGACCTATGTTTGGTGTCACATGCCTTTGTAACTGTTGAAATGTCATAGTTTTGCGCTTAGAATCAGCATTCTAGCTGCATGTGTAAAATTACAAGTTATTTTAAAAGCAACAAAAAGTTAGCTGAAGGTCTGGCTTAAGGAACTTGATTTTGCCTAGCAACGGATCCCATCAGCAGTGAAACTTGAGTCACCACTGTGTTCCCAGGCCAACCTTCCTTTTGCTGCCCAGGCTAAGGATATGCCATCTATCTGATAATTGAATTATCTGTGCTCTGCAAGAGGGTGAACAAAGCCCTCTTCACTCAGGCAAAGGTTTTTATTACCGCAGTCGTAAATTGTAGCTTCCTCTTGGCAGGAGCTGGGAGGAGCACTGCCTGTGAGAGCAAGCTGGCTTGGCAGAACTGGAAAGAACCAGAAATTCAACCTTGTGCTGAGGGTAAACCACACCCCTTTGGAGCCAGAACATAACTTTAAAAAGATGAATAACTCATAGAGCGGACATGTGAAAATTTTATAAATGATACCATAATTCTTGTGATTTTTCTGCCCACAGTTTAAGACGTGGTAGGAACCGGTGGTATGTTCAGGGGGGTTTTAGCGGAAAAGTGGATATTACTCTAAATGTGTGCATGTTAAAAATCTGAAACTTCATCAGTTAATGTCCCTACCCCCTGCACACATGTATGTAAAGTTGGGTCCATGTCGGAAATTGAAAAAGCAGTTAAAAAGTGAAATATGTGCCAGTTCTGAATGCAAGCTCCCAGGAAGAGCAGAGTTTGAACAGGGGATACCTCCTGTAATGCATGATGGGTGCATATGATTTTAAAACAATATGTACCTCTGCAAATATGTATTTGTTTCAAATCTAGATTTGTGTGTAAGTTGACAGGAGGAGTGGACTTTCTGCAGGCTGTAAAATGACATCAATCTGACTCACAGTTCAGTTTGCCAATCAAGCGGAGGAATGGAAGTTTGACCAATTAGAAGCTGAGAGAGAGGTAGGGTCAGTGATGCTAGAACACACCCACATTCTAAACACATAAAAGCAGACAGACAGGACAGATAGGGACCTTCAAAATCCATCTGCCGCTGGAAGCCCTGCCGGAAAAATCCATACTTACCTCCATCAAACTCCAGAAAGCCAAACTAGAGACTTCAATCTATCCAGAGCAGAGAGACCCAAAGAACCGGTGCCTAGCAGAGACCAGACCCCTGTGAGCAGTTCCAGAGGCCAGGCGCTGTGAGCAGAACCCGGAAAGACCTGGCCAGACTGAAGTCCGTGACCAAGTCGCTTTCCTGTTCAAAATCTCTTGTGAGTAATTAGCAAAACTCAGAACACATCTCTTAGTTTAAATTCATCTAATTCAATCTATTTAACCTAAGTAGAACTGCCTCCTAGCTGTCACCTGTCATTCTAGCTGCAAAAATTTGTCACTTGTCATTTTGAAAAAGTGTGCGTTTAAAATTTACAAAACCAAAAACGACCTTTACTAAATTACTCATATCTCCGCAACCGTTTGGGCTAGAGACTTGCAATAACTTTCATTTGGAAGCTGAGATCCCAGGCTTTTCTAGGACCCCAAAACGGTAGAGATAGTCCTTGCGGTTCCTTTGTAATAGCGCTCGGCGCATCCGCGAATTTTACCGCGATTTGCAATTTCTTCACATGTAAAAACTGCTGCTGTTTGCCTTCCATTTGTCAGAAATTCGTTTAACCTGCTAACTATCCCTGCATCATTGCTAGTGTGAGCCTGGACTAATATTAACTAGATACCACTCACCCTGAACCTCTATAAGGGAATTAAAAGCAAATTTAGCATATTTCTCATTCATTGCCAGCACATATCCAAGCATTGCCTGTGATTTCAAAACTCCTATCTGTTTTCTGTTGTCTAAGCTTGCTGGGGTGAACTGATTACATTGATTGCATTTTTGAGAACTGCGTGCTTTCCTCCCATTCCCTTGCATTGCATAAAGAGGGGGGGGAGTGAATAGCCAGAGAAGAGTGATTACATTGTTTGGTTGAAATCCTATTGAGTATTTTCTGTACTGCATTCATTGAATATTGCATCCACCTGAGCTTACATAAAGCATTCTGTACCACCTTCTTCTTTTGTTCCTATTCACCTGTGTGCTACCTTATCCATTTCATCTCAACTCTTTAGTAATTATAAAGAAGTGTGCTAGTGCCAGATTCTCTGTTGTCAATCTTTATCATATCAGATTAAGTGTGCTATTCAATTATTAATTTATTATAAAGCGTGATATAATATATATTGTAAATTATCAAATAAACCTTTTTAAACTTGCAAAACAGAACTACTTCTTGGCTCAGTGGGGTCAGGGGGATTCCAAGAGAGGGGTGTTATATAGGGGTAGTCATCCAGAACGCATGAACTGGACCTAAAGATATATCAATAAGGGTTTTCATTCAGTATTATAGACTAGGCGTTGACTTAGCTGTAGTGTTGAATTGAATCCTCTTACAAAGTGGGGGCTCGTCCGGGATGTTGGGTTAGATTTACCATTTGTGCAGCTTAATACAGTGTGCTAACTGACGGGATACATACATCCAGTCGGATCACCACGCTGCATTACGCTGTGAAGCATTCCTCAAAAGGGACACTCCAAGAAAAGTTCTGTTCTGCAAAACTAAAATACTAACTTCCGTAAGTCAGGACAGAGACCAATCTCTAGAATGACGACCTTGGTAGATATGAAAAAAGCCAGAGAGCACTTCTTACACAAACTATTTGTGAGAGGTGAATGGACTCACCAGGACCAAACAGTCTGGTTGCAGGCCATCACGCAACAGGTCACTGAAACAGGGTCAGATATATATAGAGATCAGGGTCCATTACACGTGGCCCTGAGTGAACTATATATGGCTCCTAAGGCCAAAGATGAGCACGACAAGATTGTTAGGATAGCGGCATATTTATATTTATACATGGGAGCCATACAGAATAAATGTGCTGAAGGCCATGATCTGGCAAAAAGGCAACAGATGGCGTTAGAGAAGGCCCAATCTGATCTGGACTCTTCTGAGCAAAGGCTGCACAGAAGCCAGGAGTCAGAAAATGAGACCAGACAGTACATCACTAAAATAAAGGAGGATATGGATGTGCTGCAAAAGGAAAAGTCAGAACAGGATACCAGATTTCTGGCCTTGCAGAAGGAACACCAAGAAGGTTTGGACTCCCTACTGCAAAGCCAGAAAAAGCTGGAGCAACAGCTAGACTTCAATAGGGCATGTGCTGAGCAGGTAGTCACCCTGCAAGGCCACCTAGATAGAGTGAAGGAGGAGAGCAATAAACTGATTCTGAAAGACCTGGATACCCAGGCAGAGTTTGATCAGGAGTGCCAGAAAGCTGGTGCCTTCCAAAGGCAAAGGGACGACCTGGCGGCACAAATGCAGGCTCTTAGTCAGGAAAGAGACGCCTTAGGCCAGGAAGTCTGCCATTTAAAAAGAAAAATGGAAGAAAATCACCTGGCCCACCAGGGGCTGGGTGATCTCCAAAAAGAAAACCAGAACTTGGTAGAGCACACCAGAAGGGTGGAAGATGCTCTAGCAAGAAAGGAGCAGGCCAATAGGGACATTGCCCAGGAGGTAAACCTCCTGCAGCAAAGACTGGCCCAGTTCTCCAGGACCAACCAGGAAGCACAGAGGGAGAATGAAGCTCTCTGCCAGCACAATGATATGCTCCAACAGCAGGTAGCGATGCAGGAGAGACTGATAGAGTCGAGTAAGGCCTTAACTGAGGAACTGAAAGCACAAATGCAGGCTCTTGCATTGCAACAGGGAGCAGGGGCGGATAGAGATGAGGTTCGCTGGGAAATGGAAACTCCGGAGCATAACCTCAGGAGCCCTAGTACCAGAGGCCCTCATACCTCTCAGTCCCTGGACTCTGCCACCCCCATGTCCCCTGGCGCACATGAGCACAGGGCCACAGGGATGGCAGATTACTATCCAGCTAAGAGTATGGGGCTCATAGGCCAGTACCACTCAGGAATGGAGGGGTGGGCATCCGGGTATGGGCACCCAAGTACAGTACAGTTCAATGGGGAACCCCAGGAGAGTAGGCCCATTAAGGGCATCCTGAAAACATCTGCCCAGTTAGGTCAGTGGAGGGGGTACCCATCAAATCCTGGCAGCAAGGAGGAATCTGAAGACTCCTCTGAACTGCGCAGGACACAGGAGACCAGGTCCCCACATTCTGCCAGCCATTCCCAGGCTCGCAGAATCCGGGAAAACCTGGAAGAACAGACGGGAACCTCTGGGAGCAGTGCCTCTGAGTCCGAGGAAGAATGGACAAGGGTTACCCGAACCAAAAAGGCCAATAAGGCAAAAAGGGCCTTGCTTAAGGACCCCTTAAAGCAGATTAAGGCGATCAGGAGCGTCATCACGCCTTACCATAAGAACGCTAAGTATTCTGTTTGGGAGCACTTAGAGTTGTTTGAACAAATGATGGAGACTTTCCATTTGAAGGACAGCCAAAGCTGCATTCAATATGTAAAGTGGACCTTCTCCCCGGAATACTCCAGTTTCTTTGCGGGGCTGGAGGACCAAAATCATTTAAGATGGTCCACATATAAGGCGGCCATCCTGAAACATTTTTCTGTTCACAGAAATCCTCAAGAGGCTCGCAAGGCGGCCTACAATTTGCAATGTGGGGAGGATCAGGCCCCACGAGAATTTGTGCAGGAGTTAAAGCGTGCTTTTGCGCAAACCACCAGAAGGGTGCGCACAGATAGTAGAGAGTTTGTCAATACATTTTTCCATGCCTTGCCCAAATATATCATGACCCAGCTTGTGAGGGATTTTCATGAGAAAAGATCCTTAGATTGGGTCATTGAACAGGCTACCCGGATCTATGAGGTGCAGAAACCGATAGATAGCAAAAGTAATGCCCAGAAAAACCCCAAAGCCAACAGCACCCCTGCTGCTGCCAAGGTGGCAGAGGTAAAGGTCACCCCCGTTTTGGATTTGGAGATGGGGGGGCCTAAAAACCTACCTGCACCTAATAATGCCAGGCCCAGGAGGTCCTCGGGTCAGTCACAGACAGGGAGCCAAGGAGGCAGCCCCACAAATGGGGTCCCTCGCTCTCCTGATTATGTAAGTCCCCGTTACAAGGGAAATCGACCCATCCTGGGTTATGTGTGGACTCCTCCAGCCCAAGGGGGGGGAGCCAGACAAGCACCTAACCCAGGGAACTTCCCTCCAAACTTCCCACAGGAGGGCAGAAATTTACCAAACCCTGGGCAGAACGTTTTCCCCAGATATCCTCCCGACTTTCAGCCCCAAAACCATCCATCCTTCTTTCCCCAATTCCCTGAGCCCAGACCACTGAATCCGGGAGAGGGGAGGCCAAGGGTGGAGGGGTACCCAACTCTTCCCAACCAGGGGTACTACCAAAGAAGGGACAGCTACCCTTCCCGGGATCAGCCCAGGGGAGAAAACAGGGCCCCGTATCAGCCTGAGCGGGTTTCCCAGTTAGAGCGCCAGGTTCAAAACATGGCGCGGGATCTGGGTCACATACTGAGGGCTCAGCAGAACCCTCAGATGGGCGTGCCGGCGCAGAACGCACCCAACTCTGGACCTGGTGCTCCAGAACAATGACGGGGGCAGCACCCCGATAACTCACCGGTTCCCAGGGAGGAGGCACAAGGGGAAGGGGGGTGTAAAGCCTTGGAGGAAGCTTCCTTCCTCACTTGTAAACAGCCCCTGGAAACCCAGGAACCGGAAACAAAATCTCTTGCCCCTGAAAGTCTGCCTCCTAAGGAGCAGAGGGGGGGTAGGAGAAACAAAAGACCCAAACAGACTCAGTTTGAGGAGGAGGTACAGATCTTCCAATTTGAGGGAGAGGGATCCTCAGAGGATCCTGGGAAAAGGATCTTCTCCTTCAGAGAGGGGGGAACTCCTCCCAAAGAAAAATGGGTCCCTAGGGATGCAAATCCAGACTGGGGAGATGTGGAGACTGAGCTACCGCCGCCCACCATCTCATCCCAGAACCAACCGCAAGAAAATCCCCTGGTTCAAACCCATCCTGGGGACTGCCTCCAAAAAGGGGGGGGCGGCCCAGAACCGGAGCCAGGGGAACCCACAATGGCTCTGATCTCCAGTTGCAAAATTTTTTCTTTCAGATTCCCAAGACTCTCCACAGAATTCTGCCCAAATCTCCTCGCTAGCGATGTCCAAAACCAGAAAATTAGCCCACCAGTTGTCCAAAAATGTACATTATCTGTGCCCCCTTGAGGAGAAGGAGGGAAGATATTATGCCCCGGTACAAGTACAGGGGCAGGGTACAATCTCGGCACTGGTGGACACTGGATCTCAAGCTACCCTTCTGTCCAGAAGGGCCTTTGACGAACTGAATGCAGGAAGGGGAGAGAATTACCAAATTCCTCTCACCTCTCTTCCTGGACAACTGCAGAACTTTGACGGGAAGGAAATTCCCGTTGAGGGGACTGCAGACTTGGACATTAAGATCGGGCGACACAAGTTGAAACACCCGGTCATAGTTGTGACCCCAGAGGGCACCCCTTGTTTACTAGGGAATGACCTCCTGAGAAGGTTGTCACCCCTAATAGATTGTGTAAACAAGGTCCTCTGGACCCAGACTAGCCGACCAATAAAATTAAAACAGAGTGTCAACCATGTTAGTTTAAACGGCACATGCCACATGGTTGAACAAAAATCTGACCAAGTAGAATTTCACTTCCAGAATAGCCAAATTCCAGACGTGACAGTAATAGCAGTAGGACAAGAGACTGGTGGTGGAGGGTCCCCTCTATTTCTGAAAATCAACCTTCCTTCTAGTCTAAAGTGGTACTCCACGCTGGAAGGAAACACTCTGAAATTCTATACCAATCCACAATCTGAAACTCCCACTCCTATAGTCCAGAAAGATGTGAAATCAGCTCAGAGCCTGGCTGATATTCAGCAAATTGAAGAGCAGTTGTTCATCCCTGTTCAGTTAAATGATGGGAAGGACTCTGTTCTCGCTCGAGTGTGTGTGAACAACGGTAAGAGCTTCATCAGCGAAGCCATGTTCCGCCAACTCCCAAAAGATCCAGCCATTCCCACCTTCAAACTGATAGACAAATGGGAAATGGACCTGGAAGCACCCAATTCAAAACATCTCCTGCCAAGCAGGTGTATGCTCAAAATCTCCATTGGCAACAAGAGCATAGTCCATAATTGTTGGGTCGTGCGAGACGTCACTGCCGCCTTTTGCTTAGGCAGTGACATTCTCAATCGCTTTGCCATTAGTTTGGACCTAATAAACTTCAAAGCTTGGTCCCGATTAGCGGATAATCCCATGGGCTTTGATGATCCAGAAAAAGCATTTAGGTCAGCTCAATTGCTACCTTATGCAGTTGAAATTCAGGTTAAAGAGGAAGTCACCATCCCAGAAAGGACCCGACAATTCTCCCTGGAAGTGAAAGTTAAAAGGGGACAAGAGTTGAAAAACCCTGATGCTTACATACATCTAAATGCTTCTCTCCAACAGCAAGGGTTGGGGGTAAACCCGACTCCATTAGTCCACATAGAACATGACCCCATTCTAATAGAGGTGGATAACAGCGACTTAAAGAGTATTACTCTAGCCGCAGGCACCATTATTGGAATGGCGGTTGATGACCGACATTTTTCCATCGACTTAGTAAATGAACTGTTAGGACCAATCCCCAAGGACTGTTTTGACAGTGACAGTGATGACAATACAACACCAGACAGGATTTTTACCCGGCATGGGGGGAACTTCCTGGTGTACACTTCCTGCCCCTATGGTAAGGAAGATGTGACTTGTGACTTCAGGAGGGATGAGGTGATTTTCCAGGTCCATGAGGGCTGCCTTTCCCACCTGAAGCCTCCGGTCCAAATCAGCACTCTAACCAGGGACTTCTCCACCCAGCTGGAGGAGGCCGCTGAAATAGCCAAACCAGAAGTCTTTCCAGGCTTCAGGCAGATGGTGGAAGAGAGAGTCAACCTAGCTGATGCCTGTGTGACTCTGGAACAAAAGCAAAAGTTGAAACAAGTTTTCTTGGATTTCCAAGATCTCTTTGCGGTAGACTCATATGACTGTGGTCGCACTGACATCCACACAACAACAATCCCCACGGACCCTGGCATGACTCCTGTGTTTGTGAAGCAATATCGCTTGCCTCTCGCATCAATGGAGTCCCTTACTGAAATAATTAAGAACCTTGAGTCCCGGGGAATAATCCGTCCAGTCCACAGCACCTTCAATAATCCGGTGCTGGGAATATTGAAGCCAAACGGCCAGTGGAGACTCTGTGCCGACCTCAGGGAGCTCAACAAACGGGTCCATACTTCCCGATGGCCTCTGCCCTACATTGACCAAGGGCTGGCCCAGATCCAGGGGTCACAGGTATTCACTGCAATAGACCTGACCAATGGGTACTGGACCGTGCCTGTCAGTAGGGAGGACCAATACAAACTGGCTTTTACCTTTGGGGGCCAGCAGTACACATGGACCCGGACTCCCTTCGGATACCTTAACTCCGGTAATGAGTTCAATATTTTCCTACATAAGGCCATGCCCGACCTGGGTGCAAGGGGTAACTTGGCTTATGTAGATGATGTCCTCATCAAAAGTTCATCTGTGGAGGAACACATAGCAGAGATCCGTTATGTTCTGACACAGTTGAGGGCCGCCGGAGCAAAACTTTCCTTTCAGAAAGCACAGTGGTGTAGAACCCGTGTTAATTTCTTGGGGCATGAGATTACTCCTCAGGGCCTCTGTCCCCAGGAAAAGAAAGTGGAAGCACTTCAGAAACTGAAAGACCCCACAACTCTGCGGGAACTAAGGAGCCTCCTTGGACTGACTAATTACAGCAGAAAGTTCATTGAGGGCTACGCAGAGATCACCAGACCCCTGATTCATCTCCTGAAGGGGGGGGTCAAGTGGGAATGGGGTCCAGAACAAGCCGAGGCAGTAAAACAACTCAAAAGAAGCCTCTCACAAGCGCCTTGCCTAGCTTACCCTGTCAGAAACAAGGAGTTCTTCCTGGAGACAGGGTTCTCTAATACGTGCTTGACGGCAGTATTATACCAAAAGCATGACAAGGTCAATAAAGTAATCTCCTATGCGAGCAAAACTTTATCCTCTGTGGAGGAAAAATTCAACGATTGTGAGAAGGCACTCCTGGCAACGGTGTGGGCATTGACGAATTACCGCCCGTTTATCCAGGGGGAACACATCATAGTGGAGACTCCACACCAGCCTCTGCAATATCTCCAAAGTGACAGAATCCGGGCCGGAAATGTGAGTAATTCCCGAATTACTTCCTGGATTCTGTCAATGCAAGGCTTTCCTGTGGAGGTCAGATATGGCCAAAACAAGAAGAGTCCACTCGCGCAAGGTCTGGCTGACTTGCATGATTGTGCCAGAGAAAACTGTCTCGAGGACGAAAGTCTAAAAATAAAGGACAACATGGAGGCATACCTTAATTCCCCCCACAAAGTCTTTGAAGAGGACAAGTGTGAGGGAATGCCCACTGTGTATGTGGATGGATGCTCTTACCATGTTGACAACAACGGGGAGAAAGAACTGGTGGCTGGCGTAGGGAATGCATGGGTGAATGAGTCCCCAGAACCCTCCGCTGGATACAAAATTGGTCCCCGAAGTAGTCAGGTGGCAGAATTGATGGCTGTGCATCAGGCCATCCTCACTGCTGTCCAGCATCAACTCCACGAACTGGTCATAATCACAGATTCGGATTATGTACGGAACGGGTTCGTGGAGCACCTGGTTAATTGGAAAACCAGAGGCATGTTATGTGCTAACAACAAACCCTTGAAACATGGGAAGTTGATCCAAAACATTGATGATCTGGTCACATCGAATGGGATGACCATCTATTGGAAAAAGATCAAGGGTCATTCCAAAGTAGAGGGACCAGACAAAACTGGAAACGACTTAGCTGATCAGCTGGCCAAAACCGGAGCCATCCAAGGGGATCTAATTGAGATTGAGTCCCTGTTGGGGGAAATCCAGGTCACTGCTATCACTAGGTCCCAGACAAATGCTCACAACGACCTTTCAATTGCACAATGGAGTAAGGAGACCCCTGATGCTGATTTGATTACTGCTCAGAAGGGGGATCCAATAATTGGTAAATTTTACCAGCACCTTGAGGACCCTGAGAACTTTCCCCTGACGGATACCGATTACATTGGGAAAGAGGACCTAAGAGTGTTGATGAAATGTCCAAAAATGTTCCGGATCCAAGACGGTTTGTTGGTAAGGAAATCCAAAGCTGGCCACGATCAGTGGGTGGTTCCTACCTCATTCCGAAGCCTGATGTTAAGTCACGCCCATGATGCGGCCACCGCCGGTCATAGGGGGTTTCACACAACATTGGAAATCTTAAGAGAGGTTGCATACTGGCCACACATGGGGCAGGACCTCGACCAATACTTGAAGGGGTGTCTTGTGTGTGCACAATTTCAGCCATCATCCCTCACGCACCGGGCGCCTTTACAAAAGAGGGGAATGACACTGCCATGGTCAGATTTACAAATCGACTTCGTAGGCCCCGTGATTCGCTCGGCTAGGGGGAATAAGTACATGTTGACCGTGACATGCTTGTTTACCAAGTGGGTGGAATGTCTCCCAGCCCCAAATTGCAAGGCAGAAACTGCAGCGGCCTTGATGATTAACCACATCTTTTCCCGTTTTGGTCTACCTCAAAGGATTGAGTCAGACAGAGGTAGCCACTTCACCAGTGAAGTAATGACAAAGATGTGGGAGATACTGGGGGTCAAGAGAAAGCTGCATATTGCTTATAGACCAGCTTCTTCTGGGGCAGTAGAGAGATATAACCGGACAATTGTGAGCATATTAAAGAAGTTTGTGGCAGATTCTGGGCCAAGTTGGGATATCCGATTACCTCTGGTCCTAATGGCTATCAGATCTACCCCTTCATCTGCAACCAAAATGTCACCATTTGAGTTGATGACTGGGCGCAAGATGGTGCTTCCTCAGCATTTGCTCTATAGGACCCAAGAGCAGACACTGATAAATGCCTCCACTACTCATGAGTATGTGGAGAATTTAAGGAAACACCTCCAACATGCTTTTGCTTACGCTCAGCGGAATCTAGAAAGATCAGCTGATAGCATGAAGACCCATTATGACCTGAAAACTTCCAGGAAGGAATATCAGGTGGGAGACCGGGTCTATCTATACAACTTCCAAAGAAACCAGGCCAAGCAGCGCAAATTTTTGCCTACATGGAAGGGACCCTTTGAGATCGTCGATAAGATCTCCCCTGTGGCCTACAAAATCCACATCCCCAAAGGTCCTTCGGCAGAGGGGGAAGACAAGTGGGTCCACATAAACCAGTTGAAATGTTGCCATCCCAGGCACACTCTGCAACAACTGGAGGAATCCTCTGGAATCCTAGCAGGCACTGTCTCAGACTAATTCAGTTCCAACCATAAAACATACCACATCTAGTCTCTAAAATATTGTGATTTGCATGAAACTGTCTCTTAGTTATACTGTTTTTTTTTTCTCAAAATAAGAATGTAATGTTTCGTTATGATAAAATGCATATGCTGCCCCACTATCTCAACGGTGGTGGAAAAACGTCTATGAGTAGATATTGCCGCTTTTGCTTTATCATCCTAGGAGAGATGAAACCATGAAGGATGACCAAGAAGAACGATCCGGAGACCGGGAGCAGAGACGCAACGGGCCCGGGGTACCGCCCAATCTTCCCATCAGGACCGGCGAGGAGAACCGATCGATCAGTACCGGATGGAGAAGAAAACGCTGAACTGTGTCATCTACAGAAGAGGAAGAAGATTATGCGGACAGACCGGTGCATGGGTCAAAACCCTTGTGCACGCGACTCCCCATCGACTCAAATTCAAAGTGCAGTCGCGTGGGGGGGACTTGTTGGGTGTCCTGACCCACGTTTAAGCTATCCTGCTACAACATTTGGTGCTGTGGGCTTAGGAAATTCAAGATGGCGGAAAACCCACATGTGCGCCGAAATCCAGGAAAGCTGCGCAGTTTGTGCGCCCACCAAAATGGTTGCCTCACTTGCCACCCACCAGTGCGAGAATGAAAGGCCGGGTTGCCATGAGGGAAATGGGTTGCCAAAGGAAAAACAGTAGCGCCGGTTAGCTTCAAAGCGCTTTAAAACCACCATTGGACTACCCGCACAGTAGTCTGAAACCATTGGGAATGGCAATGCTGATTGCCAAATGCAACCTAGAATTGTGGGGAATTCATTTCTTAAATCCCAAAAATGGGTGCAGTACCAGTACTCACCACTATCCAAAAGCCGGCGTTTTAAAACCACTCTGTGTGTTTTTCTGAAGGCAAGCAAAATGCCTATTTCAAACCTTGCAACATGTGCAAAATATTCACTGAACACCAGCAGACATTTGGCAGAATGGAGTTTTGTGTGCCTACAAAATCTGGGAAATGAAGAGCCCAAAAACAATGCTTATAACAAAAATGCTATGGAGTCAGCAGCTTAAGCCTAACTACAACTGGATTTAAAACCACCAAAATCGAAAATGTTAAATTAAATGAGTGACCTATGTTTGGTGTCACATGCCTTTGTAACTGTTGAAATGTCATAGTTTTGCGCTTAGAATCAGCATTCTAGCTGCATGTGTAAAATTACAAGTTATTTTAAAAGCAACAAAAAGTTAGCTGAAGGTCTGGCTTAAGGAACTTGATTTTGCCTAGCAACGGATCCCATCAGCAGTGAAACTTGAGTCACCACTGTGTTCCCAGGCCAACCTTCCTTTTGCTGCCCAGGCTAAGGATATGCCATCTATCTGATAATTGAATTATCTGTGCTCTGCAAGAGGGTGAACAAAGCCCTCTTCACTCAGGCAAAGGTTTTTATTACCGCAGTCGTAAATTGTAGCTTCCTCTTGGCAGGAGCTGGGAGGAGCACTGCCTGTGAGAGCAAGCTGGCTTGGCAGAACTGGAAAGAACCAGAAATTCAACCTTGTGCTGAGGGTAAACCACACCCCTTTGGAGCCAGAACATAACTTTAAAAAGATGAATAACTCATAGAGCGGACATGTGAAAATTTTATAAATGATACCATAATTCTTGTGATTTTTCTGCCCACAGTTTAAGACGTGGTAGGAACCGGTGGTATGTTCAGGGGGGTTTTAGCGGAAAAGTGGATATTACTCTAAATGTGTGCATGTTAAAAATCTGAAACTTCATCAGTTAATGTCCCTACCCCCTGCACACATGTATGTAAAGTTGGGTCCATGTCGGAAATTGAAAAAGCAGTTAAAAAGTGAAATATGTGCCAGTTCTGAATGCAAGCTCCCAGGAAGAGCAGAGTTTGAACAGGGGATACCTCCTGTAATGCATGATGGGTGCATATGATTTTAAAACAATATGTACCTCTGCAAATATGTATTTGTTTCAAATCTAGATTTGTGTGTAAGTTGACAGGAGGAGTGGACTTTCTGCAGGCTGTAAAATGACATCAATCTGACTCACAGTTCAGTTTGCCAATCAAGCGGAGGAATGGAAGTTTGACCAATTAGAAGCTGAGAGAGAGGTAGGGTCAGTGATGCTAGAACACACCCACATTCTAAACACATAAAAGCAGACAGACAGGACAGATAGGGACCTTCAAAATCCATCTGCCGCTGGAAGCCCTGCCGGAAAAATCCATACTTACCTCCATCAAACTCCAGAAAGCCAAACTAGAGACTTCAATCTATCCAGAGCAGAGAGACCCAAAGAACCGGTGCCTAGCAGAGACCAGACCCCTGTGAGCAGTTCCAGAGGCCAGGCGCTGTGAGCAGAACCCGGAAAGACCTGACCAGACTGAAGTCCGTGACCAAGTCGCTTTCCTGTTCAAAATCTCTTGTGAGTAATTAGCAAAACTCAGAACACATCTCTTAGTTTAAATTCATCTAATTCAATCTATTTAACCTAAGTAGAACTGCCTCCTAGCTGTCACCTGTCATTCTAGCTGCAAAAATTTGTCACTTGTCATTTTGAAAAAGTGTGCGTTTAAAATTTACAAAACCAAAAACGACCTTTACTAAATTACTCATATCTCCGCAACCGTTTGGGCTAGAGACTTGCAATAACTTTCATTTGGAAGCTGAGATCCCAGGCTTTTCTAGGACCCCAAAACGGTAGAGATAGTCCTTGCGGTTCCTTTGTAATAGCGCTCGGCGCATCCGCGAATTTTACCGCGATTTGCAATTTCTTCACATGTAAAAACTGCTGCTGTTTGCCTTCCATTTGTCAGAAATTCGTTTAACCTGCTAACTATCCCTGCATCATTGCTAGTGTGAGCCTGGACTAATATTAACTAGATACCACTCACCCTGAACCTCTATAAGGGAATTAAAAGCAAATTTAGCATATTTCTCATTCATTGCCAGCACATATCCAAGCATTGCCTGTGATTTCAAAACTCCTATCTGTTTTCTGTTGTCTAAGCTTGCTGGGGTGAACTGATTACATTGATTGCATTTTTGAGAACTGCGTGCTTTCCTCCCATTCCCTTGCATTGCATAAAGAGGGGGGGGAGTGAATAGCCAGAGAAGAGTGATTACATTGTTTGGTTGAAATCCTATTGAGTATTTTCTGTACTGCATTCATTGAATATTGCATCCACCTGAGCTTACATAAAGCATTCTGTACCACCTTCTTCTTTTGTTCCTATTCACCTGTGTGCTACCTTATCCATTTCATCTCAACTCTTTAGTAATTATAAAGAAGTGTGCTAGTGCCAGATTCTCTGTTGTCAATCTTTATCATATCAGATTAAGTGTGCTATTCAATTATTAATTTATTATAAAGCGTGATATAATATATATTGTAAATTATCAAATAAACCTTTTTAAACTTGCAAAACAGAACTACTTCTTGGCTCAGTGGGGTCAGGGGGATTCCAAGAGAGGGGTGTTATATAGGGGTAGTCATCCAGAACGCATGAACTGGACCTAAAGATATATCAATAAGGGTTTTCATTCAGTATTATAGACTAGGCGTTGACTTAGCTGTAGTGTTGAATTGAATCCTCTTACAATGGGAAGTGTGCTCCCAGCACAAATCTCAAGGGAACCCTGCACTTTAATCAAGAGCCACAGAGGGCTCAGTTAACCAGAGAGACACTTTGATCTACAACAGACAGGGAGATGGGTGGGACTTAGGTATATGTCACCTCCTTGTCTGTCCTATTGCAGAGCACTCTGATCCTGGCCCCATGAATAACAGAAGATTGTTGGTGGGGACCTAGGATTGTTTCATTAAGTTGGGCTTAGCCTGCACCAATCACTGTGGCACATTTGGCTTCAAAAGAGGGCTGAACCCCTCACTTAGCAGATCATCTGAAGACTTTGAAAGGAGTAAGAAGAACGACTCATTTGAACCCAAGCTGAAGGCGCAGTCTACCTTAAATCTTCTGCCAGTGAAGGAAGTCCAGGAGTTCCAAGAGGGAAGCAAGATCTATCCCCTTAACATCGCCCAGGGAACAGAGGGAGATACGGGACTCAGAGGACTGATCCAGTAGCTCCAGAACTGGTACCCAGCCAGCACACTGCGTGTCCTGCTAGGTTCTGCCAATAAGCTTCCTAAGTGGGAAGTGCCAGAGAGAGACTGGACAAAGGACAAGGCTGTTGCCTGCAATCACTCTCCTGAGCTTTGGGGCGTCTGCCTTGAAAGGACACTGCAAAGAAGCTAGGAGGTGTGCCACACAAGCATCATCCACTGACCATCTTTCAAGGACATTTTAAAGACAGTCGAGTTACTTGAACCGCTTCTGGCTGCACCACTGACTGTTGTCACGCTGCAGTCACCAGAGCCATCCAAGACGCCTCAGCCAGCATTCCGGATCCACCAACTAGCACAGAGAACATTTTTCTTGACCCAGTGCAGCCATGCCAGACAGGCTGCAGAGGCGCATCCAGCCTTGCTTGCCGAATTGCCTGCCGCCTGGAACCCGCAGCTGCCTCCCACCACTACCTCTGTCTCAAGGGATGCAAAGTGCTGTGGAACCACCTCAACACTGTTGAGCACCAAGAACTTCTTCAGAACCAGGTTCTGCCCCTGGTCCTTCTACGAAGGCCCCTAGAGACAGTTATGACACTTTGCCTCATTTGTGCTGTAACCGAATAATCTTTAACTGTAAGACTGATTACTTTACCAACTACTCTCCTGTCAGTATCCAGAGTGCACCCCTTTACTTCGTGAAATTGTCTGCCCTTTGTGTTCCTTTACAGGGTGGGTAGTAATTGTAGTATGGCAGAACTGTCTGTTGTAGTAATAATACAGTAGATATTTGTATACAGCCTTGACGGGACATCCCTTTTATCATTGGGTAATAATTGTATATTTGCTGTGTTGCAACTTACCAACGATCCACGACCTTGCGCACATAAGCCCGCCGTTCTGTCCACGTTAGCAAAATTGTCTTATAATTTACATATATTCCAATCTATTCTGATTCCTTCTGGTGTACTAGAGGTGAGGGGTTGATTGATGGTTTAGAAACCGATGTTCTTCCCTGCACCACTGGTGCCCCGGAAGTTGATTCATCAGAGCTGCCTTTGCTGTAAATTTGAAATGAAGTGCAATTTTAGGCTCTACAAAGGATGATACATTTTGTAAGGGTTTCCAAGACTGATATCTCCTGTCTGGCACTTTACCTATGTGGTAAAGTAATGGGCCGCAACAGTGAAACTTTACTTGGTAATGTAATGGCTTGTAGGAATATTAAATCTGTCTCGATCAAAAAGCAAACAAATATATGGGAATTTGCGTATTGCGGTGGAATGGAAAAATCAGTTAGACAGCCAACATTACCATGGCCTTAGGAGATTGCCTATGCAACTACCCCAATCCCAATGACCCAGATGGTGCTAGGAGGATTCAGAAGAGGAGAGTGGCTGTTCTGACAATTATTTTACTATGGCGTAGTCACACATGGCTTACTCTTCTTCCTAACTGTATCGAAATGGCCCCTCATCTAGTCTTTCCCCTTTTAGAGCCTTCAAAGTCTAGGTTTCTCCAAAGGCTTGCATCCACATGGTCAGAAACCTGGCGATTTTACAAGTCTATAGCACCACTGGCCGCACTTATCTAACTGGATTTTCTACAAAAGAGCACTTCCGTGCTTGAGATTGAAACGTTTTTGATTTTTCATGCTGTAAGGAGTGGTTTTTGAATAATCCTTGAATTTCAAATCTGAAATGTGAAAGGCCTGTCATTTGAGGCTTCTCACATTAACTGATAAGGGTTTCCTAAATTATACGGTTGTCTTCCCAAGTATTTCATAGTTTTAAACTAAGGTTCCCTACTCCACACACAATTGTCCAAATGTGGGGTCTGCCTTCTGTATTAATAGTATTATAGGGTCCATCTTGTCAGCCCTTCTCTGATGTCTTATAAAATATGCAACATGTAAAAAGCTTGAATTGAAGTATGATCTCAGACAGGCAAGAAAATATGCAGCTATTGTGGCGCAGCACATGTTCATATTCTTAGCATCTAAACACGCCTCAGAATACCTTGACAGGTAGGAAACGCCCTGCATGACAGGGTAATGTGTATGGCACACCCTAATGAACAGATTCCTTGAAAACTCTACTCTTTTTCTATATGAGTGAATCTTTGATACTGTGTTGCCTCAGATATCTAAAGTGGTACAGTGGTCTTTGTGGCTACAAATGAAAGCACACAAGATAGCCCAATCTGTCAGTGCATCGTCTGTTAGGCAATCTACATACGACGTATGTAGATTGTGGTATGGTTTCCAAGGTCATTGGGGGCTGCAGTACTAATCAGGCAGGGAGAGACACATGTGTTGCAAAAAGGGTTTTCTGTAGTTTGTGCTCTACTGTGGTGATTGTGCTTCCTGTTGTCCCTCAGCAACACTGCCCCTTGTTATTCATCTGTAATGTGTGCTATAGTGTGATGGTCTGCCTGATGTCCCATAGAAACCTCTGCACTCCGTTTCCTGCATTGACCTGTTCGATATTCCAATGTGACCCTTGGTGTCTCATCAGTTACTCTGACCATGGTGTCCCTCTGCAAAGGCATAGGGCCTCATTACGACCCGGGTGGTAAGGGATTACCGGTACCGGTAAGGGCACTGGTGCCGGTAATCCCTTACCGCCCTATTACGAGGTCCCTTTGCGGGTCCCTACCATAATGGCTGGTTTTACTAGGCATTAAGTACGGGACCCGCAAAGGGACTTTGAAGGTAATTACGGTACCGCAATTTTCGGTACCATAATTACTGCCTTCCCCATTCCCATTGAGCCCTATGGGGGCAAAAATGGGAATGGGGAAGTGCCATGGTGAATGGGGAATTACCGCCCCTGTACACCTTGGAATAGGGCAGTAATTCCGCCATTCACCATGGCGGAATCGGTAAAATACCGGCCGCAACCATGGCACAACTAGCGCCATGGTTACCGCACAGGTCGTAATGAGGCCCATAGTCTGATGCCTGTTTGCCTGTTTTCTGTATTGTCCTGCCCTGTCCCTTACTATCAAAACATAATGGCCCTCATTACAAGTCAGGCGGTGGACCATGGTGCTATTAGCACCATGGTCCATGCAGGATTCCGCCATGGTGGATGGCGGAATTACCGCCCCATTCCAAGGTGAGGGATTTCTACAGAATACTTTGTAAATCCCATCTGCACAGAGTCAATTGAAGGAAACATATGCGTTATTTTTAGAAAACTGCATAAAACCAAATAGCAAAGGCGATTGTGCAGGGTTTTAATCTTCATCATTGCTCTCCACTTTGCAAAAGTTTAAAATTAATGCAGGGAACCCAAAAGCACATAAGCGCTAATGTTGGTGAGCCCCTGCTTACATTTAGCATTTATTTTATACACTGTACATTTACCGAGGGGTATCACAGTGTAATTTGTTCCCTATTATAATCTGCTCCCTCGTGCACCACCCAGTTAATTGCCAATTGTGATTTTCTCCTGTTGACCAATAGCTTTCACATGATGGGCTTCTAGATATCCCACCGGACCGCGTAGCATGCTAAGTTGTGCCTGGGCACTCAACTAGGACACTGTCCTCTCTGAAATCCCCAATCTAAGCTCTTGGCAGGAATTATTCTCACTCTTGCTTGGTGCACACTGCTGCAGAGTCCCTATATCCCCCCAACCCTTGCTGTTTCCAATCAGGACCATTTCCTGAACATGGCCAATGCCAGAGATGTCAGCTGTGACAAAGGGGGTCATTATGACTTGGGCGGTAAGGGATAACGGGCACCGGTAAGGAGACCGCTACCGGTAATCCCTTACCGCCCTATTCCAAGGTCCCTTGGCGGGGACCGTAAGGAACGTGTGGTCTGACCACACGTCCGCTACGGGTCCCGCAAAGGGATTAGGGCGCTAATAACGGACTTGCAAGTCACAAGCCTGTTATTAGCGCCCTACCCATTCTCATTGAGCACTATGGGGGCTCAAATGGGAATGGGGAATGGTTTGTTCAATGGGGACTTACTGGTCCCGCCAGGGTCAGACTGCAACAGTAAGTCCCCATAGAACAACACCGGTGCCGGACCCGGTATTGGAGGCAGCCATGGTGCAAATAGCGCCATGGCTAGCTCCAATCTTGGAATGTGCCCAACAGTCTTATATTTTGGCTTAGTATATGAGTATGAGGAGACCATTGGAATCAGATACCACCTCCCAATGCATGATTTAGGATCCAGAGGAGGAATAGGGAGAATACCCCAGGTTAACTAGCCCCTATGTATCATTTAGTGCTTACCTGGTGAACCCATTACCTTTATCCCATGCCCCTTGAGCACCACCTTTAACAGAAAACCTATGTGGGAAATCCTACGTAGCCCAAAACACCACTACTTAAAGTCTGAAAAAGTTACTTTCTCCTTTTCAAAATGGATGCCCGGAGTACACCAAACTTGCATTCAACCTCACTTCCCAAGTTGTTTTTGTCGCATTCATTTTTCACAAGGTACACAAGCTGGAACAGTGAGGCCCTTGAATTAGTCAACAGCTGTGGAGTCTCACCATATCCAACCACGGGAAATTCAACAACGGTTTAAAAATAATGATTGAAGAACTATCAGAGGAGAACAAGCAGGAGTGAGGAGAAGGTGGGAAAAAAGAGTGTGGATAGGAGGGAGAAAGGAGAACTTGGAGAAAGGATTTAAGAGATGTGGACAGGGACGTGGAGAGTGGAGAATGTGGAGAAGAGCAGAGGGACATGGATAAGGCAGTAGAGAGATAGAGAAGAGGGGAGAGACCTGGACAATGGGGTTGAAATCAAGAGAGGTGCTGAAGAGAGGAAATACCCAAAGAAGGGAATAGAGAGCAGATGAGGTAGACAGTAGAGAGGTAAAAGAATGATCGAGGAGGAATATAATGTTTATGAAATACAAAGTAACCAAGATAGAAGGTGAATGGAAAAGGATAGAAAAATGGCAGAGCAGAATCGCCCAAGGAGAAACAAATTAACAGACTCCTCAAGAATGGAAACATTGGTGACAGTGGTGGAGACAAAAAGAGAGCTAGGCGCGGAGGTGAATATCCCCTAATCATTGTGAGGCACCGAGGAAGTGAAGCAATGAAACAGGACAAAACAGAATAGACCATGAAGTTTGGAAAACATATAGAGGTATCATACAGATAAGGCTCTTGACCACCTAGTGATGGTTTTGATTTTGTCAATCATCAGCATCACAGGGCCCATACCCGACCCTCCCCAGGACCAGTGAAATCTGATAAAAACCTGACCCAAGTGTGACATCAACTGAGGCAAGTCCAGCCCCCTCAAGCCAGGAAAGAAGAAACGCTTACCTAAGATCAGCATTCAGACCCAGATGACAACATTGGAAAACCTGGGCCAATCCAAGAAAGGAGTTCAGTGGACACTGGAAATCCTATTAACTGTGAGTGACCTTGGTTTCATCAACAAGACGTTGCACCCAAGGAAAGTGAAGGATGGACTGATGGACTACAATCTTTATTCCAAATGGGTTTGCTCCTTTTTGTATTATAACATTAATTTCTTTGTATCCTACTTTTGAGTCTTGATTTGTCTGTTTATCCCCAGCCATGACATATGGTGGGTAGAGTGGGATTAACCAAACCCGACTCAGTGATTCCTCTGTACCCATACCCACCAACACTACAGTTACTGAGACCCATACCATGTTTAACCAAAGGTTACACCAAGCCAGCTAGAAATGACCACTATAGCAGCATTAACACCATTAGCCCCACCAAGGAAAGAGTTCCTCTGTTCAGAAGGATTAGATTGTCCTTCCTGAAGGTACCTATGGATGGATTGATACTAATTCATGGCCTCCTTTTTAGTGTGAAATCAATGTGAGAGCTGAAGTCATAGTCTGGGACTATAGAAGGGATATCCAAGTAGTACTAATCAGCCAGATATCTGCCCCTTTTCCATTCAGAGTAGGAGACCTGGTTCCAATCAACTTTTCTGCCAAACGTCAAGAAATATTTGATATTAATTTAAACCACCTGGGGTTGAAGGGCTTGTTTCTATGTTTCCTGGTAGTCGCCATAAGGAAAATGGAGGTGTTCAAAAACGGTCAGAGATCAAACTACTCTCTTCTGAAGATAAGGCATTGCTCTCCCCTGACTATGTGCAGATACAAAATTATCCCCACCATGCTTTTCTGAAAACCTCTGATACAGTGGCCATGTTTTTTTTAGCAAGAGGGACTATATTATTGGGTAGGAAATAATATAGAAGGTGATGTCATATCAGTTTTCGGATTTTAGTCCTGACCCATCTGAGACAATCCTTTTTAGTGTTGGCACATTCAAAGCTTGCCACTGATCACCATAGTATTTCTTTTTTTTATTTATTTTTTTATTGTTTTTAGTTGAAATTAATCAACTTTACAATTTATTTATCAATACAAAAGCGAAAAACATGATTATAACAATAAAAGTTAATTTAAAATAAATGTAGGCGTCAAATGGGAGCCAGTTCACGACAACAAGGTCAAGTGTGCTCAAATTGGTCACATTAGTGTAACATTTACTTTACATAAAAACATTTGTATAAAAGTTCACTTCATTTTAATTTTCTTTTTCAGCATCAGGAGATGTTCGATTTTTGTCTGAATTCGTTGTTTCATTCCTTGTCTTTATTTTGTGTTCTCAGCTCTTCTAAACTATTTAAAAAATGTAAGGCTCCCATTCTTAGCATAGTATTTCAGAAACACAGGAGCAGGTCTTAAGTCACTTCTTTTGGCCTGGACCAAGCTGTTCTCTGAGACATTCTCGGTTTGTCAGAATACTCTCATTGATATGGATCAGGCCCCCATGCAACCTCTCCCTATTACGGACATCCCCATCTCCCATCTGGGGATGGACATTAAGTGGCCCATGTGTCCTTCCAAGGTACATTACACCAGATAACAGGAGGCTTTAATTCTAGGTCATTTGTGTCCTACTCTGCTAGGGAAGGATTTACTTGTTAGTGGACTATGTCTCTTTAAGATAGAGGCAAGGGTCATGTGAGGGATGACGTGGGAGGTGGAGGAAATAAGTTAAGTCAGAACGTGTTATGCTGT
The DNA here is from genome assembly GCF_040938575.1 of Ambystoma mexicanum. NCBI lineage: Eukaryota > Metazoa > Chordata > Amphibia > Caudata > Ambystomatidae > Ambystoma > Ambystoma mexicanum. The sequence continues at coordinate 613,881,204 of NC_090927.1, forward strand.
TAATAAAGTAAGAAGTGTAATATCTCTCCGGCATCACGTCCTCCTTATTTGAGCTTCCCAGGCTCAACAACTGGCGACAAGGTGACTTCCATCATGCACCAGAGTCCTCCTCCTTTCCTGCATGTGGGTGATCCCACTGCGCACAACTCCTGACTCAAAGCTGACTCCAGGCTGTTTCTGCGGCAGCCTTCCACACACGCCAGGCGATCCCAGCGACGCTGAGACACCCGATCCCGGGCCTCCAGTGAACACACAGCTTACATGTTCCACACTGCCAGAGGAGTTCATAGAACTTGGATATTTTGCCGCACGGCAACCCGCCAGTGGCCAGCCGTTCACACGTTCTGTAGCACAACGGCTATAATGCGGCAACAGCAGGCGGGTGGCTCCCATTCTTCCTCTGTCTCTCCTGCATGCCTGCCAATACCACGCAGCTCATCATTGCGCTGCAGGCAGCTCGCTGAGGAGTGCACACTTAGGCAGCGACTTGACATGGACCACCCACAGGGGCCCAGCCAACCCTGCCACTCCAGGCTTCTAATTTGATACAGATCTCTTCATCAGGCCCACTGGGTCACCACCATCATGTGCACATGAGCACTGCGATCACCAGGATGCACATCACTTCCCACGTGCCACGAGTACCAACTGCTGTCGATATTTAACTGCCACCAGGGATACTACAAGCACACACTGCCCACAAAAGCACCCATGCTCAAGGGCATGCAGCTGCCTCACCTACCGCACTCGCCACAATGAGTGCACCGGACGTACCTGCATCACAACCTCCTGCCATGCCGGATCCGCCTGCGAGATCCACAGCCACCACGTGGTGCATGACGTCCCATTCACCATGACCCCGCAGACAGGTATAGGCCCGCGATGGGTGGAATGCTTAGATGACTTTAACAATTTTATTAAAGCCGCCGGTTAGGAGAACTCACCGAATTTACTAAACATGTTACTCAACATCATTGGTAGTGAGGTCAAGACGCTCATCAAGACCATTCCCCAGAAGACCAGCCAGACTTTGCATCCCTGTTAACTGCCCTCAACAAGAAATTTTTGATTGAGCCCAATCGTGACTAGGAATGGTACATGTTCAATCAGTGCATCCAAAGGGGGGGAAGAAACAGTCGACAAATTCCTCACTCGCCTGAGGATCAAAGGAGTACACTGCCAATATCACGCTTTTTTTTGCTGGACAGAGCAATACGGCTTAGGGTGACCGAGGGGTGCCTGTCCCAAATGCTGAAAAAACAACTGCTCAAGAAACCACTCTCCATCGATGAAGTCAGTACGATGGCCAGGAACTTCAAAAGGGTAGACACACAAGTAACCCAAATGTCAGGGGACATCACCAGCAAACAGGACAAGAAAAAACTCATTGCAGCAGTTCAGCTAGCCAGCCAATTACCTGGGGACAGGTACACTGCAGGAGGACAGCAGATGACCCCCAGAATGCAGAGGCAGTGCTACCGCTGCGGGATGATGGTCGCCCATTCAGGGACATGTCCCACTCTCTCCCAGAGATGCAGCAATTGTGTCAGAGAGGGCCACTTTCAGTCGGTTTGCAGAGAAGGTAAGCTTTTCCCCACACCGCGGATGCCACCTCCATCACAGTTCAAGATGTAAAATCGGACCCCGCAGAACCTGACATCCCAGATGCGCCCGTACCAGCAGGGACCAAGACGGTACATAAGGGTAGTGGAAGACCACTACCCAGAAGAGGACCCCCAAGACCTTTAAGTCTATGTCAAAGCCTGCATCTCAGGGATGAATATGACGGACCACCACAACCACGCCAGAATCAGTACATGCCAATGGCATACAGACCCGCGTACAAAGGTGACAACTATGACCAATGACCAACTATGGTCAAGATTAATATGTTAACCTCATCCTGGATACCTGTCAACATATGTGGTGACAATTCTGCTTCCTATTAGACTCAGGGGCCACTGTTAACATCATGGGGGGAAAAAGGATTTCTACAGATACCCGACAGGCCAGCACTAACCCAGGCAGTGTCCAAGATCTTCCAGTGGGGAGCAGACCTTCCCCTCCACTCCCCTCCACTCCATCGGGCACTTCAGGTGCCAGCTCATGCATAAAGGACTGTCCACTAACAGTCAGCCATGTAATCCGAAGCCCAACCAAAGGGTGATGGCTGCTGAGCTTCCACACTGCGGCCTGTCTAGGACTCATTGACATCCACATCCGCGAGAGAGATACTCTACAATCAACAGTGCCCGCAAGTGTCCCAAAGGAACTGGTGTGCATGATGAAGAATGAACCCAAGGCCAAAGCCCCCGTCACGACGGACATGATCCTGGCGGAATTCCCGCTCCTCTGCAAGGGGCTGGTAAAGATGAAAGGTCCTTCCATCAAACTGCACAGTGATACGACAGTTCGACCCATTCCCCAACATCCCAAGAGAGTAGGCTTCCACCTACAGGCCGCAGTCTCCAATAAAATCAACCAGCTACTGGAGAATGGCATCATTGAACCGGACACAGGACCGACCCCATGGGTCTCACCATTAGTGATCGTGCTCAATGAAGGGGGATGCTTGAGACTCTGTGTGGACATGAGAATGGCCAACATCGCCATTCAGAGAGAACACCACCCAGGACCTTGCATCGATGACATGATTGTTCAGTTGAAAAAGTCAGTTCCTTTCTCAAAGCTAGACCTTAACCAAGGTTATCATCAGACGGATCTACATACCGATTCGAAGGGAATCACCACCATCGCAACCCACGATGGCCTGTTTCGTCACAAATGCCTCCATTTGGGCATCTTCTCTATGGCTGAAATCTTTCAGGAGGCCATAAGGCAAGTCATCAGACCAATACGTGGAGTCCTAAATTACAGTGACGACATCCGCGTGTTCGGAAGGTCGAGGGAGGAACACGACACCGCTTGCGTGCAATCTGCACAGCTGTCCAAGGTGCGGGTTGTAAGTGACTCCAATCAAGCAATCCCACTAAGTCTTGTATGGGATGCCCAAGGGAAGCCCTTATTTATGTATTTTTATGGCAAGTTATAATCTGGATGATGAACCCTTGTATAACACCCCTCTCTTAGAATCCCCCTTGACCCCACTGAGCCAAGAAGTAGGCTTGTTTTGCAAATTTGAAAGGTTTATTTGAAAAATTAAACAATATATATATATATATATATATATATATATATATATATATATATATATATATATATATATATATATAACACTTCTATAAATAAATTGATAATGGATAGTACACTTGTGAATATGAGCAGTAATCAGCAAGAGGTAATCCTACAGTAGCACAGTTCTTGGTTACTTATGAATAGGAACAGAAGAATGAGGTGGGAAAGAATGCTTTAAATGGTTCAAGGAAACGCAATGATGAATGAAATGCAGTACAGAAAATAACTTGATATGGCTTCAACAAAAGACAATGTAATCACTTTTCCTTGACAATTCCCCCCCCCCTTTATGCAATATAAGAAGATGGAAAGAAGACCCACAGTTCTCAGGAATGCAATCAAATATAATTCAGATCCCCCCTAGCAAGCTTAGAGGAAAACAGGTATGAGTTTTAACACATGCAAGATACTTTGAGGTTGTTGCAATTAAGTGAAAAATATGCTTAAAAGGCTTTTAATTCCCTATAGGGGGGTTCAGGGTGGGTGATATCTAGTTTATATTAGTTCAGGCTCACTTTAGCAATGCTCTATGAGTAACTAGCAGGTTAAAACGAATTTTAGCAAAGGAAAGCAAGGAGCTGCTGATTTTTACATGTGGCTGAAATTGTGCAAAATGTCAAATCGCTGCAAATTTAATCGCGTGCGTGGAGCGTAATTACGGAGGCCCTATAAGTCGGTTCTAGGTTTGTTGGAAAGCCTAGAATCTTAGCTTTGAGATGACAGTTAAAACTCGCTCCTAGCACAAAGGGTTCCGGAGATACGGCCGATTTAGTCAAGGTAGTTTTTCGGATTTGAAATTTTAAAGCTCAGAATGACAGATGACAGTTTTCAGTTTTAAAGATGACAGAATGACACGATTCTAGGAGGCAGTTCTAATAGGCTAAAATAGTTTGGATTAGATTATTTTAAACTAAGAGATTGGTTTTGGCACAGTGGGTTCTCACACTATATTTTTGAAATCAGCCGTCAAGGTCTGGTCAGGTTGGACGGGACTTCCGGCGGGTGGTTCTGAAGTCCCGGCTATCTGGGTCAGCTCTGCTCTCTGGGTCTGTCAAGCACCGGTTCTGCTCACAACGGTCTGGTTTGTTGTTCTCTCTGGTTCCGGATACAGCACTGTTTTCTGGATACTGCTACAGGTTCTTGCAAAAGTTCTTGGCAAAAAATTCAAACCGCTCGCCCAGCTGTTGAATAGTTTGGTTGGTTTTGAGGCCTGCTGAAGAGGATTCAGCTTGTGGATTCAGGCCTCTCTGCTACAAATTCTGGAGTTAATTTCTGCTACAGGTTCTGGAGATTGATGGATTTGAAGTCTGGATCTCTGGACGTGAAGTCTGAAGTCTCCCGGCAAAGCGTCCCGCAAGAAAGTGGAAAGTGAATGTCCCTACCTGTCCTGCACTGTCTGCTTTTATGTGTTTAGAAAGTGGGTGTGTGCATGGCATAACTCAGCCTGCCCCTCTCTACTTGTCATTGGCCCAATTCTCCCCTCTCCCATGATTGGGGGAAGGAAATGGATTGTCATCATGATGAGGTCTGTTTATGGGTCAGAGGATCCTCCCCTGGTCAATTTGCCCACAAATCTATATTTGATTCAAATACATATTTCCCAGATACACAAGTGGTTGACATTACATGTACATATTACAGATGAATTAAGACAGGTCTCTGTTCAAGCCCCATGTTCCTGCGAGCTGGGATTCAGGAATGACAACATTTTGCGCTTTTTGGTTGGTTTACCAATATCGGACACTTACCAAAAATTACACAAATGTGCGCAAGGAGTATGGACATTAATTGATGAAGTGTCAGATTTTTAACATGCAGACATTTGGAGTAAGACCCTATTTTCCGCTAGCAACTCCCCAGAATACACCACAGGGTCCTAACACCTCTTAAAACGTGCACAGAAAAATCACAAGAATAATGATATTACTTATATAATTCTGACAAGTCCGTACTATGAATTATCCATCTTTTTTTTAAATTATGCTCTGGCCCAAAGGGGTGTGGTTTCCCCCAAGCACATGGTGGAATTTCTGGTTTGTCCACTTCCCCCAAGCTCAGCTTGCTAGCAGAGGCACTGCCCCTCCCATTTCCTTCCAAGAGGAAGCCATTTTACGACTCCCCTAATTAACAATTGCCTGAGCCAAAGAAGGCCCATTGTTCAGTTCCCTGCAGTCCCCAGGTGCCACTCCCTTTTAAATCAACAGGGCCATGTGATATCCTCTTGGCAAGGGCAGCAGGAGGCAGCCAGACCTGGGAATGCAGTTGTGCAAGTCTCAACTCCTGTCGGGGGGTAGCTGGTGGTCAGAGTTTAATCTCTTTAAGCCAGCTTCAGCTAAATGTCCTGTTTGTTCCCAGTTTAAATCAAACTTACAATTTTTACACATGCAGCTAGAATGCTGATTCTAAGTTCAAAACTATGACATTTAAACAATTGCAACCTATGTGACACTCAAAAGTAGGTCACTCATTTTTCTAAACATTTCGATTTTAGTGGCTTTACCCCCAAATTCACATAAGCTGCTGACATCCTCAGCTATTTTTTATATATACATTAAATAATTACTTCCTTCAAGTCATTTCAGAATATAGTTTTACATTGTATCCACCTCTTAGAAATTCTTTCCTTGGCCTGGTTTGGGTTCATTTGTTTAGTTTTACGCAAAAGTCTGGCGGTTTTAAAATGCCGGCTTTCTGATAGTGGTGAGCACCAGTATTGCATCCATTTTTGACATTAAGAAAATGAATTCCCCACAGTTCTGGGTTGCTTTTGGCAATCAGCATTGCCATTTCCAATGGTTTCAGGCTACTGTGTGTGTAGCCCAATGGTGGTTTTAGGCAGTGCCCTCCTGTGCTCACACCATAGGCAAAAATGGGTGGCAGCCTATTCTTCCTGTTTTCCCTGTGCACTCTCTGGGGAGTTCTGGCCATCATGATGTTTTCAATGCCAGCACTGCACAGTTTTATGGTAGGGCTTGGATGCATGGGTAAAAACATCCCACAAGCCCCCCCTCTTGCGATGGCCATTCTGATCTTTCACTGATGGAATTCGCAAGATCTGGGATGTTCGCCTCATCTTCTTCCAATTCCGTGGATGGCACAGTTCAGCATCTTTTCCTCCCTCCAGTCGTTCAATCAGTTCTCCTTGCTGGTCCTGATGGGAGGATTGGGCGGTACCCCGGGCCCCTCGGATCTTCGCTCCCGGTCCCCAGGTCGCCTCCTTGGTCAGTCTCCGTGGTTTCATCTCTCCTAGGATGATAAAGCAAAAGTGGCAATACCTATTCATAGACATTTTTCCATCACTATTGATATAGTGGGGTGACATATACATTTTATAAATCACGAGAATAGATCATAGCATTCTTATTTTGAGAAACAAGATATCATCATGAAACATTTTTTTTTCCAATCATAATATTTTAGAGACTATATGTGGGATATTTTAGTATGGGAACTGAATTAATCTGGAGCGGTCCCCTCTGGTATTGCAGAGGACTCCTCCAGTTGCTGCAGAGTGTGTCTGGGATGGCAACACTTTAGCTGATTTATATTTACTCACTTGTCTTCCCCTTCTGCCAAATTACCTTTGGGGATGCGGATTTTGTAGGCAACAGGGGAGATCTTGTCTATAATTTCAAAGGGTCCCTTGCATGTAGCCCAACATTTTTGCTGTTTGGCCTGGTTTCTTTGGAAATTGTATAGATAGACCCGGTCTCCCACAGTATATTCCTTCCTGGAGGTCTTCAGGTTGTAGTGGGTTTTCATGCTATCAGCTGATCTTTCTAGATTCCGCTGAGCATAGGCAAAAGCATGTTGAAGGTGTTTCCTTAAATTCTCCACATACTCATGAGTTGTGGAGGCATTTATCAGTGTCTGCTCTTGGGTCCTGTAGAGCAAATGCTTAGGAAGCACTATCTTGCGTCCGGTCATCAACTCAAATGGTGACATTTTAGTTGCAGATGAAGGGGTAGATCTGATGGCCATTAGGACCAGAGGTAATCGGATATCCCAACTTGGCCCAGAATCTGCCACAAACTTTTTTAATATGCTCACAATGGTTTGGTTGTATCTCTCCACTGCTCCAGAAGAAGCTGGCCTGTAAGCAATGTGTAGCTTCCTTTTAACCCCCAGTATCTCCCACATCTTTGTCATTACTTCACTGGTGAAGTGGCTACCTCTGTCTGACTCAATCCTTTGAGGTAGACCAAAACGGGAAAAGATGTGATTGATCATCAGGGCAGCTGCAGTTTCTGCCTTGCAATTTGGGGCTGGGAGACATTCCACCCGCTTGGTAAACAAGCATGTGACCATCAACATGTACTTATTCCCACGAGAGGAGCGAATCACGGGGCCTATGTAGTCCACTTGTAAATCTGACCATGGCAGTGTCATTCCCCTCTTTTGGAGAGGCGCCTGGTGTGTGAGGGATGTTGGCTGAAATTGTGCACACACAAGACACCCCTTCAAGTATTGGTCTAGGTCCTGCCCCATGTGTGGCCAGTATGCAACCTCTCTTAAGATTTCCAGTGTTGTGTGAAACCCCCTATGACCGGCGGAGGCCGCATCATGGGCGTGACTTAACATCAGGCTTCGGAATGAGGTAGGGACCACCCACTGATCATGGCCAGCTTTGGATTTCCTTACCAACAAACCGTCTTGGATTCGGAACATTTTTGGACATTTCATCAACACTCTTAGGTCCTCTTTCCCAATGTAATCGGTATCCGTCAGAGGAAAGTTCTCAGGGTCCTCAAGGTGTTGGTAAAACTTACCAATGATTGGATCCCCCTTCTGAGCTGTAATTAAATCAGCATCAGGGGTCTCCTTACTCCATTGGGCAGTTGAAAGATCATTGTGAGCATTTGTCTGGGACCTAGTGATAGCAGTGACCTGGATTTCCCCCAACAGGGACTCCGTTTCTATTAGATCCCCTTGGATGGCCCCGGTTTTGGCCAGCTGATCAGCTAAGTCATTTCCAGTTTTGTCTGGTCCCTCTACTTTGGAATGACCCTTGATCTTTTTCCAATAGATGGTCATCCCATTCGAGGTGACCAGATCATCAATGTTTTGGATTAACTTCCCATGTTTCAAGGGTTTGTTATTAGAACATAACATGTCTCTGGTTTTCCAATTAACCAGGTGCTCCACAAACCCGTTCCGTACAAATTCCGAATCTGTGATTATGACCAGTTCATGGAGTTGATGTTGGACAGAAGTGAGGATGGCCTGATGCACAGCCATCAACTCTGCCACCTGACTACTTCGGGGACCAATTTTGTACCCAGCGGAGGGTTCTGGGGACTCATTCACCCATGCATTCCCTACGCCGGCCACCAGTTCTTTCTCCCCATTGTTGTCAACATGGTAAGAGTATCCATCCACATAGACAGTGGGCATTCCCTCACACTTGTCTTCTTCAAAGACTTTGTGTGGGGAATTAAGGTATGCTTCCATGTTGTCCTTGATTTTTAGACTTTCGTCCTTGAGACAGTTTTCTCTGGCACAATCATGCAAGTCAGCCAGACCTTGCGCGAGGGGACTCTTCTTGTTTTGGCCATATCTGACCTCCACAGGAAAGCCTTGCATTGACAGAATCCAGGAAGTCATTTGGGAATTACTCACATTTCCGGCCCGGATTCTGTCACTTTGGAGGTATTGCAGAGGCTGGTGTGGAGTCTCCACTATGATGTGTTCCCCCTGGATAAACCGGCGGTAATTCTTCAATGCCCACACCGTTGCCAGGAGTGCCTTCTCACAATCGTTGAATTTTTCCTCCACAGAGGATAAAGTTTTGCTCGCATAGGAGATTACTTTATTGACCTTGTCATGCTTTTGGTATAATACTGCCATCAAGAACGTATTAGAGAACCCTGTCTCCAGGAAGAACTCCTTGTTTCTGACAGGGTAAGCTAGGCAAGGCACTTGTGAGAGGCTTTTTTTGAGTTGTCTTACTGCCTCGGATTGTTCTGGACCCCATTCCCACTTGACCCCCCCTTCAAGAGATGAATCAGCGGTCTGGTTATCTCTGCGTAGCCCTCAATGAACTTTCTGCTGTAATTAGTCAGTCCAAGGAGGCTCCTTAGTTCCCGCAGAGTTGTGTGATCCTTCAGTTTCTGGAGTGCTTCCACTTTCTTTTTTTGGGGACAGAGACCCTGAGGAGTAATCTCATGCCCCAAGAAATTAACACAGGTTCTACACCATTGCTCTTTCTGAAAGGAAAGCTTTGCTCCGGCGGCCCTCAACTGGGTCAGAACATAACGGATCTCCGCTATGTGTTCTTCCACAGATGAACTTTTGATGAGGACATCATCCACATAAGCCAGGTTCCCCCTCGCACCCAGGTCGGGCATGGCCTTATGTAGGAAAATGTTGAATTCATTGCTGGAGTTGAGGTATCCGAAGGGAGTACGGGTCCATGTGTACTGCTGGCCCCCAAAGGTAAAATCCAGTTTGTATTGGTCCTCCCTACTGACAGGCACAGTCCAGTATCCATTGGTCAGGTCTATTGCAGTGAATACCTGTGACCCCTGGATCTGGGCCAGCCCTTGGTCAATGTAGGGCAGAGGCCATCGGGAAGTATGGGCCCATTTGTTGGGCTCCCTAAGGTCGGCGAAGAGTCTCCACTGGCCGTTTGGCTTCAATATTCCCAGCACCGGATTGTTGAAGGTGCTGTGTACTGGATGGATTATTTCCCGGGACTCAAGGTTCTTAATTATTTCAGTAAGGGACTCCATGGATGCGAGAGGCAAACGATATTGCTTCACAAATACTGGAGTCATTCCAGGGTGCGTGGGAATTGTTGTGGTGTGGATGTCGGTGCGACCACAGTCATATGAGTCTACTGCAAAGAGATCTTGGAAATCCAAGAAAACTTGTTTCAACTTTTGCTTCTGTTCCAGAGTCACACAGGCATCAGCTAGGTTGACTCTCTCTTCCACCATCTGCCTGAAGCCTGGAAAGACTTCTGGTTTTGCTATCTCAACGGCCTCCTCCAGCTGGGTGGAGAAGTCCCTGGTCAGAGTGCTGATTTGGACTGGAGGCTTTAGGTGGGAAAGGCAGCCCTAATGGACCCGGAAAATCACCTCATCCCTCCTGAAGTCACAAGTCACATCTTCCTTACCATAAGGGCAAGAAGTGTACACCAGGAAGTTCCCCCATGCCGGGTGAAAATCCTGTCTTGTGTTGTATTGTCATCACTGTCACTGTCAAAACAGTCCTTGGGGATTGGTCCTAACAGTTCAATTCCTAAATCAATGGAGAAATGTCGGTCATCAACCGCCATTCCAATAATGGTGCCTGCGGCTAGAGTAATACTCTTTAAGTCGCTGTTATCCACCTCTATTGGAATGGTGTCATATTCTATGTTGACTAATGGTGTTGGGTTTACCCCTAACCCTTGCTGTTGGAGAGAAGCATTTAGATGAATATAAGCATCAGGGTTTTTCAATTTTTGTCCTCTTTTAACTTTCACTTCCAGGGAGAATTGTCGGGTTCTTTCCGGGATGGTGACTTCCTCTTTAATCTGAATTTCAACTGCATAAGGTAGCAATTGAGCTGACCTAAATGCTTTTTCTGGATCATCAAAGCCCATGGGATTATCCGCTAATCGGGACCAGGCTTTGAAGTTTATTAGGTCCAAAGTAATGGCGAAGCGATTGAGAATGTCACTGCCTAAGTAAAAGGCGGCAGTGACGTCTCGCATGACCCAACAATTATCGACTATGCTCTTGTTGCCAATGGAGATTTTGAGCATACACCTGCTTGGTGGGAGATGTTTGGAATTGGGTGCTTCCAGGTCCATTTCCCATTTATCTATCAGTTTGAATGTGGGAATGGCTGGATCTTTTGGGAGTTGGCGGAACATGGCTTCGCTGATGAAGCTCTTACCGTTGTTCACACACACGCAAGCGCGAACAGAGTCCTTCCCATCATTTAACTGAACAGGGATGAACAACTGATCTCCAATTTGCTGAATATCAGCCAGGCTCTGAGCTGATTTCACATCCTTCTGGACTATAGGAGTGGGAGTGTCTGATTGTGGATTGGTAAAGAATTTCAGAGTGTTTCCTTCCAGTGTGGAATACCACCTTAAACTGGAAGGAAGGTTGATTTTCAGAAATAGAGAGGACCCCCCACCACCAGTCTGTTGTCCTACTGCTATTATTGTCACGTCTGGAATTTGGTTGTTCTGGAAGTGAAATTCTACTTGGTCAGATTTTTGTTCAACCATGTGGCAGGTGCCGTTTAAACTAACATGGTTGACACTCTGTTTTAATTTTATTGGTTGGCTAGTCTGGGTCCAGAGGACCTTGTTTACACAATCTATTAGGGGTGACAACCTTCTCAGGAGGTCGTTCCCTAATAAACAAGGAGTGCCCTCTGGAGTCACTACTATGACCGGGTGTTTCAACTTGTGACACCCAATTTTAATGTCCAAATCTGCCGTCCCCTCGACAGGAATTTCCTTCCCGTCAAAGTTCTGGAGTTGTCCAGGAAGAGAGGTGAGAGTAATACGATAATTCTCTCCCCTTCCTAAATTGAGTTCATCAAAGGCCCTTCTGGACAGAAGGGTAGCTTGAGATCCAGTATCCACCAGCGCTGAAATTGTACCCTGCCCCTGTACTTGTACTGGGGCATAATATCTTCCCTCCTTCTCCTCAAGGGGGAACAGATAATGCACATTTTTGGACAACTGGTGGACCAATTTTCTGGTTTTGGACATTGCAAGAGAAGAGATTTGGGCAGAATTCTGTGGAGAGCCTTGGGAATCTAAAAGAAAAAGTTGGCAACTGGAGATCAGAGCCATTGTGGGTTCCCTGGTTCCGGGCCGCCCCCCCCCCTTTTTGGAGGCAGTCACCAGGATGGGTTTGAACCAGGGGATTTCGGTATTGTGGGTTCTGGGATGAGATGATGGGCGGCGGTAGCTCAGTCTCCATATCTCTTCAGTCTGGATTGGAATCCCTTGGGACCCATTTCTCTTTGGGAGGAGTTCCCCCATCTCTAAAGGAGAAGATCCTTTTCCCAGGATCCTCTGAGGATCCCTCTCCCTCAAATTGGAAGATCTGTACCTCCTCCACAAACTGGGCCTGTTTGGCTACTTTGTTTCTCCTACCCCCCTCTAATCCTTTGGAGCAGACTTTCAGGGGCAGGAGATTTCATTTCCGGTTCCTGGGTTTCCAGGGGCTGTTTACAAGTGAGGAAGGAAGCTTCCTCCAAGGCTTTGCACCCCCCTTCCCTTTGTGCTTCCTCCCTGGGAACCGGTGGGTTATCGGGGTGCTGCCCCCGTCATTGTTCTGGAGCACCAGGTCCAGAGTTTGGGGTGTTCTGTGCCGGCATGCCCATCTGAGGGTTCTGTTGCGCCCTCAGCATGTGACCCAGATCCCGTGCCATGTTTTGGACCTGGTGCTCAAGTTGTGAAACCCGCTCAGGCTGATACGGGGTTCTGTTTTCTACCCTGGGATGATACCGGGAAGGGGAGCTATCCCTTCTCTAGTAATAACCCAGATTGGGAAGATTTGGGTACCCCTCCACCCTTGGCCTCCCCTCTCCCAGATTAGGTGGTCTGGGCTCAGGGAATTGGGGAAAGAAGGATGGATGGTTTTGGGGTTGGAAATTGGGTGGATACCTGGGAAAAAAGTTCTGCCCAGTGTTTGGGGAATTTCTGCCCTCCTGTGGGAAGTTAGGAGGGAAGTTCCCTGGGTCAGGTGCTTGGCTGGATCCCCCCCTTGGGCTGGGGAAGTCCACACATAACCCAGGATTGGTCTGTTTCCCTTGTAGCAGGGACTTACATAGTCAGGGGAGTGGGGGACCCCATTTGTGGGACTACCTCCTCGACTCCCTGCCTGTGACTAGCCCAAGAGCCTTCTGGGCTGTGAATTATTCAGCACAGGCAGGTTTTTAGGCCCCCCATCTCCAAATCTAAAACGGGGGCAACCTTTACCTCTGCCACCTTGGCAGCAGCAGGGGTGCTGTTGGTTTTGGGGTTTTTCTGTGCATTACTTTTATTTTCTATGGGCTTCTGCACCTCATAGATCCGGGTGGCTTGCTCAATGACCCAGTCTAAAGATCTTTTCTCGTGAAAATCTCTCACGAGCTGGGTCATTATGTACTTGGGAAGAGCATGGAAAAATGTGTTGTTGAAATCTCTGCTGTCCGTGCGCACCCTTCTGGTGGTCTGCGCAAAGGCACGCTTCAATTCTTGCACAAATTCTTGTGGGGCCTGATCCTCCCCACATTGCAAATTGTAGGCTGCCTTGCGAGCCTCTTGGGGATTTCTATGTACAGAAAAATGTTTCAAGATGGTCACCATATATGTGGACAATCTTGAATGGTTTTGGTCCTCCAGCCCCGCAAAGAAACTGGAGTATTCAGGGGAGAATGTCCATTTGACGTACTGGATGCAGCTACTGCTGTCCTTCAAATGGAAAGTCTCCATCATTTGCTCATAGAGCTCCAAGTGTTCCCAAACAGAATACTTGGCGTTCTTATGATAAGGCGTGATGACACTCCTGATTGCCTTAATCTATTTTAAGGGGTCCTTAAGCAAGGCCCTTTTCACCTTATTGGCCTTTTTGGTTCGGGTAACCCTGGTCCATTCATCCTCTGATTCAGAAGCACTGCTCCCAGAGGTGCCCGTCTGATCTTCCAGGTTTTCCCGGATTCTGCGAGTCTGGGAATAGCTGGCAGAATGTGGGGATCTGGTCTCCTGTGTCCTGCGACTCTTAGAGGAGTCTTCAGATCCCTCCTTGCTACCAGGATTTGATGGGTACCCCCCACCCCCAGTGACCTAACTGGGCAGAGGTTTTTAGGATGCCCTTAGGGGGCCTCATTTCCTGGGGTTCCCCACTAAATTGCACTGTACTTAGGTGCCCATACCCGGGTGCCCGCCCATCCATTCCTGGGTGGTACTAGCCTATGAGCCCCATACTTTTGGCTGGATAGTAATATGCCATTCCTGTGGCCCTGTGCTCAGGCGAGCCAGGGGGCATGGGGATGGCAGAGTCCAGGGACTGAGAGAGATGAAGGCCTCTGGTACTAGGGCTTCTGAGGTTATGCTCAGGTGTTTCCCTTTCCCAGCGAACTTCGTCTCTGTCAGGCCCTGCTCCCTGTTGCAATGCAAGAGCCTGCGCTTTCAGTTCCTCAGTTAAGGCCTTACTAGACTCTATCAGTCTCTCCTGCATGGCTACCTGTTGCTGGAGCGTATCATTGTACTGACAGAGAGCCCCATTTTCTCTCTGTGCCTCCTGATTGGTCATGGAGTACTGGGCCAGTCTCTGCTGCAGGAGGGTTACCTCCTGAGTCCCATCCCTACTGGCCTGCTCCTTTCTTGTCAGAGCCTCCTCCACCCTCCTGGTGTGATCTAGCAAGCCCTGATGCTCTTTTTGGAGGTCACCCAGCCCCTGGAGGGCCAAGTGATTTTCTTCAATTTTTCTTTTTAAATGGCCGACTTCCTGGCCTAGGGTATTCCTATCCTGACCAAGAGCCTGCATTTGTGATGCCAGGTCGTCCCTCTGCCTTTGAAAGGCACCAGCGTTCTGGCATTCTTTATCAAACTCTGCCTGGGTATCCAGGTCTTTCAAAATCAATGTATTGCTTTCCTCTTTCTCTCTGTCTAGTTGGATTTGCAGGGTGGCTACCTGCTCTGTGCATGCCCTGTTGAAATTGATCTGTTGCTCCAGCTTTTTCTGGTACGGCAGTAAGGAGTCTAAACTGTCTTGGTGCTCCTTCTGCAAAGCCAGAATTCTGGTATCCTGGTCAGTCTTTTCCTGTTGCAGGATATCCATATCCTCCTTTATTTTAATGATGTACTGTCTACTATGATTTTCTGCCTCCTGACTCCTGTGCAGCCTCTGCTCAGAAGAGTCCCGGTCATATTGGGCCTTCTCTAATGCCATCAGTTGACTATTTGCCAGATCTTGGCCTTCAGCACATTTGTCCTGCATGGCTCCCATATATAGATACACATATGCCGCTATCCTGGCAATCTTATTGTGTTCATGTTTGGCCTTAGGAGTCATATATAGTTCACTCAGGGCCACATGTAAGGGACCCTGATCTCTCCAGTTATCTGACCCAGTTGCAGTGACCTGTTTTGTGATTGCCTGCAACCACGCATCCTGGCCCTGCTCAGTCCATTCACCTCTCACAAATAGCTTATGTAAGAAGTGCTCTCTGGCTATTTTGATGTCTACCAGTGTTGTCATTCTGAAAATTGAGTTCCTTCCTGACTTACAGAAGTTTGTATTTTATTTTGCAAAACAAACCGTTTCCTTAGAGCATTCCTTTGAGGAGTGCTTTACAGCGTAACACAGCGTGGTGATCTAACAGGATATGTGTATCCGGTCAGTTGGCACACTGTATTAAGCTGCACAAGTGGTAATTCTAACGCAGAATATCCCAGACGAGCCCCCACTCTGTAAGTGACTCCAATCAAGCAATCCCACTAAGTCTTTGCCTTGTCGGGGATGCCCAAGGGAAGCCCTTATTTATGTATTTTTATGGCAAGTTATAATCTGGATGATGAACCCTTGTATAACACCCCTCTCTTAGAATCCCCCTTGACCCCAGTGAGCCAAGAAGTCGGCTTGTTTTGCAAATTTAAAATGTTTATTTGAAAAATTAAACAATATATATATATATATATATATATATATATATATATATATATATATATATATATATATATCACACTTCTATAAATAAATTGATAATGGATAGTACACTTGTGAATATGAGCAGTAATCAGCAAGAGGTAATCCTACAGTAGCACAGTTCTTGGTTACTTATGAATAGGAACAGAAGAATGAGGTGGGAAAGAATGCTTTATATGGTTCAAGGAAACGCAATGATGAATGAAATGCAGTACAGAAAATAACTTGATATGACTTCAACAAAAGACAATGTAATCACTTTTCCTTGACAATTCACCCCCCCCTTTATGCAATATAAGGAGATGGAAAGAGACACACAGTTCTCAGGAATGCAATCAAATATAATTCAGTTCCCCCCTAGCAAGCTTAGAGGAAAACAGGTATGAGTTTTAACACAGGCAAGATACTTTGAGGTGGTTGCAATTAAGTGAAAACTATGCTAAAAAGGCTTTTAATTCCCTATAGGGGGTTGAGGGTGGGTGATATCTAGTTTATATTAGTTCAGGCTCACTTTAGCAATGCTCTATGAGTAACTAGCAGGTTAAAACCAATTTTAGCAAAGGAAAGCAAGGAGCTGCTGATTTTTACACGTGGCTGAAATTGTGCAAAATGTCAAATCGCGGCAAATTTAATCGCGTGCGTCGAGCGTAATTACGGAGGCCCTATAAGTCGGTGTTAGGTTCGTTAGAAAGCCTAGAACAGTTAAAACTCGCTCCTAGCACAAACGGTTCCAGAGATACGGCCGATTTAGTCAAGGTAGTTTTTCGGATTTGAAATTTTAAAGCTCAGAATGACAGATGACAGTTTTCAGTTTTAAAGATGACAGAATGACACAATTCTAGGAGGCAGTTCTAATAGGCTAAAATAGTTTGGATTACATTATTTTAAACTAAGAGATTGGTTTTGGCACAGTGAGTACTCACACTATATTTTTGAAATAAGCCGTCAAGGTCTGGTCAGGTTGGACGGGACTTCCGGCGGGTGGTTCTGAAGTCCCGGCTATCTGGGTCAGCTCTGCTCTCTGGGTCTGTCAAGCACCGGTTCTGCTCACAATGGTCTGGTTTGTGGTTCTCTCTGGTTCCGGATACAGCACTGTTTTCTGGATACTGCTACAGGTTCTTGCAAAAGTTCTTGGCAAAAAATTCAAACAGCTCGCCCAGCTGTTGAATAGTTTGGTTGGTTTTGAGGCCTGCTGAAGAGGATTCAGCTTGTGGATTCAGGCCTCTCTGCTACAAATTCTGGAGTTAATTTCTGCTACAGGTTCTGGAGATTGATGGATTTGAAGTCTGGATCTCTGGACGTGAAGTCTGAAGTCTCCCGGCAAAGCGTCCCGCAAGAAAGTGGAAAGTGAATGTCCCTACCTGTCCTGCACTGTCTGCTTTTATGTGTTTAGAAAGTGGGTGTGTGCATGGCATAACTGAGCCTGTCCCTCTCTACTTGTCATTGGCCCAATTATCCCCTCTCCCATGATTGTGGGAAGGAAATGGATTGTCATCATGATGAGGTCTGTTTATGGGTCAGAGGATCCTCCCCTGGTCAATTTGCCCACAAATCTATATTTGATTCAAATACATATTTCCCAGATACACAAGTGGTTGACATTACATGTACATATTACAGATGAATTAAGACAGGTCTCTGTTCAAGCCCCATGTTCCTGCGAGCTGGGATGGATTCAGAAATGACAACATTTTGCGCTTTTTGGTCGGTTTACCAATATCGGACACTTACCAAAAATTACACAAATGTGCGCAAGGAGTATGGACATTAATTGATGAAGTGTCCGATTTTTAACATGCAGACATTTGGAGTAAGACCCTATTTTCCGCTAGCAACCCCCCAGTATACACCACAGGGTCCTAACACCTCTTAAAACGTGCACAGAAAAATCACAAGAATAATGATATCACTTATATAATTCTGACAAGTCCGTACTATGAATTATCCATCTTTTTTAAAAAAATTATGCTCTGGCCCAAAGGGGTGTGGTTTCTCCCAAGCACATGGTGCAGTTTCTTGTTTGTCCACTTCCCCCAAGCTCAGCTTGCTAGCAGAGGCACTGCCCCTCCCATTTCCTTCCAAGAGGAAGCCATTTTACGACCCCCCTAATTTAACAATTGCCTGAGCCAAAGAAGGCCCATCCCTGCAGTCCCCAGGTGCCACTCCCCTTTCAATCAACAGGGCCATGTGATCTCCTTTTGGCAGGGGCAGCAGGAGACAGCCAGGCCTGGGAATGCAGTTGTGCAAGTCTCAACTCCTGTCGGGGGTAGCTGGTGGTCAGAGTTTAATCTCTTTAAGCCAGCTTCAGCTAAATGTCATGTTTGTTCCCAGTTTAAATCAAACTTACAATTTTTACACATGCAGCTAGAATGCTGATTCTAAGTTCAAAACTATGACATTTAAACAATTGCAACCTATGTGACACTCAAAAGTAGGTCACTAATTTATTCTAAACATTTTGATTTTAGTGGCTTTACCCCCAAATTCAGTTAAACTGCTGACATCCCCAGCTATTTTTTTATATATACATTAAATAATTACTTCCTTCAAGTCATTTCAGAATATAGTTTTACATTGTATCCACCTCTTAGCAAGTCTTTCCTTGGCCTGGTTTGGGTTCATTTGTTCAGTTTTACACAAAAGTCTGGTGGTTTTAAAATGCCGGCTTTCTGATAGTGGTGAGCACCAGTATTGCATCCATTTTTGACATTAGGAAAATTAATTCCCCACAGTTCTGGGTTGCTTTTGGCAATCAGCATTGCCATTCCCAATTGTTTCAGGCTACTGTGTGTGTAGCCCAATGCTGGTTTTAGGCAGTGCCCTCCTGTGCTCACAACATAGGCAAAAATGGGTGGCAGCCTATTCGTCCTGTTTTCCCTGTGCACTCTCTGGGGAGTTCTGGCCATCATGATGTTTTCAATGCCAGTACTGCACAGTTTTATGGTAGGGCTTGGATGCATGAGTAAAAACATCCCACATGGTCTAACACTAAATATTGACAAGTGCCAATTTAGCAAAGCTAAACTAAAATTCTTTGGGCATATCTTCTCCGCAGAGGGCATGACGCCGGATCCTGTCAAGGTCTACAACATTTTAAAACTTCAGGAACTAACCCAGGTGGCTGACGTGCGATCATTTCTAGGGAAGGCAGGCTACTGCGCTTGAAATATCCCACACTATGCCTCCATTACTGAGCCTCTATGTCGCCTGCTACAAAAGGACACCGCCTTTCCCTGGTCTACCGAATGTCAGGAAATGTTCTACACCATTACATTGGCCCTGGTGGAAGCCCGGAATTTAGCCTACTTTGATCCAGGCTGGTACACTGACATTGTTGTAGATGCAAGCCCGGTAGGGCTAGGAGCCATATTAGCCCAGACAAATTGGGTAGACTCTCATCTCAGACACATCGTGGTCTATGCCAGCAGAGCATTGGCCCCATTTGAATCTGTCTACTGGCAGGCTGAGAATGAGAACCTGGCAGCCGTGTGGACATGCAAGCACTTCCACAACTTTGTGATAGGCAAAAGGTTTATGCTCATTACTGACCATCAGGCTCTGCTTTCTCTATCCGGAAACCCCTGGACCAAAATGCCCCCTAGGATAGAATGGTGGGGCATCAGGCTCCAAGAAAATGATTTTGAGATAATTCACCGGCCCGGGGGGGACAATAACCCAGCCGACTATCTATCAAGACATCCAGTGGGCCAACCAGTGCCCAGGGCCGGGGACACGGAGTACATCAACTATGTCACTGCAAATGTGCTTCTGCTATTTCACTGGAGGCGGTTGCGGTGACCACCCTTCCATGGCACTGGTGATCAGCCTGATGGAGAACAATAAGTCAAAAGATTACTGCTGAGACATGCTAAACCATCCATCCAGGGGCATGCAGGGACAAAGAAGAAGGGCTACCCAAAGTGGACACGGAACTGGCTGTGAAGGACAAAGCGGTACTCCTGAGAGGATGCTGGCTCATCATCCCTGCGATCCTCAGAGCAGAAGTTATCAAGACGACACACGAGGGACATTGGGGTGCTGACAACACAATGAGACAGCTCTGGTGTCACATGTGGTTCCTGTTCCTGGACTCGTTGGTCGACCAATGGGTGAAGAACTGCCTAGCATGCCAATTCACAGCCAAAGCAGAGGCGCCATTCCCAGTCCCAATGTCTTTGGTTCATGTACATATATGGGCCTCGGATAGTGATGAACAGCAGCCATCATTGTTGCAATGATATCAGATCTGCAGTCCTAGTAGGGGAGGTGGTCCGGAACCAACAATAATTGGTTTGAAAGCACATGAGTAACGAAGTGAAAGGGTGAGGTAAGCCACCTTCTGAGCTGCATGTACCCACATTGGACCATGAGGTAGAATTTCACTGTATGAGAAGCAAAACACCAATCTCATGACTCTATAGTTTTGTAATGCTAGGTGTAATGGAAAACTTCTGAAAAGAAAGTGGTCTATGTTACAAAGGTGGGCCAATAAGTATTACATTGATCTCTGATGGTCCTGCAATGACATACTCTCAGGATGTATGTTTTGGAAGTCCATGTTAGGCAGAATCCTGTGCAGTGCCCTTAGGGACCACTACACACGATTAAGAGCACAGGTGGTAATACAAGTTTTACCTTTGGAACAAGCCCGTACTACTAAGTTATAGTGGTAGCAGTAGCAGAGCAGCCAGGCTTATCTCAAGAGTATATGAGCAGTAGCAGAGATTACACAAAGGGACCACAATTACTGTGACTCAAGCAAACACTGACTCAAGGTTTCAGGTAAAAAATATAAGTACATTTATTTTTAAACCATCAGTTATAAACACAACACTTCTATTAACCTTTAAACAAAACCACACGTTAAATATACTACAACTAACCAATTCACTTTGTACAGTATGTCTCAAGATAAGTACCCTGTGTTTGAATGAACCGGTGTTATGAACAAAACATGATACCGCGGATACGGTTGCAATCACTTTTTGACAGTTCGGTCTAGTAAATAAAAGCGTATCCGTGACATGAAATGCTACCGGGGCAAAAACACACTTAGCACCTGAGATACCCAGAGGGAGTTGGAGGCAAAAATCACAGGCAATATTTAGGTTAGGCAGACAGCATCGAGAAACATTCAGAAACAGGAGTTCAAAAGTCAAAGGGCCGGAGACAGGGTTAAGTGACACCGGAGACCTGTTGCCGAAGATCACACCGTTAGACAGTTCACGATTCAGCGTAGCCCAAAAGTACTTTGATATTGTCAATGTTCAGAAGCAAAAGTTATAAGAAGGAGGGAAGACAAGGACGAGCCTTGAGGATGAAGAAAAGGGATTCACCCAGTTTCCTCGAGCGGAACACAGTACCTTATTCCAATGGTGCAGCTGGTGCCCTGGCAGTTGTTCCTGTTGGTTTCCCGCAGACCCACGATTCCTGGAGCTTCGTTGTGAAGAAGGACGTCTGAAGGGGGTCTGTACCACACAGGGATGAAGCCGGCAGCAGCGACAACAAATAAAAGGTGCGCTCCTTAAAAACATGAGAGGCTCAGCAGGTGGCTATCCGGACCACTACAGCAGTGTGCAGCGATTTCGACCACGACGGAGACCTCAGTCTGAAGAAGATGAGCTGGTTATCCCCACCAGGCTCAAGGGAAGAAGGCTCCGGACTGGATCTTCTCTTAGTCGTCAAAGGGTAGATAGCTCAGGACTGCAGCAGGGCTTCACTGGGACGGGGTAGTTGCAGCAGCTGTTGTTTTCTCTGCTTCTCTTCGGCTCCTTGTAGTTCCGGAGCCGACTCTGACTTCTAGCCCAAGAGACCTGCCTTTTATGCGCAAAACCCCCATTCACACAGCCTGGCTGTCAATCACGCAGCAGGGGGGTTGTCCAGCCGGGACAACCACCTCAGCCAATCATGGCAAAGTGCGACTTGGGTTTTCTAGGATACCCTGTGCAGGGGGTGACTACACCCCTTCCCCATATTCAGTCTACCTAGACACCCAGGCGCCAAGAGGAGGGCTTCTCTGCAGAAGCCTGCCAAAAGACGGTGAACAAAGAAGGCAAACCTAGTTTGCCGCGCAAAGTAAAATACAAGAAGGACTTTAACAAAAAGAAATGGCGAATAAACCCAACCGGAGCCAAAAGAAAGACGATTTGGTCAAGCGGGTTTATGCATAAGGCTGTTAAAATAGCCAAAAGTATTACCACGTTTATCTAATATAATTGTGGTAGAAAAGTTAGGGTAGATACCACTGCCACCAGCCAAGTCTAAATGTTAAAAGAGCGAAACAATGCTCAGGGAGGTACAGACAGAAAAGGGGTACAGATTAGCCTTTTACAGTACTCCATGTAAGATGGGCTGTACTGGGTCTGTGGTAAAAGTGACTATGTAAAGTAAATGGCAACTTTACCTTTCTCTGGGGGACAGTAGTCAGCCCCAGCGAAATGTAGTCAGAGGGCAGTCTAAAAGACAACTTTGGGTTGCTACACAAAGGGTGCTGAGTAACCTATACAAGAACACAGGCATCTGGAGTGGTGTGCTCCAATGCCCAAGATCACACAATGAGTAAAACATATAGGCCAAAACACATGTAAGAGTGAAAAAGGATGTACACTCTTACCAGGTGGAAAAAATTAACTCCAGAAATCCAGCAAAGCTGCTGGGGACTCACTAGGTGAGGGAAATGAGCCCTAGAAGGAGAATTCTCCCTAACAGTCCATTATTAATGTAACACAGTAATATATATCATAATAACATTTCTGTTTGAGTTTCATAGTGTAAAACTGCGTACGCTCCCCAAAGTGTCTGAGCTTGGGACGAAACATTTTGGGACAGTGATACTATGCTGGCTTCCTGACACATTTATACACAGCTTTGAACAAATAAGTCATTTATTGTATGTTTCTTCTGCCTCCCCTTTGGCACATGCTGATTTTTTTGGTGGAGGAGTATGTATATCATTCTAGTCATAAAACACTAATTTCAGTTTATGTTCTGTGTATTTGTTTAAAATCGCTTGTACCCGTATTATCGATTGTCGACCAGCATGTGTTTCACCCTTTGTGGGCTACATCGTCCCGCACCACATGCTTCCTACGCAATCTGATTATGATTTGAATCTTCTATCTCATGTGTGCTTCCTGAACCCAATGATTTTCTCCAGAAGAGTCGCTTTTCATGTGATATCTTACTATGTTACTTATGTCTCACGTGACTTCAGAGTCAAACCTATTGTTAGTTGAATTATTTTTCTCTTTTTTTCTTTTTAATTATTCCTTCTTATCTGTTTTCTTTAATCTGTTATTGAATTGGCTCTTGCAGAGTATATCTTTAATCTCCTAACTTCCCATGGTGCATTTGCTTGCATGTTTGTTGGTGTTTCCCTATCTCGAGAAATGCACACATATATTTTCTAAGAGGTTGAATTGCACAGAGAATACTTAATCCTATATAACTGAAGCCATTATCCCACACCCCTAACACACAGTATACCATTTGGATAATTTTTGAGAGCTTGATGGGGCTCTCCTGCATTACCCAGTTAAGATGTTCATCACTTTCAACACCCATTGAATTGTACAGGTTTTGTTATGCTAAATCAGATCACTTTAATTCTGTTTTAACTAAAGGTTTTTCACAGAATTTCTAGTTTTGTTTTATTGTATTGTTTCTCCAGGGTCCACTGTCCACAACCTTCACCTGTGGGTGCTATACATGTTGCACCAGGGATTTTAAAAGAGTGAAGGCCATTGGTCCAAACCCCTCTCCCTAGTACCCAACCAGAACCCACTAACCATAGACCAATTCCATGGCTTGTGTCCTCAGGGGGCTCTTCAACCTTTTTATGTCCGCTGGGCATGGCCGATATTAAAAAACACTGGCCCTCATTACGAGTTTGGCAGTATTCTGGTGGTAAATCCATAAGAATACTGCCAAATGGAATTACCAGTACCAGCATATGGTCCAGCGAAGTGGTGGTAAGTGGCGTTTGTCTCCATTTGTGGAGTCCATTGTACTCCATGGGGCTTTCAGTAGAATCACAGCCGGTGGTAATTCTGACAATTTTGCTGATTTTTCAGCCATAAGTTGGAGGATTTGCCTCCAGCATGATGCTGAATGTCAATCCTCCACTCCAAGGCTAAACTCAGAATATGGCAGTGGTAATTCTGTTGCCGCTGTTTTTTTACCACTTCGCCATACTCATAATGAGGGCAAGAGAGCCTTAGCCAGCAGCCTCAGCAAGTGGCTGCTGCCTTCGGCTGTGTCCACTGTACATGTTACACAAATTCTTCCAACAGATCCAAATGCCCCTGCCTAGTCGATGTGATCCCACCTCTGTGCTGGTTTAAAAGACTATTGCCAAGTCCTACTGCTCTATATAAGTACATAAAGAATTGCTCCCACCAGGAACTATTGGCAATGTATTCTCAGTATGATTTACTAAAGAATGAGCTGGGTCGTAGCCTCACCTCTCACAATGGTGCCTCAGCAGGGTCGGACTGGCCCTTTCGGTCTTTCGGCCCGTGGCCGAACGACTTTGGGGTCCCCTGGGGCCGGTTTTCCGGCAGCCACCTCTGGGCCGTCTTTTTTTTTTTATTGGCAGGCCGGGCCAGCGGCCCCCCGGGCCCGGCCTAGTGTGTGTGTGTGTGCGCTGCAGTGTGCCGAGCCGCGGCGTCGCGAGTATTCGCGGCCTGCGGCCAAATCAGGGGATGGCCAGCAGACAGACAGTGGAGTGCCCAGTGCCAGTGCCGGCCACACAGACAGCAGGCAGCAGCCCAGCCAACAGCCAGCCAACTGAGGTAAGGACTGGACTGGAGTGGGACTACTGTGAGCATTGAGCAACGTAAACATTAGGGCAGAGTCTAACAAGTGCCTGTGTGTCTCAGCCACACCGTCCCTTTTCAGGGGCTTTCCCTGCCATGCCATGCCATGTGAGTGTGCCTGGGGTGGGGGTGGGGGGTGCATGCAGGTCTGCTGTGAAGTGATATCCATTTCATACAAGAATGGATCACCATATGTATCATTAATATCAGCGCATATGGGCCAAGCCCAATTTACCAAATTACTGTGAATGCAAGCAGATGTCCAAGGCCAAATGATAATGTTGTGTAATTATTTAGCACTTACTTGTAAGAGCTTCATATAGACCAAATATACCTACAAAGTCACCCAACCTGTGTTGGTACTCACTTATCAACCTCAGGAGGATAAAAGGCTGAGCTGACCTGACCTCTCTCTCTGGGAGCTGAACCTGCAACCTGCAGAGCACACGCACATTGCAGCAGTGAGCGCTGAACCCACTGAGCTATCTTACCGGCTATAGCTATCAGAAAACTAGCCACTTAAGAAACACAGAGCCACATGCTGCTGACCACAGCCCAGGAGCCCCAATTTTAAATTAGGGGTAGCAAGGGAGATCACAGGGGTAGCAAGGGAGGCTTCAGGGGTCACCAGGCAGACCCCTGGCAACCCCTACATGAGTTGACATCCCTGCCAGATGTGGTTTGATGTACAAATACCCGTTTCATAAAATGTGTATGCAATGGTCACCATATGTGCAGTGAGATACATAATTGTGTCGGCTGACGCCTCACGTTCGGTTTAGCTATATTTTATTTTATTTTGCACAATGTTTAATTCCAGTGTCCTCCATAATACAAATAGAGTTCGGTTGTGCCGTTGGCCAGGGCAATGATGTGTATTATTACATAGCACTTAATGCCGGACACCTCCCTGCTAAGGTGAGAGGCACTGCTGCTGCCCACTTGCTGCCTCTGATCCTCTGATCCTGGGTTTACCGTGCAGGTCTGCTGTGCCAGTGATGCGCACACACACTCGGCACTCGCACATCCCGCAGACCCATCCCTCTTCATTACCCTCGTGCCACGGAGATTAATGCATAATAGCGGCCTCCGGTTTGGACACAGAGAATCAAAGCAATTGGAGAACCAATTCATGACTTCCAACATGTTGGTCAATGGTCAGATGCCAATCCCTGGCAAAATGGCACTCTAGTAGGCCACTAGCACTCCCTAAAAGATGTGCATCTACGCTGTTTAATAATTATTAGATACTGATGTGCATTATGACAGACAGTGAAGCCCTCTGCAGAAAGGCAACTAACCTCTCTGTGGCACCAAAGGCAAACGTTATCATGCGATCACATGGATCCCATTAACTCAGTAGAACAAGACATAACACAGGTTTCTGATTGGCTTATGAATCCCAAATGCAGGAATGATGTGATGCACCCCCGCTTGAGCAGCTCATACTGCCCCAGTGTGGTGTGGTCGTGCGGCTGCATCTGCTTGCTGGGTGCCAGCTCCAAGCAACTTGTTTTTCAAACACATTGCAACGCATAACGCCCAGATCTATAGCTTAATATTTAGCCTGGGATTCCCAAACCTTTATTTAGTCACCATTCCATTATATGTGTAGGCGTAAGCAGCGCATTCCTTTCAATGGTGCATGACGTTACCTGAAGTGCCGGATGGGGCTCCCCCAGACCCTTGGGCTCGCCCCATACTCTGAGCCCCCTTTCTCAAACCCTTTCCTTCCCTCGGTTCACGTGTGTATACCTTCTGTAGACAGTAGACCCCTGCAGCCTGACACGGGGTGGTACCTCTGCCCCAGGGGCTCTCCCCGACACCGGAGCCCCCCTTTCCTCCTTGTTCCCTTCCCCCTCTCTCTCTATTACCCTCTCACCGAACAAGCGAGTCGAATCTTCCCGAGTCGGGTAATTCCCCAGTCCTGGTCCCAATTCCAGCTCAAGTCTTTCCATCTTTCCTTCTTCTTTGACCAAAGGCTTTCTGTCCATTTGTTTTAAAATGTTCAATATTCTTCCTTTTCTCTCATCAAATGTTACTCAGTTTCCTCTGCACACCTGCCTTTTATAGTTTCCATCGTCTTTTAATTTCTCTCTCTTCAGACTCACTTTTTTTGTCCTTAAGCTATCTTGCAAACTTCTGTTTCAGTTTATTTTTCGAATTTTACCTTCTCTTTTGTGTTAATATTTATCAATTTCAAACTATTTTCCTACCCTGCTAAGTCACCAAGTGTTTGTTTATGATTTCATTTTCCTTTCATTGTGTATATCCCTACTCCATAGTCCAAACTTATTTTTCTTTAGACCCCACCCTTACTGTACACTTCCTCTGCCTGCATACACCCACTCTCTTTTTGCCTCCTGCCTGAGTACCAAAAGCATACCTGTGTTCTTCCCCAGCCCCCACCAGGGCCCATCAATCACTCTTTTTGCACTTGTTTGCCCATCTAGAACTTACCCTCCTCCCTAGGCTGCATCTCAGGTTCTGCCCTTATTGGCCTGCCTTGCCCCAGCCCAACTCCCCAGGCTCCATCTCTCCTCCTGCCCTTGTTGGTCTCTCCCGTGCCCCAGGGCAGGCTCTATCTCTGTGCACCTCAAATGTTGTGTATGTTTGTGTGTGTCCAGCATGGACTCTGCTATGTTTACACTCTGTTTCCATCATGTGACAAGCTGTTTCTGTAATTCTGCGCCACATTGTAAGTTTGGCGGTATCAACTATGGTAATACCGCTCAACTGAATTCCTCTTACTGCATGCAGCTACGATAATACTACAACTGATTTAGGGTTGGTGCAGCACAAGTTATTGCCCGCTTTTGAGGCCAATTGAACTGCATTGGGGACATGTGGTAATACTGCATGGGGCAAGACCTCCATTGAAGATGAGGCAACAAGCAGGCAGCATATGCATGGGCTGCAAAGGCCATTATTGTGTGTTTCGGCAAGATAGGCGCTACTCTGGAATGCCACCTGTTGCCACCATACTTATAGTGAGGCCGACAGTGGCAGACTGGCCCATAAGTAACTTGGGAACACTCCAGAGGGGCCTATGCCTCTGGGGACCTGTCTGGGGCTGATCCAGTTACAAGCTTTATTTTTCCACCATCCGACAAGTATGTCATAATTTTTTCACTGGTCTATTGCAAGACTGAGCTCAGCTGTTCTTGGTGAGGGCAGCAGTCAGAATTAGGTGGCACAGCCATGGGCCAATGTATTGCCCTACTGCCATGCTTTCATGCTTAGTCTCCCTACCTTTCCGCATCAGTTTCCAGTGTTACATGCCTTTCGAAACGGAGCCTATAGTATGGACATTGTGAGCTAAGGGGGGTGGGGTGGGGCTGGGCATGTTGAAGGCTATAGCTGTACCAGTTCCGGTGATGAGTGCGAGGAGTTTGGGTTGTAAAAGCTACTGGACGTGAGCAGTAGCTCGCTGTCCCTGTTAATGGAAATGGTGTTACCTTGCGCTATCTATTGCCTGACATATGTGGGAATTTGCTCCTCTACCTGTTACTAAATGGGTGCAGCAACGTTCACAGAGAATGATCAGGAGCCGATTGTGTTTGAACTAGCTTTACCATAGCTAGAGCAGGCTGTACCAGTTATGCTGTACGGCTCCTTGGGCATCAGAGCTGGTTGTATTTGTTGGGCAATGTGGGCATGAGCGAAATGTAACCGTATCCGTTTTGGAAGCTGGCTGTACCTGTTCATTGGCATGAATAGTTAGGTAAAGAGTATTGCATGCTGCTACATTGCTCTCAAAGCATTTAGGCTTCCTTGATAGAGATGGATTGTGGCCCTGCCCATGGTAAAACATGACTTTTTTTTCTGTGGGTAGGGGCTGCAACTGGGGGAAAAGATGAGGGAAAAAGTGTCAGTACTGAAAAGTCAGTTGAGCTGGGAGCAGCCTCGGACTGGCCTGTAGGACTGTAGGCCCAGGGCCAACCAAAACACAAAATGCTGGTGTGGGACCGTTTTATTGGCCAAAGTGGGACCCTTGTTGGCCCATGTGGGCCAGTTTGATGAGCTAATTCACACTGCGACTAGTAGTTTTGACCAGTGTTGCTTGCTGAATAAATATTCTTTAAAATATACAATTTGCATGTCACTTTATCAAAAAGCTCCGCCTGGGTACTATTCAAACAGTATCACAAAAGGAATGAAAAGCCATTTGCAACTGCGGGCCACTTTATCTTTGGTGCCTGAGATAATTGCATGGCCCAGTCTGACCCCGGATGATAGCTAGCCTTTGTTGCTGACTGTGTGCCGTTCGGAAGCACCCCACAGTGTCTTTGTCGAGGGCATAGGGGCATTGGTATCCCGAAAGGGGCCACTTTTTTTGAGGCGAGGGGTGGGCCACTTTTTTGAGGCGAGGGGTGGGCCACTTTTTTTTTGTTGTCCGGGCCTATTTCTTGTCCCAGTCCGACCCTGTGCCTCAGCAACTGTAAGAAATCACAAATAAATCTTCCATAAGCATAACCAAATCGAAACAATTAATGCAGCTAACAAAATTACAATATTTTTATTTCATCATAGTTTTTAATGCAACAAAAGGAATCAGAAAAATTATTGGTCAAATAACACAAACATTACAAGAATTAACTTAAAATGTACCAAGCATAATAAATGGAAAATAACATAACAACAACAAATATAGGGTTGGCAATCACAACTGAAAGATCTAGACCCCAGATACTCTAAATTAGATATCTATACAAAGACTTGTTTAAGTCAAGTCTGAAATAATAAGTGGTTGAGAGCAGACAATCAATATCGCTAATACATCACAGGTCTATGTACAGTCGTGTGCCCCTATTCAACACAAGGATGCTATGCACAAAGCTAGAACAAGGCTGCCACTTCACAATCGTTGCAGTGTCATGCAAGGGGCACATCCCACATGTTTCGGCAATCAGTTTAAATATTCGCCTTCAGCAGGACCCTAAACTAAATATTTAATTGTTAGATGCATATGAGTAAAAATCTGCAAACCTGATATGAAAAATCGTGACATGAAAATGTAAAGAAATATCATTAAAAACAAGGTTGACACACCTAATCCCAGTGAAACGAATAAAACAAACCTATCCCCAAGGAATGAGAGAAAAAAAAAACTCTGAGATAGAGACCCTAAAGAGATACGAACCCCATATGAAATAACACAATTAAGAAGTACCTACCAGAACCACATACAGTCCAGGACACAGTTTAAATTAATGGAGGCCAATAAGTAGACTCTCCACTCACAACCAAAAGGGACCATTTATTGCCTTGATACATTCAAGGTGAGGTCCCGACTAGCAGCTGATGTATCCCTGAGAACAAAGAGGTTGGTAAGCATTTCAAGGGTTTTGGATGATAAGGAGCATTTTCTTATCAGGTTTTAGAGCTATGTGTCTTTGTTTCTTAAGTTGGCTACAAATTGTTTTTTTTCTGTGTGGATGCCATGGAGATTAGGTCTGACCTCTCAGTGGCAACTCATTGGGCCTCATTACAAGTATGGTGGTGCGGTAAGAAACAGTGGTAAAACAAAGATAACTCTGTTACTGCCACTTTACCGCAGCACCAAATTATAGGTTTGGCAGTGATGTGGAGGAAATATCTCCAGCAAAATGCTGGAGGTAATTACAACCCTTTACCACCAAAAATTGGCAAAATGTGCAGAATATCCATGGAGTGCTATTGACCTTATAAATGAGGACTAACACTGACATTCCACCACTTGTGATTCAGCTGTAATTCTGCAGGAGCAAGAGGGGTATCAGGTAATGTTATCCCCACCAAAAATATTGGTTGTCGGGAATGGCGATAGGCGATATTTTTAGTGGGGATAATATTAGGGTTTTATGGGAGCGGGGGATCCTTTAAAAATAATACAGGAGTTGTGAGGGTGTCCCCTGTAGGTTGCATGCCTTAATATCACAGCAAAAATATGGGGATATTTATGTATGGCGATATTTTTGCGGGGATATTAAAACATGGAACCGCAAGGGGTGTTAATAGAAAGTTTGTTTGGTGGAATTCTGGAGGTTTTACCACTGAAATACCCCTAAACCTGTAATAAGGCCCACTGGGCCTCATTACAAGTTTGGCGGTAGCCTTGTTGTTAAAACCGTCAGGCTGCTGCCAAACTTTTGAAATTTTCCAGCACCCGCAAATGGGCAATTACAGAGGCATTACGGCCCTGCCGAAATCGGTAATTGCCCATTCGTGGGCGCCGGAATGAAATGCTCCCCATTCCGATTTGTTGGCTCCAGTTCCACAACAGTTGATGGGCTAAAGTTTTCGCCCAAGGTTGGCATAACAGTCTGGGGTGTACTGGCGATAGTGAAACCTGACCAACCCCACCGAGTCGCCATGCACAGTGCAGGGTCAGGCCCTGTGCTTTCAGTATAGGCATTGGCTCCAGCCCCATAACAGTAGGTGGGCTGAAATTGGGCCCAACATCGGAATACCAGTCTGCGGTGTACTGGCGATAGTGAAATTTGACCAACACCACCAATTTGCCCTTCACAGGGCAGGGTCCAGCCTTGTGCTTTCAGAATGAGCGATTTCGGGAGATTGACGATTTTGCGATTGTTTGCTCCAGTCCCCCAACAGTTGGTGGGGTGATATTTTGGCCTGAGGTCGGCATACCCCTGCTTCTCCTTCATGATGACATGATGACGTGTCTGCGAAGGCGTCCGCACTTTGGAATCGGGTCCATGCTTGGTAGACTGTTTGGAACTGCATTTTTTGACTGATCTAGTAACTTTCAATCTCAAAAATTACCCTTGCACAGCTCCCAGACCTATACTTGCTCATTATCCATTAACAATCTAGTGCAAAGCACATACTTGGAAGAATATTAGCAAATCTGCTATTTCTCTTAAAAATGGCATCAGATATTGCTCTCCCTCCTCCCCAAGAGTAACCACCACCAGCTGGAGGACCCACACAACAGAAAAAGTGCAGTACTTCCAAAGACAATGAAGAGGACCAAGAAGATGAGGTAGAGGATGTGCCTACCTCTCGCAGCCAGAGAGAATCATGGTGGTGGCAGTTCTTTACCACTGTTTGGAGTGTACCAAAGGCTTAAGATACCAAAGTGAAATGCACAAAGCGGGAACCCGGGGTGCTAAAAAAATGTCTTCCAACAGCGGGACGCCTGCGGCATTGCCACCATGGAAAGAGAAGGCAGTGCTCCGTACAGAGCCCCTCTTCCCTTTCTATGGCAGCCTGCAGAACCCTATGACCATATTACCACAAACACATTTTTTTCACTTTCAAACCTATCCTACTTTCGACTAACTTTACCACATAGCCGGTGCCAGGCAGGGTCGGACTGGGACAAGAAATAGGCCAGGACACCAAAATAAAAGTGCCCACCCCTCGCCGCAAAAAAAGTGGCCCTCAAACCATCATCCGTGAATCGCGTCAATTCATGACTTTTACAGAAAATGCTACATATTGAGGGTTCATGTGTCTGTTACATTACAACACAACTCATAAAATAACATTACTTTGCATGCAGTTCTGTGACAGGGTCCATCCACAGCTGCGAGACGCAGGAGTGGCATGAACCAACCACCCCCACTGCGGTTTTGGGACCTGCTGCAAGTCAATGCTTATACAGGGCTCCGCAACCCCAGCAGGGAAGAAGGGTTAGGGTAGGGTGACAATGGTTGGATAGGAGTGGGGGTAGGGAAACCGGAATGAGGTTTAGGGAGAGGTTATGGATAGGTTGGGGATGTTAGGGTGAGGTTTTGATCACTGCGCATGCTTCCAGCTAGCTGTTACACTCATAGAAACACACGTCTCAGCTTCTGACTCCACACACAAATACAAAATCACTATAGCAGTATACAAAGGCACAGCAACATAATAAACACACATGAGGTAGGGCAGCACTTAGCTTAGGTTAGATGTCACCAGAGTGTCCCTTGTCTCCTGCGATTTCGTTGTGCCAGGATGTGTCATAGTAGCTGTTCAAATGCTGCAATAAAGTGCTACAATTAGTGCACATATCAAACACTCAGGCATTGCGATGATATGCCCAGGTACTCGCTCGCACCATTTTGCACTTGCTACCATCAATGGGCAGTTAATACAGTATACCACTACGATTGTGCCTGGCAAGTGGACACGCAACCAGTATATGGCTCAATACTTGTCAATGCATACGCAAGTAACATAGACATTCCACAGTACATAAACATAATCTCAATTGTTAATTCAGTTGACAACGGCTATTCCCCAGGTTGACACCTAATCCCAATCATGGCCCAGACTTTGCTCACCTTGAAGTTGAGGCGGCTGCTGGCATGGAAGCCATTTGCTCTCGTTTCAAAAGCAAAGATTGTTTGCGCGATGGATAGACAAACCTGACTCCTGGAATGGTTGGATGGGGGTTCAAACTCGGGCCCCCATCACCCTCAGCTGAAGGGAGCACAAGAACACTAAATCCAAACAAACAGTTGTGGCTTTGCAAGTGGCTGGCATTAGGCAGCGTTAAGCTAAATTGTGTGCTTTTTATACTGTGCGAACAGATGACGCCATGCGAGCCGCCGACACCCATGGGTATTCACACTTCTCATGTTTATCTGGAGCCCCGAATAGTGTGGGCGCCTCTGGGCTGCAGGGGTGTCAGTTATAGTGTGTTAGCAGGATCAGAAAGGACGCATACATACTTCCAATTATTCCAAGAAAAAGCATCATATTTTGCGTGCATGCAATAGGGCACTGAAAGTTCCGCTTTTGGAAGCCCGAGGTTTCAAGGCACTATACAACCTATCTATTTGCGTCAGGTCGTTCGATGCTGAATAAATATTCTTTAACATTTTAAATTGCACAAATTGCATCACACTTTATCAAAACACTTCCCATTGGTTACTATTCCAACAATGTCACAAAAGGAATGAATAGCCATTTGCAACCATGGGCCACTTTTTTATTGGTACCCAAGACAATTTTATAGCCCAGAACGGCCATGTGGGTAGAACTCCAGTAGTAGGCGTTACGTTGCTTTCATGGGACAGTGTCATATGTCTGCTAACACGGCTAAATCGAAAGTCATGACTTGGCAAAGGGGTTGTAAAAAGTTACTACATGATATATAGAATCCATTATTTAATTAGTGTTGTCAGCTTTATTTACTTAGGAGTAAGCGGCGCTGTGGACAATATGTGGGAAGAGTACGTCCAATGAGCTGCAGGACTAATGAAGAGGCTAGCCTTGATATTTTAATGGTCTCTGCTAGGTTTGGTGGCAATCCTTTTATTCCAGACTGGCCGGTTATAGCTTGCTATGTAGCAGGAATATGGGTCCTCACCCAGCTGTACGTCTTGGAAAACTGAAATTACATCTTTAAGACCCTTATTAGGTGTTTTGCCTCTTCAGGTTGTATACCATGAAACTCGCTTAGAGCCGACAATCCCAAAGCTCCATTTAGCCCCTCCATGTTATCTTTGGTGGATTGGTCAAATGATAAAGTAGTACCTCACCGACTTATCTTGCAAGATATGTTAACATGGAAGAGGTTCGTAGGTCATGGGGCTGCCTCCGTCAAATCTGGTCCGTACTACCGAGGTGTGTGCATCTTTTACGAGAAAATTGGATGTATTCATAACGAACCAGGGAACTTAATTTTTCACGCTTTTCTCCAGCGGCAGGAACAGCTATCTCTACCTTGTTGCCCAGAATAATGGATCGATAGCTCAGGGGCAACGCGCTAGTCATGGAAGCAAGCTATCATCGAGCAGCCTGGGTTTGATACCCGGTGACACGCTTAGAGGCTGGAATCCACCATCAAGCATGTTATATATATATATGTATGCTTTCTTAGGGGCATTCATCATTCAAGGAAGATAACTATGTCTTGTGTGTCTAATTGTTTGGCAAGAAAGCGAATTGCTCAACTCTGCTTTTGCTAACTTCCGCTTGCTTTAAAACGTGATGCTGGGAGGTTAGATAATGAGTGCTTTTGTAGATTTGATGATGTGTCAGTATAATCTAGTATGCACATTTTATTTCTCTGCTCCTCGTCTGTGGAACCACGGTGGAAATATATCGTTGCACTACTCCAAATGTTAGGAGTCCATCTATCCCGGGTGGCCATCCATTAGAGAATGTTATATCGGGATGCAAAAATAATTGTGGCCATTGGAGCATTATTTTACCAAAAGCATTGTGATCCAGTGAAGGGGCTTTCAGTGTTATGAGCACCGTGGCCAGCTTCAGGCTTCCTGAAACTATGGCAGATGCTAACAAAACATGGCTCGTGGGTAGCATGTCAGGCTCAATGGTGCCATTGAAATCTTCGAGCGGTTTGGGGTGGTCCCATACATGCCAATCCTCCCGATTTAGGCGAGAGGCTCACGCCCCCCCTCCCTTACACAGGTTATCATGCACATTATATGTCGTGTTCACCACAGTCATTTGATGTCGCTGAGATACAAACTATTGCCCCGCCCCTCCCCCAACCTGCACTCATTTCTCTGGGAACCGTTCCCCTTTTTTGCAAATAAGTTATAACAGCACAAACACGGTTACAGAGTGCATATTACCATACTGCCTGTTAATAAGCAACAACACCACACAGCGGTCTTTCTAGCAAGATGAGGGTCAAAGGGCTGAGTCTGCTCCCAAACACGCTTAAGCCACGAGTTCACACAGGCACAAGCAGCAGCACTCACTCACATGCCCGTCGCCCATCACACACAGACCCTCTCATCTCTCAACCCAGAGCGGCTCATTGCACACTGACATGCCGACATACACCACCACATAAAGACGGGCACGGCCACGGTTTCATTCAAGAGATTGCGTTGACTGCGTTGATGCCCCCATGTGACGTGTCCACCACCTTACCTGTTTGTGCAGTACTGCTGCTGTGGCTTCAGGCTTGGCACTGGCGGGCCGGCTGTGGCAGCGGCCTCCACTCGGCTGGTCCTCCTGGCTGGTCCTGTGGGCACTGGGCACTGGCGGCCTCCTGACTTGGTGGGGTGCTGCTGCCAACCGACACAGACAGTCCTCCTGTGAGCAGAACACTGCTACTGGCTGCTGGTGCGTCTGCTCTCTCTGGCTCGGAGTCCTCTCCCGGACCTGGTGTGCAGTAGTGTGTGGCTCAGCTTGGGCCTCCCTGGGCTGGCTCAGTGTGGCTCTCTCTCTGCAAGGGTTAGAGGCCCAATATCCGATTCCGTGGAGAGAGAGACTGCAGTCATCACGTGGTGACGCACGTGTGAGTCTATTGGGGCAGGCTACAAGTGCCTGCAGCCAATTTTCATTGGCCCCCGCCCTCGCCCTGTTGTTCCATGGCAGCCCGGACCCCCCAGCCCCAAGCACAAGTTGCTTTTCAACTTTGCAAAGAAGTGCAACAATGTGTTGTTACTTCCTGCAAAGTTGAAAGCAACTGTCTGTGTAGTGTGAAATCCGCCCGGCTCCCAGCAGCAAGCTCTCATCCAAGCCCTGAGGCAGGCTGCTGCCCCACGGCCCCCCATCCCCAGGTTCAGGAGTTGTTACATGATTTTTGCATCGCTTAATTGCGCAACGTGCAGCACATTGCACAATTAAGCAATGCAAAAATCATGTAAAACAGGTCCTGAACCTGGGGGGCCGTGGGGCATTATGTGCGCAATCAGCACCTCAGCCGGGCCGCCCGTGGACCGATTCAATCACTGCACAGCACCGGCCCCTGCAGTGCAGTGGCGGCGGCATGCCCGCCACCGGTGGCCAGGCCCAGGCAATCATCAAAGCAACGTAACAACACCATTGTTGTTACCTTGCTTGATGAATTATTGCTGCAGTGACTGACTGACTGACAGTTCCTATGTATCCGATTCCTGAGCTATTCTAGTGTGCTGCCGTGCCCAGCCCAACCCCTCCCCTCTCTCCTGAGGCACAGGCGAGCAGCTCCGCTCTGGGCAGGGCCCCTCGCCCGCAGGCAGCGCCGCCGCAGATGCTGCACACTGTACACAAAGTGTGTAAGTTCGTAAAACAAATTAAAAAAAAAACTATTACCAAAAAGAAAACCGGCCCAGGGTGCCTGTCTGAAAAACCGGCCCCCAAGGACTCCAACTTCGTTCGGCCACGGGCCGAAAGACCGAAAGGGCCAGTCCAACCCTGGTGCAAGGTGAACATGGCCACTTTAACAAAAATGTTCATCCGCAATAGAGGATAACAGCCCGGCAGCCCAAGTTATCGGCCCAAGCGAACTGTGTCTGTGTGCACCCTGATATCTGTGGGCTTTAGAGTGTTATAAATAATTAAATAATGAGGACTCCGGACCATTATCTTCCATTGCAGCCCCTGCAATGGGGGATAAAGTCCATTAGCAACCCTGGTTCCCAATGCTGGAAGCCAGGGTGCTAAAATAGATTTCTCTTCCTACAGTAGGGAGGAAAGATTTTCCTTCCTACATCCGGACGCATCCGGCGTCCCGCTGTAGGAAGGACAATCCTTTTCCAAGATGGCCACCATGGAAAGAGAAGGCGGGGTTCCGTACAGAGCTCCTCTTCCCTTACTATGGCAAGCTGCAGAACCCTGTGATCATATTGCCACAAGCACATTTTTTTCCCTTTCAAACCTATCCTACTTTCGAATAACTTTACCACACAGCCGGTCCCAGGTAGACATGGCCACTTTAACACCATTTTACATCCATCGCGGTCATGGCCAGTAGCCAGATTGTCCGTGTCATGACCTTATGCCATGAACCAGACAATCTGGCTACTGCCCACTGCTACAGGCTATACCTCAGTCACCAAAGGTATATGACTTGTCAAAAAATAAAACACAGCCACATTTGCAAAACCATGCGTTAATGTCCTTGCCAATGCTCCTCACAAGTTTGCTAAAAAAAATGCCCGTGTTTTATTTTTTCAAAAATGTCAAAATGTATGTACATACAATAGTCATATAACTTAGCCTCCACTTGACAAAATCCATTCAGTCTTTAAACAAACATTGAAGGTTGTGTCTATAATCTTTCTCAAAACCTTTGTCCACATTTGTCAAACGGCAATAAAGTTATTAGCCATCTAAAAATGTTGAGACCCCCCTCTAGTTTCGCCACCTCTTGAGAAAATCCCACCAAACTTTAGAAAACCATTTATATCTAGAAACAAAATCGTTCTGTCAAATGTTGTTCAGATTCGTCACATGACACCACATTTATATGCCTTTACAATATTTTGGGACCCCCCCGTCTAATTCTGCCCCCTCTTGACAGAATCACACAAACCTTTGCAAAACCATTCAGGATTAGGTCTAGAATACATGCAATTTCATTGAGTGGTGCTAAAGTTATAAGCCATCCAAAAACTGCTTTTTCCCAACCCTGTAATGCAAAAATAGGTACAGATGTCCTAGGACATCTGAAGTGATCGCGGATAGCACAGTACTGCCTCAGGACATCTGGAGTGTTGGCGGACTGTCAGGGGTGAAACAAGCCTTTTTTTGGCTTCTTGTGGCCATATCCCATCCCATCCTCATCCCCCAGCACCCCAGAGATTGTTTGTTGAGTTTGACAAGCACAATGTTGCTTTTCTTCAAATGTTTTTGCTGCACTGTCCGCGGGCCCTAAAAAGTCTGTGAATCCAACATGGCGGGCTTTTCGTGGAAACTAACGCATTTCACGTTTTCTCACCACCCAATCAGCGGCCACATCCCGATGTCCGCGGACCACGCAAAAGTCTGCACATTTTTCTGGGCCAATCAGAGGCCAGTCCGCGGACTGAACAGGGAAGTGAGTCCGCGAACCGGACATAGATATCACACATTTTTTTGCCTTAAATTTTGGCCATTTAAAAAAAAAAAAAAACTACTGGACAGATCTACACCAAATTAACAAAAGCAAACTTTCGGGACCAAGCCGCCGCTCATGCCGCAAATTTGGTGAAAATCCGTCCAGCGGTTTGGGCTGTAGGCATGAGCAAAGTTTTTACCCATTATGTCTATGGGAATAAAAAAAATGTTGGGACCCCCCTATAACTTTGCCCCCCCATTGACCAAACCTCACCACACTTTGATATAAAGTTCAGAGTGGGCCATATACCCTTTTTGCAAAGTTTGGTGAGGATTCGTCCAGAGGGAGCAAAGTTATAAACTGCCCAAAAAGTGCTCTTCCTATGGGTTTAGCAACTTAACCATAACCACATAGCCGCTAACGCAGTCCATGTAATCATGTAATAACAAAAACATTGTTAATGGGACGTTATGGTAAATTTGCAATAGCAAAAACCTATGAAATTTAATGGAAAAACATTGTTACAGGGATGTTATGGTTACAGATAAAACCAAATTCACCAGTTATGGTAAGCTAAGCAACTATAACTCGCACCACCAGCGTGCACTGCAAGGACTAACACCCATGACATCAAAGATGCCATCACAAATCTCATTGATGACATCACTGATGACATCACATGTGTGGCTGCCCCTTTTTGTTCACTGACATAATGTCAGGTTTTTTTCGGTTTTACCTTTAACCATAACGTCCCTGTTACAATGTTTTTCCATTGAATTTCATAGGTTTTTGCTAGTGCAACCTAACCATAACATTCCTTTAACATTGTTTTTGTTAGTGAATTTCATAGCTTTTTAGTAGGGCACTGTAAGCAGAACATTTCTTGAGCATATTGTTTTCGGTAAAGAAGATAGCTGTTTGGTACTGCAAAGGAACCATAATGTCCCGTTAACAACGGTTTGTTACTGATTCCTTGAGTGCCCTCATGACAAACGTGTGGAAAGGCCAAATTGTGTGGTGTATGTATCCATTCACGCTACCCCTTCCTTTTCCAAATAGTGTTGGTGTATCTTAGCAATTACAGATGTACATGGTAAATGTTGGTGAGTGTTTCAGTAGTTTCTCTTTTTGTGTTAACATAGCATGGTGAATTTGTGCTGCACAGTACTGGCCGAGATGACTACAGATGAGCAATATTACACTTGCTAGAACGTTAGTTTTGTCCAAAGTAAATTATTGCAACACCCTCTATTTAGGTACTAGCCACAAAAATATTAACATATTGCAAGTAATACAAAATAATGCCATCAGGGCAGCCCTCAACATCCCTAAGAAGTCACATATCTCTGAGACCAGACGCAATCTGCATTGGCTCCCAGTTGAGCATAGAATATCTCTCAAAACTCTTGCCCGCCAAACTTGCACCATCCTACCTGACTAACCAACTCACCCCCACAACTCACTGCCCACTGTGGATTATGCACTGTCTTAGCCTATAGTAAACCTGCTTACTGCTGACTTTGCACTGCTTTAGACAAACTTGCTTATTGTTGATTCTGTACTGCCCTAGCTAAAATCGAATCTGCCTGTTGTTGATTTTGTACTGCCCTAGCTAAAATCGAACCTGTCTATTGTTGATCTTGCACTGCCCTAGTTAAAATCGAACATGCCTACTGTTGATTTTGTACAGCCCTAGCTAAAATCGAACCTGCCTACTGTTGATTTTGTACTGCCCTAGCTAAAATCGAACCTGCCTATTGTTGATTTTGCACTGCTCTAGCATAACGAATGTACCCATTGTTGTGACGCATCTCCCCTAGGTGCACATCCACCATGCTCTTTAGGGCGTTCCTTATACTGTACCACATTCTGCCTTTTGAAGCAGCATTTAACACACAGCTACACACTCGGCCGACACGCCCTCTGCCATCAGACACCTTATTGCCCCCAAGCCCTGCCCCCCCGACCCCGCGCATGGCAACCGCCACAATGGACCCTACAGCACCTACCTTAGGCCTCCAGCACCGCAACCCAGATTTTAACCCATACTTCAACGACCCAGCCCTCTGGCTGGAACACTTCGCTAGCAAACCCACCCCGAACCAACCGTGTTCCTTATCTCTCAGAAACAAACAATTAGGCACCAGATTCCGCATACGCCCCACCCGTAGTAACCTCCCCAAGCAAACACGACACACACCACCGTGCTCACCCCCTGCACCCACCAATGGCAAACCCCCCTCTACAGAGGCGAAACGGCCTATTATTAAGGGTGGCCTCATCAACGCCAGATCCCTCCCAGCGCACGCACTAGATATAGCAGACCTTATAACATCTTCAGATCTTGACTTCATTGCCATAGCTGAAACTAGGCTTCATGCCGCATCCGGTCCCTCCTTGTCCCTTGCCCTACCACCTGACTTCGGCATCATGAGATGTGACCGCACCTCTGCCTCCCACACCAGAGGTGGTGGCCTAGCCATCATCCACAAAACCACTCTGGATTTAAGAGTATTGACCAACACTAA
The DNA here is from genome assembly GCF_040938575.1 of Ambystoma mexicanum. Classification (NCBI taxonomy): domain Eukaryota; kingdom Metazoa; phylum Chordata; class Amphibia; order Caudata; family Ambystomatidae; genus Ambystoma; species Ambystoma mexicanum. The sequence continues at coordinate 613,922,110 of NC_090927.1, forward strand.
ACTCGAGTCCGCTGAACTACTATCAGTCAAACTCGCACTTACACCTAATCAAACAGCTACCCTCCACCTAATCTACAGGCCCCCAGGCCCTGCACCTTCCTTTGTCGGTGAAATCTCTACCCTCCTCCCCGACAATGCAAAAACTAACTCACAAATCATCATCCTTGGAGACTTCAACATAGGACTTGGCGACCCCAAAGATCCCACTGCACTAGACTTGAAAAACGCCCTTTCTAATTCTGGCTTCACTTTGCAAATCCAAGAGCCCACACACTCAAAAGGTAGGACCCTTGACTGGCTAGCCAGCTCTAACTGCAATATCAACGTCTTGGCTAACACCCCTTGCTTGTGGTCAGACCACCACATTATCACTTTTAATATTGAAGCTTCCCCCGTATCCAGACCTTGACAGCACCTGCTCTCCCGACCAGAAATAAAAAGGACATAACTAAGGAGAAACATCTCCCTCTGCGACTCCCTTCACTCAAAGTGGTCACCGACTCCTGAAATGACCCCACCATCCTAGCTGTATGCTCACAGCTATAGACACAATTGCCCCCATTAAACTGAGGAAGGCCAAACCACGGGCACACCTTAACTCCTGCTTTACTCCACAGTTAAGAGAACTCCGCAAAACCAAATGCTGTGCCAAAAATCGTTAGAAAAGTCACCCTTCCGACACGCACAAACATGTTTTTTTCTTGGCATCGCTCACATATAAAGCAGCCATTATAGAAGCGAAAAAAGAGTCCCTCAATAATCGCATCCTGCAAGCTGACTCCAATTCTAAGGAACTCTTTAAGATCCTAAAAGAGCTCAAAACTACCATTACCCCTCCCGATACTTGCATTAAAGATAGCAAATGGTATATGAACATTCAGGCAGCGTTACTGAATAAAATCACCACGCTTCAATCTAAAATCATAGCTAAACAAGACAGTCTGAAACTTGACAATCGCCCTCCTACACCAGCTGAGGCCCTCTCCCATGGCTTGTCCATTCTCAAACGGTTCGCCTTCTCACTGATAATCCGCTGCAGAGGTGGAAAACATTTTTTCTGAGGATCAAACCTTCCAACTGCCAGGGTGATCCCTGCCCTGCCCCAATTATTAAGGAATCTGCTCATGATTTGGCTCCATTTATCACATCCTTCATTAATGCATCCTTTAAAAGTGGAATTGTCCCTGACAACCTTAAGGACGCATGGGTGATCCCCCTGCTTAAAAAACCCTCCTTTTACCCGAGCATACCTACCAATTACCGACCCATTACTACTGTCCTATTCCTGTTAAAAATCCTAGACCATGCAGCATACCTGCAAATCCGAGAGTACCTTGAAGCCAACAATCTTCTAGGTCTCAGACAATCCGGCTTCTGCCCCAGACACGGAACAGAGACAGCTCTACTAGATTTAAAAACTCAAATCGAATTTCTGAAAGACAACGGCAAACTTGCTTGTTACTTCTACTTGACCTCTCTGCGGCATTCGATTTGGTCAACCACCAGATCTTATGCAAGCATCTTCACTCCGCTGCCCATTTCTCTCCGTCAGCTATGGCCTGGATCAAATCATTCTTGAGTAATAGATTGATGCGGGTCTTTTCTCAATCTGCAGCTGCAGATCCTTGCCCTATACACTGCGGCGTCCCCCAGGGCTCTTGCGTGTCGCCAACACTCTATAATGTTTTTATAAAACCGCTCTTTAATGTACTTGACTATCTGGGTGTCTCTTATACGAATTACGCTGACGACACCCAGATACTCATTCCCATCACTGGTAACTATGTGGCTGACACCAAGGCCCTGAATGACGTCTACCTGGTCATCCAAGCTTGGATGGCACAACACCAGTTATGCCTCAATGATGACAAGACTGAGCTCCTCATCTTGGGCCCTATGCAACATCTTAGTAAACTTGAGCCGGCCTACCAATCGTTCATCATCGATGGCAACACCATCCAAGTTTCGAAAGACACGAAAACCTTAGGCGTCTACCTTGACGCCACCATATCCCTATCCTGACAAACAAATGCAGTCAGATCTGCCTCAGCATACACCTGTAAACTCATTGCAGCCCGCATGCCATTTCTGACCACCCCCAACACAGTCACACTGGCCAGAACCCTCATCATGGTCAAGATCGACTATGGCAGCGCCCTGTACCTAGGAACCAGCCAGCAGAATTTGAACAAATTACAAATCTCCCAGAACAACGCCATTAGAGCGGCCCTAAACATCCCGCGCAACCATCACATCTCGGAATTTAGATCCAACCTACACTGGCTACCGGTTAAACAGAGAATTGCACTGAAAGCCTTAGGCCTTACCCACAAATGCCTAGCCAAAGAAGACCCCCCCGTATCTATGCAGCCGACATTCCCGCCACAAGCCTACCCACCCTCAAAGAACTGCCCAGACCCACTGTTTAACTATCCCTAGGTTCAAACTACAAAAAGCGGGTGGATGAAGCTTCCTCGTCCTAGCTTCCAAGCTTTGGAATACCCTCCCCCTCACCACCAGATTAGAAGAATGCTTTAGTACCTTCAAGTCCAAAACTAAATCTTGGCTCTTCAACCAGCTTTGAAACTCGGATTTCTTATGTACCTGGAGCCTTGCCCTAGTAAAACGCCTGTTCTAATCTCTACTCTGTAAATTATGTATATTGCTGTATGTTCTGAATCACTCTGCACTGTATCTATGTTTGCTATGTAACTATGTTCTAAGTTGCGCCCTGATGCCTCCGAGCCTGACAGTGCGTGTTACAAATAAAACAAATACAAAATACAAATACACCCCACACACATCATCAAGACCACTTAGAGCAGCTCAAGCAAACACTATGTCCATACCGAGATTCAAACTCCATAACTCGGGAGGAACTAGCTTCCCTGTACAAGCCTCAAAGTTATGGAACACAGTCCCCGCACCCCTCAGGTCAGAACCCTCCTTCCACCTATTTAAGCGTAACACTATGCGTTGGCTTCATGTCTTGGATACAATGACAGTATAACCTCCCAGATCCTAGACTTGCTGCCTGCCCACTGTACGTATTTTAAATATTATACTATATTATTTAACTGCATCCTCCATTGCCTACCGCATGAAAATTGCAACACTAATGTCTGTATTTAACTGTAACCGTAACCACTGCCTACCGAATGCAAATGTAAACTGTAACTTTATGTAACCTGATCTAAAGATACACGCCCGTATGCCCCAGGGACTGGCTGCGCTTTATAAATAAAATAAATACAAATACAAATACAAATATGGATGTTTCCTAGGGAGACTGCACCTGGTCGGCGTATGTGCAAGCACACTGTAAGTATCCATAGGACTCCATAAGTGTCCGAATGTCTGCATCTTCTAATGCACTGTTAAGTAGTTGTGGAAGCGCACGTGTATCCGTTTCACACCTATACCCATGCATAGGTCATCCACTGTATGCTGGTAACACCGCCCCTGTCGCCAGCGCCACGGATTCATACAGTAGCCTACCGCATTTCAAGTACTCCTGCCGACAACGTGGGTGGCTCTGCAAACGTACCAATGCGTGGCTAAAGCACACCTGACTGTATGACACCCACTGGTAAACAAGGAACAGCAACCTGCAGTGTAACGTGGGTGTGGTAAATGTCGCATTCATTTGATTGATGTGCTGCTTGCCTTTCCATGACACGTGAAACAGACACATTGTGTCTGCACTGAGCAGTGTGACAGAAAGTGTCACAAGGTTGCCTGCGGGTCGTACAGTTGAAGAAGACATGTAACTGCAGGTGGGACAGTTTGTGGTCAGTTTGCAAAATGGCAAGGTTGGTGCAGCTTGCTCACGCATGTAAAGGCAAGTAAGCAAACAGTGCAATATGCAGAGCGCAAACAATGTTAGTGGTGCTTAGAAAAGTACTGTACCTGCATGGGTCACACAGAATGAATGCCTTCCTCCTCCACATAATGAAGGTATGTTTCGCGTTGTTGTAAACATTCTTGTATTCTAGAATGTATGCATCTACGTGAATGCTACCCCTAAGAGTAATGGCGTAGCATTAAGTGTTTGTACTGCATGTGACAACAACTAAAATGAAAGCACAAGGGACCAGTGGGCAGTGTACCGCCCTGCCAACAATTACATAGGATAAATGCATGTACAGCATTTGCCACATCTGCTGCGGGCAACAAAAGGGGCACTCTTGTAGGGCAGCGGAGCTCTAAAGCGTCCTTGCAGACCATATGGTGCGCTACAGACCCTTGCCCGGCAAAGGGCATTGTACTGTAACACGCTACTCTACAGAGATGAGATACTTGGAATTGCATGTAAAGGGTCCTTCCGGGAGCATGACAATGACTGGTGCCTATGTAGGTGAGGGACACCCAATAATTACATCTCTGGCCACGTCCCCTATGGTATCTATGCAAGTGCTGCCTGTTCTGTACTGGTCCTATCCTACTATTCCTTCTGTGGGGTGTGTCAGAAGACCATAAGAAATGGAAATAGACTGGGAATGGAAAAAAGGGAAATAAAGAAAGCACCTTTTCCAGATGAACAATGGAATTGCCAATGAACGGATGCTGGGCGGGAGACGTGGCACTGTGAAAAACACTGTTCAATCGGTTGGAAAGGGGGTCGCTGTAGAAAGAGTTTTCTTTAGGTGTTGCAGAGGGTTTTGAACACTGTCAGCGCGCAACACTTACTACAACATTTTTTCACTACTTTCAAGAATGGCACCAAGGCAATATGCATGGGGTGTGCAGAATTTGGGATGGCATGCATAGTAAGATGAACGTTATAGCTGTGGATAAGTGTTTGTGCTGTTAAATGTCATAATCCTATGTGTGAAGTACGCCATTTTCACATGTCGTACAAAGACACAAATACACGTCTTTGCAATGTTCTGCGCTTTCTCCATTTGCGAACCAAATAGAAAATGACGCAGCCACATCAATGTTTGCATAATACTATAGAAAGTTATTCAAGAGATCGGAAACAAATGCATGACCTGGGCAAGTGCCTCCTTTATCGCAAAGGGCACTGAAACGCATGTAACATGCTGTGCAATTTTCCCTCCACAATCAACAACAATAATATCGGCATGATTGCGTGTCACACAGACAAACCAAGATCAGTCACGTCATTGTAGGTACTCCATAGCACTACACATCCACATGATAGATTCCAAAATGAGCAGCCACTGCACAGTGTTTTCCATTCGCTTTCAGGTACTGTATTTCAAAGTCCCCTAAAACCCACACCCTGTGGCTCGTGGAACACACAGCCATAACTGCACCCTCTGCATGTCTGTCAACAAATACACCATGTACCACACTCTGTGCGTACACACCACACCCAGAAAACGTATTGACCAAGCCTGTAGGCTCAACAGGCCAATTTCTATGGCCATCATCTGCAAAAGGGGCGTATCTAACACATGCCACCCTGCAAATATCGCAATATTTGCGGACTGTTCATGCTGGGCACGAGTAGGAGTGGGGTAATAACTTCCAACCGGGGTAGGGGACGTTGTTAGTTATGCCAGCTCTTAAAAGAACCTTTTGTGGTTTTTTTTATGAATGTGCTTCCATACAAACACCTTTTTTTGCGGTTTTTATAAGTAAGTTTGTGTTTTAAATATCAGTTCACATGTTTACTTTAGGGTCTTCACTGTAGCCTGGAGATTTTGAAAGAAAATGTCATTGCCACTGGTCGACAAAGGCATGCCATTTCCTTTGAAAAGGTGTATATAGCGAGAACAAATGCTGTCATTCTCATAGGAGAACATCCCAGCAGCATTCAAGAAGTCACACATGCTTCTGTTGATCAGACCCCTTCTGACCTCTGACTGGTGACAGGAATCATTGGAATAGTTCCACACTATTCTCGGGTGTATACATGAGAAAAGCACCTTGGCAGTGGGAAAAATGTGCTGCACAGCTTTCATCATCTACTTCAGTTGATGGTACACACGGGAACAATGCATGGAACCCAAAAAGAAGGCTACAAATTGCATGGCCACAACATGTACAGGTCCAGAAGTGGCCATGCATTGACATTCTACAAGCACTCTGCAGAAACAGCACGCTTCTGCACTGCGCCACACAGCCTCCAATCCCTCCAAACCGAAATTGCCAAAAAAACCTTCTTGGATGGCATACATGACCAGATCTTCCACAAAGGTATCACCCACGAGGAAAACGGTGCGTCCTGCCAAGCTTGCCAGCCGCACTACACAAAGTAATAGGACAAATAATTCCTGGCCTTTCCTGTGACGTACACCCATAGCACCTGATTGGCCAAAACACATATTCCCATTTCCGTTGGCCACCATGGTGAGAAGCGCAAAATCATGCACGTGCCTTTCCCCAATGACCACGAAGGACGCGCCCCGGTGAAGCAGGAGGACTCCTTCTCCCTATTGGTGCTCTTTCCTGTGACGTACACCCTGAGCACCTGATTGGCCAAAGGCCATAGTCCCTTTTCCATTGGCCAGCATGGTGAGAAGCGCAAAATGTGGCACGTGCCTTTCTCCAAGTACTGCGAGGGCCACGCCCCTGTAAAGCAGGAGGAGTCCTTCTTCCTATTAGCGTGCTTTCCTGTGATGCACACCCTGAGCACTACCTGTTAGGTCAACCGCTACATTCCCATTTCCATAGACCAGCATGGTGAGAAGCGGTGAATGTAGCACATGCGGGTCTTCAGATTACCACACACCCTAAGCATCTGATTGGACAATCCCCACAGCTCCATTTCCGTGGCCACCATCCGCAAAATCCATGGATGTGGCTTTGGTGCTGCGTGAGGGCTTGGGGAATAACCTGCAACCAGGGTAGGGGGAGTTTGTGGTAAGGGGCGACTCTTAAAAGAGCCATTTTTTTTTTGTTTTGTAGATGCTTCAACAGAAACACCTTTTTTCGGTTTTATTTGCTTTTGTGTTTTCTTGTGCTCACATTAGTACAGTAAACTCTTCACCGCATCCTGTACGACGGGCAAACAAAACTGCATTGCCAATGGGTTACAAAAAAATGCCCTTTTCTTGGAAAAACTCTGGATATCCACAACTAATGAGGTCATTGTTGCAGAAGAACATTACATGAGCGGACAAAAAAGTATACATGCTTCTGTTGATAAGACACCTTCCTGCGTCTGGATTGGAACAACACCCATGAGCAGTGGTCCATACACTTTGTGGTATTATGTATGAGAAAAACACCTTGGCAGTGGGAAAACACATCCTCACAACATCCAGCAATCTCCTCAGTCTACGGAACAAATCTAAGCAAGCCATGTAACCCATATGCATGCCACCGTAGTGGATGAGGATAACATCTACTGCTGCCAAAGTGGCGATTTCTTTGCAAAGTGCATGCATATCGGCTAAATTGCAGTCATACGCAGTGTTCCACAATGCGTCCACTCCTTACAAACCAAAATTGCTGTCAAAGTGTCTTTGCAGGGCTTACTTGTGCAGATCTATGACAAAGGGATCACCTACAGTTAAGACAATTTGTTTTGCCATGTCAGTCGCCCTCAGTATGCAGAGTATAATGTACAACAGTTTCACCTACCCTTTCTGTTAACCACACCCACACTACCTGATTGGCTAATCCCCACACTGCCATGTCAATTTGGCAAGGTGGTATAAAGGGTAGATTTTGGCACGTGCGCCTCCCAAAGTAGCACAAGGGTTGCACCCCTGTAAAGCTGGAGCGGTCCTTCTTCCCTTTGCACTACCTTCTCTGCAGCTCTTCCTCATTGGGTTATGCATAAATAGACACACACGCATCCACCAATCACATCGAAGCCATCATCATCCAACACTGTCACTCCTGTACAACACTTTAAATGTACTGTTACACATTTATAGTACAAATGTCGTACCATTCCAAAGTACGTCCACTACAAAGTTCAATGAAAGTATGCAGGATTTCTCCTTCCGTATACATCCACATAGCAACCCAGGATGTGGCAGGTGTAATCCTGAAAGTACCGCTTAATCCACTACCTTTTCGTGATAGTGAGGTGGGGGCGTGGCTTTTGTAAACAAAATAAAACTGGGCAGGGGATTCAGTCTTCCATTACAGATGTACAAAGGTTTGGTTTTTTTCTTTGTTTTTTTTACGTGCATGCAAGCAACTTTTTTTGTTTTTTCTCTTTATATGCGTTTCTGTTTACCTCTCCTCACATTTTTACCACATGCAAATGCAATTTCTACAGAACCATTGTATATTTTGCGACCTCATGATCTCATAGTGGGTGTAGAACATGCCATCAGTCTGCATAAATTCACGCATATTTCTGTTTATAGCCCACCTTCCGACCTCTGGCTGGGGACAAACTACACCCACCACAACACTATACATCCAAACTAGCGACCATGTGGGCACCTAACATTATGAACAAACATAACATTTGTGATAGCACTTCTACCCAACTCCCCCACACCATAAAACACCCATTCACGAAAACGTGACACACTTAGCAGAATTCACAAACATAGCACAGCCTGCACCACCCCTACGCACTGCCATTCACAAAGTATTGTGTCACTGGCAACCTACGCACAACAGCTTCACAACATTGAGCCTACTTCAATAAATCTGCACACAGCAGAGTAACCAACCACGTTTAAGCTGCACTTCAACCATACCTTCTTCCATACTCACATTACGTACACACTGCACCCTGTGGCCACACTGCACAACTTCACACTGCACCATCTCCTGCCGCACACCAAATACTGGAGCATGTTGCAACTATCACCACAACCATGGAACACACATTACACGCTTTGCAACTCACTTTTGGTGCTGTAGCACATCGACAATGTGCTCCACACCCATTCTCTAAAGATCACCACCCTGTGCCTGATGCACTGTCAAACCTGCATTGCTCCACTGGGTGTGCTCCTTGCACACATTCCCCACACCGTAATGCAACCATGCATGTCAGCATGTCACCAACTGCCACTATACACATACGCACCACTGGCACCAGCACCCCTAACCAACCTCCACACCGCAATGGATATGCACAGCGTTACATGCAACAGTTACCATACTGTATAAACATTACACTGTCTATGGCACCTCTACGCCCTTTTATTCACATACTATTGTCTTACTCACTTCCACTCTGAAAGTATTGTGTCACTGCCAACTTAACCACAAAATGTTTACAACATTTCCCATACTGCAAGCATTGTGCACAAAGCACACTATCCAAGCACATATAAGCTGCCCTTCAACCATACCCTCTACCATACTGACAGTATGCAAACACTGCACTCAGTGCCCACACTGCGTGACTTTTCACTGCTGCATCTCCAACCACAGCACACTGCAATGGAGCTATCAAGCAACAAATTGCAACAGTTACCATAATGCACAAACAAAACACTCTCTCCTGCACCCCTGTGCACTTTCAATCACATGCTATGGGCGTACCTACTTCCATTCACAAAGTATTGTGCCACTGCCAACCTACCCACATTCTGTTTGCAACACTGGCCTATGATGGCTGAAATGTGCTCCACAACCATTCCTTACATGTCACCACCCTCTAACTGATGCACAGTCAAAAAGGCATTACTGTGTGGGTGTCCTCAATGCCTAGGCTCTTGAGGGCAGGGTCTACGGCCTATGGCCTTTGGCCATGCACCCAATAGTCTAGGCCTTGAACACACCCACAGCAACGTAATGCCACCATGCATGTCACCATCTCACCAACTATGACAATCCACATGCACACCACTGCCACCAGAACCCCTACCCAACCTGCGCACCACCATGGAGCTATGCAGCAACAAATTGCAACACTTGCCATAAAGTACTGAACACACCCACAGCATTGTAATACCACCATGCATGTCACCATGTCACCAACTACACCAATTCACATACACACCACTCCCACCAGCACTTCTACCCTAGCAGCGCAATGCCATGGAGCTATGCAGCAACAAATTGCAACATTTACCATAATGTACAAACAAAACACTCTCTCCTGCACCCCTGTGCACGTTCATTCACCTACTATGGGCGTACCCACTTCCATTCACAAAGTACTGTGACACTACCAACCTACCCACATTCTGTTCGCAACACTGGCCCTCCTGCAATCAATCTGCACACACCACCCTATACAAGCACCACCCTCTACCGGATGCAGAGTCAAACATGCATTCCTGCGGTGGGTATGTTGAAGCCCTGCACTCTTGAGTGCATGCCCTACAGTCTGCGGCCTACGGCCTTCGGCCATGCACTCAACAGTCTAATCCTTCCACAGACGCACCACAACTTCATTCACCCATGCATGCCACCATGTTCCCAACTACCGCATTCCATCCACAGCGCACAGCCACCCCCTCTCCCACCCAACCTATGTCATGCGCAATTCACTCCCCTTCTGCAATTGACCTGCTACCCCTCACCACGAAAAGAGGTCACCGCAAACAGATTGCGGCAGAAGCTATGAGGCCGTTACGACAGCTGCCTCCAATCACCAAACAAAGTACTTGCCTGTCTTGGTACCCGGGAATTTCTGCAATACATGCGAATACTGCAGACACTCCTCTGTCTTGTTCCACCTATGTACATATGTCCCATGAACCACTTCTCACTCCCCCACCCGTTCCCTCCCTTATTGCCACAACACATTGCGTACAGTACATTTTCCAGACCCTTCCACCGCTGCACTGTTCTCATATACACCATGGTGGCTTTCCCAAACAATGTTGATGCACTGCACGCTTCCCTCCAGGCAACCACTGGCCGCGTCTAAACGACTCTGACAGCACGCCGTACCACGAGCCAATGACACTTCTGTCCGCGGAGCAAACAGGGAAATGGGTCAGAGGAGTGGACTGGTCGGATTTCCACAAAAGTACGCTTTTTGACCCAAGCTCCCACTCCTGCCCCACTGCACAAAACCTCACCCAACTTGCCGGAAAAATTCAGAGCCGACCATACACTTGTTTGCAAAGTTTGGTGAGGATTTGTCCAAGGGGAGCGAAGTTATAAGCCGCAGAAAAAGTGCTCTTCCCATGAGTTTAGCAACTTAACCAAACTACACGGCCGCTACCGTGCGCTGTGCAAATATATATTCCTATATATATTCCTGCAGTAGCCCATTTCAACTATTGCACCCTCGCAACAGTTTATTAAACACAGGCTATCATATATATTTTCTGATATTCCGAGGAGTTTGTGTTATCCCGCCTAACACAATCAACACAATTGTAGGCTCCGCCCACTCCAGTTGTTAAGAGGTTCTGTGCTTGTTAAAGAAAAATGCTTCCGAACGGTGCACACTTTATTTAGTGTCACCTAAAGTGATGCTGGTAATATATGCAGGTAATAGATGCCAGCACTTGAATATGTTTACAGCCATGTCCTGAAAGTGATTTTCTGCATGTGTGTTCTGGCTAGCTACATGTTTTGGTTGAGAATTGATCATTTTGAAATAGGAACACATGGTCTCCCTGGCAGAATCTCCATAAGAGAGTGAACAAGTCGGAGTTGAGGTGTATAGTCAGTCTGCCACAGTCACTTGCCCGTTTGTTTGGAGAGAGTAGCTGCTGCTACAGTGATTCTGTGTGCTGTGCCTGTCTCTTTAAGGCTTAATCTTTTCTAAAAAACTTGAACTCTCGCGCGGAGTGCGGTGCAGAGTCGAGGTGCAGAGTTAGTCTGCCAGAGTCCTCCACTGGTCGCAGGAGTAGCACCATGAGAATGCCTGAAAACGAGGGCCAATTACCAGGCACAAGACTCTGCTGCAGCGCTGCATGGTAAATCCATGGACCACTGTGAAGGCTGTCACTGCGAGACAAAACGGCAAGGTAGGAGACTAGTCGAGTGCAAAAATTGTTTTCCCTGTTTCACCTGCCTTACCTACTTGGCGGTTGCCATCTGTTGAAGGAGGGAAGAGAATGTGAAAGACAATGCGATAGTGAAGGAGACCGAACCGCCATTAAGGGCGCTATTAAGGGAAGCAAGCAAGGCAAACGCCTTTTTATCATTGCTGGACTTATAACCAATCGCTCCAGGAAAGGTCGGCCCAGAACTCCCATCAAGTGCCGATTGTTCTGAGGTTTTTTTTCTCCTTTTGACTTAACCGATGCCGAATTGCAAGGTGCGTCTGCAACTGAGATTGGCTCCAGCGCATCAAAAGAAAACAACTTAAACTCTGTAAATCATAGTAAGCCTCTGAATCACACGCTTGGTGAATGTCGAGTCACAATTAACAAAAATACAAACAATCACATGGAAAAGGAAAATAGTACTGACACATCGGCCTTATTAAAGGCTGACACGTTACAAGAAGACGGCAACACAAAGACCGGTCTTTCAACCAGGACACCAAATGTGGAACGCAATTCTCTTGACCATGATGTGCAATTGGTGGAGCTAGACATCCACATTGCGGAGGATGCACACGCTGAACCAGTGCAAAGTAATACGACGTTGGCTTTTGAGATTTCAGCCGCCCTCAAACTGGATGCTATAAATGCACAATAAGCTAGGAATGACTCAACAGTAAAACAGATCTATCATGTCTTGCCCGCAAACTGCATGAAAATTCCAATAGAAAAAGACAAGCACTCCTCACTGGAAAGCTAGAACTCTTGCTGTTGACAAAGCCAAGACAAAGCAAATCATTGGCTCGCATACATCAATAGGGAATAAAAGTGCAAACTTATCAAACAGTCTGATAGTAGGAGCCGAGTGTCCTAATGAAACAATTACAAGTCTTTCTGCGGCTGCCTCAACACAAATTTACAATAATGCATTAGCAGTGTCGTCGCTGCAAGACAGTAAGCTATGATTCCATTCATAAAGCTATATGAAGCTCTCAATGAAACAATTCATGATCAGGGAGCTCTACTAAAGAACTTAATGCACAAAATGAACAAGCTCGATTCTTTCACAGTCTTTCTTCAAAAACAAATTGAAAGAGAATCGGATGTGAAAGCATGCTGGTAATCACGACTTGGCGATTTGGCAGCCAGATATCATTGTGAAAATGACATCTTAGCAGAAGGCCTATTAGAAGCTGTTAAGTGGATGGGGCACGAGGGCAGGCAGTTGGTACATGGACGTTGTCAAAAATAAGAACATAGAGAAAAACAAGGAGACTGCACAAGCAAGGCCATCCTTAATCCCCCCAAACTACATCAAACGGGTTGTACCTCATAACAACGATGAGGAAATTGCAAAAAAATAGAAAAATCAAAAACATGTGGCAGTCAATCAAAGAAACTATTTATGCCTGTTACTAAAACTAGTAATATAAATATTGAAACACTGGGGGTGGGTGTGCTTGGAATTAGCGGTAGTGACAGGCAAGCAAATGCAACGACCGGGCCAAAAGAGACGCTAATGCACGAATCTGCACTCACAGTTACATCGTGCGGCAACCACGAAATAACATCAAGTGGAAACTCAGGCCACGTCTCATTCGGGATCTTCACTGGAGGAGCAAAAGCCAGCTGAAAAAATGCGAACGACCACCCAAAAGGATTAATCAAAGAATCTGAGGCAAAGGGTCCACCCGTTTTCAATCTAGGGCAAACCATCAAGAAGAAGAAAGCTCCTACAAACGTGAAAAAATGTATTATGAACTTGACATTGCCTCAGAACCCGTCTATGTTCCAAAGACTGGCGCCAGATGCAATCAGTAACCGAAAGCCAGGCATCAAAAAAACCACAACAGACGGTGACAAAACTGCCTCAAGGAAACCAGCCAATTAAACGAATAGACTACCTTCAGATGAAATAAGTACATCGTCCTCTGTCAGTGACTCACCAATTGATCTATGTGACCTATTAATTTATTCTCACAATGAGGATTCATATGGAGAAGACACGGATGGAGCTGATGATAATGAAGAAAAATAAGAACCTCAAATTCTGCCAAATAAGATAAACAGTGGTTTTAAACCCCCAAAAATAAGGGATACCAATCATGTGGAAACCATAACTCAATGCAAGACAGCGGCTCAATCGCAGTCACCAAGATCAGAGAGAAAACAAAATTATAAATTGACTGCGAATCAGCGTTAACAGCGTGTTCACTATACTTCCAGGGTACATTGCCTTAAAAGGGGAGATATTGCCAGTCAAATTACGAAACTACGTCTCCAAAATATTCAAACTGACGAGCATGATGTAAATTTAAATCGCACAAATGTGCTGAGATTATTTGAATGTATACCGTCACTAAGAACGATACATTTTGAAGACATCAGTATATTTGAATATCCTACTGAAAGAGCAACGGATCAAGTTCTCCTGCACATTGCATTAACTGCTTTGCGAAACACAATCTTGAGAGCCACTGATGAATTGTTAGCCTTTGGCTTTGACCTGATGCTGGAACCAACTCAGGATAGCACAGAAGCAGGTGAACAAAATGTAACAGCTGTAGAGACACCGTTGATTGAGTAAAAAATTACAGCATTACGTAAATCATTGGCTAGCCCAAAATTTGGGCAGATGAAAAGACATGCGACAGGCGAAACAAACAACAAAGAAAAGTAACCAACAAAACCATTGCTAGCCATAATTGGATGTCCAGGAGGACACTTATGTAATTTTGTCTTGGAAAACTCAGGCTTTACACATTTGTTCAATGGATTTGATATGTCCTGAGACAATATTTTTGCTATTTGCCAGCAGGAAACATGGCTACGTGAAAGACCGCCATGAGACAGTTTCAGCGTCTTCTTAAATCCGGCAGAAAAAAAAGGACGCCCTTATTTAGATTTACTAACCGTGATTAAAATAAACTACTGGTGGTCACCTGTAGAATCCCATAACCCAAATCTATTTGTGCAAGGTACTATTATTCAATCTAAAACAGTGATAAAGGGAAACGCAAATATATTTTAACAATAAATGGATACTGGAATCCGTTGAAGATCACCACAAAAAAATGTGTAAATTCAATCACCCAGTTAATGGATAACGCAATATTAGCATATACCAACTTATCAATCATATTCTGTGGACATTTGAATTGCACTTGGTTTGAACTCGACGAGGAAACCCAAATTAACAAGAAAATTGCAGCTCACAAAGTCAGTACGAGAGCACAAATTTGGCAAGTAGCCAGGGCAAATAGAAATTCCCAAATGTTAAACGGCAACGTGAAAGGAGACCAACCACCAATTGCTACCTGCAAAGGAAAGCAAACACAAAAATAACTAAATATTAGATTACATCTGGGCGTCGCAACCTATGTTTGGAAAAGTAATTTATATGAGTGTGATTCAGATGGAAAATAGTGATCATGACCTATTATGTCTTTACTGATCGATGGATTGGGTCCAGTGTCCTCAAATCAAGAATTAACTGGTCACTGTAAACTCAGGTGGCAATACAGCAACTGATCTTAAAACTATTTGATGCCAACTATCTGGATGCAATTGACTATGCTCCATTGTTGGTAGACCTCACAAAGACATTGACTAAATTGGCCTCAGCAAGTCATATACATAAGCATATGTTTAGTAGCATTCTCCAAGGAGCGAAGAAACTCTTAAGATACGACTAGAGACAAACTTAAAAAAAAATCTCTCTACAGATGATGCAGCTATTGCGATCAAAGGCCGACGACAACAATATAGACACTGGGTAAAATCACAGGCCATTATAATTGACCAGAATCATGCAGAATTGATGATGGAATTAATTTTAAAAAACTTGAGAGATATCTGGACAATTCTCAATGCAGGGCACTCCAACTACTTGCCCACCATTATCAACGAGCTTGCAGACAGTGTCTGGGAAAATCATGTTTCAGAAGTTTACAAAAAGCCAGTAATGGAACCACTAGTGAGGTGTAGTTGCTCCAAAATGCCTTGGGACCTGATAATTGCAACGGACGACATCGAACTAGCAATCAAACACTTGAGAAACTCACAAGCAGCGGGCCCGATTTGATTACTAACGTAATGTTGAAAAAACACTTAGCAGAGTGGACTTTGTTTATCGAGGCTTTATTTAGCTGATTGTCGATTCTGAAACTAATTCCAGAATCGTGCCTAATGGCTATTGTGGTGCTGATCTACAAGAAGGGCAGTCAGGACGACCCGGCAAACTATCGACCGATTGCCCTTTTTGATACGATCAGAAAAATTCTTGGATCATTCCTGAGAATGACTGGGCACAATCAAAAATGATTGTTGATATTCGACAAACTGGCTTCACAACTGGTGTTGGAGTAGATGCAAATCCTGTGATCTTAAACACACTAAAATTGTAAGCTTTGAAAGCAGGCCACTAACAATTTTTTTTGTCCTTTATCGACATAAAACAGGCCTTTGATGGCATCAACCGTGACAAGCTCTGGTTGAAACTATCAAATTGGGAATGCCCACCTGAACTACTAGAACCTGTAATAGCCCTAAACACAAACACTTCCATACGTGTCTGACTCAATAACAATGGTGATTTGTCAGGCATTATAAGAACTGAAAAGGGCGTAAAGCAGGGCAGTTTGTTAGCATCCAAACTATTCAAATTGTTCATATCAGCCTTGCCAGTTTATTTGGTACAAACCAAGTGCTTTCTGCCAAAAATCAATATTGTTCCTATATCATGTATTGCGTACGCCGACAATCTGGTGTTGATGGATTGTACACAGATTGGCCTCCAGCGCCTACTAGCAAAGTTACATGAATATCTTCAAGAAAATGACCTTGAAATAAACACAAAAAAAAACTAAGATAATGATCATTGGTCCACAAGGAAACAAGAAGGACAAATCATTTCGATGGACCATCGCAGGCGATGCCCTGAGTAGAGTATCCTCAATATTGGGAATCCAATACAATAATTCAGAGCAATTGGAACTTGCTAGAAGGTTACTTTTGGCAGTGCGTGTTGAGATTGCCTTGTTATATCTCAATGACAGCTTTGAGATACGAGCTATTGTTAAACTCAATGCATTCAATGGTCAGCCGATGGACCTATTAAAGCTATGGCAATTGAAGCTAGAGGAGATACTAAGTGCAGCAGACATCAAAAACTCTGACCTCCAAGAGCGACCACAAGTTGCAAAATAAAAGTTTGAACGATGGAGTTGGATAATCAACTTGGAAAAATAAGCAAAATTGAAGTCAGCCCTCATCCCAGGAATTAGTGGAAACAAGTTAAATGTACCACCAAGGTACATGTTACACTGTTCTTCTAGGCACAATAGAGAACAATTCTTGTGATTTTGGCTAAATGCACTAAAAACGAAAGAAATGCTGTGGTTAAGGGCAGATAAAGAAGCAACAGACAATCAATGGCGCTTTTGCAAATTGGAAACTGAATCCTTAAAACATCTAGTGATTGCATGCAAAGAAATTAACACACAACGAGCAATCCATCTTGGGAGATTTGCCCCGTTGAATGATGACATGGAAGATTGGTGGCAACATGTTATATTGGGACACACTGTAAAATTATCCTGTGCTGTAGTAGATTACATGGACATGATTCTTGGCAACTGACGGCTCAGCAAGGAAATGATGATGGACTATAGTTAATGAAGACAGATGACAATATATGAAAGTTGTAACAAAAGTTTAAAGTTTGTATTTAAACTGAAGTTTTACAAATGCATTTTTTTTTCAAAAGAGTGAACAAGGTGAGACAATATTGTAGACCCAAAGAGCAATGGGGCTCATTATGGAATTGCCGGTTAAACCTGCCAGAAAGCGGCGGGTTACCAGCAATTCCTTAACACCCTTAGAGCCGCATGATATCTGAGTGACACTGGGATATCACAAGCAGCGGCGGTAAAGGTTAATCTCCATTTCCATATAGTCCCATCAGACTCCATGTAAATGGGATCACTAAGGCATGGGCTTCAGTGACAACCATGCCGGGAGGGGCCTGAAAACCTAGCAGGTCAGGCCTGCCGGGTGATTCATGGCCCCTACCAGCATTGTTTTAGCATAGCGGTCCAGAAAGGGTGCTGCTACATTGCTACCAGGCATCCTTATTTCCAGACCACCATACCTATAATGAGGGCCATCTGTATATCCACCCTTTCAAATTTACTACACTACTAGTTCATACTAAACATGTGTGAATGGTCCTGGACGAACAAACCCTCATCAGCCTTGGATTCTGACACCTACTCTTACTAAATCCAATCTGCCACAGCAGAATACACTGGAAAAAGTGTCATTTAGTTTGCATTGATAGTGTGCAAAAGGTTCTTGCACAAATTGCGACACTGATTACCGGTCTTATTTTAAATTGGCATAATGCCAATTTTTATATATGCTATACGTTCTGAAGGTAGAAGATGTCAAGCCTGTTCTAGGGGTATTGTTGCTCAGTGAAATGAATGAAACACAGTTCCTCTGGAAAATGTTCTCTACTCATCTCTTCAGAGTGACTTAGACCACACGAGTCATGCTCTCTTTCCGATGGAAGAACCTTTGAATGATATGATATGATATGATAGTTTATTTATATAGCGCCTATACACAATGGCCCTCATTACGACCCTGGCGGAAAGTGACTGACCGGACCGCCACAGCGTAAATAGCGTTTCCGCCATTGCACGATGGAGCAAAGTGCGGCTCATTCCGACCCATCGGGCACGAGCACCACGCCATGGCGGAAGTGCAAAGTCCGCGATGGCGGAAATGACCCCAAAACGGCCCACACCGCCGCCGTACGGCGCCCTAGGTGCAATACCGCCACCCATCTCAGCGGACACCGCAGTGAGCGCCAACCGGAAAGTACGGTGACCGTAAATATACGGAAACGGAAGTAAAAGCATGGTCCCGGAACAGGAAACATCACGCCGTACACCTATAAAACCACTAAATCCACACAACCATTAAAAATACTACCCTGAGACACATCCCAACCCGTCATCCACCCTAGTGAAACCAAGAAAATGGGAAAAGTAGCGAAGAAAGCGTGCGACCGCAAGCGGCAGGTCCACTTCTCCCGTGAGGAACTCACCGTACTCACAGAGACCCTCCAGGAGAATGCAGCCGCCGTCTTCTCCACGCAAATGACCAGGACGGCACTTGCGAACAAGAAGGCCATATGGGCCCTGGTGGCACAGCGGGTAAGTGCGGTGGGGACCGCACCCCGCAACCCACAGCAATGCAGAAAGCGATGGGACGACCTGCGGATACGCGTCCGTAGCATACTGTCTGCCAACTGCAACATTGCCACAGCCACTGGGGGAGGATCGGAATCACCCATCAAGTTGACCCCCTGGGAAGAAATCTGTGCCTCCACCATAGGAATGGAGAGCATAGAGGGAGTCGGAGGGATGGAGAAAGGAGTGCAGACATCCGAAGAATCAGGTAGGTGGCCCAAATAAAACAATGCCAAAACCACAATGTCCAATCATGTGAAGTACCACGTGCCCACATAGTGCAACAGTAACACATGTCCAGGAGAACGTCCACATACATAGGCCTGATAGCACACTTCAAAACTCACATCAAATACATAAATAATTAAAAATCCTAAAAACACCCTCTACACGTGCAGCAGGCACACCCTAACTGCAGGCTGCCAAACAACTGCACCCTCACACCACACACAAATGAAACCACCTCCAAGGCCCCGACCCAAATCACCCTCAGGTACCACCCCAATGCATATGATACATTGCCATTCCAATTCCCACAGACCCATCAATAACGCTCGCCCTCCTTTACTCCACCACAGGGTCCGATCCAAACGACGAGCTCCAGGACACCCCTACCAGCACACCTGCAAAGAGGGCCAAGACCAACGGCCAAAGACCCTCCACCTCAGCTGCACGCATCAAGACACGGCAGCAGCACAAATCAAGTGGCAGCACAGAGGAGGGAACTCCAACAGGCACCCCAGCAGCCAGCATGCCCACACCACCACCACCACAGGTCCCCCCAATGGATGCCACAGTAGGCACTGCTTCTGGTGGCAGCAGCACCATAGGTGACACTGCATTAATGGCAGCATGCTCCGACACAGAAAACGGGGATGTCGAAGTCAGATCCATCCATGACCTGTCCCAATCCCCCTGTCTGTTCCATCCCGTACACCATGAGGATACCACGCAGGGGCACCCACAAGACGACGACTGGCCATCCCCCACAAGCCCTGTGGCAGGGCAACATGAGGCGAACAGCCACTCTGTGACACCACCGCAAATGGCCATGGCCCAGCAGAGGCAACAGTCCCTCGACCAGTTAATCGTGCAACAGCAGCAACTGGCCACGCTCCTCAAGGACCATGCCGATGAATGTGGGGGCACTAAGGCAGACATAGAAACATCAACTGAGACACTTAGGGCAGAAATGGAGAGAAGTACAGAGACACTAAGGGCACAAATGGAGAGTAGCACCGAGTGCCTGAGAGTCCAAATGGAGAGTAGCACCGAGAGCCTGAGAGTCCAAATGGAGAGAAGCACTGAGAGCCTGAGGGGGGAACTGCATGCGACGTCCAAAGACGTATGTGCCGAACTTGCCGCAGTGCGCCGTGTGCTCACTGAGCTCTCACAAACCCTTAGGGACATGCATGGACGTGAGCAGGCAGAGACATCATCCGTTGCAAGTTCCGTCCAGGGCAGCCCCCAACGTAGATCTGGGAGGAACCTGCGCTCCACAGGCAGGGGTGCCCCTGATACCCGCAGAGGGGGCTTGCAATAGCGTCTGCCCACTGACAATGAGCATCTCTGGACACTGGTGTTCGGGGGGGAGGTAGGAGGGTGGAGGGGGGGTGTTGGGCTCACTTGGGTGGCGGGTCGATAGGGTGTTTAACATGATATCACATATGCTATAAACAATGCACGATCAACCAATGAGATGTGTGGACATTGATCTTTGTGTACGAGGCCATTATAGGCGTACAGTCCATATTGTGCATGTACCATACACACACAGTGCCACGAGTCCCGTGTCCATGTATCAGCCACCAGGCGTGAGTGCTAGAAGCATGCATCTATGAGATGCTGACGAATGTCACGGCCCTCCTGTGCCTCGCAGACTCCTTGAGGTGCTGCCACATCCCCACCCTCATCATGACCATCTTCAGTTGCTTGCAGTTCTGCGTCAGGGGGCATGGGCACATTTCTACGTACGCACATGTTGTGTAGCATGACACATGCCATCACCATCTTCGCAACCTTCACATGGCGGTACAGGAGTGCCCCGCCAGACCTGCTGAGGCACCGGAAACGAGTCTTCAGTAGGCCGAATGCCTGTTCTATGACTACACGGGTACGTGAGTGGGCATGGTTGTAGTCCTCCTCATGCTGGTCCCATGGGTTCCGGACTGGTGTGAGGAGCCATCTCTTCAGTTGATATCCGGCATCACCTGTATGTGGACGATAAACGAATCATGTGGAATGCCATTGCTACGTACACACCCCCCCCCCCTTCCTGCCAGGTCATTGCCGCATCACATACCCCACATCATCATGCATGAAATGAGACTCACCGAGTAGCCAGGATCTGTTCCCTGCATGTCGCTCCATGTAGCGTGGTATTGTAGAGTTCCTCAAGATCATAGAATCATGGGTTGATCCAGGGAATCGGGCACAACAATGTGTAATGATCCTGTTGGAGTCACACACCATTTGTACATTCAGAGAATGAAATTGTTTCCGGTTGCGGTACTGGGCCTCCATGGCATGTGGGACGACCAATTCCACATGGGTGCAGTCGATGGCACCAATGCAACCCGGTATGCCGGCAAGTGCATGGAATCCCACTTTTGTGTTCGGAATTTCCTGCTCCGAGCGTGGTAGAGAGATGTAGTCGTCTGCGTGCTTCAGGAGGGCATCGAGCACTTGCAATAGTGTCCGTGAGAACAGTGGCTGTGAAATGCCATGCAACTGTCCGACTGTGTGCTGGTAGGTGCCTGTGGCCAGGAAGTGGAGTACAGACACCACCTTCAGTAGGGGTGGGATGGCGGTTGGGCTATCTATCATGCTGACAAGGTCAGCCTGTGTCATGTCCACAATGGCGGTTATGGTGTCCCGGTCCAAACGGTAGAGGGTGTGGATCTGCTCATCAGTGAGGTTGAACGGATGTGCTCGGAGGCGTGGGATTGCGGGCTGCCTGCGTGGTGGTAGTGGCTGTGCTGGCGGCCCTTGCTGGCCCTGCCTTGCCCTCCTCCTCCTCCTGCGTCTCCTCCGTGCGGCCGGTTGTAGTTGGTGTTCGTCTTCTTCTTGAAGTTGGAGTACCTGCAGTGCTATCAGGTCCCCCAGGGCCAGCATAGCTAGTCCTGCCGGTAGCATTTCGGAGTGGTTGTGGGAGGAGACTGGGCGTGCAATTTATGTGTTTTCAGGCTGTATGGCCTCCACCTGTGGTGATTCATTCCACCTGTGCAAGCTGCTCTCCCCTTTGGGCGAGCACGTCCCGCACACAACGCTGCAATTCGACGAATGGCATCTTGCTATTACAGTCATGTATTTGTACCTGATGGCAGTGTAACATTGGTTGATATGTTCATTCGGCTATGGTCCCATTGTTTCACATACTATCTTTGCAGTCGCGAACAGACTTGTGAAGGGTCAGTGAAACGTAGTACTCGAGTAACGGTGGACCCTCATGCATCACTGCACCGAGGTTCAACGACGGGCGGGGCGTCCCATTTGTGAGTGAAGGCAGTTGCCATTTTCACACACAGCCGCACTAGATGGATTAATTTGTGATTTCAAGCGGCCACAGATGCCTTTTCGACGTGATGTTGCAAATGAGGAATTCGAAGGGCGGCGCTTTCAGTTTTCAGCTAGCGGCGAGGAGATGCCCACAGGTCTGACTGCAAATATAACGTTCTATTGTTCAATGTCCTTGGGACAGGGGCCATGGCGAGGATGCAATGATTGATATGAATAGTTTGGGATGTGCAATGGCGAAGTGGACGATGAGGCCGGACGTTCCCAAATACATGTTACTTCACAACACTGGAATTACGGGCTGGGGCACAGTGGATTTTGCAGGCTGCATAACGCACAGACTCAATGGAAATTTCACATGTTATGTGAGTATGGAAACAGGCGTTCTCATTACGGGATGAGGGAATGATGAATGGATGCATGGACAGATGAATTGATACAGAGTTTGCCATGTACAGGGCTTCTTGGAATCTGTCCGCCTCCCCTGCGCTATGTGATGCAGGGCTGCCATAGTGGGACCATCGTCTATCTGGCCTTGTTGAGCCCTCCCTGTCTCGACGCGCCTTCAGACACTTGTGTCTATGCACGTTACCAATCCCATCTGATGGATTCTGTTTTAACAGACGCATGCACAGGTACACTCGTTTGTGATGGTGTTTTCACCTCGATATAGATAGTTATGATTCGCAAGTGGTTTTTGGGTGGTGATGATCCTTTGGAGTGGGCTAGCATGCATATGGCTGTGGATTTGGTGTGATCATTGAAGTGAGTAATACTAATGAAGTTCTGATGGCCATACTGTTCTTTTTCATTTCATTTGGTTGACAGGTATCTCCTCCCCTTTTGCCACTGCCATCTGTATGCCATTCCTGCAGATGGATTTTACTCCCGACACCTGCTGCTTCGTGTTCATCAGTGGAGCAGCATTACGATCTTATGGGACGATCGCCAATGGGCCACATGCCCTTACGCAGTACTAGTGGCTAGGAGCAACATTTCGGCCTTTCAGCTGGGCTAGTGCCTCCCTATTGGGACGGCCCTGCGGTTCTAGGCGCTTCCATGTTGCCTTTTCTTACGAGAATGTAGCCCCTGTGTACCATGAAGGAACAGGGCGTCACACAAGAAGTAGCTGGTCATTTATTGCGGATGCAGCCCACAATGGTGAAATGTGTTTTGGAGTTCATGGCCTAATGGCTGTATGGGCTTGGTGAATTTGTTGTGCATTAAATTTCTATTCTGATATGGACCGTGTAGCGTTCTTCTTTGCAAGTGATGTGGCATATTCCTATTTGGGGAGCGATGTATTGTGAGGAGATCTGCATTGGGTTCCAGCTTCGGAGTATAGTTGCGTGGTACTGTGCTGGGCGCGTTTGCCTACGAAGCCCAGTGAGGTCAGGGATGAGGGCTGCCAATATGACTGTTTTAATGATGTCATGCTCAGGGGCGGGGGATTAGCTTTTGTGTAACAGATGCCGGTCAGCCAGGTGGATTGGTGGAATGATGTGATTTTCGGAATATTGCTGGTCACAGGTGCCTGTGTTTGCGTGCGTTTCTTGGTGGGAGACTGAGGTCATGTCCATTGGGATGGCTTCTGTATTCGTGCCATCTGTGCCCTGCATCTCCCATTGGCCCCTCTTGAGATTCATTTGTTCGTTGGCAGGCATGGATGACTAGTACATTTCACTGGTTGCATTGTGTGACTTCATTGCACCTACGGGGAGTTGTACAATGTGGCCAGGGAGCGGTGTACAGGCACTCAGTGGGGCCGTTTACGGTTGGTTCGCGATGCCGTACTTCTCACCATGGCGGAATGGTACTTTCCGCCGTGCTTGATGGCGTTAGTTGCATGTCCGCTAGGGTCAGAATTCGCGTACCGTTGCGCCATGGTGGTAATTACGGTTTGGCATGGCGCGCGTGCGCGTACTTGGCGCAGTTAGCGTTGGCGTTCACTACGGTGTCGCTAATGGCATCGTACTTTGCGGTGACGTGTCATAGTCGCACCGAGCGCTATTCGATGGCGGTATTGCATTTCCGCCATCGTTTTTCAATTTCCGCCAGGGTCGTAATGAGGCCCAATGTGTTTCAAAGCGCTTCAAGGAGGGAGGGGACAAAGGAAAAATACAGTTACATTCCGCAAAAGTCCTTGAAACAATACAGAATGTGAAAATAACTATCATAATAGGCCTGTCGACATTTCTGATAGTGCAAGTGCATAGAAACAAGTAAGGCAAGAGGTAGTGGAAAAGAAGGAGAACAAAGCAAGCAGTAACATTACTATGTCTGACGACAATTTACGCAGTGCAGGTGGTAACAAGAGGCGGGGTGGGGGGGGCAAGGGGACGTAGGGGGGAGGGAGAACAAGGCACGCTACTGAGCAAAGATGTCGGTGACAAATTTGAAAAGCAGGGGAGGGGGGAGGGAGAGAACAAGGGGGGAGGAGGGGGACAGACAAGCTGCTATCAAGAGTCACGGAACAGATGATAGGAGTAAGTGCTAAGAGGGGGAAGACTGAGAGGAGGGAAAAAATAGAAGGGGGGAGTAAGAAGGAAGTGGGAGAGGATGGAAGTGAGGAGGGGGAAAGGAAGGGGCAGGAAGGGGGGTGAAATGCAGAGCAACAGAGGGGGGGAGCAAGCAGGGTGAGGGCACACAGACACACACGGAGGGGCAGGGGGGCACACAGACACTCACGGCGGGGCAGGGGGGCACACAGATACACACGGAGGGGCAGGGGGGCACACAGACACACACGGAGGGGCAGGGGGGCACACAGACACTCACGGCGGGGCAGGGGGGCACACAGACACTAACGGCAGGGCAGGGGGGGCACACAGACACTCACGGCGGGGCAGGGGAGCACACAGACACTCACGGCGGGGCAAGGGGGCACACAGACACACACGGAGGGGTAGGGGGGCACACAGACACTCACGGCGGGGCAGGGGGGGCACACAGACACTCACGGCGGGGCAGGGGGGCACACAGACACTCACGGAGGGGCAGGGGGGCACACAGACACAAACGGCAGGGCAGGGGGGCCCACAGACACACACGGAGGGGCAGGGGGGCACACAGGCACTCACGGCGGGGGAGGGGGGCACACAGATACACACGGAGGGGCAGGGGGGCCCACAGACACACACGGAGGGGGAGGGGGGCACACAGATACACACGGAGGGGCAGGGGGGCACACAGACACTCACGGCGGGGGAGGGGGGCACACAGATACACACGGAGGGGCAGGGGGGCACACAGACACACACGGAGGGGCAGGGGGGCACACAGACACTCAAGGCGGGGGAGGGGGGCACACAGACACTAAAGGCGGGGGAGGGGGGCACACAGATACACACGGAGGGGCAGGGGGCACACAGATACACACAGAGGGGCGGGGGGCACACAGACACACACGAAGGGGCAGGGGGGCACACAGATACACACGGAGGGGCAGGGGGGCACACAGACACACACGGAGGGGCAGGGGGGCACACAGACACTCAAGGCGGGGGAGGGGGGCACACAGATACACACGGAGGGGCAGGGGGGCACACAGATACACACGGAGGGGCAGGGGGGCACACAGGTACACACGGAGGGGCAGGGGGGCACACAGACACACACGGAGGGGCAGGGGGGCACACAGACACACACGGAGGGGCAGGGGGGCACACATACACTCACGGCGGAGGAGGGGGCACACAGATACACACGGAGGGGCAGGGGGGCACGCAGATACACACGGAGGGGCAGGGGGGCACACAGATACACACGGAGGGGCCAGCAATCCGGCGTACCGCGGTGGACAGCGGTAGACAGGGCCTTAGGAGTGGGCCTTGTGAGGAGGGCCGGCCAAGCCTGCCGGCCTCCTCATTGGCCCAGATGTATTGGGCCAGGGCCAATCCCAGGCCACCAGCAGCAGGATGGAAGGCACTCCGGTGCCCAACAAAGAAAGAAAGAGCCATCTCGGAATGGCCGTGCCTCGAGAACCCAGTGAGGCAAAAAACACACAACAACACACAAAGCATGCCAGCAATCTGCAATTTAAAGCCAAGAAAGTACATGTGGCTGATGGCAAAGTCACGTAGTCAAATTAGCAGAATGCTATAAGTATGCTGTGGTGCCATCATGCGCTGATACAATAAGCCCAGGGGGGCTTACCTGCAGTTCCGAAAATGCACCGTGTGCATTGCAGGGCCTCAGGATGGAAGAGGGGTGGCATCCAGGTCGCAGCTCCGGTCGCCGTAGATGGAAGAAGTGAGGGGAGAAGGCAGCAAGAGAGATTAAAGGGCCAGGAGTGGGCCTTGTGAGGAGGGCCGGCCAAGCCTGCCGGCCTCCTCATTGGCCCAGATGTAGTGGGCCAGGGCCAATCCCAGGCTACCAGCAGCAGGATGGAAGGCACTCCGGTGCCCAACAAAGAAAGAAAGAGCCATCTTGGAATGGCGGTGCCTCGAGAATGTGTACGTCCATCTGTATGTACTAGCTGGTTTTAGTTACAGCCGAGACAGCTTGTCCCTCAAGGGTTTCCCTAGCTCCCTGAGAAATTCCTTTTGTCTGCACAGTGATCAGAAACAGAACAGTCTAACCACGAGTCTCTATTTCATACATGTGCCCCTTCCCTATAGTCACTTGATATCCTTATAAGTTTAGGGTTTTAGTATAGTAACTATTTACTTAGGGGCCGATTCATGGAACAAACGTGCGCCGAAAATCTTCGCGCAAGCAGGCGCAAGCAGGCGCAAGCAGGCGCAAGCGGAAAAAAATTCATGGAAATTCGTGCGATTCATGGAAGTCCCTGCGCGTGTTTAGCTCGGGATGTGCGCCAAACCCGTGCATGGCGCACACGTCACTGCAACATCCCGAAAGATGTGCGCGACGCGCACAGTGAAAGCGCACAACCTCGGCGCATACACCAGAAAGTGGGCGGAACACGGGGCGTAACGCGCGGAATGGGGAACAACTCGCGAAAACAAGGGCGTAACTGGGGATGTACTGCAGGGAAGCACACGGAACGCCCACACGCACCCGAACCACACGTATTCATGGAATCGAATAGGGCAAAGCCACGCACAGCGAAAGACACGCACAAGCCGATACACATCCGCCACACGAAGGCAGGCGGTAGCGTCTCTGCGCATTACAAAAGTGGCAACATACAGCAATTGTGCAAGCGGGGCACGTGTATTTCGGGGTTGCGCGGGAAGTTATACAAGCGATTGAGCGGGGTACGTGTATTCCGGGGGTTCGCGGGAAGTCACACACACGATTTGGTCTGGGGGAGCGGGCTACGTGTATTTCAGGGGTTCGCGTGAACATTTTCACACGATCGGGCCTGGGGGAGCGGGCTACGTGTATTTCGGGGGCGCGCGGGAAGTGACACACGCGATTGAGCGGGGTACGTGTATTTCGGGGGTGCGCGGGAAGTTACACACGCGATTGAGCGGGGTACGTGTATTTCGGGGGTGCACGGGAAGTTACACACGCGATTGAGCGGGGTACGTGTATTTCGGGGGTGCGCGGGAAGTTACACACGCGATTGAGCGGGGTACGTGTATTTCGGGGGTGCGCGGGAAGTTACACACGCGATTGAGCGGGGTACGTGTATATCGGGGGTGCGCGGGTAGTTACACACGCGATTGAGCGGGGTACGAGTATTCCAGGGGTGCGCGGGAAGTTCCACACGCGATTCCATCAGGGTACGTGTATTACAGGTGTGCGCGATATCAACAGGGTACGTGTATTACAGGGGTGCGTGGGGAGCAGCACACGTGAATTGCACGTGTGGGTCCTCCCAGGTGTTCCCTCTACACCCTCCACGGCCCCTGCAGGTGGCTCACACCACAGGGGCCTACCCAGCACATGTCATGCAGGCACCCCACCCACCATGGCCATGCCCACCAGCCAACCCACATGTCAACTTGCACTACTCCCCCCCAACGCATGTCCCCCTGCACTCCCAGCCACCAGGGGCAGCCTCCACCAGGCACCCACCCATGTCTCACACCACCCCCACCCCCCAGCAGTGCAGGGGCACCCACCACCAGGCCCCCCCATGTCTCCCACCACCCCCACCCCCCAGCAGTGCAGGGGCAGCCTCCACCAGGCCCCCACCCATGTCTCCCACCACCCCCACCCCCCAGCCACCAGGGGCAGCCTCCACCAGCCCCCCCATGTCTCACACCACCCCCACCCCCCAGCCACCAGGGGCAGCCTCCACCAGGCCCCCCCCATGTCTCCCACCACCCCCAGCAGTGCAGGGGCAGCCTCCACCAGGCCCCCACCCATGTCTCCCACCACCCCCATCCCCCAGCACTGTGGGGCACCTGCCAGCAGGCCCCCACCCATGTCCAACTCATGTTCCCCACCACCCCCACCCCCCAGCACTGTGGGGCACCTGCCAGCAGGCCCCCACCCATGTGCAACTCATGTTCCCCAGCCAACATGTCATCACAATCTAGATCCCTGGTCCCTATGGTCAGCCTCCAAATGCAAAACACCCACCCGAGTATTGCATCCACCCACTCATAATTTGCAATTACATCACAGAACACCGATTGCAAGTTCCGAAACAAACACATTTCCCTCACATACACCCAATGGGTGTCAGTGAATCTCAAAACACATATCATGAAAAGCATGAAACCAATGAGATACCACACATTGAAGTTCACCAAAAATAATATGTATTAAAGGAAACATCAGTAGAATAAAAAAAGAAGAAACAGAAACGTGAATGTACAAAAATGAAAAGAACCATGTCCGTCAAAAAAACCAAAACCAAAAATAAAAATCCAAAGTAATGTCCAAAGTCGATGTCCACAAAACAAAATCCAATGGGAAATGCAAAAGAAAGCCATTGCTCCATGGTCAAAAATAGAAAAATAAAATACAAACCAACTGTCAACTATGTACATGGGAACAATCCAGGGTCCATTATCCCAACAAAATAAAGGAAACCTATCTAACTACACTAACTAATAAAAAAAACTATATACAAAAATGTGGCCAATGTCCGAAAGGTCCAAATAAAATAAAAACAAAAATGAAATCTAACACTACCTAGAAACTATGTACAAGGGCAGCGGGCTAGTTTCACGGCTCACTTGTGGATGTTACGGGCCAGGGCATCATCGAACTCCTCCTCAATGTCCCGGAGGCGGTCCTCCTCCATGGCCCCGAGGGTCCGCAGGGCCGTCGCCGTGTCCACCTCCAAACCCCTGCGGATTGCCTCGAGGCACTCGGCCCGCCTCAGGGCCCTTCGCATGGAGTTCTCCGCCCTGACCATTGTGAGCCGTGCCTCTTCTGCCCGCTGCCGCTCCGCATCTATGGCGTGGCCCAACCGTTGCCACACGGAAGACACTCTCTGTCCTGGGTCCTCCTGCCCTCCGGCCGATGCCTGCCCCTCCAATGTCGAAGGCCCCGAGCCTTCATGGCTCCCACCATGTTGCTGCTGCTGCTCTGCCTCTGCCCGTGCACTGCCTCCTGCTGCCTGCACATCCTCTGCCGGCTGTACATTGCAATCAGGCACAGTGTTCCACACCCCCTCCACTCCTTTAACATCAAAATTGTTTGCCTCATGCCTGCATTGAGCATACTGCTGTAAACCATCCACAAACATATCTCCAAGTACCAACACCCCAACTTTCTCCATCTCTGTTATCTTTACTACATTCTCTTTCAACACAAATCCACAACCTCAACATCTGATTGGCTGATCCCTACAGTCCCCTTTCCATGCTGGATTTACTGGAAAACCCCAGATGTGGTACGCCCTGTCCGCGGACTGCAGCAGTGTCCGTGGACAGCGTAACTCTTGGTCAGCCCTTCTACCCTATCCATTTCAATCTCTCTGCCATTCCCTCATTGGATACAGCTAAGCAGTCACACGGCCATCCACCAATCACACCCAAGACCTCTACATCTAACTCCATCATCAGAGTTCAGCACTTCAAATGTACTGTTGATCACTCTGAGTACAAGTCTCATATCATTGGAAAGCACCTACTTCAAAAAATACTTTACAAGTCTCCAAGATATCTACTTACAGCTACATGGATATCCACATGCAAGAATACAAACTACAGGTATGCATATTTTCTGCACAGTACATGAACAACTCTTATGAATGCATATAAATGGAGTAACTGCCACTTAACCTGTATAACCTATAAAAAAAACATACTGTCATTTTTCCCATCAGCTATAATCAACTGTCACTTCCAAACCTGTCTGCTATAATTTTTTTTTTACACACACAGCTATCTAAAAAATGATAATATTAAAAGATGGGAGAAATAACATTATAATTGTAGAAAAACACTTAGTAGTGTATTGTAAAATGACACAAAGCAAGGATAAGATTATGCATCTTTATACACTCACACAGATAGACAATATAATTGAAAAGGCCCAGATGAAATAACACCACTGCCTATAAATGGCATTCTTCTGCTTTATTACCCATACCTTCACAAATGCAAACATCCAATGCTTTTCTACACAGTTTCTGCCATTTACCTTATGAAAATTTCAAAATAAGTATATCATTATTTCTTCAATCTCCTAACATTCAATAACACAGCCTTAAGAAACCAATTGAGTTTCATAAACTTATTATTCTACTCATTTGCAAAGCATGTTGAACTAACATATTATAAGTAAAATGTAAAGACTGCACATAGTCAAAGGAAACTGCATTCACACACTATGTTCACTTATCAAACAAGAATACTACTACAAAAACATAAAAATAAACGTCTACATTAACATCAGTGCTATAAACACACAAAATTACTAACTTCTTTCTTTTACAATTGCAGTGAAGACCACTCTCCTGAAAAGCAGCAACATCTGAAGTACAAACAACAACTCAGAAGAAACCTGCTCATTCCAAACAAAAAAAGTAAGTACAATTTTACCATAATATTCGTACTGTTACTCAAACTCACTGTGCAGTTGATTCATGGATTTTGTGCGCCAAAAACCAGAGATTTGTACACCATTCTGCCCACAAATCCCCATTTGTTAAACAGGGATTAACAGGCAGAATAGCACATGTACAAATGACAAAACTCAGCCCCTACAATATAAGAATTACAGAACAAAGAACTGTTTTAATTCTATACCATTAGATTTAGCATTAGTGCTTCTCCTCACCACTAGCTTACTTTTTACTGTCATCGGAACCCAAGCATAGTAACACACAAATACAAGAATAGCCTTCCCAACTACTTGCAGCTCCCAATGCATAATCACACACCACCACATACATCCTTACCATCATACTCACACACTCATGCACACAGCACACATACATTGCAGAACAGCCCAACCTATACCTTCCTTTTTTTCAACAGACCCCAAAGAATGTCTTCCAAGAACCAAGTCCATAGAAAGCAACGCAGAAGTAGAGCAAATGAAAATAAAAGTGTCCAAAATAAGCATCCATCTCTAGCAGAATTCGTACAAAAAGTTCAAACAAAAGATCTACTAGAGTCATTAAGCAAAACAAAACAAGCTTCCAGTACAAAAACTTTCCACCCTCTTTCAAAATGTAAAACGAAACAAAAAGTGATTAACAACAATTCAGCTAATACTACTGCTAACACTGCTCCTATAAATCTAGATGTAGAGGCAAGTAACAATACCAAATAAGTATATTAGAAAAAATGTTCTGCCACAGAGTCCTGCAAAATCTTATAAAAACAGGAGAGAAATCATGCACAACCCTTAAAACCTACGAAGAAAATTCATTTTAGAAGCTTTCTCAGTTATTTATTTTAGTTTTAAACAGAATGAAACCACTAACAAAACTAACTACTAAATTACAAAAAAGACTTCTAAATAAATGGAATGTCAACAAAAATAACTTCTTAAATATCTGTGGAGGTGAATGGAGTCACACCACAAGCACAGAACCATATTTCAATGAAGAAGCATACAAACAAAAGCAAACAAACATAATTGCCATACATAGCAGTGGAAGAGGCATTGTGGAACAAGAAATGCTGCTTACAAAAATGTCCAAAGAAAATTCAGTATCACCTCTCCATTCAACTGAACCAGAACGTCCATTATACAAATGGCTGTGCAGGCCAATGTGTAACATTAGCAAAAAATCTTTCAAATCTTTAAGCCAGTTCCTCAATCAGTATGTGAAAGGCAAAGACAAAATCAAAATGAAACTACTACAAAATATGGATACCTGTGCAGTGCGCAAACACACAGGACTACAAGGACATTCATTAGACTGCATTTCAGGACCTATTTGCAAAAGCACCTTCCATCATATCAAAATTATATCAACACATCATTCTACTATAAGAAATCTAGTCTATAAACTGTACTATGCTAAAGGTCTGGCTTTAGCACTAGCCAATTTAAATAACAATCTACTACATGGTACAGCCAAAGACCTACTTGAAGAAATAGAGCATATCCAGAGAAAATATTTTGGAAGTGAAAGCCACTTACAAAATGCAATACCTTTACAACAGACTAGCAACCATTGTACAGATGGCAACCTTCTACTAGTTGGCGATAACATACACGTTTATTCATGTAGCACTAGTGACGCCCCATTGCTGGTAGATGGAGAGACAATAGTGGTTGGATTTCTAACATCTTTACGTCAAGCTCATTTGGTGACTGTTACAGGGCGGTATAAGGAACGTCAGGGACTACATTTCCCTTGAGTAGCGGTTGTACGTGGCCGCAAGCGCGTGGCGTGGGGACGTCATTGCGCGGCTTTACGTTCACGTCAACGGCCGGCGTGATGACATCATCACGCCTCCCGTGAGAGCGATCGCGGGTTTCAGATTCAAATATTGGATCCAAGTGGGGACTTACTGTGGCTCGCGTTATCAGCTCCTTTTGAGATTACCCAAGTGAGTAATTTTTAGAGTCATAGCTTTTCACTTATGGATTAAGGACTGGTTTCTGTTACCTTACAGCCACCACAGAGAAGAGGATAATTCCCCCTTTTTCTAAGCGACAATTGAACATTTTGGCTGGATACCTTGGAGATATTTATCTCCTACATCGGTATATGAGTAAGTGGATCTTTTTACTCATTTGACATTTGCATCTAGAGTTCAAGAAACGGACAAACATTTCTAGGTTTTTTGTTCCCGCTATGATATCTTTCAGGAAACAGACAGCCCTAGGGGTATAAGAAAGATTTTGAGATACATCAGGAGCGGATGGAATGATGTTGGGGCCATACGTTTATAATAATATGGTAAGATTCCTCCGTCATGAAAATAAGAGATGATCATTTATCATCCATGGTCATCATTAGTCTAATGCCAATGTGTATTATATAGTAGGACAGAAGACAGAGGAAACCAGGCAGTAAGTTCTAAAGCAATTGGAATTCTGCCGTTAAATTAACCATTTAAGGTTGAAGAAGACTTCAGAATAGTGAACTCTTGAGTCAGAGAGGTATGTAATGAACAACATACTTTTCACCTTTATGGGGATAAGGGTTATACAGTTAGTTTAATTAATGGACTAATACTGTTACAAGAGAGAGTAATATAGTGCCTCCTTTATATTAACAGGGTACATCGTCTTTACAAGAAGACTGAATTTTGAATACATGGTTTCAGCTTGAATAAGATCTACACAAGACTCTACACACCCCTGAAGAATGTCCCACTTTTTTTGTGATCATGGGACAGAAACTTGTACAAGTTGGGAATTTGAAAAACTAAAATATGAAATAGCCAAAACAACTTTCTAGGCTAGGGGACTCAGTGTGATCAGGCCACACAGGTTCGACCAGAGATAAATTTAAGATCAGAACCGACTAAAGCTGATTTACTTGTGTGGTTTTAAAATTGGTTGTTTGTTTTATGTAAATAATCATTTTGTATGATGATTTTTTTAGCAATGAATTGTGTATAACTAATAAAATCTGTACTGTTGAGTATCATAGTGCTGCTTACCTGCTAGATAGGATACTCTTGTAAATTGTGGCACCTTTTAGGAATTGAACTTCTTTTTGTAGAGAACAGACAACCTTCTACTACACACATACAAAAATGAAATACTAAAATTTAAAAGTACATCCACTGAAGTACCAAACCATGTGTGTGTGTGTGTGTGTGTGTTGCCGCACAACTTTTTATAAAAGTAACACAAAAACTGTAGACGTAATATACAAAATAGGAGACAATGAAGATTCCAAATGGTTTGAATTAGCTCTTTACCTTATAACAAATATGAAATAACTGACCCCTTAATACTTTGCACTTACTGCACTACAAAACTTGACAACAACCAAACTCCTTCACCTGCTATCACAAGCTAATAACTTGGAATTATTCGCACTACCAAAACCCCTGCAACAACTCAATTTATATGAGAGCATCATAATTCAAACAGTGCACTCATTTCAAGCAATAATATGCCTTCAACCAAAAACAGCAAAATGAAAAAAAGAAATGCAACCAATAATTGAAATTTGCGTGGATCAAGGACTAGTTAATGGAGCACTTGGTACAGTTGTTGGCTTTCAAACATACCCACGTGACAACAACATTCAGTTTGTCAATAGTCTCTTTGACAAACTATCAGAAAGTAAAAAGCATAGGACGCTCAACAGCTCAATTCTTTCTTTTCAAAGACATGTATGTTCGCAGAGAGCAATTTTCTCTAACTCTAGCATACGCAGTCACCATTCACAAATCACAAGGTCTTACCCTAGATAAAGCATTGATAGATATTGGGAACACAGTCTTTAACGAAGGCATGAGCTACGTAGCACTATCACCCTTACGTACACTTGACGGTCTATTTCTAATCAACTTTGATGCAAGTAAAGTAAACGCTGATATTCCTTGCATTTTAGAATACAATAGACTGCGTTCACTGTACACCCCATCTAAAAACCTATCCTGTTCCACAAAAAGCAAAACGTTGTAAAAGAAAACTACTTCAAACAGAAATACAATATGATCTATGATCTCACTGCAAATCCTCCAAAAAGAATAAAAGAAGCTAATACTTCATCAATTACTACAACCAAAGAAGAATGTACTACTCAAAGTAGCTTAGGTACTTCTTCAAAGAAGCAACACACACTCCAAAGAAATGACTTGCACACAGAACTATCTGGTCCATTCAAATTTTCAAATGTAACTGGTGTAAATTGCTACGGAAATGTAGCAAGAAATATTCTTTTTCAATTGCCAACAATTATTCACAACATTTACTTACACAATACAGACCAATTGTGTTTGCAAATGTTAGTCCTTCATAAAAATGCAACCAATAATCCTGACAACACATTTTGGGGCCGATTCATGGATTAAATGTGCACCAAAATTCAAGGCGCAAGCTGGCACAAGCAGGCGCAAGCGTGAAAAAGCAGGCACAAGCGTGAAAAAGCAGGCACACGCACACACGTGTGATTCATGGAAGGCCCTGTGCGTGTTTCCCTCGGGATGTGCGCCAAATCCATCCGTGGTGCACACAGGCGCACATGTCATTGCAACATCCTGAACGCCGTGCGTGATGCGCACTGGGAAAGCGCACAACATCGGCGCACACACCAAAAAGGGGGCGGGACACGGGGTGTAATATGCAGAATGGGGAACAACGCGTGAAAAAGAAGGCGTAACTGGGGAAGTACTGCAGGGAAATACACAGAACGCCCACACTCACGCGACCAACACGTATTCATGGAATTGAATACGGTAAACCCACGCACGCTAAAAGACGCGCACAGGCGTCAACACGTCCCTCACACGAAGGCAGACAGAAGCGTCCCCGTGTACAGTATAAAAGTGCGCGCAAACAACAAACACTTATATACAGCTACGATGAATGACCCATTTGTCGCAGCACTGATCGTGGGACACCTCAGGAGGAGAATAGCCAGGGCCCGCATTTTTTTTTCCCGGACTAGCCTTTTTGGGATCTATGATGACCAGGTCTATGGCAGGTATAGGTTTCCACCTTGTATCATCCTAGACCTGGTCAGGGAGTGGGAGGATGACCTTACATCCCCCACCCTGTGCTCCCAAGCATTGAGCCCCTTGGAGAAGGTACTCAATGTACTGCATTTTTTGGCCACTGGGTCATTTCAGCGGACAACTGCCATAGTGGGTGGGGTCTCACAGGCCACGCAGTCACGCGGCCTATGCCAGGTGTTGGCAATCATGACTGCACGCCCCTCAGTCCGCAGGCACGTATACACGCCCAGAACACCTGCAGAAAGGCAGGCTGTGGTCCAGGACTTTTACAGGGTGGCACACTTCCCCAAAGTGCTCGGTGCCATAGATTGCACCCATGTGGCCCTACGTCTACCTAGGGCCACTGAGAACATCTATCAAAACCGCAAGCACTGGCATTCCATCAACGTGCAGGTCGTATGCGATGCAAAGGGAATCATCACCTCTGTCTATGCAAACTACCCTGGCTCTACCCATGACAGTTTCATATACAGAATATCCGCCCTGAGCTGGGCCCTGGAAGCTGGGCAGCATGGCAACACATGGCTCCTAGGTGAGTACAAATGGCTGTGCACATGCATGCATGTCACACACAGACAAATACACAAACCCTAATAATCACAACCATTTATCACCTCCCCAGGGGACAGTGCCTACCCTCTGAGCAACCACATGATGACACCAATCCGAAACCCACCACACCACCCCAGGTAAGATACAACGCTGCCCATATTGCAAACAGGGGCATAGTGGAGCACACATTCGGAGTGCTCAAGTCACGGTTCCGCTCCCTTGACTGCTCTGGCGGCCAACTACTATATGCACTCCCAGTAGTGTGCAGGATCATTGTGGCAGCATGTGTCCTGCACAATGTTGCAACACAGCAGGGTGTACCGGTGGACATGGTGGTGCCCCCAAATCCCCAACCACATGCACAGGTGCTGCCCATGGGGGGATATAGGGCACGTGGCGAGGCAGCCCGGACCCAGCTTGTGGCCACATTTTTCACCTAAACTCCCACCCCTGCAGAGTGCACACAGGCCTGGCACATACCAGGTGACAATCGATGAAGGCAAAGAGACAGTCAACTGTCACAACCTTACCACCTTGAGAATGTTGCCATGGAAGTGCTACATTGTGTGCATCCCTAGCTAGTTAAACATAACCAATCCTGTGTGACCAAAAGGAACACATGCAAGATGTGTATCACACCACCCCCTGCAAAACAGGCCATGACAATCACTGGTATGTCACCCAAACCCTCCCAAACCACATCACCCTTGTCTGCCACACCATGACATGGCATGCAACAGCAAAAGCCCAACACATGACCAATAAGATATGAAGTGACATGTGATAAATGGAAATTGGCCCGAGACAATGACACCTGACATGGAATCAGATGAAATGAATGACCAACAACCTCCCGCACATACCAAGTCATATACAAATACTTTCCACCAGTGGTAGCATGAACACAACACTGAATGCCTGTTCACATGCACATTGGGCAAGGCAAAATCCCTACTCCCAACCCCGTGTGCTGTGTGTGTCTCCTGCAGCACACTGCTCAGCACACAGCACAGTGAGCAGCCATTGTGTTGCGGATACACCTTGAGCATCACATGAAAAAGACAAATCAAATAAACAACCAATTGACGTACGTACAGGATTCCCAAATGGTAATAGATCATGCGCTGCTGGGACACAGCGGGCACGAGAAGGCAATCTGTGTGCACCTGTGGCCATGGAAGTGTGGTTGTACGTGTGGTGGATCATTGTGCAACTGTGTGTGTCAGTAGGGACTTGCACTCAATATATGCATGTGAAATCAAGTGACCCTCAGTGTCCTGTACACATCACATGTGAACATTGGCCAAGTGTACACCCCAGCATGTCAAACCACACCAATCCCCTGACTCCTGAAAAGTAAAGACAACACAGGAACAGACATTGACCAGCAAAAAACATCATGTCCACAGTACCCCACAATTACAATGTCAGTGTGCCCAAAACACTGTAGCCCAAGCCAACTGTCCAACAACAAAAGGCCCTCCCTCATTTACACATCACCATGACTTTCTGAACAACTGTGTCTGGGGTATGTAACCTTCTTCCTTCAAGTCTACCTGGCTACAGGAGCACCCTACCCCTTGGTCTCCATGTTCCACCTTGCGTGTAAATAGGGCCCAGCCCCCTCAGAGGCCACCTTGACTGGTAAAAATACCAAATCGCAGAGAACTCCAAGGAGCCAAACCCCCAAACCAGGGAAAAAGCCTGTAGGCACCAAAAAACCCTGCAAGAGTCTCCAGTAGATAACTTGAAGTAGCAAAAAATGTCCAAGCACATGTCCAAGCACAATGATAGAACAACCAAAGTAGCACAGTTCAACAATGGTTCAACAGGATGGGTACCATTTTTGGTACATAATATACAATGAGGATGCAACAACGAATGGGTAGTGTCACAGCTCCGGTGTCCAGGTGCAGGAGTGGCACGAACCAACCACCCCCACCGTGGTCTGGGCACCTGCAAGGTCAAACTTACACAGGCCTCCGAGACCCCAGCGTGGAAGGAGGGTCAGGGATATGTTGTTTGGACAGGCATTGGTATTCAGGATAACCGGAAAAAGGGGCAGGAGAGGGGAGTTGGATTGGCAAGGGAAAGCAGGCAAAATACAAAATACAAATGAGTCAAATGCAAGCCAAAGAGAAACTTATCTCTGGGGTGAGTGCTGGCCTCTTGCCTGCACACTCTCAGGTCTGGTAACAGGAGCAGTTCAACACACACACACAACACCATTCATGCCCCAAAGTAAGTGACTTCTCCACAAACAAATACTCTTGTCTGCTGCTCTGTACCCATACGTTAGCTTGCCCCCGTGATGGTTCATACACTGTCAATGCAGTAAGAAAGGCGCATGTGGGCCCGCGGGAAATGGAAGACCAATGCATCAAGAATCACACAAAATACAATGGTCCCTGGGCGTGCTGCTAGACACGTATAGCGAGGTGCAGCTTCAGTACAAGTCGTGTTCTGGCAGCCGTGGATTTCAATAGGTAGTGCACTTGGCAATTTGCACATGCAAATGATATGCAATGCACACCAGTCTGTGCCTCGCTGGGTGTCCCTGTGTGCTGCATTAGTTTCTGGCTAGGAACGCTACTGCGCTAATAACTCCGCTTCAATGGAGCAGGGGGGACTCGAGGATATGTTAGATCGCCCCTGCGTGTGCCCCTGACAACTTGTAATGCTACTTGGCATTTGGCCCTCAACGCATGTTAGCTGTACTGTGCGCTTCACCAACAATGCCTGTCAAAGCTCCCCAGCACTGGTGCTACTTAGCATGCGTGTGCAAGTGGCCTAGTGGAAGGTTGGCTGCGGTGTAGCCCCTTGTGCTGCTCACCTTGCTTGGAGCTCCTGGAAACACGTCTGCTTCTGTCAACGTCTGAGCACAAGCCCTGTGCTACTGTGCACGTCTCACCACTGAACGTGGCCAGGTTTCAGTATTACTTGGCTGTGTGTCTGCTTGCAAAGGTAGTCTGGAGGCTCATTTTCCTGCAGAAAGGATATAAAAGATATTAATAACGCTGGAAAGTTCCCTGTGTGTGTGTCTTCATGCTGGTTGTCACTGGGCCAGGTTACAGACCTACATCCAAACTCCTCCCACCATCAGTGTGACATTGACAGGCAAAGGGTGCAGGTTACTGTCTACAGCATGAAGTGCATCAAGCACATATACAGGCAAGAAAAGAACACACATCACAATCCACATCAATTAATGGAGATATCCTTCATTTACTCCCCCAAATTCATTACAGACATGGCGTGGATAAAACACAACCAATCCCCACTAGGGGTGTTAACACAAGTAGTACAGCAGCAGACAGGCCACAATTATGACAAAAGTCCAAAGCCCTTGTGTAAATGTTTGTTACACCGAACCATCCTAGAAAGCCCATGGATAAGGGAAGCAGGAGTGGCCTATGTGAGTCACAGCCCCAAGCTGCAAAAACATACACAAGACAAGCTTGAAGGGCCCAGCTGGAACAGACAGTGGATGCTTTCAAAAGCCACAAAGCACCACACCGTCACATGAATGCACAATAGACAAGCAATTTTAAACTATATTAACTAATTAAACTAACTGTGAAAAACCTATATTACCTAATTAAACTAACTATCAAATACTATATTAACTAACTAAACTAAAATGAAAAATCAAAAATGGCCACATACGACCCGGGGGGGAACCCAGGAGGGGGATGGTACAGGGTGCACCTCAACACCCACATGCGATGATGTTGAGACAAAAAAAAACCTCCATGGGCTCAACGCCTGCACACCACGAACTGTGTGGGAGATATCTCGTCTTCCGTGTCACCCTCTTCCTGAAAATGTTCACGTGGCACAGGAGCCTGACCATGCCTAGGCGCACCTTGGCCCTTGTTGGCAGCAAGTCTGTGGGACGGGTGAGCCTGGTTCTGTGTGGCGATGACACATAGGTCAGCATGCAGAACCTCACATAATACGCGTGCTTCCTCTTGCAAGGTAACACGTGTAACACAGAGTTCTTCCTGCGTGGCCTGGCTGGACAACTGATGCACCTCCCGGCAAGCACGTAGCTCAGCCGAGATGGTACGCTCAAGCTGCACAAACCTCTCCTCTGACTGCTCCCTATTGGACATCAAGAGCACACCCAGAGTGGATCTGAGGGAATCATACTCAACCCTCATGGCCTCCATGTGTGCCTCTGCGTGAGCAGCAATTGCTTGATGCAAACACACCATTTCAGCCTGGCGTGCCCGGTCTGAGGCCGCCAAGCCCAGCCTGAGCGAGCAGGCCGTGGACTGTGCCACCCACTGCTGTAGTAGCACCTGCCTGGCAGGGGGGAGCATGGATTGGGCCACACGTTCCATGCTCACAGCGATGTTATCAATTGCTGCCCCCTGGTGTTCGGAATTGGCAGTCATGGCTTTCTCCCACTCAGTATAACCCTGTGGCGCACGGCCACGGCGTTGCTGGGCTTGACACCTGCGGGGCCCAAGGACCCGCCGTCCTTGTCGGGTTGGCACCGCCCGCAGCTGCAGGACTACATTCCTCCGTCGACGTGATGGCCCAGGTACATCAGCGACTGGTGTGGAGGGTGACCCTGTGTCCTGATCCACCACAGTTGGAGGTCCCACCACCGCCTGGCCCCTCAGTGCAGGTGTCGCAGACAGAGGAGTGTCCACATCAGAATCACTCACCCCTGACGAATGGACCGGATGCACATCCAACTCGACATGGTCGTCAGAGTGGTCATCTGGGCTAGACTCATTGCCAGCCACGGACAAGATGGTTTGTAACACATGTGGGTTCTCGTGGCCTACCACCCCACGACCCCCACTTTTGCCGGGTTGCTGTTGTGATAACAACCCTGTGCCTGGCATGACAACACCATCCTCTGGCTCCATTGCGTCATCATCTGAAAAGTGGAGAAAAAATAACATTAGTACACATGTCAGAAGCACATAACACACACACACACACATAGACATCACACAGACAGCCAACACATTAAGCAGACATGTCACACACAAATGAGAACCTGGCATGCATGCAAGGTCACTTTGACATTGCATCAGTGAGTAGGCATGTATAACGGTGTAACACGGCTCAGAAGTGGGTAGATGCAGTGCAGAACATGTGTACATTACCCATTATATACATGAACAAGTACATCATGATGTGCATCAAAAAACGTGAAGGCAGTGCAAGGGCAAGTTCAGCCATCACGTTCAATGTGCATGCAATGGGTTGCATTGCTACAAGCAACCCCCCCCCCGAGTGAAAATGCAGCGATGCCTTGCATGGTAGCAAAAGGGTGACCAGAGACCTGTGTATTGGCAGACAGTGTTGACTAGCATCAATTACATCATCTGAGTCAACTGACAACACAGCATATCATGATGGGACAGTAAGCAGGCCACATGATGAACCCTCAGTAGCACACCCATGTGTGCAGAAGCCACTACACCAGTTGGACAGAGTCAGGGGGTCTGAAACAGGGGGAGGCCTGTGCCCCACACAGACTGTGACACCCTAAACATGTGTGTGATGCAGAACTGAGCCAGAGTGGGCATGGGATGGCTGATGAAATGCCATGAAATGTAGGTCATCCTGGACACATACTATAATGATCATCCAGTCAAGGACACATAGGGGCATGCATGGAATGCACATGGAGCATGAATGGGCACTCATATCCCTGCGGAACATCTGTCATCTGCACAGTCCAAGTGAGACACCCTGCATGAAGGACAGAGGATGTATCCCACTTTATGTGTCTGGCAGGTTGGCTGGTGAAAGTTTGCATGTACACAGGAGGCTTGAACAGGCCATTGTAGTACGCCAAAATGATGCACACCAGTGCAATGGTGAAATTGGGCTGCATGGGGGGTGGAGGGGCAAGGGATCATGCCTAGGTGGAGTACCCGCATGCAGACAAAGGACACATGCACGTCAGTCATGCAATGACATAGTCCCAGTGCTGAGAGGAAAGACACCCCAGGCTACATGCAGAAGGGCCAGTGAGCTGGAACATGGACCGGAGGGACATCCTGGTGACTAGCATGTGAGTAGGGTGCAAATGTGGCGATGAGGACAGTCCCCGTCTGCTCTACATGTCCACCATCCTGTACAGCAGGCACACATCAGTGAAGCATTGCATGACTTGCACATGAGAACCATGTACACATGACATGTAGTGGCAGTCATGCCCAGCACATCACACAAGTAAAACACACATGGCCTCGACCTATACGCAACAACACTCACTGGACGGGGCATCAAAGTCCGGCATCTCTCCCACTCATTTGGCCATTTCTGGTGGTATGAACCCCGCAACGACTTGTGCGGAGTGAGGTCATCCTCCTCAGGTGCTGGCCCACTGCCAGTCACCAGAGTCATGCTGTAATTAGAGGCACGCTTTGCCTTAGTGCTGCATTTGAGGTCATCCCAACGCTTCTTGCACTCTTGCAGTGTGCACACCTCATGGCCGAATGCACTCATATTATCCACAACGTGCTTCCAGTGGGTATTACGATGGGCAGCCGTAGTTTGACAATTCGGCCTCACTAGCATGTCATGGTTGTGGTCTCACACGTAGTCCACAAGGAAGTCCAGCTCCTGCACACAGAAAGGCTTCTTCCTGAAAGTGCTGGAGGTCGGGGCTGTGTGTGGGGTCCCAGCCTGTGCTGCAGGTGCAACCTTCCTCCTCTTGGACGCTGGTCCGGACCCTGGCTGGCAAATGCCACCCTGATCAGTATGGGCAGTGACGCTGGTGTAATGAGCCGAGGGAGTGGCAAGTGCAACATGGAGTGAAGCCCTGGCTTGCGTCACTGGCTGCTGGGTGCCCTGGAATGGGCCCTGTGCAGCAACATCCACTGTACCAGGGTCATTGACCAGGACTGTCCTTGTTGGTAGACTCACAACCAGGGTGTTTTCGGCTCCATCTGCCCCTGCACTTGCCAACACCCGGCTGGTCGGGGCAGCAGATGACATTACTGCCCGAGGGACATGTGCCTTGGTCAGGGCAGCCCTGCGTGCACCTACGGTGTGCCTTCCATGGACTCTTCAAGTGCCAACGCAGCCTGCCCTGGCAGACCCTAAGCCTGGGTGTTG
This sequence comes from Ambystoma mexicanum, assembly GCF_040938575.1. Taxonomy (NCBI): domain Eukaryota; kingdom Metazoa; phylum Chordata; class Amphibia; order Caudata; family Ambystomatidae; genus Ambystoma; species Ambystoma mexicanum. Next base: position 613,966,348 of record NC_090927.1, read on the forward strand.
ATGTCCACAGCTGCACCTGCAGCTACCACTACGCTTGGGCCCGTGGCAGTCGATGAAACGGACTGCATGGTCACATGGGCGCCAGTGCCAGATGCAAGAACTGCATCTCCCGGAGCCGCACGGGGTGGTGGCATGACTGCACCAACACGTGGCACAACATCGTGCCGAGCTGGCGCACCCCTGCCTCTTCCCCCTCAGCAGCCACCCTGGAGTACCCCTACTCCCTGGTCACTCCGGCCACGTCCCTAACCACGCCCACCACATGCAGTGCACCCAGCTGAGGTACCCCTCACCTTCCGATGGAGTAGTGCCGGTACAGATGTAGTAGTGCCAATGGGAGGTGTACACGACAATTGTCCTTGGCAATTGGGGTGAAGGGGGTGGGATAAAAGATGTTAACAGCACCCCTGCACCTGCAAGGCTGTATGTGACCCCGGCGATGAAGTGACGGGTCAAGCAATGCTCAGGCACCCTAAACTGCAGTAAAACCGTGCACGCAACCCCCGGTAGCCCACGTGTGTGGAATTAATCTGCCACAGTACGCGGTGGCACCCAGGGACACAAAAAACACGTACGCGTGGGACACAAAGGCTACTCTGACCTCGAAAAAGGGTACGCGATACACAGGGGCACCCGCAGTGGGAAAAAGAGCGTACGCGACTCACCGTCAGACTAGTGTGATAATGAAAAACACGCGTAGCCAATACCCCCGCCAAAAGAAGAGATACGTCCTTGATCTGCTGTGAAGTCGTGATGGTGCGCGAAACAACAAGAAGTAGCAACACACACGTTGGTATCCACGAAAGGCACATACAGCGAACTGCTGGCCCCACTCACCTTTAACCCGTGATGAGGGGAACACCCACACGCATCACGTCACTTATGCGCTTAGGCCCTTTCCTCGGATTACACGCAACGCAGACGTGCTGTTTTTTTCACGTGCTGAATCACTATGCACCTGTCACGAGGGAAACGCCCACGCGCGTAATGTCACAGACGCACTTACGCGATAAGGGCCTTTCCTCGAATTACACGCTGACGTGCAATTTTTTCACGTGCCAAATCACTCCGTATCAAGCTGGCCACGCGAAAACACACGGAAGACCACGCTCCTGCCCAGAAGGCCGAATTACTGCCCCCCAGAGCCCCGAGCACGCTCCCACCTGCCATCTGCTGATGCCTGCCTGCCTGCTGGCCACATGCCCTGCTATTTGGTGCCTGCACGTCAGCCATCTGCAGGGGTCCAGTTGCTGTGACCACCCCTGCTGGAACAGAAGACTCCCGACTGGTATTCCATTGCTCCACAGCCCAGCCCCAGGACCCAGTTGCCCACTCACACCTGCCTCGGGGGTTGCCATGTCGGGGCAAACACCATCGGACACCACTGGCCAGAGAGGCAGAGGGCTGCCAGCTTCACTGCCAATGAAGTTGGCATCCTGGTGGAGCAAGTCCTGGGGCATTATGATGCCCTCTTTGGAAGTTCACGCACCGACAATGAAGGATGGAAGGGGATCTGGAAGGACATCGTGGCTGCCATCTACATGGAGGGGGTGGCAGCCCGCGACATGCAACACGTCCGGAAGCGCTGGGAGGACTTCAGGTCCAGGACCCTCAGCAAGGCCCGGCGCCTCTTGAAGGCAAAGCATGCAGAGGGGTGCCAGGTCCACCTTACCAACATCCAGATGAGGGTCCTGGAACGCATACACCCAGCGCTCCAACTCCAGATCCTTCAGAAGCAGACCCGGCTGGAGTCGAGCGGTAAGTGACCATGCCTACTGATTGGATGCTGTGCATGTCGAGGTGTGGCATGAGTGTGCAGGTTGGACATATGTCTTGGAAGGCCCATGTATGGATGTGTATGTACAGGGACATGAGCCTGCCACATGCGAGTCCAGTCATGTGAGAGGCACATCAATGGTGTATGTGTTCAAATGCATGGTGCCCAAATGCATGTGTCGGTACACACATGTTTAAAATGATGTGTATGTACTGTGGCATGGTTGTGGTGTGACACATGGATGCTGGTTCCACTTTCTGTATGTGCAGAATGTACATGTGTGTGTGTGTGTATTGGACATGTTTACCACTGTGATACACCATGGATGCATGTGACACCGACATGTCGGAGGCTGATTGGCAGATATGACATGGATGCCAATGATTGAACTGCTACAGGTGGTGGAGATGTACAGATGCATGTATGTCTGGTGGTGTGTGTGCATGTGTTTGGCACTCCCCATGTTGCATGTGATGTCAGGCTAACCTTCGGATGCTTATGCTGTTGTATGTGCATGGATGGTGCTGCCTGCTGCAACATTCCTGTTAATTTGCGCATGTGTGTGGGTTTCAGTGACAGGTGTGTTGGGGATTGTGATGACAATGGTGAAGTTTGACACTGCCACTCATGTGCAACTGTCATGTGTGTATCAGACCAGTGTACAGTGCCCTGATGCCTGTGTGCTGTCTCTCCCTGTCTGCAGCATCAACTGATGAAGAGGGCAGAGACGCTGCTGTGGAGCACAGCAGCAGGGATCCCGCAAGGCCCAGCTCCCCTCCCAGGTTGTCATCTCGTCGGGGAGTGAGGAGTCTAGTGCCGCGTCTATGGCAGCAGCTGCCGAGGGTAGGTCCAAGAGGCAGAGGTCGGAGGTGGACTCCTCGGCAGCAGAAGGGGCAGCTGAGACCCCACAGGGGCCTATGGAGGAAGATGGCACCGAGTCATCTGAGTTGGTGGAGGGTTTGGTTGAGGAGGAGGCTGTGGAAGGGACACACACGGGGTCTGGAGGGGGGATTCCACTGGTGCTAGTGGTGCAGTCCAGGGACAGGAGGCAGCACAGGCGGCCGCAGTTGTGTCTGTGTGTAATCCTGTCCCTGATCCTGTGACTGCATCATCCTGCACCAGCAGGGTTGCCTTCGCCAAGAACTGTTTTCAGGGAGGGGATCCGCTAACAACAACTGGCCTTCCTCTCCCTGCGGACGTGGCAATCTGGGACCGTGTTGAGCCTGTCCTGGCTGGGGCGGCGTTGCGTCAACTTGGCATCCCGGGATAACGTGCAGGGTTCTCCTGAGGGCGCTGCACATCATTTTGGATGCCTCATTGACCGCATTGACTGGCTAGGAGGGATCACCGGTGCTGGGTTCCTCCATGTGCTGGACCTTATGCTGACCCCCTCCTCAACTGAACCCCCTATGCGCCAGTCATCCTCCGTGCCATCTTACGGCCCAAGTGTCACCTAGGAACCCTGTGGAGCTGCCTCTGACCCAGCGGCCAGGCTGGTGGAGGACACATCCCTGCCACAGTCGGGATTCGGAGGTCCAGCAGGGGTGGCTACCCCAACAACTGGACCCCAGCAGGAGGAGGATGTGCAGGCATCAACAGGCAGGGCACATGCACGGCAGCAGCAGGCTCAAGGTGGGAGCGATGATGGCTCAGGGCCATCAACATCAGAGGGGCAGGCATCGCCCGGAGGGCAGGAGGACCCTGGATTGGGAGTGTCTTCCGTGTGGCAGCGGCTGGGCCAGCAAATAGATGTGCAGCAGCGGCAGGCAGAAGAGGCACGGCTCACTATGGTCAGGGCGGAGAACTCCATGCACAGGGCGCTGAGGCGGGCTGAGTGCCTCGAGGAAATTTCGCAGGGAGTTGGAGGTAGACATGGCATCATCCCTGCGAGACCTCGGGGCCAGGGAACAGGCCCACCTCCAGAACGTTGAACAGGAGTTCGATGATGCCCTGGCCCGTGAAATGAACAAGTGAGCCGTAGGACTTGCCCGCCGCCATTGTATATAGTTAATTAGTGTTAGGTTTCCTTTGTATTTTCATTTCATTTGGGGCGCATGGACTATGCCCCACCTTTTTGTATATAGTTGTTTATTAGGTAGGGTTTTTGGTAGGTTTCATTTGGATTGTTGGGCTCATGAACCCTGGATTTGGAAATTGTATGTTGTTGAAGACTGTATTGGACTTCATTCTTTTCTTTTTTTTCCATGGAGCTATGGATTTTTTTTTCATTTGGATTTTGTTTGATGGACAAACCCTTTGGAGACATTTTCATTTGGATTTATTTGGATTGTGCATTAATTTATTTTTTCATTCATTTTGGACATGCAGCCTTTTGTTCATTATTTCTATTATTGTGTGATTTTCTTTCATTCCCTTGCTTTTGTATTGAATACATTTTTGTTTATACTTAATTTGTGTGGTATTCTCTCATTGGTTTCATGCATGTCACGATGTGGGTTTTCTCATTCACTTGCACCCATTGTGTGTGTGTGACAGACATGTATTGATGTGCATACTTGCCATTTGGGATCTATCATGACATGGGGATTTTTGTGTGGGGTGCATGTAATACTTGGTTGGGTGTTTGGACTGGGGTGGCATAGGGTAGGATTTGGGTGGCCATAAGGGCCATGAGTGTGGATCGTGATGACGTGTTGAGATGGGGACATGAGTCGGGGACTGCTGGCAGGTGCTCCTCACTGCTGGGTGGGTGGAGGTGCAGGGGGACATGAGTTGGGGCCTGCTGGCAGGTGCCCGTCACTGCTGGGTGGGTGGGGGTGCAGGGGTACATGAGTTGGGGCCTGCTGGCAGGTGCCCGTCACTGCTGGGTGGGTGAGGGTACAGGGGGACATGAGTTGGGGCCTGCTGGCAGGTGCCCATCACTGCTGGGTGGGTGGGGATGCAGGGGGACATGAGTTGGGGCCTGCTGGCAGGTGCCCATCACTGCTGGGTGGGTGGGGGTGCAGGGGGACATGAGTTGGGCCCCGCTGGCAGGTGCCCGTCAATGGTGGGTTGTGAAGGTACAGGGGGACATGAGTTGGGGCCTGCTGGCAGGTGCCCATCATTGGGGGTGGGTAGATGGGTGGGGGACATGAGTTGGGGCTCACAAGTGTGCTCACAAGTGCATGGTGCCATGTTGGATGCCTGCAGGGCATTAGGAAGGTTGTAGGGTAGTCCTCTGTGGTGTGGGCTGACTGCAGGGCATGGGGAGGGTTGTAGGGTAGTCCCCTGTGTTGTGGGCTGCATGCAGGGCAAGGGGAGGGTTGTAGGGTAGTCCCCTGTGGCGTGGGCTGCCTGCAGGGCATGGGGAGGGTTGTAGGGTAGTCTCCTGTGGTGTGGGCTGCCTGCAGGGCATGGGGAGGGTTGTAGGGTAGTCCCCTGTTTTGTGGGCTGCTTGCAGGGCATGGGCAGGGGGTAAAGCGCACACCCGTGAGGGTCCACGATGCCAAATAGTGTGTGAACCTCCCCGCGTACACCCCAAATACACGTACCCCATTCGCACAGGGCCTATCGCGTGTGAAACTCCCTGCGCACCCCCCAAATACACGTACTCTGCTCACACAGGGCCTATCGCATGTGAAACTTCCCGTGCACCCCCCAAATACACGTACCCAGCTCGCACAGGGCCTATCGCGTGTGAAACTCCCCACGCACCCCAAATACACATACCCCACTCGCACAGGGCCTATCGTGTGTGAAACTTCCCGAGCACCCGCCAAATACACGTACCCCGCTCGCACAGGGCCTATCGCGTGTGAAACTCCCTGCGCACCCCCCAAATATACGTACCCCGCTCACACAGGGCCCATCGCATGTGAAACTTCCCGTGCACCCCCCAAATACATGTACCCCACTGACACAGGGCCTATCGTGTGTGAAACTCCCCGCGCACCGCCCAAATACATTTACCCCGCTCGCACAGGGCCTATCGCGTGTGAAACTCCCCGCACACCCTCCAAATACACGTACCCCGCTCGCATAGGGCCTATCACGTGTGAAACTTCCCGCGCACCCCCCAAATACATGTACCCCGCTCACACAGGGCCTATCCCGTGTGAAACTTCCCATGCACACCCAAATATGCATACCCTGCTAGCACAGGGCCTATCGCGTTTGAAACTCCCCGCACACCCCCCAAATACACGTACCCCACTCGCACAGGGCCTATCGTGTGTGAAACTTCATGAGCACCCCCCAAATACACGTACCCCGCTCGCACAGGGCCTATTACGTGTGAAACTTCCCGTGCACCCCCTAAATACACGTACCCCGCTCGCACAGGACCTATCGCATGTGAAACTCCCCACGGACCACCAAATACACATACCCCATTCACACAGGGCCTATCGCGTGTGAAACTTCCCACGCACCCCCAAATACACGTACCGCACAAGCCAAAGGCATGTGAAACTTCCTGCGCACCCCTGAAATTCATGCAGGCTGCCCATCCAACCTCCCCATGCCCCACAGGCAGCCCATTCACCCTGGCCATGCCCCACAGGCAGCCCACACCACAGGGGGGACTTTTTCCACTCAATTACCTGGCGCGAGTGAGGTACATGTATTCTGAGGGGTGCTTAGGGAGTTTTACATGCGTTTTCGCTGGCGCAAGCGGGGTACGTGTATTCTGGGGCATGCGCGGGAGTTTTACACGCGTTTTCAAGGTTGGGGGGCTGTATGCTGGTCCACTGGCCTTTGGACCAGGTACTGGATTTGTGCGATTTCTTTGGCGCACGGGGCAGGGTTGGGGGCGTAACTGGCGCTACTGCAGGGTTGGTGCGCCACTCTGCGCCATGGCTGGTTATGGATGTTAAATACAGATCTCATACATATGGAAACATACATGCACTCTATGCAACAATATGGCACAGGAACAAATCCCTAATGAACGTTTTGTGTATGTATCCATACCTAACTGTGAATACATTCAATTTCAGCAACTTGTACAAAATGCAAACCATGGCAGATTATGTACTACCTGCAATTCAGATAATCGATCCACCTTACAAATACAAACACACAGTAAATACGTAATACTAATGCTTTTACGTTACAATGCAGATGGTACCAAAAAAAACTGCGAGCTGACTGGATTCACACATGGTCAAGTATCACTTGGTAAGAAAACATTCACAACAATAGATATAATCTACCATGCAGGAGCCACAACCAATGCAGGACACTACACTGCATATGTATAAAAAAAATTGTGGATGGTTCGAATGTAATGATAATACCATTATTCTAAAGCAAAGATTACCAGCAAATCTTATAAACGCTTATTTAATATTCTTAAAAGTGTAATAACTAATCTGTGCATAAACATTAATAAAACTTCAATTCAAAACCTATAAACAGTTACAATACACCAACAGCCATCTAACTGCTCCAAAATTCTGCAACAACCAAACAGATAAATCAACACCACTAAATTATAAGAAGAAATAAACAGTTAGAATATGCCAACAGGTATGTAACTGCCCCAAGATTTTGCAACAAACAAACAGATAAATCAATACCACTAAAATATATAAAAAATAAACAGTTAGAATAAGCCAACAGGTATCTAAATGCCCCAATATTTTGCAACAAACAAACAGATAAATCATTACCACTAAATTGTAAAAAGAAATAAATAGTTAGAATACGCCAACAGGTATGTAACTGCCCCAAGATTTTGCAACAAACAAACAGATAAATCAATACCACTAAAATATAACAAAAAATAAACAGTTAGAATATGCCAACAGGTATCTAACTGCCTCAAGATTTTACAACATCCAAACAAATAAATCAACACCACTAAAATATAACAATAAATAAACAGAATACGCCAACAGGTATCTAACTGCCCCAAAATTCTGCAACAACCAAATAGATAAATCAACACCACTAAATTATATGAAGAAATACACAGTTAGAATACGCCAACAGGTATCTCACTGCCCCAATATTTTGCAACAACCAAACAGATAAATCAATACCACTAAATTATAAAAAGAAATAAACAGTTCGAATACACCAACATGTATCTAACTGCCCCAAGAATCTGCAACAATCCAAAAGGTATATTACCAAGTTAATGATATAAATAAAAAACTACAATCAGTTACAATTCGATAACAGGTATCTAATAATCTGCAACAACCAACAGATAGAACATTAGCAACAAGTAAACACTAAAAACAAAGAAAAAAATATACTGTACCATAACAAAAAAAGGTTTTTTTAATCCAACATGGATTTTTTTTTTCCACAGACCCAATGATTTAAGCAACAAACACAGAAACTGAGCAAATTGCACAGTACACTGGTTTGTAAAGTACTAAATATGAGGGTCGAAATAAAGCAGAAATATCTATTATTCTATATTATAAGTCTTTATAAACTACCTACACTAATGTGATCTTTTCTTTTATCACAGAAATTGAAAAAGAATATCTGCTCCAGTTACCCACGTCATGAAAAAAAAAATATCCAATCACGAAAAACCAAACAGTAAGTATATTATAGTAAATACAACTCATAAATACTGCTACATAACACTAACACTGCTCCATAACATAATATGGCTGTAGCTGTAGGCCATGCACCCAAAACTCTAGGCCCTGGCCACAACCACTGCAGCATATCACACCCATAGATCACACCCATAGAATCAAACATTTTAACTATGCTATATGGGCATTTTTTATGTCTGCGGTGACTGTGGACATGACAAGCACATCAGGGGTGCCTGCCACCTAAACAAATACAGCATTTGACCCATCTCTTACTCCTCCACCCTCCCCAAGCACACTTACACACCAACACACTTGCCAAAGTTGTATTTCTCCCCCGTTTGCCGCTGCGCTGTCTGCGGATCCAAGATGGTGGGCACATCGAAACAATACGACGCACATTCCAGCCAATCAGCTGTCTATGGACATGACGCAAGCCGATGAACCAATCAGTGCCCTGTCCGCAGAACAGAGATATCACTATTTGTTTGTGACCTACTTTTTGGTCTTTTTAAAAAAAAATACTGGACTGATTCAGTCTATGGGAACAAAAAAATGTTGGGATCCCCCTATAACTTTTCCCCCCCTGGACCAAACCTCATTAAAATATTCAGGGTGGGCCATATACTTTTTTTGCAACGTTTTGTGAGGATTCGTCCAGGTGGAGCGAAGTTATAAGTCGCCCAAAAAGTGCTCTTCCTATGGGATTAGCAACTTAACCATAACTACTACGGTGGTCATGTAATATGTAGTTTTTAGGGTGGTGAAATCTATCATCCATAGGAAATGCAAAAAACAATGGCTAATCACTTTTGGCCAGTAGGACAGATCAAACCAACTGTCTAGCCCGGATCCACTTAAAATGAAAACATTGGTGCAATTCCATCTTAAAGTTTAAAGGATGAGAAGGGTAAAAAAAAAAAATCGTTTTTTTTTCACTTTTTGCATTGGTTCTCCCATGGGGAAAATATTCAATTTGTCAAGTTTGCAACACAATCCAGTGGATGGATTTTCATCAAATAAGAACAAAGGTGGGCAAGTAGCACAAGATGGAAATCGTTTGTTGGTTTTGCGTAAAACTGTCCATTATTTTTGAGCATTTCTGGACCCAGGTCTTTTTGTTTGTGAAAATATGCTATACTGAAATCTGCATTTGAGAGAGCAAAAGAATCTGGATTCTTGTTCAAAATGGCCTTCAAATGATATACGGGGAGTGAGTATGGTTGTTCTGAGGCTGCAGAGCATGTAGGAAGGGTAAACGAGGAAGATTTGTGAAGGTCTAGGTTCTACAGCTCGCAGTATTTTCTGTTAATGAAACAGGATATTTAGAGCAAGGAGGACCGAAGGTGAAGACGATGTACCGGTGTTTGGGAGACTGATGGACTGCCCTCTGAACGCTGCCCTCTTGTGTTTGCCGTGGGTGACCACTTCATGTTATAAAACTTCGTTCTGTAATTTTGGGCATTTGAGCTCCTCTGCTGTGGCCCTTCATGCAGCTGGTGTGTCTCTGCTGGACCGCCTCTTTAAGGCTTTCGTTTTTTATAACGTTTTGTATTTCTGAAACTGAATTTTTTAGTTGGCTCTCCTCCTTGTTGTAATTTTTCAAGTTGGAGGCGGGGGTGTAACATGGTAAATGTTGTAGCTATATACACCTGTATAGACCCACTTCTGGCCCTACACAGGCAAAACACATCCACCTGACCAAGTGTTATCAAGCATTAACACCAGTCTTTGGAGTGTTATTTTAAGGAAGTGTTCTGAAAGTTGATGGTTTAATTTGAGTTCAAAAAGCACTACTGGTGCAAAAATAATGCCTTAACCAAACGTACCTTCAGCCACCCGATTTATGAGCAGTATGCATGTCCTTCACTCAAGTCCTCTTAAAAACAAGCAGTGCCAAACCCAACGGTTTTGTCTTGTGAATAGCTACTAGATGGGCATTTGCTAGGTACTGTTTTTAAATGTCCAGATACATGCACCATTCTGCCGCTGCAACCATTAATGACCAGTTAGTACCATTACAGCAGTGCCTGGATAATTCCTATCCCATGAATAAACAAATGTCAAAACTGTTAGCATGACCAAAGCTTGTCCTTTTTATCATTGAGACCTGTACCATTTCTGTGTTTTAATCAGCTCAAATTTGACTAGACCTGTTTTTCATTTCTCACGATGGGCAAACAGCTTTTTTGTGTGCTCTGATCAGGCACACGTGCCATGTGATTACATTTCTTGTAATGTCATCTTCCGGTTGAAGGTCTAGGGTTTCATTTCCTTTGTCATTTTTATGCTAATTACCATTTTGTTGTCAAATATGGAAACCCCATGTTGAATAACATAAAAACCCACATTCAAAATTAAGGATATGACATTTGAATAAAAAGGTAGAATTAAGGTATTGGGAGGTACAGCATAACAAAACCCTTGACATTCAGTGAAAATACTAAAGTGAATAAGTTCTGTGCAACAAAAACTTTGAAATTCAGTGATATCCTGATATCCATAACCCAACTCATAAATTGTGACGTACCCCAGGGGGCCAGCCTATCACACCTTCTGTTTAATCTTTATCTGCGGTGTCTATGTACCCTATTAACCAACTTGGGTGTCTTCTTTACAAATTTCGCCGACGATACACAACTAGTCATTGAACTGACTTGCTGTCATACCACTGACAATACTAAACTTGATAGCATATACAGCTCCATCGAAGCCTGGATGATGACAAACTGGCTTTGCCTCAATGGAAGTAAGACTGAACTCATGATCTTTGGACCACCTTTAAGATCAAATATCACATGTAGGGGTCTCTGACAAGGTCAAGACATTGGGTGTCTACCTGCAAGCATCCTTGGGAAGCGGATGACCACATAACATATCTGAAAAACAACTGCCGATATCACCAAAGGCTGCTCAGTCGCAGTAGACCTGTATTGAGTAAATAAAGCAGCACCATCATCGCCAGAGCCACAATCTTATCTAGACCGGACTACCGGAATGCACTGCTGATGGGGCTAACAAAAAATGCATCAAACAATGCCCGATCATTCAAAACAACACAGTGAGGATAATTACCAGAAAAAAAGGGGGAACATATCACAGAGGAAGGAAAGTCCCTTCATTGGTTAGTCCTGGAAGACTGCATTACCTTTAAAGCAATGACCATCATCTATCACTGTATATTTGGATCCACCCCAGTCTACCTAAAAAACCAAAAATCACATTCAAACCTTGCCTCACCTTAAGATCCAAGGCATGAGGTTTTGTGAAAGTAACTCACTCCAATAAAGCCAGTGGACTTGGGCGAGCCTTCCCTACCAAAGAGACATCAAAGTGGAATGAACTCCCAAACAATTTAAGTCTAGAATCTAACTCCCTATCCTTTAGGAAGAAACTCAAGACACTGTTGTTCAAATAAAGGACATGTATAATTACTAAAGACCATTTAAAGTAATTTAGCCAGGACCAGTAATGCTGCTCAACTGTCCTGTCATTTTCATGTTGTCCTTGTCTTTATGTAATGCGCCCTGATGCCTGCGGGCTTCGGCGCTATAGAAATAAATAAATAAAGATCATTTTAGTTGAAGTAACATTAAGGTGTTGATACAATGCAACAAACGTTCTGAAATTTGGCAGGTGTTGGGAGCTATACTGCCTCAACTCTAGGCCCCTATTGCACAGCTCCTAGCACATAGTTGACATCACAAATGACATCACCAACAACATCACCAATAACACGTATGACATCATCAAAGGCATCACAGGTACCTGGAACACACTTATGAGACCTCACATGATGCGAGTGATGCCACTGTATCCTACATTTCTTAAAACATCAATTATGACCTCCTCAGCAATGCCACTGGTAGCTACCAGGGAGTAAAACATTTACACCTGTATTTCAAGACATAGGGGGCATTTAAGCTCAAGTCTAAACATGTGTGGATACCCCAAAACACTTCCATAACGGTAGAACTACAGAAAGAAGCTCAGGCTCATATGAATCTACACTTTCAGATACAATGCAATAGGATTCTCCAACCTTTGGTCCTCCAGATGTCTGTCATTCCAACTTCTGCCTGCCCTAGCTAGCATAGGCAATTGGGAGGGATAATGGTAGACATAGTCTAAAACCATGGGCAAAATGTAGGTTGATACCCATGTGCTGGAAAGATTACAACGTCTGTTAGTACCGTACATTGTATACTCTTGTCCTCACAACCCTGTTACCATGCATCATAAAAACTGTTTATCACTTTGTTGATGTTTACAGGCCACCTGTCATAGCGTTTACCATTTGACAAAGTCAAGGACTTACTTTTGCTTTGTGTTAATGCTACTATTGCTGTGATATGTATAATAAATATATTTGAGAAACTGTTCCTTCTCATGAAAGTTAGTAATCTTTGGTGGACGGTTTCAAAGTCAGAGCTATACTACTCCCAAATGTCTACTTTTCATGGAGGACTTATTTAAGAGCAAGGAGATAAAGGGTGTAGAGTATCTCTTCCTGGTAGGTATGGTAAATCACTGAAGTGTGCTGTCATACCATTGGTTAAATGGAAACCACAAACATGTGTTGCACTTCAAACCATGCTATATTCAATATGTAGCAATACACTTTTTAAATGCTGCATCTCACTGACTTCCTTGTTAGATTGGCTGCACAAGTGTTATCATTTCTTTTTGTTGTTGTGTACCAATCTTATCATTGATGTTGTCATAAGTGATGTCATATGTGATGTCATCACCTTCCACAACTGCAAGCTCAATTGCCTAGAAAAGTTATGTGAAACAACAAACATGACAATCTATGAGAATTCCTAGTTTGTGTGAAGAGCATTCCAAGTGAAGCAAATCAATAATACCAACACCACTACTTTGTTTTGGAACTTCATTGTACATCCTCTGGTAATGCCTTCAATCATTGGATTCATCAAATGACATCATGTGCCAAATGGTGGCACTGCTGTGATGGCTCTCTTTTCCTTGGAAAGCCCATCACTTATAATGTGACCTTTTCTTACACTTTTTTTGGCACTGCCACAAATATAGCTAGCCACTCTCACCATAGGATAGGGATTGCTGTGAGCAGGCCACTTGTCCCCACTACACTAACATGCCATGGTAATCTCATATGCAGTCTATTTCCATGACATGACCAAGAAAATGTTCCATATCACCAATGGTAGTCATGCTATTCCCATATACAACCTTTATGTACCACACAATGGCCCTCATTACAATACTGGCGCTAAACCATGGCGCTATTAGCACCATGGTTGGTGCCGGTATCGTAACGAGTCTGCCAATGTTCAATGGGGAATTACTACCCCATTCCAAGGTTGGCGGGGCGGTAATTCCCCATTGAACATTGGCCCTTCCCCATTCCCATTTTTGCCCCATAGGGCTCAATGGGACTGGGGAAGGCGCTAAGTACGGTCCCGCAAATTGCGGTACCGTACTTAGCACCAAGGTCCCTTTGCGGGTCCCTACTTTAACGGCTGGTCTAGACCAGCCGTTCAGGTCGGGTCCCGCAAAGGGACCTCATAGTAAGGCGCTAATGGGTTAACGGCGCCGCAGCCTTTTACGGCGCCGTTAACCCATTAGCGCCAGGGTCGTAATGAGGTCCAATGTCCATATTATGCACAAGGACTCACACAATATACAATCTCACCCACAGAACTGTCCTCTGTGATGAATCTGACAACCCCATCACTGATTCTATGGAAGGAAGCCTCTCTATGTTGCCCGGGAAAGGCAGAAGCTACATATGACCCTGGGTGTGGCTATCTGCATGAGGAACACATGGGAGAGGACAAGTACCAGGGAGACAGGAAAAGACTGAGTCCTGATTCAAGACAACCCTTCAGTCATACCTTTTTGAGACAACCATGTGCCATTGCAACATTCCTACATGGCTTATTGCAATATAGAGACTGACTTTGCAGGTTTTTCTAAACCAGAACTTCATGGATCTCTCTCTCACACTTATACTACTGAGATGAGGAGAATAGGGATGGAGCAATGAGGATGACTGGACAGGGTAATCCAACAACACATTCTAGTCAATGGAAACTGCAGAGAAAGACTTCAAAATGTAAAAGGACACAGGTGAACCAAATTAAGGAAAACAAGAGAGCCAGAGACTGGAGAGGCACCTGACGGATGCTGACACTGTGGAGGATGCTGAAGGAAATCAGACTTCAGACTACAGAGCAGAGGTAATGGACACGGTGTGCAGAGGAGCGAGGTTGTGAGAAGTTCAATGCTTTTTTGTTTCAGGCTGCCGGGACTGGCGAACACAGAGGAAGGCAAAGCAGGAAGTGAACAACTCACAAGGCACATCACCAGTCAACAGACCGGGAGTGCAGATGCTGGTGAAACACGAAGCACGCTGAAGACGTTGCACAGAGCCAGTAGGCCCAGGAAGAGTGAACGGGTTACTGGGACGCTTCTGGACGAATGCCGTACACTGCATATTACGCGAGAGAGCCCGAGTAAAGACAGTGAAATCTTTACTTATACAGACATTGATGAGAGAAAGAGCCCGAGTAAAGACAAAGCAATTATTATCGCTACAGACATTGTTGAGAGAAAGAGCCTAAGAAAAGGCAGTGGAATTGTTACTAAAACAAACATTGTTACAAGAAACAGTAAGAGCCTAATTATTACGAACATTACTGAGAAAAAGAGGCCAAGCAAATGCAGTAGAATTATTGCAGGCACAAACATGGTTCAGAACAATAGACTAAATAAAGGCATTGGAGTTAATGATAAAGGGACATTCACCCAATATTGCAGAAGTGTTGTAAACTGGATAAAAGAGAAACTGATCAGAGACTAAAGAAGCTCTGGAAGGTAAGTGAACCCTTCAAACATTGAGTTTAGGACTCACACCCAAGCAAAAAAGTGATGATACCCTGGCACGCAAGTAAACCAGGGGTAAAGAATAAAAAGGGAAGGTTCATACCCCCTTTTCAGGAACAATGAATGATACCCTTGCATGAAAGTATGCCACGGAAAGGAAAGATGATTGAGAACGTTTATTACAGAAAAGGGAAGACCCATACCCTTTAAGGATTCAGAACTATGTTGTGAGTCAAGAGAACTGTGGTTTGTTTAAAGAAAATGATATACTTTTAAGAAGGCTCCAGGGAAGAGTTTTCCCCCTTGAACAACTTAGAACTGTGATAAAATATTATCGAAACCGTTGGACGTAAACAAGGGAAAGGGAAGTGCCCTTTCCTAGTGGAACTTTATTTCTTTTCTTTTCTGCACATTAGAACATTATGTTTCAAACTGCAAGAGGAAGCTATAGGTCTATAGCTCGTAGAAATCCCCATTTTATTCTGGTATTTATTTTAGCATGTAAGGATCAGTTTAGGGGTTTTGGGCACAGGATGCTTTATTTGTTCACATCCGGACATGGACGTTCCTTAGTTTTGTTGAGGCATGGAAACCCCTCATAGAGTTAGGGATAGATAAGATTTCCCCAACACTTCTATCATTTTGACAATAAAAGTGTATAACCAAAAACTTAACATGCCACTCTGTCTGAGACTTATTCTTGACCACTTACACCACCTGCCAGCAAACCTGTAGGTAGGCTAACATACCCCTAACATGTTCTCAGATACAAACATACGCCTAAGTATTTGAAGCATATAATACATATAGTACAGAAGGATAATTATGTACTCATGTAATACCCTAATAGAGAATAATTACCCACTGTCCACTCTTCCTTTCACATGTCATGTCATGCAAGGTTCCCTTGTCACATACCAGTGGCAAAAAAAGTACTTACACCTTTTTCTAGGCATTGACATAATCTGGACAAACACTCAAAACATATGCTTAAAATTGCCATTAAATGTGTATCAGCAATCAAAGTGAAGCAATCTGAGCTACCTAAACCTGATTTCCTTTTCTGGCAATTTTTCTGGGAACTGCACAATGCCTAACATGATCATGCCAGGGATAAGCACTAAGGAAAAGAGCATTTCACAGCTGGGAATATCATTGAAGAAATGCAGTAATGGCTCTTCTTAACTTCCAGCTTTTCTATCAGTGACCACAAGCTGGTCACACACCCACAGAAGATGATAACTAAGCATCAATTTGTCAAAGTGTTTAGTGTATTATGTAGTGAATATGGAGACTGTATTGTATTGCATGATTCTGAATACTTGAGTGTCATTTCACTTTGCGCTACTGTACTTTTAAACACTAACGTGGTTTGGTGCCTCCCTTCTTCTTTAGGTTGACGATAGGGCTGTATCACAGCTGAAAACCCTTGTGTCCCAATCCAAGGGCCTAAAGTAACTATTAAAGCAATGCACCATGTTTTACAAACTCTGTGTCAGAAATGGCCACTTTCACTACTGTGTTTAGACATGCAGATAAACCTACTTCATCCTGGTGGCAAAACTCCCTCTCAAATGCTGGATGTTATTAGTATAGTACTATGCAAGAGCCCATTGTCATCATGTCGTTGAGTCATTTATCATGATAGTGATAACCAAAATTAAATGTAATGTACATGTTATAAATGTTGTGATAGAGGTTGGATTATGGGGGAGGAGGTTTACTTTTTATGCATTGTTTCTATACAGTAATTGTGTATCAGGGGTCCAAGACCATGAATCCTAATGTGAAGAAGAAGACTTGGGTGTTGAATAAAAAGCATTCAATCAAAACAGACAAGGAGATCACAGACATTTTCATCACCAATAAACCATCCACAGGACATGAATGTTTCACCAAGAATAGGTTTCTGAGAGAGCTCATCAGTCTAATGAACATAAACCACAGCCAGAAAATACTGACATCCATGAATGGTGTGGACACTTCCAAACATGACCTAGGCCCAATAGTCATTGATGAAGGGAAAAGGACACACCCATTTTTAAGGCAAACACTGTCTGTGGAAATGGTGTTATGCTCAAGACACCCAAATTACTGGATAACAATCAATATGTACCAAAACATTCGAATATGGGGCATTAATGGAGAGACAGGTCCTTCTTATGGTCAGGATTCCATCCGATGGCATCATTAAGGTTTGCTCTGAGGGGTTTTCCAAGAATATTTGCTTCATGAAAATTGACCAAGTAAAACATGTGCTCCCAGTAATCGATGAATCCAATGGGGACATGGTGAACATGTATTCCGAACTTCCATGAGTATCTATCCTCCACTCTTGTTAGCCCTGGGCAGAGCAACTACTCTGCCATAGTGTAGTTACAATCTGAATAGCTAAATCTCATCATATGATTTTCTTAATAACTAAAAGATAGAAATGTAAACATTATTTCAAGTCATTAGTCAACATTAGAGCACTAAACGGAGCATGCAGTAGTCAAAGAACAGCTCCTCCCCATTACCCCCCCCATAAAAAATTAACAGACCATTTGGCTCCAACTGAATACAGTAGAAACAACCTCTTACAAAGAATACACCACTCAAGCAGCCCTGGCTAATCACCTACAACCCCACGATGTGCCCATGAAGGCAGCTGGTGTTCTTCAAACCAACCACAAAGGGCAACTAATGTAAAGTATTTGAACTGTGAGCATTTAATTCTCATCATATTCTTCCAAAGGAATCACAGAACATAAATAACACATTATTTGAAGTCTTCTGTCAGCATTAAAGCAGGAATCAGTGCTTCAAGCAGCCATTTAAAGGCTCCTCCTCACCACTTCTCAAGCAGAACAAGAGGCAATATGGCACCAACTGGGTCCAGTAGAAACAATTTCCTGAAAGGAACACACAAATTAGATGGCGCCAACTCCTCAACCCCCTCCCCACAATGTGACATGAAAGCAGTGAGCTGTCTTCAGACCTACCACACAATACAAAAGAGCAGTCCCTTTGATCTACATCTTTATTAAACATGCATGTATGTCTCCCTTGTGCCCCACAAATTAATTTAGGTCTGTTCTGATGGTTTCAAAGTGCTGAATCTCAGAGACTGTTGGAGCCCCTAGCTTTTATGATAGGACTAAAGTGTGATAGTCCCATAGTTCTCTCAAATAAAACAAAGGTTCCCCTTTCCAAGAGAGCGTAAGACAGCTGCTTTGACTCCTTATTGCACACACCAATACCCTTTCAGCACAGGCTGACAAACAGATGGCCAGCATGCCAGTGCATGCCAGTGGCTGCAACTATAATGGATTTATTTCCCCACGTTTCCAAAGACTACAACTCCTATTCATGTATTTAATTCATGAAACAAAAGCAAAGAACTTGAAAACTAGTGTGCCAAAGACCGGGAGTTTTCTGCTTTGGTGAGGGGACATGTTAGCATTTAAAATTCACACTAGATCCACAACGTATGGCTTCCTCGCTACCATCAATGAATCCATTCACATGTTAATGGCTAAGTACAAATAAAATCAGTGAGGTGTTCATGCACACACACTATAACTGTGTGTTTACCATTCACATAGAATACTAAGAACTTCTTGTAAAATGTATGGATGTCGCTCTGCTGCATAGTGCTCTTCCATGTTCAGCACTGATGATTATCTGACAAAGCTCTCATTATGTCAATGGCAGGTGAGGGCGGCTCATCCACTTTGTATGTATTCCTTCCTCTACAGTACTTGCAGTGTTTCTGTTAAGCCCTTTCAGGGTATTTGTAACTTCAGAAAAGGCCACACAACTCCAGAACTATGAGCTAAGACACAAAAGGCTTCCATAGATTGTGCTGTGTTTAAAGTATGACTTGCAGCTGTGGGGAATAAGAAGTATTCTTAAACTTTGCTAAAGGTATTTTTTATTTTCCTACTAAGTCTCCCCCCTAGAATCCATGTGTCCAGATTAGGACTCAATTCTTGTCTTCTGTTTTGTTCACAGATTTGTACAAGAGATGGCAGATGGTTCTACTAGTCTTCTTACCTAACAAGTGACTTCACATTTTTGTAACTAAGTTTGCTTCCGAAATGTTAAGCCTCTGAGAATTTCACTGCTAAAAGATTAAATGACGTTCAAATGTGTAGCCATAGAAGTTCATGAATTACTCTCCCCAAAAGTTAACTAAGGCTCGGGTGGGCTACGATTACCCGGATGTCAAGAAATATTAGGCTGTGTGGACCACTTCGATCTGATATGGGTCTGATATGGGATAGTTTGTAATTGTTTAATGTTGTTCATGATTCATGACATCAACGAATGAAAGACTAAGGCTGCACCTCCGCGCTCAGTTTCAAACATTTGACACAGAGATCAAACACAGATTTCCACTGTCAATGCATAAACCAAACACAATATCAATCTAACATTTGGGGCTTTTGTGATTGCACAAGGTGATTGCTGCTTTAACGTGGCATGCTTCTTTAAGAGGAAAGGGGAGGAAGGAAAAAACATCGGGAGCGGGGTGGGGAATATAAGCGGGAGATGAAAGTGTGGCCATTGGTGTAAGGCAAGGGATAAAGGAGGTAGGAAGTGTCCCTATGGCTCTGTGTGTTTATTTGGGTCAGAGGCTGGCCTAGTTACTAAATCAACTGGTGGTGAGGCAGAAAGGACTTGTTCAAACCTGCGATCGACTGCAAACTGCATCCACAGTGTAAGCCTGCTGCTGTCTGCCATTATCGGTTGCTGGAACACCGGGCAGAAGACTACGACCCTCCTCCACAACACCTCCTGAGATGTGACTCTACTGTATGCCTGCTGCTCACGGCTGCCTGCAGAAGCAACCTTTGGAAGATGGAAGTGGTGCAGATACATGTTGCACCGAGAAGAGTGGACTGAGACCCACAGAGAAGCAGGTGAGTGCATGTCACAGGCCATCCACGAAACCCAATACCTCTAGTAAAGTTTGCCATTGGCCCCTGACAACTCTCAGGCCCAGACCTGCAGAGAGGCGGTCCATTACGTCAAATTCTAAACAGCCGTGGGCACAACCACACTACCCGTCCAGTGGTGAGCCCATCCAGTAATAGAAGAGCCACTACGTATGCTGCAAATCCAAGGCTCCAGCATGCTCCTCCATCAGGCCATCCAGGGCCAACATGTTCAACTCCTGATTCAGGGCCCAGTGCCCTCCAACATAGAGCAGTCCAGGGGCAGCGCTCTCCAATTTCTGGTGCCAAGCTATTAAAAAGCGCAAGCAACCAAGACAAAGTCACAGCAGCATATCCAATGAAAATTCTGGATTTCTTTGTAGAAATAGTATTTACAGATTAATGTATGTCAGCAGTGTTATTTCAAAAACATGATGCAAATAACAAAACCATTGCATATGCTAGCAAAGTACTGTCACAGGTAGAGACCAACTGTAGTAAATATGAAAAAGCACCTTTGACCACTGTTAGGGCATTACACCATTTCCGTCCCATAATTCAAGGGGAGCGGGTGAGTGATGAAACTAATCACCAGCCTCTGCAATTTTTGCAAAGTAAGAGAATCAGATCAGGGAATTTGGAACAGTCAAGAATTACTTCCTGGAAATTAGCACTTCAGGGATTTCCTGTAGAAGTGAGATGTGGACAAAATAAAAAGAGCCCACTTGCTCAATGACTAGCAGAGTTGCATGATTGTGAAGCTGTCTGTGCACCTGATGACAAAGCTAGATACAAGTTTGAATGAATTTTAGCAATTCCCAAACAAGGAATTCAACAAAGAAACATGTAAGGATTGACCAACTGTGTATGTAAATTGATGTGGATTCCATGTAGAAAATGATACAGAAAAATAGCTTCTAGCGGGAATAGGGAACATATTGTTTCAATGTGACAACATTCCAAGAGTAAGCATGAGGATAGGCCCCAAAAGCAGTGAAGTGTCAGAATTGGTCGCTATTTATAAGGCAATGTCTACAGCAGTAGAAAATAGACTCAAAGAAATAGTTCTAATAACTGATTATAATTATGTGAGAAATAGATTTGTGGAGTATTTACCTGACAGAATGGTGAAAGGCATGCTCACCTATAATAAGAAATCACTGAAACATGGCAAAATAATTCAGGCTATAGACAAACTACTGTCAGAAAAGGACCCGATAATCCATTGGAGGAAAATATGTGGTTATTTGAAAACACCAGGTGAGGATAAGGAAGGAAATGACAAGGCAGATCAACTAACCAAAATTGGAGCTGTAATGGTGGAGTTATTTCAAATTGAACACCTGCTTGGTGAAATACAGGTAGATGTGATAATACGCTCCAAAACTCCAAAGATAGTTGAACAGCCTGTGTCACAATGGAGTTTTGATACTCCACATCAGGGCTTGATCAAATTGTAAAAGGAAGATCTTATTTCAGGCTTCTTTTACACCATTTGCTAAATGCAGAACAAAATCCTCTCACTGAAGAGGACTTCAGAGGGAAAGAGGAATTAAGGATGCTATTAAAAATCAAAGAGAGAATTAGGATACGGGATGGACCGATGATTAGAGAATCTGTGACCATGCAAATCCAATGCGTAGTGCCTTTGCCATTTCAGGGCTTGATGCTACATCATGCACACAATGCCACAACTGCAGGACACAGAGGTTCACAGAAAACATTGGACATTTTAAAAGATTATGCCTATTGGACACACATGTCCCAAGATGTTGAGCTCTATACCAGAGGGTGTTTAGTGTGTGCACAGTTTCAACCTGTGTCACCAACACATAGAGCACCATTGAAGAAAATGGGCTTCACAATCCCATGGTCTGATTTACAAGTCGACTATGTGGGCCCGTGAGGAGATCAGCAAGGGGAAACAGGTACATGTTGACAGTAGCTTAAGGGTTGTTGTTTTCAAAGGTCAGGTCTGACAAGAAGACATATTTTTTAATGAACTTCTGATTTTGTGCTTGAAAATAATGCATTATCCACTTCGAAAAGGACTTCTGCCCTTCTTTATAACTACGGGCTCAATGAATAATAATACATTGATATTGTGGCGATCGTAGTCCCAAAACATGGCCGTCGCAAATGAGAACGTTACTAGGATCAATAGCCACTGAAAAAGGACTCTGGTGAGTCTACTGTCATGACAACCAAATCTTAACAATATAAGGCGGGAGGACGCCATTCAGCACCCCTTCGAGGAATGGAAGAACGCGATTGGACATGGAACGACTGAGCCACAGGTAAGAGACTATCTGCAAAGTATAGCTCTCTCTACCGCGGTGACCAGATTTGACATCCATCACGTAGCGTCTGAATACTTTATACAGCATCTATTTTAGGACTTATTTTACTGCGTGATCCTCCGCGTTAGGAAACAGTGAACTTTAAATGAAGTGTCTTTTTGAACCATTAAGTTATACAGCATCTTTGCACGGCATCGCGGCATCATTGATGTGTAAATACTGAATGCAATAACTAATTCTTGGGCAACAAATGAACAAGTATACGAGTGCATAATTAAGTAAACTAAAGGCAACTAAACACGCTGAGGGAATATGACTTAACATTGTATTGCACATTGCCTTAGCGGATTCTGCCCATTAAAGTGATGAATATTATATTTTGAAGGGATTGAACCCAGACACTGCCAAGTGGAAACAAGTCAAGATATAGGGGCATGCAAGACATTAAGGTAAAATTTAATTAACCCTTTGATTCCCTCTTTGGAAAATAAAGACACCTGTGCCATTTTTGGCGATATAAATACAAAACAAGTTGGACTAAATTTGCATTTCTCGCCCTCTCTCTCTTTTCCTATGTATCCTCCCCATCACCAACCCTGTTTGTATCTGGATTTGTTTCTTTTCAATTTTATTTTGGTTTACATTTTTGTTATTCTTAATTTATAATCATTGTTTATATTAATGTTCTAATCTGATTATTTCCTACTACATATGCAACAATGGCTATCTTTTGATTTTGTGATGTTTTGTTTGAAATATTTTCTATTGAATTAATTGCCTGTTGGTTATCACCAACATTAAATGTTTGGCAACAGATTGCACATGTTGACAGTAGGTTGTCTAATGTCTAAATGGGTGGAGTGCATTCCAGCTCCAGACTGCAGTGCACAAACGGCGGCCACTTTACTTGTAAATTATACTTTTTCAAGATTTGGTTTACCTCAAAGTATAGAGTAAGACCATGGTAGTCCTTTCACTAGTGCATAAATGACAGAAATATGGCAAGTCTTGGGTGTGAAGTGGAAACTACACATTTCTTACCGGCCCTCCTCTTTATGGGAAGTGGAACAGTGTAACAGATCGATAGTTGATATGTTGAAAATGTTTGTAGCTAAAGCAGGATCTAGTTGGGATCTCCGGCTTCCATTGGTACTAATTGCTATCAGGTGGACACCCTCTAAATCAACAAATCTCAGCCCCCATGATTTCTTCACAGGAAGAAAAATGGTTTTACTATAACACTTACTTAACAAATAAACATGTGCTTCTAAATGCATCCACAATTGAATCATGAATATGTGGAAGAATTAGGAAAGCAGTTACGATTTGTGTTTGCATTTGCACAGCAAAATTCGGAAAAGGCAGCTGAAGGTGTAAATATATATTATGATAGGAAGTCATCTGTGGTAGAATATGGAATAGGCAACCAGGTATACAAGTTTCACTTCAGAAAGAATAAACATAAGCACTCTAAATTCCTTGCAGAATGCCAAGGGCCATATAGAATTGTAGATAAAGTTTCACTTGAGGTCTACAGAATTGCTAAAAAGAAGGGAGAATTAACAGTGGAACAGTTTGTCCATGTTAATCAAATTAAGCCCTTTCACCTGAAACACGAAGTGAAAAGATCGGAGCGAGTTAAAACTAGCAGGGAGTGAAAAAGTAAAGAGCTTACCTATTTAATAGATATACAATAGCAGGTGGTTAGGTGTAAATAAGGCGAAGATGTCAAACGGAGTTTTAAAGAGGTAAAAGCAATTTTTTTTTAAAAAGGAAAAATATATCAAGTTAGTGACCACAAATGTAGTTAAGTAACTAAGAGAAAGGAGTGTTGTGTTTGAGACTGTTACCTTATAAAAACCATATGATAGTAGTGTGCATAATTCATGTTATTTTCAGTTGTTCATAAGGATGTCTTGGATGCATTCTATGTTATTTGGTATAATTTGCATTTGTGTGCATAACTGAATTTGATTTCAGATATCCCAGTGAGAAAGGAAAAATAAAAGGTTTGATGTGCTTGATTCTTAAGTTGTCTTTTCTTTTTACTCCCAAAAAATAATAGTTTTCGCCATCAGCACCAGATCCTTGGAGCGCCGGATCCCTGGAGGATACCACTGGAATGGAGTGCCCTGGAAAGCCCCCTGGTCCGAAGAAGGTGGTTAAAATGATGACCCTGAAAGATCTGAAGATGATGACCCCGAAAAAAGCCCCATGAAGTCCTGGAATGGAGGTTCATTCCACCAAGAACGGTTTACTGTGTGATTTTAAATTATTTTTACTAGTTTTACTATTTTTTTTTTATCACAAACTGATTTTTATCACAAACTGATTTTTACAGGTTTTTACATCTGACTGAAGCCAATGGCACAGTTTTAATGACTTATGTCTTCTGAAAGTGAAAATTCCTTCCCAAAAAAAGATCAACAATTAAAAGAAGATACATTAAAAGATAAAAGATAAATGTGATTAAGAGATTAACACAGCCCCCCCTTAAAGATGTTTTTTCTTGCTTCTGCTCAAGACAAGAGATACAAACATAGAGAAAAAGTCCTGTCTACCTTGCAAGGGTATACTCAGAAAAATTGACTTCCATGCTGGCTGCAGTTAGTACAATGCAGGTTTTTTTATTTTAGTGGGGACTCATAGTCCTAGTGGTGGTAAGCTGACATGTGTTTCGACCTTGTGGGTCTTTATCAAGGCTAAGGTACATAGAGGTATCTGTGGCCCTGGGTGGGGTCCCGTTTGTGGTTTGAGCAGGTCCTGTGTGTTTGCATTCCGGGTCCAGCGTATGCTGCATCAGTGTATATCGATACGGGCCAGTGGAAGTATTCTGTGTGCCTGCTATAGTTGCTTACAGAGCTTAGCGCAGGAGTCTTCATAGACTAGAGCCCTACCTCTTCTCTCTAGAGATACATACATAATGTTTCTCGTGTATGAATATTCTCATTTGCATGTTATTTATTTATTTAATAAAATGTGGTTTATTGGGATTAGTGCATATATGTTTGTTTTTCATGCAGTGATTTCGGGCTATATCACAGCAAAAAAGAGGGGGTGTAGGAAGAATCTAGACTCTGCATTTCAATCTCTAGGGTCTGCATTTCAGCATTCACTTTTTAGCGAGGGTTTGAACTTAAACTACGGCCAAGGGTGTGAGATTAATTGCTGGACTCAAGAGTATGAGCCTCAGACTGAATTTAGATAGATGCCAATGCACAGAGCACATAATAGAAAAATTATCACTTTGCTCCATGATGCTATATTAATGAGCTGAGTTGCAATAAAATATAATATTAACATGAATCTAATATACTAATTAACCTAACCCCATTTAACATGTAACAGATTTCCATAATAACATTTAGTGCAAATAAGTTGATGAAATAAGTTGGATGCAAAATGATTTAAACATGCAGGACTAAAATTATGGCATTGTATTGGAGCAGGAAGCGCAGAAAAATGCATAATTTTTCTTTTCAGCAATACAGTTAGCACAATGTGAAAGGCACAGAGGAAATCACCTGATGTTTTAGTGGGACCTTTGCTGCACATAACCATATGCTCTTACCATAACGGCGGCTCCTGATTACCTCTGCCAGCACTGCGAGCTGGTAAACGCTCTTGCTGGTGCCTAAGAGCCCGTTGCTTCCTGGAGGAGGCGGGGCTGGGGACACGCACGATCACTTGACTCCCTGATCGCCTCTTCACTACGAGACAGCCGCCCGAGCGGCGAACCTTTGCTGCACATAACCATATGCTCTTACCATAACGGCGGCTCCTGATTACCTCTGCCAGCACTGCGAGCTGGTAAACGCTCTTGCTGGTGCCTAAGAGCCCGTTGCTTCCTGGAGGAGGCGGGGCTGGGGACACGCACGTCACGATCACGTGACTCCCTGATCGCCTCTTCACTACGAGACAGCCGCCCGAGCGGCGAACCTTTGCTGCACATAACCATTTGCTCTTACCATAACGGCGGCTCCTGATTACCTCTGCCAGCACTGCGAGCTGGTAAATGCTCTTGCTGGTGCCTAAGAGCCCGTTGCTTCCTGGAGGAGGCGGGTCTGGGGACACGCACGTCACGATCACGTGACTCCCTGATCGCCTCTTCACTACGAGACAGCCGCCCGAGCGGTGAACCTTTGCTGCACATAACTATATGCTCTTACCATAACGGCGGCTCCTGATTACCTCTGCCAGCACTGCGAGCTGGTAAACGCTCTTGCTGGTGCCTAAGAGCCCGTTGCTTCCTGGAGGAGGCGGGGCTGGGGACACGCACGTCACGATCACGTGACTCCCTGATCGCCTATTCACTACGAGACAGCCACCCTCGCGGCGAACCTTTGCTGCACATAACCATATGCTCTAACCATAACGGCGGCTCCTGATTACCTCTGCCAGCACTGCGAGCTGGTAAACGCTCTTGCTGGTGCCTAAGAGCCCGTTGCTTCCTGGAGGAGGCGGGGCTGGGGACGCGCACGTCACGATCATGTGACTCCCTGATCGCCTCTTCATTACGAGACAGCCACCCTCGCGGCGTTAAGCCCGATAGGTGTAAAGGGCGCCGACTGTTCTGCGGCTGTTCGGCGCGCCGGGGACACAAGTTTAAGGTTGAGATAGTCAGTAATAGTCTTCTTCTCACCCAGTCAGCCTGGACTTGGTGCATGTAACCAAATTCTAAACATACTGTAAGATAACCACCTGGTGGGGGGAGGGTCGGTTTAAAGCTTGCTCCTTACACTGCCGGGCGCTCCCATACAAGGTGGTTTTGTGGAACATTGCATCTGTATCTCCTTACTGATGTGAGATTGGTGTTATATCTGCTTGGCAGTTGTGGTAGATAGCTATCCTTGTTTTAAACTCCATCTAAGAAGTGATCTTGTTATATAATACGAGTCTCAAATTGCTCGCTTTTAACATATAATTTTTATATTTTGATTTTGTTTTTGGGTAATATTGCTTGAGGCACCTTGTCTTACTGATCTTTTATTGGTTTTAATCTATTGAGATTATGTTATACATTTCTATTTATATTGAAAGGTGTGTATTGTGAGCACTATTTTACCTCTGGAATTGACGTTTGATTTTTATAGACCAGTGAAACTTTAAATTGACCTACTGTTTGCTAGGTTAGAAGGCGGTGTCGTATAGACATTCTGTACCCTCTATTATCATGGCCCCAAGCCCATGTACTCATAATCTTAGGTCAAAAAAAGGCAAACAAAGTACACCAACAACTAATATAACAATAGTAACTAAGAAAGGGGGGAAAGGAAAAAATAATAGGAAGGGAGAAAAGAAAGAGCTCATTGGTGAGATTAAAGATGTACCTGGTCAACCCAAAATACTTAGTTTTTTAACTATAAAAGAAAATGTATTGGTACCTGACACTGAACAACCCCTCCTTCTCCCCTCTAACAGTTCAATGATTGATAATAATTCTTTATTGACATTAGTGCATAATCTGAGGCGCCAATCCATGGGAATATATAAGGACCATAACATTTCTGCAGTGGAGGATATTGAAATGAATAATATTATTGGATCTAATCTATCTGACACTCCAGATTTGACCAAATTTGCACAAGAAGAAGATATCGGTAATGAGGAAGAGGTGTCATGGAATCCTACAGAGAACTCATTTAATAATTCTCTTAATAGAGATATGAGTGGGATTAATGAAAACCCCCTTGAGGTTGGAGAAAAATTTGATGCACTCACCACCATGATGGATGTTTTAATGACCATTTGTACTAAGTTGCTTAAAGAACAAAGGGATATTAAGGTAATGGTACAACAGAATATAGATAATACTAGATCCCTTGAGATTGGGGTAAAAGAATATTGGGGGGGGGAAGTATCCAATGGAAATAAGTGATGATCTTGGAGATTTGAGCAAATTGGTCTTAGCGGCTGAAAATGAAAGTAAGAAAGAACAAGCCCTGTCTAATCTACCCCCACAGGAGTTGCCCAATCCTAGGGATAACACACCAGAAGAAATAACCCTGAATGAGAGTGATGTTGTAGTAACAGTATCTCAAGGTTTGAAGAGACGCACTAGGCGTAAAAAGAAAAATAGAAGGCCCACTCGGAAAAGGGTGGCGATGGCTAAAGTCATAACTACAAAAAAGATTAAAAAGAACACGATGGCCCTAGCAGATACAGCTTCTCCAGACTCTGAATGTGTAGAGGTGGGGAACCACTTTGAAATTATTGAACATCAGCAGAAATTGGACTTGGGCAAAAAAACGAAAACAAAAAACGGGGGTTTACAGGACTGGTTAAAAGGAAATAAGCAGGAGCTGGAGGAATTTGGACCCAAGGATAGGGCACTTATGGGAAATAATTTTAAATATGTTACAATACCTTGGAATAGTAATGATATGACTCTTACTAAAACAGAACAGGAAACATATATTAGGGAGATGGAGCGTCTGGTCATGCATAGTAATTATAAAATTGGCATGGCTAACTTAGTTGGAATGAATGAAGAGCCTCTGTTTCCAGTGGGAAAAACCATAAAGATTATAGAAAGGGATACCACAGATGAAAGCCCCTTTCTAAACCGGGCATGGTTATTGAATAAATTGTCATCTATACCGCAGTTACAAAATATTGATACAGGGGACATTGAATCTATTATACTACCAGAAATTGGCAGTTGGGAAAACTGGGTCATTGCCCGATTTAGATCTGCTGTGTTTGTTGACCTTATACGTGAAAACTCCAATGGAATATGGGGGAATGAATATGAAATTGTGATATGTAACTCTCCCCCATATAAAAATATCAGTACAGCAAATAGGGGTTTGGAGGGGTATCCTCAAACATGTATTGAATCTGGAAGTAATTTAAAGGACACACACATTTTGGAAGGAAATACCCCATGCTCAAATTGAGATGAGGTATGCACTAAAGAATATACCCTTCTCTCTTGGAACTGTAGGGGTTTTAACTCCCTTTTACACAAGGATGGTATAAAACTACTCTTGGAGAGTGACATTTTTGCCCTCCAAGAAACTTGGATTACTGGGGAAATCTTATTGGATGGATATAATATATGGCAAAAACCTGCCGATAAGGGTGAGAAGAGTCGCCCATATGGAGGGCTCTGTATAGGGATAACAAATCATTTTAATTGTAAACCATATGTGAAACATGGGAGTCTCCGGAATGTCATGTGTGCATCTATAAATAGAGGAAGCCATACAAGGAAACTTTTACTTATAGATATCTATTCTCAACCTGATGGGGTCAACTTTCCGGAGATTGGGGAGTATCTCAACCTAACCCTTGATAGTTGGACTCTGGAATCTCCTGATTCTGATATTTGTATAGTGGGAGATTTTAATGCCCATTGTAATATAGCCGCAAAGGATATGAATAGGTGTAAAGAATTGTGGGAGGAAACTGCTATATTTGCATCTATAGAATTACAGGATTGTCTAGGGGTTGGGGGAAAAAATCAGCAGACCCTATTAGGCTGTCGATGGATGAACTTGATGTTTGACTGGGGGCTTACATACTTGGAAACAAATATAGGTACAGGGGATGGGAACACCTGGTCTAATGGAAAGGTTTCTTATAGGCTTGACTACATGTTCGTTAATAAAAATCAAAGACGCACAAACATCTCGTTCGAACATGTAGATATCCTGCTGAGTGATCATGTACCTCTCCAGGGTAAATTTAACTGTGATCCAGGAACCCAAAGATGGGGAGTGGGCGAGGAGATGAATATGCAATTTTCAGCTAGTGGAAATAGGATTACTTGGTCTGATAGAAACCTAGCCTCCTTTAATGGTCTGTTTGATCGATTAGTCATTGATGGTTACGACATAGCTTGTAATGGACTTAACTCTATTACCAATCTGTTGGGAATGATACGTCATACAAACAGTAATGTCATTCTGAAAAGTACAAAGGGGAAAAATCACACACATAAATTCGATCAAGCAATCTATGATAGGAAAAAAGAGATGAAACGTGATATTCGGGAACTTAAGCAGATATGTGACTTAGATGATAAAGAGAGAAGTAAAAGAATAAGTAATATAAAGACACATTATAAAAATTGGATAAAGGATTATAAATACAATACCAACAACGCAAATTGGAGATGTATATATGTTATGTAAAACTCATGACTCAAAAAAATTTTGGTATCTATATCGCCAATTTTTAATGGATGAAGATAACAGGGAAATTAATGATGTTGGTCAGGAGGTTTGGAAACAATATGTTACTAACCTCTTTTTCAACACTAGTCACATATCAGCTAATACTAGCCTAAATCCATGGGGTATGGCTAATATCCCCTTTGATATTATTGATATTCTTAAAGTGATCTCAAAAATGAATTCCTCTCGTGCCCCAGGGCCGGATGGGTTGGCTAACATTGCTATAAAACAAAACCCTAAGAAATGGGCAGGTATCTTTCTCCAACTATTCACGAGTATATGGGGAACAGGTATTATACCGGAAAGTTGGAGGAAAGCTATTGTCGTCCCTATTTTTAAAAAAGGGGACTGAAAACTGCCGGATAATTACAGACTTTTAGCAATGGCGGATAGTAGTTGCAAGATCTTTTGCTCCTTGTTAGTAAACATCTTGAATAATTGGATAGAGGAAAATAGTTTACTGTCTATTCAACAAACAGGATTTCGAAAGGGATATAGCACCCTGGATAACCTGACCATGCTGAACTACATCATAGCCAACTCAAAGGACAAGGGGGAAAAATTATATGTATGTTTTATAGATTATTCGAAAGCTTTTGACTGTGTTAATAGGGGACTTTTGTGGGAGAAATTGAGAGTGAAAAAGATTTGCCCAAAAATCCTTCATTTTTTGGAGGAAATGTATAGGGATACTACGGTGACTATCTGCTTGGGTAAAGGAAGGATGTTGTCATCTGAGATTAGAACTAACACCGGTCTTAAGCAGGGTTGTGTTACCTCTCCTATACTGTATAATCTATATGTATTAGATATGTGGGAGAGTTTTAAGACCTTAAACATCTTCCCACCTATTGTGGCTGGGAAACCAATATGTGGACTTATGTATGCAGATGATACTACCCTTATGGATAAAACTCCGATAGGACTGCAAAGAATGTTGAATGGTTTATCTGCTTACTCGGAGGCCAACAACCTCAATATTAATATAAATAAAACAAAAATTATGGCATTTGGAGTTACTAAACAGGAAAAGAAAAGGCTCATTTCCAGATGGCATATTAATAATATTAAATTAGAAGTTGTTGATGCCTATCCCTATTTGGGGATGCCCATCCTGAGTAAACCATGTATTAATTTTTTCCAAGAGGCAGTTAATTTAAAAATTTTAAAGAAATGGAATGTGATAAGGAAATACATGGCTAGTAAGGGTGGCCAGTCCATTGAAGGTTTTTTAGAAATATATAAGAGTTTTATTATTCCAGGAATTATGTACGCTATGGAAACAGTGGAAAGTAAATATCTGGGTAAATTAGACCAACTCGAAGGGAAGCTTTGGAGACCAGTTCTTGGGTTGCCCAAAGCTGTGCCTATACAAGCAATAAGATGCGAGTTGGGGATAATTTCCCTCTCCACGTGGTGGAAAATAGGATGTTGTAAACTTTATTTTAAAATAATATTGGGGAAAGAGGGGAAAGAAAGCCTTCTTGGTCTCATAGGAAGAAATAAGAGCAAAGGCAGGTTTAAGAATTCCTACATGGTTAGTTTACAAAATACAGTACTAGTCTTTCTTGAAATTTTAGGTTTTAATGAGCGCCCGGGGAAGGACAATATTGTACGCATCTTGAAAAATCTCAAAGAAAAAGCATGTATTTGGGATTTGTGTGAAAATCAGTCCTATTTATATAATATCCCCCGATACACAATGTATGCTCTTCAAGGTCTTAAACCAGCCACTCCGAAACAATATTTGTTAAATACGGGAAATAGGACTCTGAGGAGATTTATTTTACAGCTACGTATGAATACTCTCCCATGTAATGAAATTACTGGGGCTTGTGCAAATATACCCCGTGCTGAAAGATTGTGCAGGCACTGTAAATTAGAGGTGGATACAGTAAGACACATTCTAACTATGTGTACTAAATTAAAGGAATGGTATTATAAAGGGTACTCAAATTTAGTTGGTGACCTCCAAATGATTGAATCTAATCAATTTTGGTCAGTAATTTATGACGGTGAAATTAAGGTTTTTATTGGGGCAGCCTTTCATATTTGGAAGCGAGCGATTTCTTTTTAAACTTGTGATATCTTTTCTTAAATGTGATATCCTGTTTGTATGATTTACATGATTTGATGTGCGATATACCCTTCTTATGTATAGATAATATGATATTAATGTATGTTCTCTGTTACTGATGTAATTAATTTTGTTAGTGTATAAGGTTTTAATTAACCAATATGCACTTTAAATAAATACAAAAATTTTAAAAAAAATTTAGTGGGATGCTCTGGTCAAGGGGAGGTGCTCTTGACTGACAAGGGGTTTCATGAAAAGGGTTTGAGGCAGAGTAGAGAGGCTTTTCTTTCTTGCACTCACTGACGAAAAAGCAGACAACTGGTGCTGGGCTGTCCGTCTGCTGAGCTGTCTCTCTCCCGGGTTGGACATTTTTAGAAGGTCTGCAAAATTTCGAGCAGCCTTAGCTGTGAATGACCCTGGAATACTGTTAAGCTGAGTCAGGGAATATCGCTAGTTTAACCTAGGTAATTGAGGTACTGGTGAAGTGAATGATGCTACGTAGCACAGATTAGATAATTCAGTTCATTTTTAGGTGCTGCATTAGAGGTTCAAATTTAAATATGCATTTAAAACTGTGTTTATATTTCTCAAGTCTTGATCTTATTCAAAGTATATTTATCCTGCCAACTTTTTTTGTGAAGCCAAGGTTTATTTAGCAGAGCTTAGCACAGATAGAGTGCAGAAAGCCATTGCAGGAAAAACCTTGCTTACATTGTGAATTACAATGTGGGTGTACGTGTCACTCTGTGTATCTTGCATAATACTAGTTCATGATAAAGAACAAGTTTGAAAAGGTAACTTAGTCTCATTGTATTTCTTCTGCATTCAGTCTCTTTGATTTGACATGCATAGAGAGATATCAGCTGTCATTCCGAGTAGGGCGGTAAGAGATACCGGGCACCCGTAAGGAGACCGGTGCTGGTAATCCCTTACCGCCCTATTACAAGGTCCCTTACTGGGTCCCTTCTTTAACGCCTGGTCTGACCAGGTGTTAAGGACGGGACCCGTTAAGGGACCTGGGTGCAAATAACAGGCTTGGCATACGCCGGCCCGTTATTTGCGTCCTCCCCATTCCCATTGAGCCCTATGGGGGCTCAAATAAGAATGGGGTATGGTTTGGTAAATGGGGATTTACTGGTACCTCCAAGGTCAGAAAGGACCGGTAAGTTCCCATTGAACCAAACCGAGTCGGTACCGGTATGGGAGGCAGTCATAGCGCAAATAGCGCCATGACTACCACCATACTCGTAATGACCCCCATTGTGTGGTAAGAAATATCTCAAAGCAAAGTAGCCACAGTGAATTGATTTATTTAGCGAGGCTGAATGAATGTTTTGTATTTCATTTGCATGCTTTACATTTGTTGGAATGCCGCCAAAAGGGCATACGTGTGATGTTGTAAATAAAACATCACAGAAGAGCATGAGCCATTTATTCAGAGTGTATTGAGTCCAGTATTTGTTTGTTGTTAGTGACCCTGGTAAAATAATCATTAGGCAGTATTCTGAAATTAGTCTCACTACTAAAAAAATACCACAAGATACCACCATAGTAAAATACTACGCCATACTAGATGTAACCCCAAAAAATATCCTACAGATACACATTGTGATAAAACTGACACCTGTTTGGTAAACCAGTGTGCAGAGCATTATATAATCCTGTTCTTGCCCTACATATTGCAAGGTTTTTTAATATACCCAATGGAACCCAACACAAATGGTTGACTAACATATTGCTGAGTTGGTTAACAAACAACGGGCTGTACCAGCCATAGAGGAAATTCCCCTTAGCAATGGTTGTTGCATGATATACTCAATGCAGTGATCTGCTGTATCCTGAATGGGTTACCTTTTTAGTGGGTTTTTATGAGAGTAAGTCAAGAATATCAGAATTTGAAATGCATTGTTATGTAGGGACAGACCACTCCCTCTTTTCTTTTAGAAAAGCGGCACATCACTGTAATCTTAGGGACACCCTTCGCCCCCAGCAGGGACAGGGTGTGCTTCTGCTTAGGGATTGTTTAGTGGCCTCAAGACTGATTCTGGCTCAAATTGGTGAACATTACACAGTGCTCCTAAACGTGTACAGACAGCACATGAAGGACAATGGAGAATAGCAAACACCAAAAGACTTCAGTGAAACCAAGTATGGTTCCCATGACTGGGCAAGATATGGAGCAGACAGTGAACCAGTGCATGGCATGTCAATGCACTGCTACCAAAGGACAACCCGATTCCAGTGACAGTCACCCAAACTCTGACAGTGCCATGGATAAGAATAGCAGTAGACATCTATTGTCCTCTAGCGGAAGGGGGGAGTAGATGAATACTCAAGATATCTGCTCATAAAAAGCTCCAAACACATGGTATTTTCACACCTGTTGGGAATATTAGATTACATATTTAGCAGGTGGAGCATACAAAAGACAGTAAAAACTGACAATGGACCTCCCTTCAAAGGACATGATTTTCACACATTTGCTTCCCACCTGGGGTTCCGACACCAGAAGGTAACCCCTTTGTGGCCACAAGCCAGTGGCATGGACGAGAAGTTCATGTTGTCCATTCAAGAAATCTCTATAAAAAGCAACAATTGAGAGAATGGCAATGCAACAAGTGATGTGTCACATGCTGTGACATTTTCGAAACACTCCACATGAAGCAACAAGGTTCACCCCAACAGAGATAATGATTTAATATGCTAACCACGGACTCGCTTGGCGAAATATGCAGAGGGAGTCGATACGTCAGAAGATGAGATATGGAGAAGAGACATGGAGAGGAAACAGATAAAAAAAGAACATGTGGATGACAAGAGGGGAGCAAAAGTGATCATGAAGCAAAGGCAAGTGAGAATGATGGGCTCAAAGTATGGAGCTACTCCATTTGTGATCATGGCACTGAAAGGGACAATGATGAAAGCATATGGTGGTGATCAGGAGGTCACTCAGAACACATCTTTTCTACACACACTTGAGATCTGAGGAGGAACAGGGCAACAGGATGGCTGAATGAAGAATGGAGTCTACCGGAACTACCAGATGAAGAGGGAAAGCATGAAGAAAATGATGGTGCAGGAGCTTAGTCAGTACAAAGTCGTATGTCGGAGTAGCAGGAAAGACTATGCCGACATATAATGTGATTGCATTCATTTCTTTAATGTTTAGGTATAAAAGAAATAGGAGACAAAACTTTTCAAGTAGCATAAATGTGCATGTTAAGGTTTTGTGGCAGGGGGATTGAAAGTGGGGCTGCTCATGGCGTGAAACCAGGCTCTGTTCAGCATGATTTGGTCTTCTGAACACCGTTCCTCTATGCATCAACCTGCTTTTAGTGACACCAGACATTCTAGCAGACTTTGCTCCAGGAGCTTCCTGAGTTGTTGGAAGGGAACCAGTAAACACCTATGATGATGGATGCTGTTCAGGATTTGCTTTCCCTAGCAGGGACCCTCAAAACCACCTAGAAAGGTAAAAGTCTGTAGCTGGTGCTCAGACTCTTCCAAGCTCATTCTTGCCTCCTCAGAAAATCTGGATAAATAAGCCTGACTTCCACCACATCCATGGGTTTTGTCTCAGAGGCATCCTTATGGGAGGGCAAAGGGGGTTTGTGTCCCGGGCCCCCAAATTGTACAAAGTTGCATGTCGGAGGAGAGGGAAAGACTCCACCGACATATCAAAAAGCATCTCAGATTGGTCGAGGAGATCTAAAGAAACCACCAGAAAGCAACATAAATAAGGGGGAGATGTGTTGTGTCCCCTCAAGGTGATCACCGCTTTAACGTGGCTAGCCCCTTTAAGAAGAAAGGGGAGGAATGAAAAGGCACTGGGAGCGGGGTGGGGAAAAGTAGGGGGAGACGAGAGAGCGTGGCAGTTGTTGTAATGAAAGGAAAAAAGGAGGTTGACGCTTCCCCACGGGTCTGTGTATTTCGTACTGTCTGATGCTGACCCACAAAAACATGGGCCAATACCCTTTTGCACTGCCTTTTACTGTAGAGCTTCCCTGTGCAGACTTGAACCAGCACCATGGAATCACGGGCTTTCTACTGCATTAAGATGGAGGAAGGGCCCCCTTGGTTGGCTCTGTGGTCAAAATAGGAGAAATTGTCATTCATTTTAGGATGGATTACCTACCGTTAGAACATGATGTAAATTCATGGAACAAGGTGCATACAATGGTGGGACTTTTCACCAGGTGGCTCTTTTCCATAGGTACCCTGGTTTGCTGCTGCTCTCACTCTCTCCTTCATGAACCCCACTTCCTTCCTTTCATCTCTCCTCATCCCCACACCTTTCGAAGTAAGGAATTACTTATAAAGTTTATGTCATGTTGTTCCCCGATCTTAAAAATGTTAGTCTGTACGTTATGGATACATACTTTTTAATCCCTTCACACGGACACAGCCATTAGGAGGGAGGGAGGGAGGGAAATGAAAAGGACAACGTCATTATCTGTTGTAATGTTCTGTCTTTTTTTAAAGGTTGAACAAACCAATAAAAAAAAAATATGTGCTTTAATATTAGATATTTGGACCACTGTTTCCCAAATGTTCTTGTGGACGAACACCCAAACCGTGTTTAAAGAGGTTGGACTTCTTTGCATACGATGAGGCCACTCTGGGAAACATTTGCAGGGCCTCTTTTGGTAACCAGTCAACCCCTGAAATGATGACACTAACGAGCATAGGATGTCCAGTCACACATATAACACCCATCGCCTGCTTTTCCCAACTGTGCACACCACAGAACAACAACCTTATTCAATAAAGATATAAAATGCCAACGCTTGTGCTGTTGTACCTAAACACTAGCACCCTATCCTCACGCTCTCTACACCCCCATACTATCTAAATCCATATTCTTTAACCCACCCACCCAATCACCACCCACACTAACCCCACCATGTCTATGACCTAACCACCTTCCCTACCCTCTTCACTAACACCATAACCCAGTCACTCTCAGTCTTTCTTGCTCCTATATCCTCTTGCTCATCATCGAGGGCCGTGGGCATGATATGGCCATCCATACAATACCAATTCTTTCAATACTTTTTCATTGTTGTATATTAGTAAGCGTCCCCATATTGCTGATGGCTGATTTTCATTTATGGAGTACAAATAGCCTTTAGAGAAAAAACTGAAATACGATGCCAGTTTGTGGTTTTGGTGAATTTTTGTGGCGTTTCTGCCACAAAATTGACAAAACCATTGTTACAGAAGAGAGAGAGAGGTAATGGGTGTTCTGGACCAATCAGCAGCAATCCGGCTTTCCATTTCCCAGCTGTGCAGTGATTTCATACTGGTCTATTTTGGGCTATTTCTTGCAGACAATTGGGCTGTGTTGGGCTACTTTTGGATGGCAATTTGTGTATCCTCCTGGGGCTACATTCCACATACACCCCCCCATGCACACTTTCTCTAAGGCCAACCCCCCTCGTCCTACACCCATCCCACTCCGACTCTGTCTACGCGCAACCATCCACCCCACCTCATTATGTGTGCTGATTGGGTTTTGTTTCAGCTATTTTGGGCTAATTTTGACAAGTTCTCCCGAGGCAGCTTTGTTCTTCATGTTTTTGTCCCCCAACCAACTTCCACCAACCACTGACCCTACTCCTGCTCTTGCTGCACTAATCCATCATCCCTAGACCCGCTCTCTATATGCCACCTTACCCCTGCTCTCTCTACCACATCCATCCTATCTCCAATTTCTCTACCCCACCCACCTTACCCCCAATCTCGCTACCCCACCCACCCCCACTCTCTCTACACCCCCATTCTCTGTAAACCCACTCTTTACCCCAGCCACCCAATCCCCACCCACCCTAACCGCACAGTGTTTTTGACCTAACCACATACCCTACACCTAACCTCTCTATCCCCACCCACCCTATCCCTACCCTCTCTACTAACACCATAAGCCTCTCACTCTCGGTCTTTCTGGCTCCTATTTCCTCTTACTCATCATCAATGGCAACCTCTCTAAATAGTTTACAGCATTGCTCTATTCTCTTTCCTCCCCATTCTCTTGCAGACCCACTCCCCTCATCGCGTCCGCCTTTAAAACTTTGCACTCTCCTCCTTTCAGCCTGTTGGCAAAAAATGCAAAATGCAAAGAACAGCAGTAAACGCCAAAACTATTGGCTTTACCAATGCTTTTTTACCAGTGTTACGGAACCTTTCTATGATATGTACAGCACGGGAATTGTTTATCAGAATGTATTTCTTATTGCTGCAACACAAGGCCGTTTGATAGCATCTGCAGAGTTTACGCCTGGTCTGTTCCGCTGCATCTAATTTCGGCATGGATGTATTTAATATGCTGTTAGAAGTTCTCAGGGCTTGAACCTGGTGACGCCTGCCAGAGAGGCCCGTGCACACATGGGCCCATCAATCACTTTACTCAGCTGCCATTTGCAATCATACCAGGAAGTGAATGTTTCTCATTCTGTAATTCCTTGACAATATTGCTTCACTTAGACAGAGACATCACGCTTCAGCCGGTATGGAATTCTGAGCTTGTATCTCAATGTAATGGCGGAGGCGCTTCTGTAGGTTGTTTCCCGTGTATGTGAATCGCTGCTCGGCACTCCTGGGCCCCTGAGATCCTGAATCCCATAGATTGCCTTTTCTGGATGCCTTTCTCTCCTTTCAATTTATGTTACACTAAGACCTGTGGCTAAACCTACACGGATAGAGATTAGAGGCTGGTCTACTGTGGTTTACCGGCATCAAAAGGCACGCACAGCGGGCGACGGGATACATTGCGCGCCACCGCTGCCGCAGCCAGTGAGAGACACTCATTATTATTCTTCTGCTTTTGGATGCTTTCCCAGTGATTGTGGATGTCCACCCGAAGCGATAAACAATTCCTTTCTCCTCACACTGTGTACGCACTACAGTCCATTGGGGGTTGAGGTAGAACAACGATGGGGGTGCATTTTGATGAACCTTATAAAACCGCTGGATGGGACAGGCCACATGTATTGTTTCTGCACTAATGATTGTTTGCAGCAGGGATGGCTAGGCCTCTGTGATGTGCATGTGCTGGACAGGTCGGAATTCATGTTCCCTTGTTGAAGTTGCCTTTGAGCTGCTGAGGATCACTCAAACAAATGACATGTTCAAAGTAAACTTCTATTTGAATGTGTTTGTTTTCAAAATGTGTGCGAATAATATTCTGTTCACATATTTTTTAAATTTTTAAATACATTTATTTATCGTACTTTTCATGGGCTAAACTTTGCACTCGTAGATATGTTAATGAATCCAGTTTAGACAGGCATGTAGCATATGTTAACATGGACACCCTATACTTGTGCAAAATAAGCAATCATGCGGATCTTGGCCCAGGAAGCCATCATACAGCAAATCTTATTCCGTGCCAGAGCCGCGTTGTTGGAATCCATGCATTTATAGTTCACGTCACTTTCATTGTATTACTTTAATTTTTTATTAAGTGCGTTTGGTTACATGTAGTGACATTATACACTGGATAATAAAAATGCAGGAAACAAATATAAGCATACATTTTAACATTGTAACATTATTGTTAAAAAATGATTTACAGCATGAAAAAAACCTAAATAAAATACCACATTAATTTAAATCATAATATACAATTCTATTCAGTGGCAACCCCAAATCATCAAATAAATAAAAACAGGAGGCCTTATAATATCAGTGACAATTCACGGGCCGCCCTTTGCCAAATGTGAAATGCTGCCCCGGCGGCCGGTCACCAGTGACTCTGCTCCAAAGAGTACACTCCATTATTGATCCGAAGTGATGGAGCTGACTTTGCTGTAAGCCTTTTTGTACTCAGAATTAAGGGCGCGACATTGGGTCAGAATGTTGCGAGTGGTTTCCACCTGCTTAGGGCACAATCTGCTTCGTCTTTCGGTCATGGGGAGGCCCTCCCAAGCCCCCATAAATTCGAGCGTGGGGAGGGTTTGTAAACTGACCGCCAAAATAAATCTCAGGAGCAATGGTATACAGTGTTTTACTAAACAGGCCTTAAGGGTATCTAGTGTAAAGGCCTGGTGGGTGTTTAATTCATATTTACGTAGGTCAGCCAGATGGTTTATGGCGACGCCCGCATCATGCCTGATGAACTTCAATTCAATCTTTTCCAGATTGAAAATCCAGCGATGATTCCAGGACACTGTCCACACCAATCTCCGCAAAGTGGAGTTTTACCATCCTTTCTAGGTCCCTGAACCATACACTCCTGGAAAATCTTCTAGAATGCCCGAGCACCTGACTCAATAGCATGTCGTCCCCCAGGCAACAATAATGTATCTTCGTCCAGAGCTTACTGGCAGCTATTTTCCACACCGTTAGCAACGGGGTGAGGCCCAACTCCAGCCTAATTGCCTCCACCGGGACCCTGCCTGGTAATCCAAGCAAGGTCCGTAAGATTTTTGCTTGAAGTCTGGAGAGCCAATCCACTGCCCTTAACGGGAATACGTCCAGCGCGTACAGTATACCCGGGATGATGGAAAATCTGTAGGCAATAATTTTTGCCTCAATTGAGTGTCCCCCCTGCACATCAATGATTCTTTTAAGGGACAGCCATTTTGACCATGCCGTGTGCGATGTTATCTTGGCCAGGCGTACAGGTGGTAAAGATGGCTTAATGTGGACTCCCAGATATTTTATTTATTTATTACATTTGTTACACAACCAGACCCTGGGGTAACACGGCAAGGTTACAGACAGTTTGGTAATAATTGGTCAGTAGAAGTAGATTTCAATATATAAGCGTGTACATTTTTGTTATTCTTAATTTATAATCATTGTTTATATTAATGTTCTAATCTGATTATTTCCTACTACATATGCAACAATGGCTATCTTTTGATTTTGTGATGTTTTGTTTGAAATATTTTCTATTGAATTAACTGCCTGTTGGTTATCACCAACATTAAACGTTTGGCAACAGATTGCACATGTTGACAGTAGGTTGTCTAATGTCTAAATGGGTGGAGTGCATTCCAGCTCCAGACTGCAGTGCACAAACGGCGGCCACTTTACTTGTAAATCATACTTTTTCAAGATTTGGTTTACCTCAAAGTATAGAGTAAAACCGTGGTAGTCCTTTCACTAGTGCATAAATGACAGAAATATGGCAAGTCTTGGGTGTGAAGTGGAAAGTACACATTTCTTACCGGCCCTCCTCTTTATGGGAAGTGGAACAGTGTAACAGATCGATAGTTGATATGTTGAAAATGTTTGTAGCTAAAGCAGGATCTAGTTGGGATCTCCGGCTTCCATTGGTACTAATTGCTATCAGGTGGACACCCTCTAAATCAACAAATCTCAGCCCCCATGATTTCTTCACAGGAAGAAAAATGGTTTTACTATAACACTTACTTAACAAATAAACATGTGCTTCTAAATGCATCCACAATTGAATCATGAATATGTGGAAGAATTAGGAAAGCAGTTACGATTTGTGTTTGCATTTGCACAGCAAAATTCGGAAAAGGCAGCTGAAGGTGTAAATATATATTATGATAGGAAGTCATCTGTGATAGAATATGGAATAGGCAACCAGGTATACAAGTTTCACTTCAGAAAGAATAAACATAAGCACTCTAAATTCCTTGCAGAATGCCAAGGGCCATATAGAATTGTAGATAAAGTTTCACTTGAGGTCTACAGAATTGCTAAAAAGAAGGGAGAATTAACAGTGGAACAGTTGGTCCATGTTAATCAAATTAAGCCCTTTCACCTGAAACACGAAGTGAAAAGATCGGAGCGAGTTAAAACTAGCAGGGAGTGAAAAAGTAAAGAGCTTACCTATTTAATAGATATACAATAGCAGGTGGTTAGGTGTAAATAAGGCGAAGATGTCAAACAGAGTTTTAAAGAGGTAAAAGCAATTTTTTTTTAAAAAGGAAAAATATATCAAGTTAGTGACCACAAATGTAGTTAAGTAACTAAGAGAAAGGAGTGTTGTGTTTGAAACTGTTACCTTATAAAAACCATATGATAGTAGTGTGCATAATTCATGTTATTTTCAGTTGTTCATAAGGATATGTCTTGGATGTATTCTATGTTATTTGGTATAATTTGCATTTGTGTGC
Organism: Ambystoma mexicanum; assembly: GCF_040938575.1. Taxonomy (NCBI): domain Eukaryota; kingdom Metazoa; phylum Chordata; class Amphibia; order Caudata; family Ambystomatidae; genus Ambystoma; species Ambystoma mexicanum. Next base: position 614,009,068 of record NC_090927.1, read on the forward strand.
ATAACTGAATTTGATTTCAGATATCCCAGTGAGAAAGGAAAAATAAAAGGTTTGATGTGCTTGATTCTTAAGTTGTCTTTTCTTTTTACTCCCAAAAAATAATAGTTTTCGCCATCAGCACCAGATCCTTGGAGCGCCGGATCCCTGGAATATACCACTGGAATGGAGTGCCCTGGAAAGCCCCCTGGTCCGAAGAAGGTGGTTAAAATGATGACCCTGAAAGAGCTGAAGATGATGACCCCGAAAAAAGCCCCATGAAGTCCTGGAATGGAGGTTCATTCCACCAAGAACGGTTTACTGTGTGATTTTAAATTATTTTTACTAGTTTTACTATTTTTTTATCACAAACTGATTTTTATCACAAACTAATTTTTACAGGTTTTTACATCTGACTGAAGCCAATGGCACAGTTTTAATGACTTATGTCTTCTGAAAGTGAAAATTCCTTCCCAAAAAAAAGATCAACAATTAAAAGAAGATAAATTAAAAGATAAAAGATAAATGTGATTAAGAGATTAACACAGCCCCCCTTTAAAGATTTTTTTTCTTGCTTCTGCTCAAGACAAGAGATATAAACATAGAGAAAAAGTCCTGTCTACCTTGCAAGGGTATACTCAGAAAAATTGACTTCCATGCTGGCTGCAGTTAGTACAATGCAGGTTTTTTATTTTAGTGGGGACTCATAGTCCTAGTGGTGGTAAGCTGACACGTGTTTCGACCTTGTGGGTCTTTATCAAGGCTAAGGTACATAGAGGTATCTGTGGCCCTGGGTGGGGTCCCGTTTGTTGTTTGAGCAGGTCCTGTGTGTTCACAGTCTTGGTCCTTGATGTGCCTATAGTTTGCATTCCCGGTCCAGCGTATGCTGCATCAGTGTATATCGATACGGGCCAGTGGAAGTATTCTGTGTGCCTGCTATAGTTGCTTACAGAGTTTAGCGCAGGAGTCTTCATAGACTAGAGCCCTACCTCTTCTCTCTAGAGATACATACATAATGTTTCTCGTGTATGAATATTCTCATTTGCATGTTATTTATTTATTTAATAAAATGTGGTTTATTGGGATTAGTGCATATATGTTTGTTTTTCATGCAGTGATTTCGGGCTATATCCCAGCAAAAAAGAGGGGGTGTAGGAAGAATCTAGACTCTGCATTTCAATCTCTAGGGTCTGCATTTCAGCATTCACTTTTTAGCGAGGGTTTGAACTTAAGCTACGGCCTAGGGTGTGAGATTAATTGCTGGACTCAAGAGTATTAGCCTCTGACTGAATGTAGATAGATGCCAATTCACACAGCACATAATAGAAAAATTATCACTTTGCTCCATGATGCTATATTAATGAGCTGAGTTGCAATAAAATATATTAACATGAATCTAATATACTAATTAACCTAACCCCATTTAACATATAACAGATTTCCATAATAACATTTAGTGCAAATAAGTTGATGAAATAAGTTGGATGCAAAATGATTTAAACATGCAGGACTAAAATTATGGCATTGTATTGGAGCAGGAAGCGCAGAAAAATGCATAATTTTTCTTTTCAGCAATGCAGTTAGCACAATGTGAAAGGCACAGAGGAAATCACCTGATGTTTTAGTGGGATGCTCTGGTCAAGGGGAGGTGCTCTTGACTGACAAGGGGTTTCATGAAAAGGGTTTGAGGCAGAGTAGAGAGGCATTTCTTTCTTGCACTCACTGACGAAAAAGCAGACAACTGGTGCTGGGCTGTCCGTCTGCTGGGCTGTCTCTCTCCCGTTTTGGACATTTTTAGAAGGGCTGCAAAATTTCGAGCGGCCTTAGCTGTGAATGACCCTGGAATACTGTTAAGCTGAGTCGGGGAATATCGCTAGTTTAACCTAGGTAATTGAGGTACTGGTGAAGTGAATGATGCTACGTAGCACAGATTAGATAATTCAGTTCATTTTTAGGTGCTGCATTAGAGGTTCAAATTTAAATATGCATTTAAAACTGTGTTTATATTTCTCAAGTCTTGATGTTATTCAAAGTATATTTATCCTGCCAACTTTTTTTGTGAAGCCAAGGTTGATTTAGCAGAGCTTAGCACAGATAGAGTGCAGAAAGCCATTGCAGGAAAAACCTTGCTTACATTGTGAATTACAATGTGGGTGTACGTGTCACTCTGTGTATCTTGCATAATTCTAGTTCATGATAAAGAACAAGTTTGAAAAGGTAACTTAGTCTCATTGTATTTCTTCTGCATTCAGTCTCTTTGATTTGACATGCATAGAGAGATATCAGCTGTCATTCCGAGTAGGGCGGTAAGAGATACCGGGCACCGGTAAGGAGACCGGTGCTGGTAATCCCTTACCACCCTACTACAAGGTCCCTTACCGGGTCCCTTCTTTAACGCCTGGTCTGACCAGGTGTTAAGGACGGGACCCGTTAAGGGACCTGGGTGCAAATAACAGGCTTGGCATACGCCTGCCCATTATTTGCGTCCTCCCCATTCCCATTGAGCCCTATGGGGGCTCAAATAAGAATGGGGAATGGTTTGGTAAATGGGGATTTACTGGTACCTCCAAGGTCAGAAAGGACCGGTAAGTTCCCATTGAACCAAACCGAGTCGGTACCGGTATGGGAGGCAGTCATAGCGCAAATAGCGTCATGACTACCACCATACTCGTAATGACCCCCATTGTGTGGTAAGAAATATCTCAAAGCAAAGTAGCCACAGTGAATTGATTTATTTAGCGAGGCTGAATGAATGTTTTGTATTTCATTTGCATGCTTTACATTTGTTGGAACGCCGCCAAAAGGGCATACGTGTGATGTTGTAAATAAAGCATCACAGAAGAGCATGAGCCATTTATTCAGAGTGTATTGAGTCCAGTATTTGTTTGTTGTTAGTGACCCTGGTAAAATAATCATTAGGCAGTATTCTGAAATTAGTCTCACCACAAAAAAAATACCACAAGATACCACCATAGTAAAATACTACGCCATACTAGATGTAACCCCAAAAAATATCCTACAGATACACATTGTGATAAAACTGACACCTGTTTGGTAAACCAGTGTGCAGAGCATTATATAATCCTGTTCTTGCCCTACATATTGCAAGGTTTTTTAATATACCCAATGGAACCCAACACAAATGGTTGACTAACATATTGCTCAGTTGGTTAACAAACAACGGGCTGTACCAGCCATAGAGGAAATTCCCCTTAGCAATGGTTGTTGCATGATATACTCAATGCAGTGATCTGCTGTATCCTGAATGGGTTACCTTTTTAGTGGGTTTTTATGAGAGTAAGTCAAGAATATCAGAATTTGAAATGCATTGTTATGTAGGGACAGACCACTCCCTCTTTTCTTTTAGAAAAGCGGCACATCACTGTCATCCTAGGGACACCTTTCGCCCCCAGCAGGGACAGGGTGTGCTTCTGCTTAGGGATTGTTTAGTGGCCTCAAGACTGATTCTGGCTTAAATTGGTGAACATTATACAGTGCTCCTAAACGTGTACAGACAACACATGAAGGACAATGGAGAATAGCAAACACCAAAAGACTTCAGTGAAACCAAGTATGGTTCCCATGACTGGGCAAGATATGGAGCAGACAGTGAACCAGTGCATGGCATGTCAATGCACTGCTACCAAAGGACAACCCGATTCCAGTGACAGTCACCCAAACTCTGACAGTGCCATGGATAAGAATAGCAGTAGACATCTATTGTCCTCTAGCGGAAGGGGGGAGTAGATGAATACTCAAGATATCTGCTCATAAAAAGCTCCAAACACATGGTATTTTCACACCTGTTGGGAATATTAGATTACATATTTAGCGAGTGGAGCATACAAAAGACAGTAAAAACTGACAATGGACCTCCCTTCAAAGGACATGATTTTCACACATTTGCTTCCCACCTGGGGTTCCGACACCAGAAGGTAACCCCTTTGTGGCCACAAGCCTGTGGCATGGACGAGAAGTTCATGTTGTCCATTCAAGAAATCTCTATAAAAAGCAACAATTGAGAGAATGGCAATGCAACAAGTGATGTGTCACATGCTGTGACATTTTCGAAACACTCCACATGAAGCAACAAGGTTCACCCCAACAGAGATAATGATTTAATATGCTAACCACGGACTCGCTTGGCGAAATATGCAGAGGGAGTCGATACGTCAGAAGATGAGATATGGAGAAGATACATGGAGAGGAAACAGATAAAAAAAGAACATGTGGATGACAAGAGGGGAGCAAAAGTGATCATGAAGCAAAGGCAAGTGAGAATGATGGGCTCAAAGTATGGAGCTACTCCATTTGTGATCATGGCACTGAAAGGGACAATGATGAAAGCATATGGTGGTGATCAGGAGGTCACTCAGAACACATCTTTTCTACACACACTTGAGATCTGAGGAGGAACAGGGCAACAGGATGGCTGAATGAAGAATGGAGCCTACCGGAACTACCAGATGAAGAGGGAAAGCAAGAAGAAAATGATGGTGCAGGAGCTTAGTCAGTACAAAGTCGTATGTCGGAGTAGCAGGAAAGACTATGCCGACATATAATGTGATTGCATTCATTTCTTTAATGTTTAGGTATAAAAGAAATAGGAGACAACTTTTCAAGTAGCATAAATGTGCATGTTAAGGATTTGTGGCAGGGGGATTGAAAGTGGGGCTGCTCATGGCGTGAAACCAGGCTCTGTTCAGCATGATTTGGTCTTCTGAACACCGTTCCTCTATGCATTAACCTGCTTTTAGTGACACCAGACATTCTAGCAGACTTTGCTCCAGGAGCTTCCTGAGTTGTTGGAAGGGAACCAGTAAACACCTATGATGATGGATGCTGTTCAGGATTTGCTTTCCCTAGCAGGGACCCTCAAAACCACCTAGAAAGGTAAAAGTCTGTAGCTGGTGCTCAGACTCTTCCAAGCTCATTCTTGTCTCCTCAGAAAATCTGGATAAATAAGCCTGACTTCCACCACATCCATGGGTTTAGTCTCAGAGGCATCCTTATGGGAGGACAAAGGGGGTTTGTGTCCCGGGCCCCCAAATTGTACAAAGTTGCATGTCGGAGGAGAGGGAAAGACTCCACCGACATATCAAAAAGCATCTCAGATTGGTCGAGGAGATCTAAAGAAACCACCAGAAAGCAACATAAAAAAGGGGGAGATGTGTTGTGTCCCCACAAGGTGATCGCCGCTTTAACGTGGCTAGCCCCTTTAAGAAGAAAGGGGAGGAATGAAAAGGCACTGGGAGCGGGGTGGGGAAAAGTAGGGGGAGATGAGAGAGCGTGGCAGTTGTTGTAATGAAAGGAAAAAAAGGAGGTTGACGCTTCCCCACGGGTCTGTGTATTTCGTACTGTCTGATGCTGACCCACAAAAACATGGGCCAATACCCTTTTGCACTGCCGTTTACTGTAGAGCTTCCCTGTGCAGACTTGAACCAGCACCATGGAATCACGCGCTTTCTACTGCATTAAGATGGAGGAAGGGCCCCCTTGGTTGGCTCTGTGGTCAAAATAGGAGAAATTGTCATTCATCTTAGGATGGATTACCTACCGTTAGAACATGATGTAAATTCATGGAACAAGGTGCATACAATGGTGGGACTTTTCACCAGGTGGCTCTTTTCCATAGGTACCCTGGTTTGCTGCTGCTCTCACTCTCTCCTTCATGAACCCCACTTCCTTACTTTCATCTCTCCTCATCCCCACACCTTTCGAAGTAAGGAATTACTTATAAAGTTTATGTCATGTTGTTCCCCGATCTTAAAAAATGTTAGTCTGTACGTTATGGATACATACTTTTTAATCCGTTCACACGGACAAAGCCATTAGGAGGGAGGGAGGGAGGGAAATGAAAAGGGCAACGTCATTATCTGTTGTAATGTTCTGTCTTTTTTTAAAGGTTGAACAAACCAATAAAAAAAAACATGTGCTTTAATATTAGATATTTGGACCACTGTTTCCCAAATGTTCTTGTGGACGAACACCCAAACCGTGTTTAAAGAGGTTGGACTTCTTTGCATACGATGAGGCCACTCTGGGAAACATTTGCAGGGCCTCTTTTGGTAACCAGTCAACCCCTGAAATGATGACACTAACGAGCATAGGATGTCCAGTCACACATATAACACCCATCGCCTGCTTTTCCCAACTGTGCACACCACAGAACAACAACCTTATTCTATAAAGATATAAAATGCCAACGCGTGTGCTCTTGTACCTAAACACTAGCAACCCTGTCTTTCGATTTCAATTACAAATGATTTGTGGTTACCCTCCAGTCTTTTTGAGATTCATTCTGATCGTCTCTATGCCATTCCCTCCGAAAGGCATCCATGAATCTGCCATCCTTGTTGTGAAAAAATATTTTCTCATGTTATGGCTGGTGCTTCCCTTCTGTGGTAACATGGAGAGCTCTCAATTTAAACGTGATCAATCTTTCGCCTTTACTGTGCTCTGCCTCCTTTCTGCAATGATTATTTTCTAGTTCCTTTTGCCCATTTGATGCACATCACATTACACCGATTCCGTGCATTCTGCCATGGTGAAATAATAAACAATACGATGAGTAATGGTTAGCAATTGTACATAATTGTCAGCATTTAATTAGCAACGGCGATGATGCCTTGGAATAAAAAGACTATGATTAAAGGAAACAAATCTGTCTGCTTCATCTGACAAGTAAGGATGATCACCCACACCTGTTTCGATGAAACAGCTGTGTAGAATAACCAAGCCACATTTAAGAAAAGGAATTACAGTGCCATATAAGCAGCAAGATTCCGATTATATTCATTTCTTTAATGTTCAGGTATAAAAGAAATAGGAGACACAACTGTTCAGGTTGCATAAATGTGCATGGTAATTTTTTGTGGCAGGGGCATGCAAGTGGTGCGGCTCATGGCTTGAAACCAGGCGCTGTGCAGCATGATGTGGTCTGTGAACACCGTCCCTCTATGCATCGACCTGCTTGAGTGACACCACAACATCTAGGAAACCTGGCTCCGGGAGCTTCCTGAGTTATTGGAATGGGACCAAAATAAATCCTATGATGATGGAGGCTGTTCGGGATTTACTTTTCCTAGCAGGGACCCTCGAAACCAACCTAGAGAAGGCAACAATCTGTAGCCGGTGCTTAGACTCTTACAAGTTCATTCTACCTCCCCGGAAAATCTGGGTGAATAAGCCTGACTGCTACCATATCCATGAGATTAGTCTCAAAGACGTCCTTAGGGGAGTGTAAAGGGTGTCTGTGTCCCAGGCCCCCACATTGGTGAGGGGAAGGAGGCCCACATGGGTGCGTGATTCAAAGAAGTCCAAAACATGCCAGGAAGTTTATGGTGGGATGCTAAAGCTCTGAACCTGCTGCCTGGCTGTTGTTCACAACTACACTCTGTTCTGATGAATTAATCCTGCAGAGCTGTCTGCGTCCAATGTTGAACAGGCAGTGGGCCACATTCTTAAACCTTTTTTGGAGAAAGTGATGACATGCGCTAGCGTACCTCATCACTTGCAGCAAAAAATGTGCCCTCAAATCCACAAAGGGTCTCTTAATCTGTGCCCCTGAAATGTACACATTTAGATGCACTGTTTTACTCCCTTTGCTCATGTGTGCAAATAAGGTGGCATTTTTGCAGATTTCAATTCAACTCAAAGGTCATTCGGCTCGGCTGCAGTTGAAAACACAGTCCACCATTTTAGAACACAAAGCAGGAGTCAAAATCCAAATGGCGAATGATTCTCAAAATGGCAGCGAATTTCATCAGAAACCGAAACATGTCAAATGCGGTTTTCCATGCAACGCAAATGGCTTTAGGACAATATTCATAACAAGGCCGTATTAGAGAAATACAGTTTAACACCTGTGCTCGCCCACCCTGCTCCCAGCACAGGGCCTGTGGTGGCTGATTAATTTTTGAAGTGGAGGGGACAAATATTTCCCCCAGATATGCATACTGACAGAAGCGAGGGAGCACAAACCAATCAAGGGTGGTTCAGGTAGAATTCCCAACGTGAATTTTTTTTTAAATAATGGATTAAAATGTTGCATTTTAAAGCATACTTAAAGAAAAATGGGTAAAAAGCAAAACAGTTTTCAATAGATGCGGGAGGCACAGGGGACAGGCATGATATTTTTTACTGGACATTTATGATAGATGTCCAGTAAAAAGATACCATCCCTGTCCCTTGGGCCTGCAGTGCCAAACACAATCAACATGAATATGTGTGTATGCAAGGGGTGGGGGTGGAGAGGGAAAGCATGGTATTTTTGAAGTGAGATTCACACCAGACTCGCTCCCTGGTCCCCATTCTGTCACTGGAGCCACTGTTGCCACATCAAAATATGGGCATATGAACACTTGTGCGCTTGAAAGGATGCCTACATCACAATATACTCCCACTTGCACTGTACCTGTGTCCCAGGCTAGCACATGAAGGTGCAGGTGCCCCCACCCCCTTTGAATGGCCTCACAGTGGTGAAATGATACGCAGTGTCTTGAAAGGCTGTGCATGACCAGCATGAAAGATAAATTGGGACCAAACAAGAAACATGAGATGTGGGTGCTGTGGACGATTTGGCAGATAATAAAAGCTATACATAAAAAACTCCCTCAGAGGTACTGTATTCGAAGCCTAATTTTTTTTTTTTTTAAGACACATTTTTGGATTGGACCATTGGCATTCTATGGCCATCCATACAATACTAATTATGTCAATACTTTTTCATTATGGAGTACAAATATTCTTTAGAGAAAAAACAGAAATACAATGCCACTTTTGTGGTTTTGGTGAATTTTTGTGGCGCTTTTGCCCAACAATTTCCAAAACCATTGTTACAGAAGAGAGAGAGAGGGAATGGGGGTTCTGGACCAATCAGCAGCAAGTGGGCTTTCCATTTCCCAGCTGTGTAGTGATTTCATGCTGGGCTATTTGGGATATTTGTTGCAGCCAATTGGACTGTGCTGGGCTGCTTTTGGATAGCAATTTGTTTACCCTCCTTGGGCTACATTCTATACACCCACCCCATGCAAACTTTCTCTATGCCCAATAACCCTCTCCCTACCACAACCCACTACGACTCTCTCTACCCCCAACCATCCACCCCACCCCATTATGTGTGCTGATTGGGTTTTGTTTGAGCTATTTTTGTCTAATTTTGACAAGTTTTCCTGAGGCAGCTTTGTTCTTCATGTTTTTGTCACCCAACCAACTACCACCAACCACTGACCCTACTCCTGCTCTCTCTATACCAATCCACCATCCCTACCCCTTCTCTATCTTCACCACCTTACCCCTGCTCTCTCTAGCCCACCCACGCTATCTCCAATTTCTCTACCCCACCCACCTTACCCCCACTCTCTCTACCTCCACCCTATCCTCACTCTCTCTACACCCCCATACTATCTAAATCCACATTCTTTAACCCACCCACCCAATCACCACCCACACTAACCCCACCATGTCTATGACCTAACCACCTTCCCTACACCTATCCCTACCCTCTTCACTAACACCATAACCAGGGCACTCTCAGTCTTTCTTGCTCCTATATCCTCTTGCTCATCATCGAGGGCCGTGGGCATGATATGGCCATCCATACAATACCAATTCTTTCAATACTTTTTCATTGTTGTATATTAGTAAGCGTCCCCATATTGCTGATGGCTGATTTTCATTTATGGAGTACAAATAGCCTTTAGAGAAAAAACTGAAATACGATGCCAGTTTTGTGGTTTTGGTGAATTTTTGTGGCGTTTCTGCCACAAAATTGACAAAACCATTGTTACAGAAGAGAGAGAGAGGTAATGGGTGTTCTGGACCAATCAGCAGCAAGCCGGCTTTCCATTTCCCAGCTGTGCAGTGATTTCATACTAGTATATTTTGGGCTATTTCTTGCAGACAATTGGGCTGTGTTGGGCTACTTTTGGATGGCAATTTGTGTATCCTCCTGGGGCTACATTCCACATACACCCCCCCATGCACACTTTCTCTAAGGCCAACCCCCCTCGTCCTACACCCATCCCACTCCGACTCTGTCTACGCGCAACCATCCACCCCACCCCATTATGTGTGCTGATTGGGTTTTGTTTCAGCTATTTTGGGCTAATTTTGACAAGTTCTCCCGAGGCAGCTTTGTTCTTCATGTTTTTGTCCCCCAACCAACTTCCACCAACCACTGACCCTACTCCTGCTCTTGCTACACTAATCCATCATCCCTAGACCTGCTCTCTATATGCCACTTTACCCCTGCTCTCTCTACCACATCCATCCTATCTCCAATTTCTCTACCCCACCCACCTTACCCCCAATCTCTCTACCCCACCCACCCCCACTCTCTCTACACCCCCATTCTCTGTAAACCCACTCTTTACCCCAGCCACCCAATCCCCACCCACCCTAACCCCACAGTGTTTTTGACCTAACCACATACCCTACACCTAACCTCTCTACCCCCACCCACCCTATCCCTACTCTCTCTACTTACACCATAAGCCTCTCACTCTCTGTCTTTCTGGCTCCTATTTCCTCTTACTCATCATCAATGGCAACCTCTCTAAATAGTTTACAGCATTGCTCTATTCTCTTTCCTCCCATTCTCTTGCAGACCCACTCCCCTCATCGCGTCCTCCTTTAAAACTTTGCACTCTCCTCCTTTCAGCCTGTTGGCAAAAAATGCAAAATGCAAAGAACAGCAGTAAACGCCAAAACTATTGGCTTTACCAATGCTTTTTTACCAGTGTTACGGAACCTTTCTATGATATGTACAGCACGGGAATTGTTTATCAGAATGTATTTCTTATTGCTGCAACACAAGGCCGTTTGATAGCATCTGCAGAGTTTACGCCTGGTCTGTTCCGCTGCATCTAATTTCGGCATGGATGTATTTAATATGCTGTTAGAAGTTCTCAGGGCTTGAACCTGGTGACGCCTGCCAGAGAGGCCCGTGCACACATGGGCCCATCAATCACTTTACTCAGCTGCCATTTGCAATCATACCAGGAAGTGAATGTTTCTCATTCTGTAATTCCTTGACAATATTGCTTCACTTAGACAGAGACATCACGCTTCAGCCGGTATTGGAATTCTGAGCTTGTATCTCAATGTAATGGCGGAGGCGCTTCTGTAGGTTGTTTCCCGTGTATGTGAATCGCTGCTCGGCACTCCTGGGCCCCTGAGATCCTGAATCCCATAGATTGCCTTTTCTGGATGCCTTTCTCTCCTTTCAATTTATGTTACACTAAGACCTGTGGCTAAACCTACACGGATAGAGATTAGAGGCTGGTCTACTGTGGTTTACCGGCATCAAAAGGCACGCACAGCGGGCGACGGGATACATTGCGCGCCACCGCTGCCGCAGCCAGTGAGAGACACTCATTATTATTCTTCTGCTTTTGGATGCTTTCCCAGTGATTGTGGATGTCCACCCGAAGCGATAAACAATTCCTTTCTCCTCACACTGTGTACGCACTACAGTCCATTGGGGGTTGAGGTAGAACAACGATGGGGGTGCATTTTGATGAACCTTATAAAACCGCTGGATGGGACAGGCCACATGTATTGTTTCTGCACTAATGATTGTTTGCAGCTGGGATGGCTAGGCCTCTGTGATGTGCATGTGCTGGACAGGTCGGAATTCATGTTCCCTTGTTGAAGTTGCCTTTGAGCTGCTGAGGATCACTCAAACAAATGACATGTTCAAAGTAAACTTATATTTGAATGTGTTTGTTTTCAAAATGTATGCGAATAATATTCTGTTCACATATTTTTTAAATTTTTAAATACATTTATTTATCGTACTTTTCATGGGCTAAACTTTGCACTCGTAGATATGTTAATGAATCCAGTTTAGACAGGCATGTAGCATATGTTAACATGGACACCGTATACTTGTGCAAAATAAGCAATCATGCGGATCTTGGCCCAGGAAGCCATCATACAGCAAATCTTATTCCGTGCCAGAGCCGCGTTGTTGGAATCCATGCATTTATAGTTCACGTCACTTTCATTGTATTACTTTAATTTTTTATTAAGTGCGTTTGGTTACATGTAGTGACCTTATACACTGGATAATAAAAATGCAGGAAACAAATATAAACATACATTTTAACATTGTAACATTATTGTTAAAAAATGATTTACAGCATGAAAAAAACCTAAATAAAATACCACATTAATTTAAGTCATAATATACAATTCTATTCAGTGGCAACCCCAAATCATCAAATAAATAAAAACAGGAGGCCTTATAATATCAGTGACAATTCACGGGCCGCCCTTTGCCAAATGTGAAATGCTGCCCCGGCGGTCACCAGTGACTCTGCTCCAAAGAGTACACTCCATTATTGATCCGAAGTGATGGAGCTGACTTTGCTGTAAGCCTTTTCGTACTCAGAATTAAGGGCGCGACATTGGGTCAGAATGTGGCGAGTGGTTTCCACCTGCTTAGGGCACAATCTGCTTCGTCTTTCGGTCATGGGGAGGCCCTCCCAAGTCCCCATAAATTCGAGCGTGGGGAGGGTTTGTAAACTGACCGCCAAAATAAATCTCAGGAGCAATGGTATACAGTGTTTTACTAAACAGTACAAAAAAGAAGGTGGGTGAGGCGCGTACTCCCGGTCCTGGTCAATTGAACCTGTTGTAAAAAATAAGTAGCTGGGTCAAATCCCAAAATGGACAAAAATTCACAGGGTTAGATCCCTTCTGCTGCAAATCAGGTACTTAGTAATAACAGGGTTAGATCCCTTGCTGCAAATCAGGTACTCAGTAATGACAGGGTTAGATCCCTCGGCTGCATTTCTGTGGTCTGTAGTTGTTCTCCTCCTAGCGCTTTCTTATCTGAAATAATCATCAGGGAGGCTGTTGAGCAGGTGTGTCTAATTAGACTCAAAGGATTCTGGTAGCTGTAGTGAAAACGTTTTTTTTCTGTTCAGACGACCAGCATCCGACACCCCTCCAAAGCACAAGTCCTTCCCAAATTTGGGGGAGGGGAGAGAACCATCTTTATGATTCTCCAAAGTGGGGCACAGTCACCCCGTGGCGCTGCCTCTGGAGCCCGGGACTCCCATAGCATTCAGTACAAAAAAGAAGATGGGTGAGGCGCGCACTTTTCCAGATTGAAAATCCAGCGATGATTCCAGGACACTGTCCCCACCAATCTCCGCAAAGTGGAGTTTTACCATCCTTTCTAGGTCCCTGAACCATACACTCCTGGAAAATCTTCTAGAATGCCCCAGCACCTGACTCAATAGCATGTCGTCCCCCAGGCAACAATAATGTATCTTTGTCCAGAGCTTACTGGCAGCTATTTTCCACACCGTTAGCAACGGGGTGAGGCCCAACTCCATCCTAATTGCCTCCACCGGGAACCTGGCTGGTAATCCAAGCAAGGTCCGTAAGATTTTTGCTTGAAGTCTGGAGAGCCAATCCAATGCCCTTAACGGGAATACGTCCAGCGCGTACAGTATACCCGGGATGATGGAAAATCTGTAGGCAATAATTTTTGCCTCAATTGAGTGTCCCCCCTGCACATCAATGATTCTTTTAAGGGACAGCCATTTTGACCATGCCGTGTGCGATGTTATCTTGGCCAGGCGTACAGGTGGTAAAGATGGCTTAATGTGGACTCCCAGATATTTTATTTATGTATTACATTTGTTACACAACCAGACCCTGGGGTAACACGGCAAGGTTACAGACAGTTTGGTAATAATTGGTCAGTAGAAGTAGATTTCAATATATAAGCGTTTACAAAATATATACATAATGTGAGCATTAAGACAAGAGGATAACAATGATCATTTATACAAAAAGAATGCAGCAGATGCTCAGTAATCAGATACTTATACTTAGTAACTGTGGGATGTATTTACCCATGCATCCGAGCCCTACCTCAAAACTGTGCAGTACTGACATGGAAAACCTCATGATGGCCAGAGCTTCCCAGAAAATGTACAGGGAAATGCATGAAGAATAGGCTGCCACTCATTTTTGCCGATGTTATGGGCACAGAAGGGCACTGCCTAAAACCACCATTGGACTACCCACACAGTAGTCTGAAACCATTGGGAATGGCAATGCTGATTGCCAAAAGCAAACCCATAACTGTTGGGAATTCATTTTCTTAAATCCCAAAAAGGGGTGCAGTACCAGTACTCACCACTATCCAAAAGCCGGCGTTTTAAAACCACCAGATTTTGTAGAAAACTGAATAAATGAACCCAAAACATGCCAAAGAAAGACATTTTAAGAGGTGGATCCAATGTAAAGTTATATTCTGAAGTGACTTGAAGGTTTATAACAAGACTGGCTGAGCTGTGGATTTCAGCAGTTTAAGTAAATTTGGACTGAAAGACACTAAAAATTTAAATGTTTAAAAGAAATGAGTGACCTACTTTGAGTGTCACATAGGTTGCAATTGTTTAAATGTCATAGTTTTAAACTTAGAATCAGCATTCTAGCTGCATATGTAAAAAAATGTCTTGACTTAAACTGGGTAACAAAAAGTGACATTTTATCTGAAACCTGGCTAAAGGAACTGAATTCTGCCTGGCAACTACCCCCATCAGGAGTGAAACTTGAGTCACAGCTGTGTTCCCAGGCCTATCTGCCTTTTGCTGGCCACACTATGGATATGCCATCTCTCTGATAATTGAATTAAGGGGAGCCCCCACAGAATACAGGAGCTCTGAACAAAGCCCTGTCCTGACTCAGGCAAATGTTTTATTGCAGATGTCGTAAAACAGCTTCCTCTTGGCAGAAGCTGGGAGGGGCAGGGTCTCTGAGCTTGGCAGAAACTGGAAAGACTGGTTCCTGTACCATGTGACCTGAAAAGACACACCTCTATAGCCAGAATATGGTTTTAGAAAAAGATGAATAACTCATAGTACGGACTTGTGAAAATTATTTAAATGACACCATAATTCTTGTGATTTTTCTGCCCACATTTTAAGAGGTTTTTAGAACCGGTGGCATGTTCAGGGGGGTTTTAGCGGAAAAGAGGATATTACTCAAAATGTGTGCATGTGAAAAATCTGACACTTCATCAATTGATGTCCATACTCCTTGCGCACATGTGTGTAAATTTGGGTTAATGTCCGGTATTGCAAACCAGTTAAAAAGTGCAAAATATTGCCATTTCTGAATGCAAGCTCTCAGGAAGAGCAGATTTGGACAGGGTATACCTCCTGTAATGCATGATGGGTGCATATGATTTTAAAACAATATGTACCTCTGCAAATATGTATTTGGTTCAAATCTAGATTTGTGTGCAAGTTGACAGGAGGAGTGGACGTTCTGCAGGCTGTAAAATGACATCACTCTGACACAACTTAGCTCCCCCAATCAGGGGAGAAATGAAAGCTTGGCCAATGATAAGTGGAGAGGGGCTGGCTAGTGATGCTGCTCACACACACCCATTTTCAAAACACATAAAAGCAGAGAGACAGGACAGATGGGGACCTTCAAATCCATTTGAAGCTGGAAGCTCTGCCGGGAAAATCCATACTTTACCTCCATCAATCTCCAGAGAAAGCTGTGCAGAAAGACCCAGAGAAAGCAGAGCAGTATCCAAAACCAGAGAGAGCTGAACCGGAGTGCAGTCCAAAACCTGACCAGATCCGTGGCAAGGCATATTTTAAAATATAGTGTGAGTACCTAGAAAACTGTGCAGAACCAATCTCTTAGTTAAAATAATATAATCCAAGCTATTTTAATCTAAGTAGAACTGCCTCCTAACTGTCACCTGTCATTTGTAAAGCTGTCACCTGTCATTTGTAAAGCTGTCACCTGTCATTTTCTAGTTGCAAGCTGCACTTGTCTTTTTAACTTTAAAATTTCAAATCTGAAAAACGACCTGTATTTAATCACTCATATCTCCGTGACCGTTTGTGCTAGAGACTTGCAGTAACTTTCCTCTGAAAGCTGAGGAACTCAGCTTTCCTACGAACCTAGAACCGCATTCCTACCCCCTATAGTTTTGCCGCAATCGTGAAAAATGCACTCGCGAATTTGCCGCGATTTGAAAATTTCTCCACTTGCAAAAAGATAGCTGCTTTTGCTTTCCTCTGAAAAAAATCGTTTGCCTCATAAAAACTATCCCTGCATCACTGCTAGAGTGAGCCTGAGCTAATATTAACTTTATTTCACTCACCTGAACCTCTAGAGGGAATTAAAAGCATTTTAGCATATTTTTCCCTTTATTGCCAGCACATATAAAAGCATTTTGCCTGTGTTTTAAACTTCTGTAGTCTAAGTTGCTGGGTGAACTGAATTACATTTGAATTGCATTTCTGAGAATTGCGTGCCTTCCTTCCATTTCCTTGCATTGCATAAAAGGGGGAGTGGATTGCCAGAGAAAAGTGATTACATTGTTTTTGCTGAAATCCTATCAAGTTATTTTCTGTATTGCATTTCATTCCACATTGCATCCATTTGAAACCATAAAAGTATTGTTGCTATCTTATCCATTTCATGTCAACTTCTTAGTGATTATCAAGAAGTGTGCTAGTGCCAGATTCTCCGTTGTTAATCTTTATCATATCAGATTAAGTGTGCTATTCAATTATTAATTTATTATAAAGCGTGATATAATATATATTGTTTAAGTTATCAAATAAACCTTTAAACTTGCAAAACAGAATTACTTCTTGGCTCAGTGGGGTCAGGGGGATTCCAAGGGAGGGGTGTTATATAGGGGTAGTCATCCAGAACGCATGAACTGGACATAAAGATATATCAATAAGGGTTTTCATTCAGTATTCTAGACTAGGCGTTGACTTGGCTGTAGTGCTGAATTGAATCCTCTTAGAAATTGGGGGCTCGTGCCGGACGTTTGGGTTAGATCTACCATTTTTGCAGATTAATACAGCGTGCCAGCTGACCAGATACACATATCCGGTCGGATCACCACGCTGTGTTACGCTGTAAAGCACTCCTCATAGGAACGCTCTAAGAAAAAGGTCTGTTTTGCAAAAATAAAATACTAATTTCTGTAAGTCAGGACAGAGACCAATCTCTAGAATGACGACCTTAGTAGACATGAAAATAGCCAGAGAGCACCTCTTACATAAACTATTTGTGAGAGGTGAATGGACTGAACAGGGCCAGGATGCCTGGTTGCAGGCCATCACGCGACAGGTCACTGAAACAGGGTCAGACCTATGGAGAGATCAGGGTCCATTACATGTGGCCCTGAGTGAACTATATATGGCTCCTAAAGCCAAAGATGAACACAATAAGATTGCCAGGGTAGCGGCATATTTATATTTACATATGTGAGCCATGCAGGACAAATGTGCTGAAGGCCAAGATCTGGCGAGTAGGCAACTGCTGGCATTAGAGAAGGCCCGATCTGATCTGGCCTCTTCTGAGCAGAGGCTGCAGAGGAGCCAGGAGTCAGAAAATGATAGTAGGCAATATATCATTAAAATAAAAGAGGATATGGGCATCCTACAACAGGAAAAGACAGATCAGGATACCAGATTTCTGGCCCTGCAGAAGGAGCACCAAGACAGTTTGGACTCCTTACTGCAGAACCAGAAAAAGTTGGAGCAACAGATCAATTTCAACAGGGCATGCGCGGAGCAGGTAGTCACCCTGCAAAGCCAGCTAGATAGAGAGAAAGAGGAGAGCAATAAACTGATTCTGAAAGACCTGGATACCCAGGCAGAGTTTGATGAGGAGCGCCAAAAAGCTGGTGCCTTTCAACGACAGAGGGACGACCTGGCAGCACAGATGCAGGATCTCAGTCAGGAAAGAGACACTTTAGGCCAGGAAGTCTGCCACTTAAAAAAGGAAATTGAAGAAAATCACCTGGCCCTCCAGGGGCTGGGTGACCTCCAAAAAGAAAACCAGAACTTGGTAGAGCACACCAGAAGGGTGGAAGATGCTCTGGCAAGAAAGGAGCAGGCCAGTAGGGATGGGACTCAGAAGGTAAACCTCCTGCAGCAAAGACTGGCCCAGTTCTCCAGGACCAACCAGGAAGCACAGAGGGAAAATGAGGCCCTCTGTCAACACAATGATAGGCTCCAACAACAGGTAGCAATGCAGGAGAGACTGATAGAGTCTAGTAAGGCCTTGACTGAGGAACTGAAAGCACAAATGCAGGCTCTTGCATTGCAACAGGGAGCAGGGGCGGATAGAGATGAGGTTCGCTGGGAAAGGGAAACTCCTGAGCATAACCTCAGGAGCCCTAGTACCAGAGGCCTGTATCTCTCTCAGTCCCTGGACTCTGCCACCCCCATGTCCCCTGGCGCGCATGAGCACAGGGTCACAGGGATGGCAGATTACTATCCAGCTAAAAGTATGGGGCTCATAGGCCAGTACCACTCAGGAATGGAGGGGTGGGCATCCGGGTATGGGCACCCAAGTACAGTACAGTTCAGTGGGGAACCCCAGGAGAGTAGGCCCCTTAAGGGCATCCTGAAAACCTCTGCCCAGTTAGGTCAGTGGGGGGGGGTACCCAGCAAATCCTGGCAGCAAGGAGGGATCTGAGGACTCCTCTGAGCACCACAGGAAACAGGAGACCAGGTCCCCACATTCTGCCAGCCATTCCCAGGCTCGCAGAATCCGGGAAAACCTGGAAGATCTGACGGGAACCTCTGGGAGCAGTGCCTCTGAGTCAGAGGATGAATGGACCAGGGTTACCCGAACCAAAAGGGCCAGTAAGGCAAAAAGGGCCTTGCTTAAGGACCCCTTAAAGCAGATTAAGGCAATCGGGAGCGTCATCACGCCTTACCATAAGAACGCTAAGTATTCTGTTTGGGAGCACTTAGAGTTGTTTGAGCAAATGATGGAGACTTTCCATTTGAAGGACAGCCAAAGCTGTATTCAATATGTAAAGTGGACCTTCTCCCCGGAATACTCCAGTTTCTTTGCGGGGCTGGAGGACCAAAATCATTTAAGATGGTCCACCTATAAGGCGGCCATCTTGAAACATTTTTCCATTCATAGAAATCCTCAAGAGGCTCGCAAGGCAGCCTACAATTTGAAATGTGGGGAGGATCAGGCCCCACAAGAATTTGTGCAAGAACTGAAACGTGCTTTTGCGCAGACCACCAGAAGGGTGCGCACAGACAGTAGAGAATTCATTAATACATTTTTTCATGCCTTGCCCAAATACATAATGACCCAGCTCGTGAGGGATTTTCATGAGAAAATATCTTTAGAATGGGTCATTGAACAGGCTACCCGGATCTATGAGGTGCAGAAACCGGTAGATAGCAAAAGTAATGCCCAGAAAAACCCCAAAGCCAACAGTACCCCTGCTGCTGCAAAGGTGGCAGAGGTAAAGGTCACCCCCGTTTTAGAGTTGGAGATGGGGGGGCCTAAAAACCTACCTGCACCTAATAATGCTAGGCCCAGAAGGTCCTCGGGCCAGTCACAGACAGGGAGCCAGGGAGGCAGCCCCACAAATGGGGTCCCTCGCTCTCCTGATTATGTAAGCCCCCGTTACAAGGGAAACAGACCCATCCTGGGTTATGTGTGGACTCCTCCAGCCCAAGGGGGGGGATCCAGCCAAGCACCTAACCCAGGGAACTTCCCTCCCAACTTCCCACAGGAGGGCAGAAATTCTCCAAATCCTGGGCAGAACTTTTTCCCCAGGTATCCACCCAATTTCCAGCCCCAAAATCCTCCACCCTTCTTTCCCCAATTCCCTGAGCCCAGACAACCGAATCCGGGAGAGGGGAGGCCAAGGGTGGAGGGGTATCCAAATCTTCCCAACCAGGGGTACTACCAAAGAAGGGATAGCTACCCATCCCGGGATCAGCCCAGGGGAGAAAACAGGGCCCCGTATCAGCCTGAGCGGGTTTCCCAGTTAGAGCGCCAGGTTCAAAACATGGCGCGGGATCTGGGTCACATACTGAGGGCGCAGCAGAACCCTCAGATCGGCATGCCGGCGCAGAATGCACCCAATTCTGGACCTGGTGCCCCAGAACAATGACGGGGGCAGCACCCCGATAACTCACCGGTTCCCAGGGAGGAGGCACAAAGGGAAGGGGGGTGTAAAGCCTTGGAGGAAGCTTCCTTCCTCACTTGTAAACAGCCCCTGGAAACCCAGGAACCGGAAACAAAATCTCTTGCCCCTGAAAGTCTGCCTCCTAAGGAGCAGAGGGGGGGGTAGGAGAAACAAAAGACCCAAACAGACTCAGTTTGAGGAGGAGGTACAGATCTTCCAATTTGAGGGAGAGGGATCCTCAGGATCCTGGGAAAAGGATCTTCTCCTTCAGAGAGGGGGGAACTCCTCCCAAAGAAAAATGGGTCCCTAGGGATGCAAATCCAGACTGGGGAGATGTGGAGACTGAGCTACCGCCGCCCACCATCTCATCCCAGAACCAACAGCAAGAAAATCCCCTGGTTCAAACCCATCCTGGTGACTGCCTCCAAAAAGGGGGGGGCGGCCCGGAACCGGAGCCAGGGGAACCCACAATGGCTCTGATCTCCAGTTGCCAACTTTTTCTTTCAGATTCCCAAGGCTCTCCACAGAATTCTGCCCAAATTTCTTCCCTTGCAATGTCCAAAACCAGAAAATTAGCCCACCAGTTGTCCAAAAATGTACATTATCTGTGCCCCCTTGAGGAGAAGGAGGGAAGATATTATGCCCCGGTACAAGTACAGGGGCAGGGTACGATTTCAGCGCTGGTGGACACGGGATCTCAAGCTACCCTTCTGTCCAGAAGGGCCTTTGATGAACTGAATGCAGGAAGGGGAGGGAATTACCAAATTCCTCTCACCTCTCTTCCTGGACAACTCCAGAACTTTGACGGGAAGGAAATTCCCGTCGAGGGGACGGCAGACTTGGACATTAAAATTGGGCGACACAAGTTGAAACACCCGGTCATAGTTGTGACCCCAGAGGGCACCCCTTGTTAACTAGGGAATGACCTCCTGAGAAGGTTGTCACCCCTAATAGATTGCGTAAACAAGGTCCTCTGGACCCAGACTAGCCGACCAATAAAATTAAAACGGAGTGTCAACCATGTTAGTTTAAACGGCACCTGCCACATGGTTGAACAAAAACCTGACCAAGTAGAATTTCACTTCCAGAATAGCCAAATTCCAGACGTGACAGTAATAGCAGTAGGACAACAGACTGGTGATGGGGGGTCCTCTCTATTTATGAAAATCAACCTTCCTTCCAGTTTAAGGTGGTATTCCACACTGGAAGGAAACACCCTGAAATTCTTTACTAATCCACAATCAGAAACTCCCACTCCTACAGTCCAGAAAGATGTGAAATCAGCTCAGAGCCTGGCTGATATTCAGCAAATTGGAGAGCAGTTGTTCATCCCTGTTCAGTTAAATGATGGGAAGGACTCTGTTCTCGCTCGAGTGTGTGTGAACAACGGTAAGAGCTTCATCAGCGAAGCCATGTTCCGCCAACTCCCAAAAGATCCAGCCATTCCCACATTCAAACTGATAGACAAATGGGAAATGGACCTGGAAGCGCCTAATTCCAAACATCTCCTGCCAAGCAGGTGTATGCTCAAAATCTCCATTGGCAACAAGAGCATAGTCCACAATTGTTGGGTCGTGCGAGACGTCCCTGCCGCCTTTTACTTAGGCAGTGACATTCTCAATCGCTTTGCCATTAGTTTGGACCTAATAAACTTCAAAGCTCGGTCCCGATTAGCAGATAATCCCATGGGCTTTGATGATCCAGAAAAAGCATTTAGGTCAGCTCAATTGCTACCTTATGCAGTTGAAATTCAGGTTAAAGAGGAAGTCACCATCCCAGAAAGGACCCGACAATTCTCCCTGGAAGTGAAAGTTAAAAGAGGACAACATTTGAAAAACCCTGATGCTTACATACATCTAAACGCTTCTCTCCAACAGCAAGGGTTGGGGGTAAACCCAACTCCATTAGTCAACATAGAACATGACACCATTCCAATAGAGGTGGATAACAGCGACTTAAAGAGTATTACTCTAGCCGCAGGCACCATTATTGGAATGGCGGTTGATGACCGACATTTTTCCATCGACTTAGTAAATGAACTGTTAGGACCAATCACCAAGGACTGTTTTGACAGTGACAGTGAGGACAATACAACACCAGACAGGATTTTTACCCGGCATGGGGGGAACTTCCTGGTGTACACTTCCTGCCCCTATGGTAAGGAAGATGTGACTTGTGATTTCAGGAGGGATGAGGTGATTTTCCAGGTCCATGAGGGCTGCCTTTCCCACCTGAAGCCTCCAGTCCAAATCAGCACTCTGACCAGGGACTTCTCCACCCAGCTGGAGGAGGCCGCTGAAATAGCCAAACCAGAAGTCTTTCCAGGCTTCAGGCAGATGGTGGAAGAGAGAGTCAACCTAGCTGACGCCTGTGTGACTCTGGAACAGAAGCAAAAGTTGAAACAAGTTTTCTTGGATTTCCAAGATCTCTTTGCGGTAGACTCATATGACTGTGGTCGCACCAACATCCACACCACAACAATCCCCACGGACCCTGGCATGACTCCTGTGTTTGTGAAGCAATATTGCTTGCCTCTCGCATCAATGGAGTCTCTTACTGAAATAATTAAGAACCTTGAGTCCAGGGGAATAATCCGTCCAGTCCACAGCACCTTCAATAATCCGGTGCTGGGATATTGAAGCCAAACGGCCAGTGGAGACTCTGTGCTGACCTCAGGGAGCTCAACAAACGGGTCCATACTTCCCGATGGCCTCTGCCCTACATTGACCAAGGACTGGCCCAGATCCAGGGGTCACAGGTATTCACTGCAATAGACCTGACCAATGGATACTGGACCGTGCCTGTCAGCAGGGAGGACCAATACAAACTGGCTTTTACCTTTGGGGGCCAGCAGTACACATGGACCCGGACTCCCTTCGGATACCTCAACTCCGGCAATGAATTCAACATTTTCCTACATAAGGCCATGCCCGACCTGGGTGCGAGGGGTAACCTGTCTTATGTAGATGATGTCCTCATCAAAAGTTCATCTGTGGAGGAACACATAGCGGAGATCCGTTATGTTCTGACGCAGTTGAGGGCCGCCGGAGCAAAACTTTCCTTTCAGAAAGCACAGTGGTGTAGAACCCGTGTTAATTTCTTGGGGCATGAGATTACTCCTCAGGGTCTCTGTCCCCAGGAAAAGAAAGTGGAAGCACTTCAGAAACTGAAAGACCCCACAACTCTGCGAGAACTAAGGAGCCTCCTTGGACTGACTAATTATAGCAGAAAGTTCATTGAGGGCTACGCAGAGATCACCAGACCCCTGACTCATCTCCTGAAGGGGGGGGGGGGTCAAGTGGGAATGGGGTCCAGAACAAGCCGAGGCAGTAAGACAACTCAAGAGAAGCCTCTCACAAGCACCTTGCCTAGCTTACCCTGTCAGAAACAAGGAGTTCTTCCTGGAGACAGGGTTCTCTAATACGTGCTTGACGGCAGTATTATACCAAAAGCATGACAAGGTCAATAAAGTAATCTCCTATGCGAGCAAAACTTTATCCTCTGTGGAGGAAAAATTCAACGATTGTGAGAAGGCACTCCTGGCAACGGTGTGGGCATTGAAGAATTACCGCCCGTTCATCCAGGGGGAACACATCATAGTGGAGACTCCACACCAGCCTCTGCAATATCTCCAAAGTGACAGAATCCGGGCCGGAAATGTGAGTAATTCCCGAATTACTTCCTGGATTCTGTCAATGCAAGGCTTTCCTGTGGAGGTCAGATATGGCCAAAACAAGAAGAGTCCCCTCGCGCAAGGTCTGGCTGACTTGCATGATTGTGCCAGAGAAAACTGTCTCGAGGACGAAAGTCTAAAAATAAAGGACAACACGGAGGCATAGCTTAATTCCCCACACAAAGTCTTTGAAGAGGACAAGTGTGAGGGAATGCCCACTGTCTATGTGGATGGATGCTCTTACCATGTTGACAACAACGGGGAGAAAGAACTGGTGGCCGGCGTAGGGAATGCATGGGTGAATGAGTCCCCAGAACCCTCTGCTGGATACAAAATTGGTCCCCGAAGTAGTCAGGTGGCAGAATTGATGGCTGTGCATCAGGCCATCCTCACTGCTGTCCAGCATCAACTCCACGAACTGGTCATAATCACAGATTCGGATTATGTACGGAACGGGTTCGTGGAGCACCTGGTTAATTGGAAAACCAAAGGCATGTTATGTGCCAACAACAAACCCTTGAAACATGGGAAGTTGATCCAAAACATTGATGATCTGGTCACCTCGAATGAGATGACCATCTATTGGAAAAAGATCAAGGGTCATTCCAAAGTAGAGGGACCAGACAAAACTGGAAATGACTTAGATGATCAGCTGGCCAAAACCGGAGCCATCCAAGGGGATCTAATTGAGATTGAGTCCCTGTTGGGGGAGATCCAGGTCACTGCTATCACTAGGTCCCAGACAAATGCTCACAGCGACCTTTCAATTGCACAATGGAGTAAGGAGACCCCTGATGCTGATTTGATTACAGCTCAGAAGGGGGATCCAATTATTGGTAAGTTTTACCAGCACCTTGAGGACCCTGAGAACTTTCCCCTGACGGATACCGATTGCATTGGGAAAGAGGACCTAAGAGTGTTGATGAAATGTCCAAAAATGTTCCGGATCCAAGACGGTTTGCTGGTAAGGAAATCCAAAGCTGGCCACGATCAGTGGGTGGTTCCTACCTCATTCCGAAGCTTGATGTTAAGTCACGCCCATGATGCGGCCACCGCCGGTCATAGGGGGTTTCACACCACATTGGAAATCTTAAGAGAGGTTGCATACTGGCCACACATGGGGCAGGACCTCGACCAATACTTGAAGGGGTGTCTTGTGTGTGCACAATTTCAGCCATCATCCCTCACACACCGTGCGCCTCTCCAAAAGCGGGTGATGACACTGCCATGGTCAGATTTACAAATCGACTTTGTAGGCCCCGTGATTCGCTCTGCTAGGGGGAATAAGTACATGTTGACTGTGACATGCTTGTTTACCAAGTGGGTGGAATGTCTCCCAGCCCCAAATTGCAAGGCAGAAACAGCAGCTGCCTTGATGATTAACCACATCTTTTCCCGTTTTGGTCTACCTCAAAGGATTGAGTCAGACAGGGGTAGCCACTTCACCAGTGAAGTAATGACAAAGATGTGGGAGATACTGGGGGTCAAGAGAAAGCTACACATTGCTTACCGGCCAGCTTCTTCTGGGGCAGTAGAGAGATATAACCGAACCATTGTGAGCATATTAAAGAAGTTTGTGGCAGATTCTGGGCCAAGTTGGGATATCCGATTACCTCTGGTCCTAATGGCCATCAGATCTACCCCTTCATCTGCAACCAAAATGTCACCATTTGAGTTGATGACTGGGTGCAAGATGGTGCTTCCTCAGCATTTGCTCTACAGGACCCAAGAGCAGACACTAATAAATGCCTCCACAACTCATGAGTATGTGGAGAATTTAAGGAAACACCTTCAACATGCTTTTGCTTACGGTCTGCGGAATCTAGAAAGATCAGCAGATAGCATGAAGACACACTATGACCTGAAAACTTCCAGGAAGGAATATCAGGTGGGAGACCGGGTCTATCTATACAACTTCCAAAGGAACCAGGCCAAGCAGCGGAAATTCTTGCCTACATGGAAGGGACCCTTTGAGATCATCGACAAGATCTCCCCTGTGGCCTACAAAATCCACATCCCCAAAGGTCCTTTGGCAGCGGGGGAAGACAAGTGGGTCCACATAAACCAGTTGAAATGTTGCCATCCCAGGCACGCTCTGCAACAACTGGAGGAATCCTCTGGAATCCTAGCGGGTACTGTCTCAGACTAATTCAGTTCCAACCATAAAACATACCACATCTAGTCTCTAAAATATTGTGATTTGCATGAAACTGTCTCTTAGTTATACTGTTTTTTTTCAAAATAAGAATGTAATGTTTCGTTATGATGAAATGCATATGCTGCCCCACTATCTCAACAGTGGTGGAAAAATGTCTATGAATAGGTATTGCCGCTCTTCCTTTGTCGTCCTAGGAGAAAGAAAACCGGGAGACGGGCCAAGGAGGACGATCCGGAGACCGGGAGCAGAGACGCAACGAGCCCAGTGTACCGCCCAATATTCCCATCAGGACCGGCGAGGAGAACCGATCGATCCGACCGGATGAAGGAAAAGATGCTGAACTGTGCCATCTATTGGAAGAAGATGAGGAAACATCCCGGGTCTTGCGAGTCCCATCAGTGAAACCGAATGGCCATCGCAAGAGGGGGGCTTGTGGGATGTATTTACCCATGCATCCGAGCCCTACCTCAAAACTGTGCAGTACTGACATGGAAAACCTCATGATGGCCAGAGCTTCCCAGAAAATGTACAGGGAAATGCATGAAGAATAGGCTGCCACTCATTTTTGCCGATGTTATGGGCACAGAAGGACACTGCCTAAAACCACCATTGGACTACCCACACAGTAGTCTGAAACCATTGGGAATGGCAATGCTGATTGCCAAAAGCAAACCCATAACTGTTGGGAATTCATTTTCTTAAATCCCAAAAAGGGGTGCAGTACCAGTACTCACCACTATCCAAAAGCCGGCGTTTTAAAACCACCAGAATTTGTAGAAAACTGAATAAATGAACCCAAAACATGCCAAAGAAAGACATTTTAAGAGGTGGATCCAATGTAAAGTTATATTCTGAAGTGACTTGAAGGTTTATAACAAGACTGGCTGAGCTGTGGATTTCAGCAGTTTAAGTAAATTTGGACTGAAAGACACTAAACATTTAAATGTTTAAAAGAAATGAGTGACCTACTTTGAGTGTCACATAGGTTGCAATTGTTTAAATGTCATAGTTTTAAACTTAGAATCAGCATTCTAGCTGCATATGTAAAAAAATGTCTTGACTTAAACTGGGTAACAAAAAGTGACATTTTATCTGAAACCTGGCTTAAGGAACTGAATTCTGCCTGGCAGCTACCCCCATCAGGAGTGAAACTTGAGTCACAGCTGTGTTCCCAGGCCTATCTGCCTTTTGCTGGCCACACTAAGGATATGCCATCTCTCTGATAATTGAATTAAGGGGAGCCCCCACAGAATACAGGAGCTCTGAACAAAGCCCTGTCCTGACTCAGGGAAATGTTTTATTGCAGATGTCATAAAACAGCTTCCTCTTGGCAGAAGCTGGGAGGGGCAGGGTCTCTGAGCTTGGCAGAAACTGGAAAGACTGGTTTCTGTACCATGTGACCTGAAAAGACACACCTCTATAGCCAGAATATGGTTTTAGAAAAAGATGAATAACTCATAGTACGGACTTGTGAAAATTATTTAAATGACACCATAATTCTTGTGATTTTTCTGCCCACATTTTAAGAGGTTTTTAGAACCGGTGGCATGTTCAGGGGGGTTTTAGCGGAAAAGAGGATATTACTCAAAATGTGTGCATGTGAAAAATCTGACACTTCATCAATTAATGTCCATACTCCTTGCGCACATGTGTGTAAATTTGGGTTAATGTCCGGTATTGCAAACCAGTTAAAAAGTGCAAAATATTGCCATTTCTGAATGCAAGCTCTCAGGAAGAGCAGATTTGGACAGGGTATACCTCCTGTAATGCATGATGGGTGCATATGCTTTTAAAACAATATGTACCTCTGCAAATATGTATTTGGTTCAAATCTAGATTTGTGTGCAAGTTGACAGGAGGAGTGGACGTTCTGCAGGCTGTAAAATGACATCACTCTGACACAACTTAGCTCCCCCAATCAGGGGAGAAATGAAAGCTTGGCCAATGATAAGTGGAGAGGGGCTGGCTAGTGATGCTGCTCACACACACCCATTTTCAAAACACATAAAAGCAGAGAGACAGGACAGATGGGGACCTTCAAATCCATTTGCAGCTGGAAGCTCTGCCGGGAAAATCCATACTTTACCTCCATCAATCTCCAGAGAAAGCTGTGCAGAAAGACATAGAGAAAGCAGAGCAGGATCCAAAACCAGAGAGAGCTGAACCGGAGTGCAGTCCAAAACCTGACCAGATCCGTGGCAAGGCATATTTTAAAATATAGTGTGAGTACCTAGAAAACTGTGCAGAACCAATCTCTTAGTTAAAATAATATAATCCAAGCTATTTTAATCTAAGTAGAACTGCCTCCTAACTGTCACCTGTCATTTGTAAAGCTGTCACCTGTCATTTGTAAAGCTGTCACCTGTCATTTTCTAGTTGCAAGCTGCACTTGTCTTTTTAACTTTAAAATTTCAAATCTGAAAAACGACCTTTATTTAATCACTCATATCTCCGTGACCGTTTGTGCTAGAGACTTGCAGTAACCCCCTATAGTTTTGCCGCAATCGTGAAAAACGCACTCGCGAATTTGCCACGATTTGAAAATTTCTCCACTTGCAAAAAGATAGCTGCTTTTGCTTTCCTCTGAAAAAAATCGTTTGCCTCATAAAAACTATCCCTGCATCACTGCTAGAGTGAGCCTGAGCTAATATTAACTTGATTTCACTCACCTGAACCTCTAGAGGGAATTAAAAGCATTTTAGCATATTTTTCCCTTTATTGCCAGCACATATAAAAGCATTTTGCCTGTGTTTTAAACTTCTGTAGTCTAAGTTGCTGGGTGAACTGAATTACATTTGAATTGCATTTCTGAGAATTGTGTGCCTTCCTTCCATTTCCTTGCATTGCATAAAAGGGGGAGTGGATTGCCAGAGAAAAGTGATTACATTGTTTTTGCTGAAATCCTATCAAGTTATTTTCTGTATTGCATTTCATTCCACATTGCATCCATTTGAAACCATAAAAGTATTGTTGCTATCTTATCCATTTCATGTCAACTTCTTAGTGATTATCAAGAAGTGTGCTAGTGCCAGATTCTCCGTTGTTAATCTTTATCATATCAGATTAAGTGTGCTATTCAATTATTAATTTATTATAAAGCGTGATATAATATATATTGTTTAAGTTATCAAATAAACCTTTAAACTTGCAAAACAGAACTACTTCTTGGCTCAGTGGGGTCAGGGGGATTCCAAGGGAGGGGTGTTATATAGGGGTAGTCATCCAGAACGCATGAACTGGACATAAAGATATATCAATAAGGGTTTTCATTCAGTATTCTAGACTAGGTGTTGACTTGGCTGTAGTGCTGAATTGAATCCTCTTACATAACCTGTTCCAAGTTCCCACCACCTAGACTCCACAAGAGGGATGGGACACCATATGATCCTTCCCCACAAGCCAACATTTTTGTTTTCAGGGGATTTGGCCTAAGGCCATGGTTTCCCGCAAAGACATAAAGGGCATTAAGCAATTTCTGTAGACCAAGGGGAATATGGTCCAGAATCACTGTATCATCTGCATATAGCAGGCATGGAATAACATGGGGTATGATTCTCAACTGCCCTAAGCACATCAGGAGCTCAGATGTATACAAATTAGAAAGCAGGGGGGACACTTTATTTCTAGAATTGATTCCCATATAGATAATCACTTATACAAATATCAGAATGTAAAAAATTCAACTACACATTTGGTCCCACCATTAAGCAATGATAGAGTGATCATTCTAAATGTTAGTAACATTTTAAAAATATCTTTATTGGCCTTACTTTAAAAACAAAAGAGGTGATGGCTGGAAGGTTTAACTTAAACTTAACCTCTGGCATTATCAATGCATTTGCCTCTTAAGGGCCAAGGACGAGTATGCTCGTCCTGTTTGCATAGACTTGCCTAATAGACTGGCAGTTAAAGGGTAAAAATTGATTTAAACATATATTTTACCCAATTTCTATTCATATCACATACTTAAGCCGGATTCTTTACCAACTATGCCATGTAGCAACACGTATAATGGACAGATTATTTACTGGTAATCTCCATTACTCCTAGTCCTGCTTTTCCTCGTCCTAGTACTTACTTTGAGTATGTTCATGCTCAGTGGAACTCTCTTTTTTACAATATGGCCTCTTCTGGCCCCTCCCACCCCAGGAGGCATAATCTCCCACTTGCCCAATCCATGGCAGCAAATCCACAGCCTAGTCATGGGCAACTCCCACTGGTGGGCGGGAGGGAAGGGTAGTCCATAGTGGTATGAGGAGGGCCAGGATTAGGAGTAATGAAGATTATCGGCAAGTGAATCAGGCATTACCTGCCCATCTCCAGTGCTTACCTTCGAGTTGTACCAAAGCAAAAACAGGAAGGATGCTCATGCACACCACACAAGTCACAGACACCAAGTGTAATGCGAAACCAATCCAATGCCAATTTATTCAAGGAAGAAAAAAGCAGGAAGAAGAAGACCCCTGCCACCACCTCAACCAGACACAGACCCCAGAACCTCCAAGCCAAAGGCAGTGGAAAAGGGCCCGCCCAAGTTCAGCTGGTAATGACAAATGAAAGTCTTAGGGATAGCCCAGGTGGCCACCGAGCAAATGTCCAGCAAGCGCAGACACGCAATTTTGCCCAGGAGGCGGCCACCCCCTAATGGACTGGCCCTGGATCCGCCCAGCCAGACAGAGGCCAGTAGAATCATAGGCAAGGAGAATCAAGGACTTAATCCACTGGCTGATCATAGGAGTGGAAGCCCTGCGACTAAATCACCCCACCCCAAAGGTGAACAAGAAATGGTCAGTGAGACTGTCACCAACAGCTGACATGCCCTTGTGTTGAACGCTTTGCGCTCCTCACATCCCCCGGGATGCTGATGGAAAGTGGATATGGCCATGTGTACGTTTCCTCCAGGCACAATGGAAAGGAGTCAACATGGCAAGGGCAAAGGACAGACTGTTGCAGACAAGCACACCCACCACTTGTTCTCTGAAAGGAAATGTATGCCTTTATAACCATGTAAACCACCACCTCTGCTTACCCACTT
This sequence comes from Ambystoma mexicanum, assembly GCF_040938575.1. NCBI lineage: Eukaryota > Metazoa > Chordata > Amphibia > Caudata > Ambystomatidae > Ambystoma > Ambystoma mexicanum. Next base: position 614,039,870 of record NC_090927.1, read on the forward strand.
CCTCTCATCTGCTTTTGGAGCACATACAATGGGATGCTGACAATGTATAATGTATAAATATCACATCCATGCTGTAATAAAGGACTCCTGTTACCTGGCACTGCATAAGCCTGGTCTCCTTGATTGTGACATTTGGTGTATTTGGCCGGGAAACCGCACTCGACGACATGTCTGAACGAGACTCCAAACGGCATCCTACAAACCTTCAAACAGAATAGGTAAGTGTCCTTTTGGACTATTTATATACTTTTGTGAAGGGGGGCCAATATGTCTTCGGGGTCGGAACACACTTCCCTCTGGTCACCTAGTCTGAGAGAAGGATTGGCAAGTGAGGTAATACAGAAAATAATAATAGAAGTAAAAAAGGAACCTGGACGTGGGAAGACATTGATTATCCACCAATTAAAGGGGAGGATTATGTTGAAATAATTACGTTAGGAAACAAAAGAGAAAAGAAAGTGAATATTGTTTTCCCACACTTCTTACTGCATTATGGCGAATGGTGGCATGGGACATCACACACAGACTTCATATCCCTAACTGCCCATCATCGACCGGAATGGTGAAACGCTTGAATCAAGAAATTCGAAAAGGAATTGAACAAACATGTGTCCACAGAAGGAGTATTCTGGAATGTTAACCTGCCATATGTGCTGCAGAATGGGCTCCGGTCCAAGATACACTCTGCTACCAGATACTGCCCATATGAGATCATTTTTGGGAAACAAATGCCCTCAATGGAAATACTGCTGCTGACTCAAAACAAAGGTCCCCACACATATCATTTAGATGTGGAACAATCTCTTTGAAAGTTGGTAGATATATGACATGACATATCAGAACAGGTGTCTGACTTACAACACAAGAAAGACACACTTGTAACAGAACACATTTACCCAAAAACAGCAATCTTACAAATTGGAGATACTGTAATGGTGAGGAATGAGAATAGGACAAGGAAGTCGCATCAGAAATAGCTAGGGACATATTTTGTAACAGACAGGATCTTACCCCTGATACATGCGCGAGACATGTATGATCATAAAGGTATCATACTTAGACACTTGCACCAACTAAAGATGGTGTTGAGAGGAAAAACAGAACTACATAGAATAGTCAGCAACAAGCAAGAACAGGTTAATAATACTCTTGTTTTGCAGATCACTACCAATGATGGGAGTACCACGCTGCCTATTGTGTGGAATTCTGACGTGGTGAATTAAAACAGAATGGAATAGGAATACAGCATTGAATCTGGTGAACAATGTGATTGAGGTGGTAAACGTGTCTGACTGCTGGGTGTGCTTACACACACCCAACCATTTACACCACACGCCTTTGATCGCATACCCTCTGCATACTTTATTCAGTGAATATACCAGGACTGCTTGTTCCGTGCCTAGGATCAGCGGAACTGCAACACCGATTATGATTAAATATGTCAGATAGGCGGAGCTATGTGTTTCCATTGTTCATGCTGGAGAACAAGGGATTACATTCGTAGGACTTTTCACAAAATGTCACATGACTCTATCATTTGCACATAATGTTACAGGTTCCTTGTCTAGAGGGTCTGCAAAATGAATGGAATGGGGAGAGAAGTGGCAGACAATGAAGTACCTTATTTCAAGGATTCCATATGTATGCCTCCACTGCCAGGGGCATATTATGTTTGTGGTAATAAGGGGAACAAGATACTTCCAGCATTATGGATAGGTTGCTGCACTTTGACTAACATTATATCTTAACATTATACCATGGGTTGGGATTATCGACAGACAAGGTCTGGAAAAAAACAGGGGGTAGAAAGAGAAGGATGATAAATACACCGACGAGTGACGAGTTCCTAGTGGAAATACACCTTGGGGATCAATGAACAGGGACTTTCTTATCGCTTTTCCATGGACGGGATTAGCGCATCATGAAAGGATTATACAGAACGTATTGATTATTATAGAACACATGCCGAATAAAACGTCAGATGCACTGACCTTATTAAATGAAGAACAGAAAGTAAAAGTGCAGATGATTATACAGAACTGGGAGGCTCTGGACATGATCCAAATTGAAAAAGCGGAACTATTCGTGGCACTGAACCAAACATGCTGCCTTCTGGTCGATCACAATGGGGAAATAGAACATAATATTAACAAGATACACAGGTTGGCAAGCGAAATATACCAGGTGACAATGTCGTTCAGGGACACAGAGGGCATCTGATGGTGGTTGACATTCATGTATATAACAACAAGGACCGTTTTGGGATTGCCTACTGTGAGTTGCCCAATTCAATAGTCACACTTAGGAAACACACAGTTTCTTTGTTAAAAAAGATGATTCGAGTGAGCACGTGTCTCTAGCTTGGCTTTCAAGCATATGTGAGTGCACTGTGTCGTGCTAAAAAACACAAGTTGGGCCACATAACAAGTGAGCCATGTGTCTGCTGCTTTCTAGATGAAAAGAACTGGAATCTTAAATGGGTTTTCTCTGTCAGGCAGGAGCAGAAGTGTTAAAAAAAGAAGAAAAAAGGGTATTCTTCGGTGAATCTTTCTCTCTCGATTCTTTCGTAAAAGTGGAACCCTCGGGGTTAATTGGTTTGGGGATCCATAGTCCAAATGCACTGACTCTGGGTGATCTTATTGTCATCTAGGTCAGGTCATTTCATAGCCAACTGGTTTCTGTGGTAAGGGGTAGTTAAAACACATTCATCAGGGCTTGAATTGTGGCCATGTAGGTGAGTGCCCTCTTCGTTACTATTGCAGCGTTGTCTACATTAATACGGCTCCTCTACCTGTGAGGATGACAGGAGGGGAAGAGGGAAGAGAAAACAGGGGAAATTCCCAAATTACAACCTGAAGTGTGGATATAGCATAACCCACTGCACATGTAGTATAAACAAGGAAGGGGGAATCTTACCCTATCCGTGTAGACAGTAGTTTTTGCACAGAGGGGTGAGGCGGCCTGTGACCTACGGGCCAAATACAATATTTAATACAGTTGTACTTGTGCATGGTCACAATAGCTACAGTGAACACTAATGTTATAACATTCTAAATAACTAGAAGTTGCAGTTACATCACTGCGGGAGAGGCCGTGCAATGGCGTACCAGCTCCCGTTTACAAATACACCTCGCGGACGGGATCCGCTCTTGCGGTCCCATCTGCGTGCTCATCTAAGTCAAACGAGGGCTGTCTCCCGCTAGTCGGGGACAGTGCTGGCAATATATACAGGGGCTTACCTGCTGCTCGTGTCTGGTGGGTCTGGCGGGCCGCGCGTGAGGAGCTCTCAATGCTGCGGCTCGCCAGTCCCTAGTGTTTATGGTTGTCATGGCGCCGTTCGGCGTCACATGTGCATTCCCCAAAATGGCGGACCCGAAAGGGCCCAAGGTCCGCCATTTTGGGGTCAGGCCAATTTGCAAGTGTGCAAGGCCACCATGTACAGAACCAGAATTTAGAGTACTTGTAGGCCGTGTTTCATCATGGTACGTTAGTAACACCGTCTGGCATGAACTTGTGATGATCAATTCGACAACATATACCACCGGGTACGGTGATCAGGATCGTGCGGGACTGTTCTGATTGCATCTTGTGCTGGGGAACATGTACAAAAAGTCTTGTTCCCAGGTGCTCTCCTTCTTCATAGTGTGGCCAGGGTTTGCCAACTCGTGGGTTCGTTAAGGCCAGTCTTGTCTGTCTTTAGGCGGAAGATCCAAAGCTGTTCTCTTTTGAAGAGGAGGTCATGTATGTTGCCACCCCTTGTAGGTACTTTTATTTTCTCAATAATAGACCATGTGAAGTCTGTTGGATTGTGGTGCTGTTCAAGAAAATGTGCCACCATTGGGGCAGTGGTTTTTGAAGTTCGTATGCATGACCTGTGTTCAGTGAGGCGTGTTCTGATAGGTCTCATGGTCATGCCCATGTATCGTTTAATGCAAGGACAAGTAATGATGTAAATAACGTTACAACTATTACAGTTGGTCAGGTTCTTTGTGTCCATGGGAAGTGCCATCCAATGTCTATGCTGGTTGATCTTGTGGTGCTGGAGCATGCACTACACAACCCACATGGTGTGTGGCCAGTTGCTGGATTCTGGCCCCACAGGGTATTGAGTCTTGGTTCAGTATCCTTGTATGAGTGCACCCGGGAGTCTCTCAGGTTTTTTCGTCTGTTGATGGTAAATCTAGGGGTGTCCAAGCATGAGTTTCCGATGTTCAGCATGGGCAAGAACTTTAAAACCTCCTTCTTGATTTTGTTGGTCAATGGTGAGAAGCTCAGCACAGCTGTGATTTGGTTAGCTGATTCCCTCTGTTTGGCATGATGTTCCAGGGTTACCTCTCTAGGGATGTTCATGGCTCTTCTGCAAGCTTGTTTCACTAGACGTTTTGGATAGCCCCTCCATCTCAATTTGGTGGCGAAAGCCGATGATTGGCGGTTGTAGTCTGTCAGTTGTGAGCAGTTCCTTCGGTATCGGAGGAACTGTCCAAAAGGTAGGTTTTTCTTGAGGCTGGCCGGCTGGTAACTCACTATATGTGAGCAATGAGTTTCTGTATGTGGGTTTGTTGAAGACAGTGCTCATGATGGTCTCATTCCTGATCTCCAATGTCAAGTCAAGGAAGTGTACTGAGATTTTGCTGTGAGTTTCAGAAAATCTCAGAAAGGGATTTTGGGTGTTGAGCCACTCCATGAAGGAGGAGAGGTCTGTTTCATTGCCTGTAAAGATCAGTAGAACGTTGTCGATGTATCTTGACCAGAGTTTGATTTTGGTCAGCCAGGGGTTATTTGGATTGTAAATTTTTTCTTCTTCGAAGTTGGCCACGTACAGATTGGCGAGGCAACATGGCCCAACATGTGTTTTTTAGCACAACACAGTGCACTCACATATGCTTGAAAGCCAAGCTAGAGGCACATGCTCATTCGAATCATCTTTTTTAACAAAGAAACTGTGTGTTTCCTGAGTGTGACGGTTGACATTCATGACCAAGGGGCACACTATCATGTGGTATGTTATTTATATCACCGGCAGACTTATATTAATTCTATTGATCACAGCTTTGGTGAAATGCATATGCTCCATGGTAGGAAGGCTAATAGTACCTATACGAGCAGTAACACCCTTAGAGGACCAGAACAAAGTTACTGGTACATGGCAAGGAACAGGGGTACAACAGGGGAGGAACATGAGGATGCTACTCCAGAGTTAATACAGGGATGATAGGGGATGATTCGATTGAATTGCCACAATGCTAGTTAACGATGGGCTTTTGTCTTTCAGAGGGAACACAGAAAAACAGAAAGGGTGTGGACTGTCACCGACAGCTATCATGCCTTTGTGTTGAACGCTTCACCATCCTCACATCCCCTCAGATGCTGATGGAAAGTAGATACAGCCATGTGTACTTTTCCTCCAGGCACAATATAAAAGAGTCAACATGGCAAGGGTGAAGGACAGACCATCGCAGACAAGCACACCCACCACCTGTTCCCTCAAAGGAAATGTATGTCTTTTTAACAATCACCCATGCTTACCCACTTCCTCTACTATACTTTTCGGAGCACATACATTGGGATGCTGACAATGTATAATGTATAAATATTGCATACATGCTGTAATAACAGACCCCTGTTACCTGCCTCTTCATAAGCCTGGTCTCCTTGATTGTGACTGAGATGAAAGGACTCAGTCTGAGAAAGATAGTGCAGGATCACCCTCTTGACATCCAAGCACTGCCAAGCTTCCTCCTCAGGAGAGGACAGAACAGGGAACAAGGCAGGAAGGACCACCTCATGAGTTCGATGGAACTGAGAGGAGACCTTGGGCACAAAGGAAGGGGCACACCACAGGGCCAAGGCCTCCTCCCGGAACACGAAAAATGGAGGCCAACACATGAGAGCCACAATCTCCCCTAGATGGTGAGTCTAAGTGACAGCCACCAAAAAGTTAGCCTTGAGAGTCAACCACTTCAGCTCAACATCCTCCAGCCGTTCAAAGGGAGACTTTTGTAACATAGCCAGGACCAAAGGCAGGTCCCAAGGAGGATCCCCAACTGGTCCCAAAGGACGAGAGTCTGCCAGCCCCTTCAAAAGCCTCGAAACTTGAGCCTGCCCCCAGCCAGAGGGTACCTGGAAACCCAAAAGGCCCAAATGGCCACCCAATGAGAACACAGAGTAGAAACCGCCAACCCTTTTTCAACCCCCTCATGGAGAAACTGCAAAATGTCAGGCAGTCCACAGACTAGAGCCAGAACACACCTTGGGGAACACCGAGACAGAAAATGTGACCAATTACGGTCATAAGACTTAAGAGTAGAGGACCGACGTGCCCTCTGGACCATCCCAGCAACAGCCGTGGAACAGCCTGCAGACCCTTCCTCTCAGTTTCCAGAACCTCAACGGGTGAGAGCAGAGAAAGGGGGACGCCCACACTCATGGGAGATGGCCAATTGGGCAATATCCATGAAGGAGGCAACTGTAACTACAGAAGACAAGGGAAGCAACCCCGCCAAGGCCAGTAAGGGGCCACCAGGATAAACATCCTTTGAGACACTGTGATCCTGCTGATGACCATCGTAATCAGTAGAATTGGAGGAAAGGGATGGCATGGCCCTGGGGCCAGGCCAAGGAAAGAGCATCTAACCCCCAGGCTACCATGGACAGTGTCTAGGAACAAAACTGGGGAAGCTGAGTGTTGTAGGGGGGGCAACGATGTCAAACCAGGGATGGCTGAACCTCAGACACAGCTCCAGGAATACCTAATGGTGAAGGGACAACTCCCTAGAGACTGGGAACACCCTGCTGAGATGCTCTGCCATCACATTGTCAATCCCACAGACATGTACAGCTCGCAAAGAGACCAGGTGAGCCTCCGCCCAGGTCCCAATGGACAAGGCCAGATCCTACACGGAGTGGGACCCCATGCCCCCCTGGTGGTTGGTATAAGCCAGAGCAGTGTTATTGTCCATCCAATCCAGAACATCCTTCCCCCCGGACCAAAGAATGGAAGACCACAAAGGCACACTGAACAGCAGTCAACTCCTTCCAATTGGAGAACCTCCTCACGGCCAGAAGAGACCATTGTGTCTGATGAGTCAATTCCAGGAGAGTTTGCCCTCAGTCCAGTCCACTGGCATCAGTAGCAAGAATGAACGCAAGGCAGGGGACAGGGCACACCCCTCTGAAAATGCAGCGTAACCAACCACCAGCAAAGAGAGGATCTGAGGGCAGAGACGATCAGGATCAAGGTGTTGTAACAAAGAGGCGCCGGCAGTCAAAGTGACAGCAGGTGATGCACCAAAGGTCTCAAATACAGCCCGGCCCAGGGAACCATGAAGAAACAGGAAGCAATGTGACCCTGGTCACACAAAAGTCCTCTCGGCGAAGTCCAGGACCTGCAGAAGATATGCCCGAGCAGAGCCTGGAGCCGGGAGCACTGTCCAGCGGGACCCGAACCAACACCTTCTGGGTGCAGAACTGGGCCCTGATGAATTTAAGAGTCAGAGAGGGTGACAAGTGGACTTAGGAAGAATTGAATAAACCAGAGAGGGTGACAAGCAGACTTAGGAAGAATTGAATAAACCCCCACCGGACTGGGCACGACAGACCAAACGAAGATGGGCTACCACTCGGAGTGTAGGTGGACACCTGAATCCCGGCAGGTGCAAATATACCACCAGGGGACTCAACAGCGTTGTCAATACCTTCTGTGCAGGTTTGAGACCGAAGGGCAGAACCTGAAATTTAAAGTTATCTTACCCCACAGCAAACCGCAGGAAATGCTGACAACTCTGGGGGCTCATCGCAGAAGGGAGAACTCTCTACTGGACCCAGGAAAGTACAGACAAATAAAGCATTAAATCAAAGCATCACTCAACTTCTGCCCACCCACATAACTATGGTTGCCCGGTCAAGCATCACTTCCTCAATTATAATACCAGCTGTACACTCATTTAGCAGCCAACTGCACAACAGGCCAATTCCAAATACTACATTGAAAATCCTGCCAAGTATCCAGGAATACACTAGGTCCTAACACACCCTTGACATCAAACCGGTAGGAGAAGTCAGCCTCCATGCTTGGAGAGGAGGTGGGATTGGCCGGCGGACCACAACCAAGAATGTTGGAAGTGCCATTGAGTGGCAACCAGAGATGCTCATCAGAGGTATTGTCAAACAAACCGATCTACTTACCAATCTCCCGCTTCTAAGAATACTATGGGTGATATGGAATACCTGTCTAACTACAGATGGATATCAAACATTCCCTATCCGGTAAAACTGCTAAAGACCTATGTCTTTGAACACACACTGGAACATGGAGAAAACTACCAATTATTGGACCAAGTCTCAAGTCAGCTTCAGACCCATGAGAGAGACAGATACAGCACTTCTCTCTATCTGGGATGACCTAGAGACCAACGCAGATTCCAACACAAACTCAGCACTGATACTACTTGACCTCTAACTAGCGTTTGACACAGTCAGACACAACCTCCTCATTAAAAGACTGGAAGAAATAGGGATCACTGACATGACATTGCTCTGGATTAAATCTTTCCTATCTGAAAGAACAGACGCAATATGCATAAAACCATTCAAATCCACGCTGCAGACCTCACCTGTGGAGTACCACAAAGATCCTCCCTATCCCCACGCCTCTTCACCATCTACATGTCTCCATTAATCAACCTAATCAAAAGGCACGGCCTCACCTGATACAACTATGCAGATGACACACAAATCATCGACAAAAACAAAGATGTACAAGAGGAGAACACAACACTAGTAGACTGTCTCAAAGAACTCTACGAATGGATGAACACAAACAGCCTCAAAGTCAACCCGGACAAGACAGAAATCATAATTATATCCACAAACCAGGGATGCAACAAATACATACCATAGCCCACAGAACTAGCAACAGTGCCCAAGCCATCCAAAATAGTCAGAATACTTGGATTCATAATGAACAACACGCTTAACATAGAACTACAAGTAAACACAATACTTCCTCTCCTTCACACACAAAACACTGGCCATCATCTCACTCATCATGTCCAGGATAGACTACGCCAACAGTCTATACCTCAGAATGCCAGATTATCTAATGAAGAAGCTGCAACATATACAGGAAGCAGCAGCCACACTTCTCCTCAAACTCTTAAGTAGGGATCACATCACTCCAGCAGTAACAATGCTACATTGGCTGACAGTCAAAAAACAAATCACATTCAAAACAATTTGCATAACACACAGAGAAATCTATGGCCAAGGAGCAGAATTCTTACAAAAGAAAAACACTCAGATCTATCAACGGCATCCCCCTGGAACCTAAACCATGCACAAGGAAAAACACAGTGGATCAACATTATCTTGCCTAGTCGCTAAAATGTGGAACTCCCCCCTGAGAGAAATACGAAACGTGATGGACCATCTAAAATTTAGTAAACTCTGAAAACCCTGGTTCTTCAACTCAGAAACTGACAAAAATGAATGAGTAACACCCACATCCCTCAGAATGAGCACACAAATGGCAAGACAGAGGACTAGACTGAACCATGACAAAGTCCATGGAGGTTTAGAGACGTCTGAGTGGGAGGTAGACCCATGTGCACCTGTTCCCATGGAGGGCCCTATCAGAGGCAAGGGAGAGAGATGGGAGCATTCTAGGTTGAACCACAAACAGAGGGCATTAGAGTGGAAGGTGAATGAGTGGCGACCGAACATAAAACCACTTGGCACAGGGAGCTCGAGGGCACAGGGAAGAGCACCCCCCCCACCGTCAAGAGGCTCAGGAAAGCGAAGCTAGCTGCAAACCAGGATATGCCATGGGAACAACCGGTGTAGACATTCATTAGCCCGAACACAGGTGAGGCGGAGGAGGCATCACCACAAAACAGCACTGCTGGGAACGTACAAAAAAGTCCAAAGTTAAGATTGACACATATTTTTTTAGGAACATCTAGTTACCTATGGTGTTCCACAGGGCTCATGCCTTTCAGTGCCTTCATTTAGTGTATATTAAATCTGTCCATGATTTATTGTTCAACCAGGGTGTTATAGTTCAAAAGGATGTGGATGATGCACAACTCATTTTTTTATTGCATCCGAACTAGGAAGCAAATGTATTGCAAATACAACACATTTTATCTTCATTTGAAAACTGGATGAGTGCCAACTGGTTGGGTGTTAATCAATCCAAGGACAGTATTTTTACTGGTATCCTATTCTTATACCCTAGAAAGAAAGCTATCAGAACATCAGGTGTTGGCATTATATGGTTTCACATTCAGGGTATCCACCAGGGACAAAAGATTGGGAATCTTTTCCAACTCTGCTCTAGCAGGATTCTCCCAATTGCTGCAAGTGGTGGTGCTGGGGGTTCCGTGTGTTCTATGTTACATGCATATGAAGTAAGGGAATCCTAGTAAACATCTATCAAATTCACATGATGGTTATGTATATTCAGTAAAAAAACATTGTTAAAGGGCCATTATGGTTAAGATGCACTACTAAAAACCTATGAAATTCAGTAAAAAAACATTGTTAAATGGACGTTATGGTTCAAAGTAAAACCGAAAAACCCAAGAAATTCGCTAGTTATGGTAAGCTAACCAACCATAACTTGCACCACCACCATGCATTGCTAAGACTAACACCCAGGACATCAAAGATGACATCACAAATGTCATTGATGACATACCAAAATGTCATGACCGCAGCCTCCAAGGAGTCAGATTTAGCCCAACTGCCTCGGAAGCTGGGTCACAACTTCATTTTCAGGCACCCATCGGCTCCCATAGGGGCCTTATGGACCATGTCCTGGCGCCAGTGGCACCAGGCTCATAAGGGGACCCAGTCCCGGCACACGACGTGCCGGGCTCATGATGTAAGGAATGGTGCTTGGGTGGACCTACCGGCTGCAGACCATGCTGCTCACTCACCTGCAGGATGAAATCCTCATCCATCCATGGCTGGAACTACTTTACCTTCTGGGTGTGGCCAGCACCACTCCCTGGGACTGGATACTGGAACTATTCTGGAAGCTGGGACTTCTTACCTGGGCGAGGCTGCTGTGGAAGGAGACACCTAAGCACTCCAGTAGGACTATTTAAACCACGCCCGATCAGAGCAACGTGCTTCGCGTTATTCTGCAATAGCAGCAAGATGCTCACCGTGTCAGCTCCAGAGAATCTTCAACTTCTGCATCTAGGGAAGAGAAATCCGTAATCTTACCTTCTGAAATACCATCTTCGTCTTCTGCAGCATCTGAGAAGGGAAAAGAACACCAGGTTTGCACGAGATAAAAACCAGCGCAGCTCTTACCCAATCCATCGGTGCATCTCAAGCCACGGGCTGCAGCTCTCCATTGTTTTCGGCACCCTTTGGAAGCAAGGACATTGGTTAGTAACCATCTTGAAACTTTCCTTACCTGCGCTACATTCTTCTCGCCTCCGCCGACGCTGCTACTCGCATCTGCAAAACAAAAGGACATCATTAAGAAATACAAACTCCAGCCATACGCACGTGTTTTGGGCAGCTCTCATCTATCTCAATCCTCGGCGCATTCCTCTACATCTATTTTTTCCATCCAGCGGCTTCTGCAACCTGAAAAAGGAAAAGAGACATTAAGAAGTGCTTTAAACTTCGAATTGACATTTTCTACTTACTTGCCTGCAATACCTTCGCCATTCCATCGCTCTCCGGACCTCCATATCCAAGCAACCGCCGTTCGTGCTGCTAACGACGGCCTAGCTTCAAATCTTCATCCTCTGCAACCAAGAGGCTGGACAATTAACCAGTGAAGTAACTGGCTTCGGCGCCCCTGCACAGACGCAGGATGGAGAGCTCCGCTTTTACCTATATAAGGTGAGCACGTTTAGCCTACGAACTACTTGGGGAGCACCAGGAAGGGGAGTCAGCTTGCCCAGTCAGGCTTATATATCCTATTAACCCCTTGCTATCCTAATTGCAGACACCTCACCCTTCAGATCAAGATCTCAGTGAGGAGAGGGCCTTTCCAGGGTGGCATTCGAGGCCTGCGCGTGACCCTAGAAGACTCCGAGAACCCCCAGCCCAGACCTGCGCCTCCGAGGGATTCAGGTGAGCGTTACAGAACGCGAAGCCTACCGCAATATTCCCACCCAGGCGCAATGGAAACCTCGGACACAGATCAACTGGCTCAATTGCTTGGGGAACTAAGGGCAGAAGTACACGCATCTCGCCAGGAAACAAACGCTTTACGAAGGGAGTTGATCCTTGCCAAGGAACGGACTGATGATCTGGCCAGACAGTTGCTACAGGCTCAAGCGGGACAGACGCCACTGCCTCCCTATGGAGGGGGCGGCCCTCCTACAACCTCAAGTAATCCGGTGCAAATTAATCTGCCAGGAAATGTGCCTTTGGCCCCGCCCGAACGTTTTTCCGGTGAACCAAAGCGATATGCAGTATTCATCAATCAATGCCGCTTGCACTTTCTGTGTAGACCCGCCGCATTCCCAACGGACCAAGCCAAGGTAGCGTTTGTACTTTCCTATCTTAGCGGTAGTGCTGCAGACTGGTCCATTCCTCTCGTGACACAGGATGACCCGCTCCTCTATAACTTTCAAGACTTTCAGACCAGTATGGAAAAGTTGTTCGCAAGACATTCGCAGGGGCAGGCCTTGGACAATGAACTCCTGTCACTCAGACAAAGTAATCAGGATCTCCTGGCTTACATAGCGTCCTTTAATAGACTGGTGGTTGAGACCAGGTGGCCTGAAGATAAGAGAATCACGCTCTTCTACAGAGGTCTACGTGGGGAACTTAAAGACGTTTTAGCTCAGGTGGTTAATCCCCCGCAAGACTGTTCTGATTATATCGACCTAGTGGTCCAATTAGATCATCGGCTACAGAACAGGAAGACCGATCGATCCAGATTTGAAACCCCGGTACTTTCAAGACCTCAGAGCTCCGCTAAAGGGAATGACTCCGTGGAACCAATGCAAATAGGAGTAGTAAAAGGACCATTAACCCAGAAAGAACGGGAAAGAAGAAGGCAATTACAGCTGTGCCTATACTGTGGGAATTCTGGACATTTCCTTCGTGATTGCTCAGTGAAACCGGTCAAGAAGACCGTAGGAGCTTCTGATAAAACTGCTGAGAAACTGGAAACGGGAAACGACCTCGCCCGACAAGCGTAGAGGTCCGCTTGCCGAGCGTTAGAACCAGTTCCTTGACCTCGCATTTGATAATGCCCATGGTCCTCATATGTCCCAATAGACCAGATCGCATGCATGCTATCAAAGTATACATCGATAGTGGAGCAATCGGTAATTATGTGGACCACGACTTGGCTACCAGGATGGATCTTCCCCTACGTCCCAAGATGGTAAAGGACGTAATCACTACGGTGGATGGTACTGAAATAGCTTCCGGACCAGTTTCTCATACCACCATGGAGGTAACGTTGTTATGTCAAGGCGGACATCGGGAGAAGATCGTGTTTGATGTAATCAAGGCCCCGCAGTTTCAGGTGATTCTAGGAATGCCTTGGTTGGAAAAACACAATCCTCAGATAAACTGGCGAGCCAAGGTGATTCGGTTTCCAGAATGCGCTTCAACCTGTTATCCTCAGCCCGAAATCAAGCTAGCAGCCATCACTTCCGAGGACCCCCGATTACCTCTAGAATACCAAGAGTTCAGCGACGTCTTTCAGAAAGATCAAGCCAACACCCTGCCTCCACATCGGTCATGCGACTGCCCGGTAGACCTGATACCTGGGTCCACCCCTCCGTGTAGTAGAATTTATGCCCTCACTGAACCAGAAAACCTCCATCTCAGGCAATACTTGGACCAGTACTTGGCTAACGGATTCATCCGCCCCTCGAAATCCCCGGCTTCCTCAGCTTTGTTCTTCGTCCCGAAAAAGGAAGGTGACCTAAGAACGTGTATCGATTATCGCGCCCTGAACCTGATTACAGTCAAAAACCGATACCCGTTGCCCTTGATTCCTGAATTATTGGACCAGGTAAAAGGCGCCTGCATATACACAAAGTTAGACCTCAGAGGAGCTTAACATCTGGTGCGCATTAAGGAGGGCGACGAATGGAAGACGGCCTTTCGCACTAAATATGGATTATTTGAGTATCAAGTAATGCCCTTCGGACTATGTAACGCACCGGCCGCTTTCCAGTTTTTCATGAATGATGTCCTCAGAGAACTTATTGATGTGTGCGTAGTCGTTTATATTGACGACATCCTGGTATACTCAGCCTCAGAATCTGATCATCGAAGACACGTCACATAGGTTTTACAGAGACTTCGCCAACACCGCTTGTTTGCTAAACTGGAGAAGTGCACCTTTCACGCAAAGGAAGTGGAATTTTTAGGGTTCATCTTATCACCCAACGGAGTTCACATGGACTCAAGAAAAGTGGATGCTATCACCAAATGGCCTTCCCCAACTTCCGTGAAAGGTGTGCAGAGCATGCTGGGCTTCGCTAATTTTTACCGAAGGTTCATTCCTGAATTCTCTCGGGTAGTCCAACCTATCACAGCTCTTCTGAAAAAGAATAAAAAATTTGAGTGGACTCCAGAAGCCGAACAAGCCTTCCGAGAATTAAAAGCTAAATTTATCTCTGCTCCAGTCTTAAAGCATCCCCGTCCAGAACTTCCCTACGTCGTCGAGACAGATGCTTCCAGTCTTGCAATGGGGGCGGTGCTGTCACAAAGAGACCCCGAAACGCACCAGTTACATCCTGTAGCCTTTTGGTCTCGCAAATTTTCAGCTCCTGAAATCAACTACACAATTACGGACAAAGAACTCTTGGCAATTAAGTCCGCCTTTAAGGCCTGGCGGCATTATCTTTTGGGAGCCCGGCACACAGTAACTGTAATCACGGATCACCGTAACCTCCAGTACCTGAAGTCAGCTAAAGCTCAATCTTCGAGGCAACTACGCTGGGCTTTATTCTTCGCAGAATTCGATTTTGTAATCACATTTCGACCAGGCGTTAGGAACGGAAAAGCAGACGCCCTTTCCCGGATAGGGGTAGACGAACTTACAGCTAATCCGGAGCCGGTGCCAATAATTCCTGAACAAAAGATACTAGGAGTAATCAACACATCATCCCTCGAAGAAATTAAAGCAAGGGTCAATCAACTCATAACTCCCGAAGATTCATCGAATTGGCAATTGAAAGGAAAGGATTTTACAATAGATCAGAACCTACTGTATTTCCAAGGAAGACTATTCTTACCCTGCGCTGACTTACAAAAACAGGTCATCACCTGCTACCATGATTCTCTAATGGAAGGACATCCTGGAGTTGCCAAAACCTCAGAGAAAATTAAAAGGCATTTTTGGTGGCCATCTTGGAGGAAAGATGTTAAGGAGTTTGTGGCTTCTTGTGGTATCTGCGCACAAAACAAGAGTCAGAAGGAAAAACCAGCAGGATTATTACGTCCAATAGACATTCCACCAGGCCCTTGGCACACGCTCTCGATGGATTTTATCACGGATTTACCCCCTTGCTCCGGATACAACACAATTCTAGTGATCGTGGACCTTTTTTCAAAGATGGCTCATTTTATCCCATTGAAGGGTTTACCTACAGCTTCCATTCTAGCCCGAGAATTTCTTGTAACATTGTCCGGTTGCACGGTTTCCCTACAGTACTAATCTCTGACCGAGGGAGCCAATTCATTTCCCATTTTTGGCGGAGTTGTTGTCGTTTAGCACAGATTGATGTACGACTTTCCACCAGCCATCATCCTCAAACCGATGGGCAGACTGAGAGAACTAACCAAACTCTAGAACAATATCTGCGCTGCATGTTGCATCAATCCGAGGGTACTTGGAAGGATGTCCTTTGGATTGCTGAATACGCTTACAATAATTCAATCCATTCTGGGACAGGAAAAACCCCTTTTTTCCTGCTGTATGGAAGTCATCCTCGAACCTCAAATCTGGACCCACCTCAAGCTCTCGGAACACCTGCTGTTGACCATCTGCATTCGACGATAACTCAAGCATTTAAAGAAGCCACAGCTCATCTTCAACGAGCTAAAGAATCATACAAAAAAGGAGCAGACCAACATCGAAAAGAGGCTCCACAATATCAAAAAGGAGATCAAGTCTGGCTGTCCACTAAACATTTATCTTTAAAAGGGCCACGCACCTTCAACCCAAGATATTTAGGACCCTACTCGATCACGGCCGTGATTAACCCAGTGGCTGTTAAACTAGAATTACCTACTCGAATGAAGATACATCCTGTCTTCCATGTTTCTCTCCTGAAACCTGTGCAACCCGGAACCCGTTTGACTAAACCTCCTGAGCCAATCCAAGTTGACGGAGAACCCGAATTTGAAATTCGAGACATCCTGGACTCCAAAATTTCCAAATCAAGACTATACTACCTGATTGATTGGAAAGGATATGGACCCCAGGAGAGATCTTGGGAACCCTCAGAATATGTACATGCACCTCGTTTAGTCCGAAAATTTCATCGGGCTTTTCCCAACAAGCCAAAACCGCCGGAAAAGACAAGCTTGGGAGGGGCCTTGAGGGGGGGTACTGTCATGACCGCAGCCTCCAAGGAGTCAGATTTAGCCCAACTGCCTCGGAAGCTGGGTCACAACTTCATTTTCAGGCACCCATCGGCTCCCATAGGGGCCTTATGGACCATGTCCTGGCGCCAGTGGCACCAGGCTCATAAGGGGACCCAGTCCCGGCACAGGACGTGCCGGGCTCATGATGTAAGGAATGGTGCTTGGGTGGACCTACCGGCTGCAGACCATGCTGCTCACTCACCTGCAGGATGAAATCCTCATCCATCCATGGCTGGAACTACTTTACCTTCTGGGTGTGGCCAGCACCACTCCCTGGGACTGGATACTGGAACTATTCTGGAAGCTGGGACTTCTTACCTGGGCGAGGCAGCTGTGGAAGGAGACACCTAAGCACTCCAGTAGGACTATTTAAACCACGCCCGATCAGAGCAACGTGCTTCGCGTTATTCTGCAATAGCAGCAAGACGCTCACCGTGTCAGCTCCAGAGAATCTTCAACTTCTGCATCTAGGGAAGAGAAATCCGTAATCTTACCTTCTGAAATACCATCTTCGTCTTCTGCAGCATCTGAGAAGGGAAAAGAACACCAGGTTTGCACGAGATAAAAACCAGCGCAGCTCTTACCCAATCCATCGGTGCATCTCAAGCCACGGGCTGCAGCTTTCCATTGTTTTCGGCACCCTTTGGAAGCAAGGACATTGGTTAGTAACCATCTTGAAACTTTCCTTACCTGCGCTACATTCTTCTCGCCTCCGCCGACGCTGCTACTCGCATCTGCAAAACAAAAGGACATCATTAAGAAATACAAACTCCATCCATACGCACGTGTTTTGGGCAGCTCTCATCTATCTCAATCCTCGGCGCATTCCTCTACATCTATTTTTTCCATCCAGCGGCTTCTGCAACCTGAAAAAGGAAAAGAGACATTAAGAAGTGCTTTAAACTTCGAATTGACATTTTCTACTTACTTGCCTGCAATACCTTCGCCATTCCATCGCTCTCCGGACCTCCATATCCAAGCAACCGCCGTTCGTGCTGCTAACGACGGCCTAGCTTCAAATCTTCATCCTCTGCAACCAAGAGGCTGGACAATTAACCAGTGAAGTAACTGGCTTCGGCGCCCCTGCACAGACGCAGGATGGAGAGCTCCGCTTTTACCTATATAAGGTGAACACGTTTAGCCTACGAACTACTTGGGGAGCACCAGGAAGGGGAGTCAGCTTGCCCAGTCAGGCTTATATATCCTATTAACCCCTTGCTATCCTAAATGCAGACACCTCACCCTTCAGATCAAGATCTCAGTGAGGAGAGGGCCTTTCCAGGGTGGCATTCGAGGCCTGCGCGTGACCCTAGAAGACTCCGAGAACCCCCAGCCCAGACCTGCACCTCCGAGGGATTCAGGTGAGCGTTACACAAAAGACACAAATGTGGGAAATATTGTTGTTGCAAATACAAAAACAAAGGGAAATACTACACCAAATGCTGCATTGGTTGCCCTAGACCAGTTACAGCAACAGGTCAAGTAAACAACTTCATGTCTTCAGTTAGACATAGTGTTAAAGGTAAATCACCTATGAACACGTATTACATAAAAAGAACAGAAGAATCAAAATATAGCAATGATTACAATGCAATGATTGCCCTCTTATGGAATGAAAACATAGATTTGCAGTACATTGCAGACAATTCCACTGCAGTTGCACGATATGTTACAGCTTACTTAACCAAAGCAGAAAAAACAGAGCTTCAAAAACTCTGGAATGACCTATCATCAGTCAAAACACTGTCTCAGAAATTGTGCAGCGTAGGCATAAAAATGCTCTCTCATAGAGAATGTGGCTGCTATGAAGCTGCAGATTGTTTAACCGGTACTGCTTTGTATGGAAAACCTGAAAATATAGTATGGCTAAGTCTTGGTCCTGCTAAATCTAGAAAACGAGTTCTCAAATCATACAACGACAGAGAATCAATAGCCAAAAATGATCCCAACAGCCAAGACATTTTGAAAAACAATTTACTAGACACATACTACCCAAACAGGAGTACCACTTTACAAACCATGTGTCTATACCACATAGCCCAAAGCTTAACATGCAAACATTAAATAAAACCAGATGAAAATAAAGGTAGGTACAGAGTGACAAATTGTGAAGGCAGCTTAGTGAAACTTACCAAACAAAGCTTAATTAATCATATCAAATTATCATTAAAAACCCCTCAACATAAATAACTATATTACATGTCCCTGCTACAACTTTTTAAACCATGGAGAAAAGAAGAAGAGTTACTAGATATCTTTGACTCCTATGAAGATGCTTTCAAAGAAAATGAAAGCACTATAACCAATGTAAACTTTACACAGTACAAAACAATGTTGCACAATGAACAGCAACACGAAGAAGAATTCCAGGCCCAACTAGATAAAGACACTCCCGACAGTAGTCAACCTTCTATAACAGGAATCCAAGAACCACTGGGACAGCCACTAATAGCAAATGAGGCAGAATAGCTATGACAGAAGTAGAAAACACCATGTGTCACTATGAAGAAGATACAGAAGACTTAACTGTACTGCAATCAAAAATGAACAATGAGCAGCATAGCATTTTTCAAGAAGTAACAAAATAAATTGCACATGGTGAACAACATGAAAATAAAGAATGTACCTGCCAAAATTACAAGCCTATACTACTATACGTCAGTGGTCAAGCTGGTTCAGGCAAAACATTCTTAATCAAAATCATCAGTAAGTTCCTTCAACAATTGACAAACAACAAACTGTCAGCTGTTGTAACTGCCCCCACAGATTTAGCTGCCTGCAACATAGGCGGTGTCACTTTACATCGATTACTACTCCTTCCAGTAGAACACCAAAACAAATTAGAATATTACAAACTTTCTACAGAAGCTGCAATGGAACTACGCAGAGTGTTAAAACAAATGAAAATGCTGCTAATAGATGAAGTGAGCGTGGTCTCCAACCTAATTCTGGCCTTGATTCACCTCAGATTACAAGAAGTACTCAAAACAAACTACGAAGAGCTCTTTGGAGGAAAACATATTATTGTTTTTGGAGATCTTCAATTGACACCAGTGAAAGGTGAACCTATTTTTAATACCTTAGGACACAAACTCTGCTGTAAAACTGTTGGCAGCATAGGACATTCCAACCTTTGGCAACATTTCCAATACAGAGAATTAACATAAAACATGCACCAGTCTGCAGACCTGACATACGCCAACATTTTAAAAAGTATTAGAGTTGGTGTACTACCTCAAGAAGCACAATCAATATTAAAAACATGGCACATCCATGCACTGTATGGCCATAATTCATGTGCTACTGATTTCATGGAAAAATTAGCACGCAAAAATGTCTCTTGTATGTCCTTGATGCCAACTCTTGCTATGTTGAAAAAAGTAATGCAACCAATAATTGAAATTTGCTCCACAGACAAACTCGACATGCATGGTATGACACTACCCATGTGTCAACAAGTCACAACACGACTAAATACCTTAGAAAACTCTATCTCCAACACAGCCGGTTTGGAGAAAATATTAAAATTATCTTTAAACTGTAGAGTAATGCTTAAACGTAACCTTGAAGTGGAGCAAGGACTAGTTAATGGAGTTCTGGTACAGTTGTTGGCTTTCAAACATACCATGTGACAACAGCATTCAGTTTGTCAATATTCTCTTTGACAAACTATCAGAAGTAAAAAAAAAGATAGGATGCTCAACTGCTTGATTCCTTCATTTCAAAGACATGTATATACGCAGAGAACGTATGCAGTCTAGCATATGCAGTCACCATTCACAAACCATAAGGTCTTTCCCTAGATAAAGCATTAATAGATATTGGGAACACAGTCTTTAAAGAAGGCATGAGCTACGTAGCACTATCACGCTTACCTGCACTTGACGGTCTATTTCTAATCAACTTTGAAGCAAGTAAAGTAAACGCTGATATTCCTTGCATTTTAGAATACAATAGACAACGTTCACTGTATGCCCCATCTAAAAACCTATCCTGTTCCACAAAAAAAAAAAAAACCTTGTAAAATAAAACTACTTCAAACATAAATGAACAGGATCTCACTGCAAATCTTCCAAAGAGAGTAAAAGAAGCTAATACTTCATCAATTACTACAACCAAAGAAGAATCTACTACTCAAAGTAACTCAAGTACTTCTTCAAAGAAGCACCACACACTCCAAAGAAATGACTTGGACACAGAACAATCTAGTCGATTCAAATTTTCTAATATAACTGGTGTAAATTGCTACGCAAATGTAGCAATAAATATTCTATTCCAATTGCCACCAATTGTTGACAACATTTACCTACACAATACAGACCAATTGTGTTTGCAAATGTTAGTCCTTCATAGACATGCAAGCAACAATCCTGACAACACATACAGTGTTCATGGAATAAGACAAGAATTGGACTACTGTGCTGGAATGGTGAAATTCACTATAAACTCACAAGAAGATCCACAAGAATTTCTAATGTACTTACTACAAGTACTGGAAAACATAAACATAACTATGAATTAAATCTTCCAGATTTCATACATGTGGAAACATACATGAACTCTATGCAACAATGTGGCACAGGAACAAATCCCTAATGAACGCTTTGTGTATGTATCCATACCTAACTGTGAATCTGTTCCATTTCAGCAACTTGTACAAATTGCAAACCATGGCATATTATGTACTACCTGCAATTCAGATAATCGCTCCACCTTACAAATACAAACACATAGTAAATACGTAATGCTAATGCTTCTATGTTACAATGCAGATGGTACCAAAAACAACTGCAAGCTGACTGGATTCACACAGGGTCAAGTATCACTTGGTAAGAAAACCTTCACAACAATAGGTATAATATATCACACAGGAGCCACAACCAATGCAGGTCACTATACTGCATATATAAAAAAAATTGTGGATTGTTTGAATGTAATGATAGTAACATTACTCTAAAGCAGAGATTACCAGCAAATATTATAAACGCTAAGTAAGCTGTTCATAAACATTAATAAAACTTAAATTAGAAAACTATAAACAGTTAGAATACGCCAACAGGTATCTAACTGCCCCAAGATTTTGCAACAACCAAACAAATAAATCAATACCACTAATAACTAATCTGTGCATAAACATTAATAAAACGTTAATTAGAAAACTATAAACAGTTAGAATTCGCCAACAGGTATCTAACTGCCCCAAGATTCTGCAACAACCAAACAGGTAAATCAATACCACTAAATTATAAGAAGAAATAAACAGTTAGATTACGCCAACAGGTATCTAACTGCCCCAAGATTTTGCAACAACCAAACAAATAAATCAATACCACTAAAATATAACAAGAAATAATCAGTTAGAATACGCCAACAGGTATCTAACGGCTCCAAAAATCTGCAACAACCCAACAGACAGATGAGCAATTTGAGAATATAAATAAAAAATTATAACCAGTTACAATTCGACAACAGGTATCTAACAATCTGCAACAGCCAGAAACAACAAGTAAACACTGAAAACAAAGAAAGAAATGTACTGTGCCATAACAAAAAAAGTTTTTTTTAATCCAGCACAGACCCAATGATTTAAGAAACAAACACAGAAACTAAGCAAATTGCACAGTACACTGGTTTGTAAACTACTAAATATGAGGGTCGAAATAAAGCAGAAATGTATTTTATGCAATGCAATACGTCTTTATAAACTACCTACACTAACATGATCTTTTCTTTTATCACAGAAATTGAAAAAGAATATCTGCTCCAGTTACCCAAATCATGAAATTAAATATATCCAATCACAAAAAATCAAACAGGTAGTATATTATAATACAACTCACAAATACTGCTCCATAACACAACCTTTGAAGCAAACATCTAACCATACACCAGAATACAAAATGTTTACTTCCATGGATATGTTATACTGCAGTGCTTGTTACCAAACCCTACAATCTTAATTACATGACGTAGCGAAAACTTCACATACAAACTATACAAATCAAACAGTACACAATCTGTAGATTTGCGAATATTTGATATTTGATATAGAGTCTTCGGCCATTCACCCAAGACTCTAGGCCCTGGCCACAGCCACCGCAGCATATCACACCCATAGATCACACCCATAGAATCAAATATTTGAACTGGCTATATGGGCTACTGCATTTTTTATGTCAGCGGACAGCCGCAGTGACCGCGGACATGACAAACACATCAGGGGCGCCTGCCACCTAAACAAATACAGCATTTGACCCATCTCTTACTTCCCCACCCTCCCCAAGCAATCTTACACACCAATACACTTCCCAAAGTTGTATTTCTCCCCTGCCGTGCTGTCCGCGGATGTCCACGGATCCAAGATGGCAGGCGCATCAAAACAATACGACGCACCTCATGCTTCATTGCAGCCAATCAGCGAACATGTTGCATGTCCGTGGACATGACGCAAGCCGATTATCTGATAGGTGTCCTGTCCGCGGAACAAATAGGTTAGTGTGTTCGCGGAGCGGACATAGATATCACTAATTATTTGTGACCTACTTTTTGGTCGTTTTAAAAAAACTACTGAACGGATTTTCACCAAATTTACAAAAGCTTTCGGGACCAAGCCGCTGCCCCAAATTTGGTGAAAATCTGTCCAGCGGATTGGGCTGTAGGCGTGAGCAAAGTCTTTTCCCCATTCAGTCTATGGGAATAAAATACATTTTGGGACCCCCCTATAACTTTGCCCTGCCGGACCAAACCTCACCAAACTTTGCAAAAAAAATCAGAGTGGGCCATATGCTGCATAGTTTGGTGAGGATTCGTCCAGGGGGAGCAAAGTTATAAGCGGCCTAAAAAGTGCTCTTCCTATGGGATTAGCAACTTAACCATAACTAAACAGCCACTAGTGTGGCTGTGTAATTACACAGCCCACGGCTCACCCATAGATCACACCCATAGAATCGAACATCTATCAAATTTTAGTGAGGTTTAGTTCAGGGGGGCAAAGTTATTGGGGGGGGTCCCAAAATTTATTTTTTTCCATAGACATGCGCACGCCTACAGCTCAAACCGATGGATGGATTTCCACCAAATGTGTGGCAGGAGCGGCGGCTTAGGCCCGAAAGCGTGCTTTTGTTAATTTGGTGTAAATCCGTCCAGTAGTTTTTTTAAAAAATGGCCCAAATGTAAGTCAAAATAATTAGTGATATATATATGTCCGCTCCGCGGACACACTTCCCTGTTCGCTCTGCGGACAGGACACCGATTGGCTAGTCGGCTTGCGTCATGTCCGCGGACAAGCTACGTGTTTTCAGATTGGCTGGGGTGAGGAGTGAGGTGCGTCACATTGTTTCGATTCGCTCGCCATCTTGGATCTGCCAGAGTATTATAGTTGTGCTATGCAACACACACACATGGTTTGGTACTTCAGCAGAGGTACTTTTAAACTTTAGTATTTCTTTTTTGTATGTGTTTAATAGAAGGTTGCTATTTGTACAGTAGTTGGTAGTTTGTTGTAAAGCTAATGCATTTTGTAAGTGGCTTTCACTTCCAAAATATTTTCTCTATATATGCTATATTTTTTAGTAGTTGTTTGACTGTACCATGTAGAAGATTGTTATTTAAATTGACTAGTGCTAAAGCAGGACTTTTAGCATAGTAGAGTTTATGGACCAGATTTTTATAGTTGCATTATGTGTTAATATCATTTTGATATGATGGAAGGTGGTTTTGCAAATAGGTCCTGAAATGCAGGGTAATGGATCTGCTTGTAGTCCTGTGTGTTTGCGCACTGGACAGGTATCCATATTCTGTAGTAGTTTCATTTTGATATTGTCTTTGCTTTTTACATACTGATTGAGGAAGTGGCGTAAAGATTTGAAAGTTTTTTGGCAATGTTACACATTGATGTGCACGGCCATTTGTAGACTGGACGTTTTGGTTTATTAGAATGGAGAGGTGATACTGATGTTTTTGGGGATAATTTTGTGAGCAGCATTTCTTCTTTCATAATGGTGTTATTATGTTTTTCATACCATCGTCCACTGCTATGTATGGCAATTTGCTTTTGTTTATATGCTTCTTCACGAAAATATGGTTCTGTAGTCGTGGTTTGACTCTATTCACCTCCATAGATGTTTATGGTGTTATTTATGTTTATATTCAGTTTATTGAAAAGTATTTTTTTGTAATTTAGTAGTTAATTTTGTAAGTGGTTTAATTCTGTTAAAAATAAAATAAATAACTACCTTTATAGGATGATTGCACTGTTTATGACGCTGTTAGGATTGCTTTTCTATGGTAGGTTTTAAGGGTTGGCCATGATTTCTCTCCTGTTGTTATAAGGTTTTGAAAGAGTCTGTGGTGAACAAGGATTTCTGAGAGCTTTTAGGATTACTTTTCTATGGTAGGTTTTAAGGGTTGTCCATGATTTCTCTCCTGTTTTTATAAGGTTTTGAAGGAGTCTGTCGCAGGAAATTCTTTGCAAATGGTTAATTGCTACTATATCAAGATTTATAGGTGCAGCGTTAGTGGTAGTGGTAAGTGAAGTCTTGTTAATCACTTTTGTTTTGTTTTACATTTTGATAGAGGGGGAAAGTTTCGGTAGTGGAAGCTTGTTTTGTTTCGCGTAATGACTGTATTAACTGTTTTGGTTAAACTTTTTGTACAAAATCTGGTAGAGATGGATGATTATTTTGACACTTATTGTGATTTGCTCTAATTCTGCATTGCTTTCTATGGAGTTGCTTTTTGGTAGGCATTCTTTGGGGTTTGTTGGAGAAAAAAAGGTGTGGGTTGGGTTGTTGTGCAGTGTATGCGTGCTTTGTGCATGAGTGTCTGAGTATGATGGTAAGGATGATTGTGGAGGTGTGTGATTGTGCAATGGGCAGCTATATTAAGTTGGGAAGGTTATTCTTGTATTTGTGGGTTAGTATACTGGGTTTGAGATGACAATATAAAGTATGCAACTGGTAAGGGGAAGCGGTAATAATACATTTTATGGGAAAGGGTTAATACTCTTCTTTGTTCTACAACAGTAAAATGCTAGTGTGTTTGAGTAACAGTTAGAACATTATGTAAGTATTGTACTTACTTTTTTGTATGGAAAGAGTAGGTTTCTTCGAAGTCGTTGTTCTTACTTTAGACGCTGCCGCTTTTCAGGAGAGTGGTCTTCACTGCAATTGTAAAAGAAAGAAGTTAGTGAATATGTGTGTTTATAGCACTTTTGTTGATGTAGACATTGTTTTTTTTTGTTTTTTTGTAGTTGTAGTGTTTTCTTACAAGTGAGCATACTATGTATATGCACTTTCCTTTGTCTATGTGCATTTTGTATATTTTATTTAGAATCTGTTAGTTGAATATGTTTTACAAATGAGTATAATAGTAAACGTATAGAGCACACTTGTTTTTTTAATGTTATGTTATTGGATGGTAAGAGGTGGAAGAAATAATCATATGCATTTTTTGCTATTTTTACAGGGTAAATGGCAGCGATTGTACAGAGAAGCATGCAATGTATGCATTTGTGATGGTGTGGGAAATAAAGGAGTAGGATTTCATATATGGGCAGTGGTGTTGTTTGAGCTGGGAGCCTTTGTTATTATATTGTCTATGTGTGTGCTTGAATGAACATGCATGTGCTCATCCTGGCTGTGTGTCATTTTATAACACACTGGAAAGTCTTTTTCATAATTATACTGTTATTTCTCCCATCTGTTAATATGAAATAAATTTTTTTAGATAGCTCTGTGAGTAAACAAAAATGTGGAGAGGAGGCAGGTTTGCAATTGATACTTCATTATACCAGATGGGATAAATGAAGTAAGGTCATTTTACAGTTTATACAGGGTAAGTGGAAGTTGCTCTGTTTATATGTATTCTTAGAAGAGCTGTAAATGTACTGTGTTGGAAATATTCATGCCTGTGGTCTGTGTTAATGCATGTGGATGTGCATGAATCTGCAAGTAGAAATATTGGCCAGTTTTCTAGTAGTTGTTGCTGTAGGTCTGTTGCAGTGACAGCTGAATTGTACTGAGAGTGATCAATAGTACATCTGAAGTGCTGATGTGTGATGATAGAGTTAGATGTTGAGTTCTTGGATGTGATTGGTGGATGATTGTGTGACTGTTTAACTGTAGCCAATGAGGAAATGGTGCAGAGAGTGAAGTGGAAAGGGTAGCAGGGTTTGTTCAGACATTCTCATACAACCACTTTTTGTCAGGGTTCGAGACTTGCTTCTTTCAGAAATGTTTACGTGAGTTGCTGTGTGAAGAGGAGATGTAATGAGGTGACAGGTGATGTGGCCTGACTGTGGGAGTTGCTGGGAGAGTGCAAAGTTCTCCAGAGGAATAAAATAAATCTGTACAAATGTTGTCCGCATTGGTGAATGGTAGTAAACAATTTATATGTTTTTCAAAAATATTTGTAATGCCACTGTGGTGTGAAGTGCTATCAGTTCCCATTCTGAGTGAAGGTCAGTGCCATTGAATTTGTGTTTCCTAGCTGAGCAAACCCACGCATGGTACACAGTAAAAGGTTCAATTGTTTTTTGACCTTGAAACAAAGGGAGAATTGCGAACGGAATGGAGGGAGGGATGTAAGACTTTCAAATATGATCATGTTGACCATTCAAAAATTGGACAAAAGAATATGTAATTTCATTTTACGAAAACTCGTTGAAGTGAACGGAGTGTGTGTTTTATGCCGATAGAATGGAAATGCTGAATATTTTGTAAGTTTTACTTTGGACGATTTTATACACAAACTAGTCAAATTATCATTTGTGACATTATTGGTGGGGTAAATTGTATTTTTTTTGTGTGGTATATTGCAATGACACACAATTACAGATTGTGTGTGTAGTTTGTTTTGTTGTGGGCACATGGGCAGTGTAGCATAGAGATGGGTGTAGTTCAGTAGTGGGTTCTCCCAGGTTCACAAACGCGCAATTAAACGCTAATATTTAATTAAAATTTTGTGTATGTGTTGTTCTTGGTTTTATTTAGCTCTCTGATTGCAGCGTCAGCTTTAGCATCCCATTTCGAGCTGAACATACTCCATAGCAGTAACTTGTACAGCAAACTGAAGAGTACTTTGCACGTTTTTTTGTTTGAGTTATCATTGTTTGTCGTCTGTGTTTATTAATAGTTGTAACAGGGGCCCAAATTAATGGTTAAAATGATAAACCGTAATAAGATCGGTTACTGAGACACATTTCTGTTAGCTTTTTTTAAACAGCTACATCTTGACTTTCTCGATTGTCATGGATTCCAGATACCAACTGACATTTTTTTTAAACATCAGCTACAGATTAACGTCAGTGAATGGATCACAGTGACTCTTTATTGGGATGATCGACACGGGCCCATATGCCTGTACGCCATACTAGGGATAAGGAGAAACTTGTTATCGTTTATGGTGGCATAGTGTGAAGATCATGGCAAAGTCTTGCGATTTACAGTGCGTCCAATGGGTTCTTATATCAAGAAGGAACACCGCGTGACTCATGATAAACATTTGTGGTTCGAGAACGAAGAAAACAATTACCTATTTGCTTGCATATGTAAGTCTCCGGATGTTCTCAGAGCATTTTTTGTGAAATAAAAGTAGTTTACAAATTGTACCGATTTGCTATTTCATTTAAAAGGATGGTTTCATATTCAAAATTGGGACGCGCTGTGTTGTGAGATGATGCGTGTTGATATTCCGGGTTCTGCGTCAGGTAGCGTTATGACGTAGGTGATGATTGGGTGCTTTTTACTACGCTGTATAGTAATGTTCTGGAGATAGGTGGAACATATCACTAGGTGTGGCGATGGTAGGCACAGGGGCGGGGCATATGAATAAGTGCCGCCAGGGCAGTCCAACTTGGGCGGTGTGGGAACGGATAAGATTATCACAAGATGGCCGTGCCCTGCTGCCTGATTTCGCATGCGTAAAAAAGAGGAAAATTACGGTAAGGTGCATAGGAAATGTTTGTACGATCGATCAATGTATGCTTAGAAGTACATGCCCGAACACTTGGAAAATAATATTTCTGAGTGCACTATTATTTTAATAGATCAATTTTTTGCTTCACTCGTTGTAGATTATTTTCTAAGGTCTGTTTCTGTATTATTTTTAATGTCTGTATGGTGTGTTTAAAAAAAATAAATTTGCAATGTACACATAAAGTAATGGGTAATAATTTGTTTATATAGAGAAGTGTGTTGTCTTCTATTAGGAGGGCCGTTCTTACACTTGATTGTACCCCAGGCAGGATGCATCATTGGCGCCCCTCCCCACAACAAAAAATGACAAAAACATAGCTTGGGTGCAGATGAGCATCGACCCTCTTACTATAGTATTTCAGGGGCGTGATTCAGGGTGGGCTATGTTTAGAATTAATAAACTAATTACAACTGCATGATCTTCCATGCAGAATATTCCCACTAAATAATGCATTATTCACCAATATAAATATGTTATCCATTCTCTTGAAAACTGGTTATAAAAAGAGGAATGCTAGTATGATTTCAATTCTACAGTTCACTATACAAATGTGGATCTTGCACCAACTAAACATAAGGTTAGTAAGATGGAGAGAGGTAAAAGGTATGGTACATCATATTGCTTGGCTATACTGCGATACAGGCATCATTTCAGGTGTTTGATGGGTCTAATGTCTACATACCTTTATGCAAAAGGAATGCCACCGAGATGTTGGTTGAGAGGGTGCACACTGTGAGCCTACTTAGCAGACTTCTGCTAAGAGGTTGTATACAACTGAGCATGCTGAAATTTTCAAACATGACGAAGGTAGATTTCGGTGCTATAAAGGAAGTCGTTTCAACGCATAAATACACACATGCTTCCAATCACTGTTTCAGTAACTAGTCTGCCAAACATTGGTTTCAGTCCGATATGCTCCACGCTACATATAATGGTCGTCTTCCTATCCTGCTGTCCGGTCAGTGCACTTTTAAGCCTTGCTTGCATTTCTAAACTCCCTGGCACTACTTGATGTCCAAGTGCATAGCTGCCACATGAGCCACTAAGAGCCATTCCTGGCTTTTCTCGTTGCATGATTGGATTTTTAGTTTCATGTTTCCCTTGCTATGTATGGTCCTACAAATTCCAGCATGTGAAGTCAAAAGCAAGGACATGCTCGTGTTATCGGGCATGATATGGGACCACTTGACAACTATGCAAGTTTCCATCAAAATCTCATGCTCCCGGTAGGTTTTGCTACTGCTCTTCACACTCTGCTATGCCCAGTCATGTGCTTTTAAAAGCTCCTGTAGTAGGTTTGTTATCACGTGTACGTTTTTAAGTAAACTAAAGCATGTGTGCGCCCTATATTTTTAAGAAGACTGCCCACAGTAGTGAGACGTTCAGCAAATGGTTATTTTCTTAAGTCATATCAGTGTAAATTCAGGTTCTTAGGGTTTTCAATTCTGGTTATAAATGCATGATAGTACATATTCTAGAAGGCACAGAGATTTAAGTTAAGTGCTACGAGACAAGTGACTAGGCAGGTTCAACGTGATGGGGACCCAGTCCTGCTCCCCAGACACACGTGTGGTCTGGTGCTGCATCCCGAATCTCCCCACAGCGTTTTGGTCCTATGCCACAGGTGTTGCTGGGTGTCTGAAGGTTTAGCATAGGCGCCAGAGTTTTGAAGTGCGTCAAGCGTATGGTGTGTGTGTGTGTCTGTGTGTGTGTGTGTCTGTGTGTGTGTGTGTGTGTTGTGTGTGTGTGTGTGTGTGTGTGTCTGTGTGTGTGTGTGTGTGTGTGTTGTGTGTGTGTGTGTGTGTCTGTGTGTGTGTGTGTGTGTGTGTGTTGTGTGTGTGTGTGTCTGTGTGTGTGTGTGTGTATGCACAATGCCGTTCTTTGCGTCAGGCCATGTATTTTTGAAATGTCAAAATTAACTTGCAGGTTTAAAAACACTTCTTTTAATCCTTAATTTTCCTTCCCATTCACACCTTGTTCACACTCCCATTCACACCTATTGGTGGTGGTGCCCTCTGGAGGTTGGCACATTAGGCAGCCACCTGCATGGCCTGATGCAAAGACCGGCCCTAGTATCATTGTTTTTAATTATTTCTTCACAAGGAACATTTTCTTCCAGCCATTCCAAAGTAGTAGACATTGCTGTGTAACAAGAAATGTATATATTATTTTCACTGTACCTAATACAGAAAGTTTATAAATATATAAAATCAGTGAAAAAATCTTTTTTAAAGGGACATTATGGTTAAGTTGCTCTACTAAAAACCTATGAAATTCAGTGAAAAAAACTTTGTTAAAGGAACGTTATAAAGTAAAACCGAAAACCCCCTGAAATTTGCAAGTTATGGTAAGCTAAGCAACCATAACTCACACCACCACCGTGCACTGCTAAGACTAAAACCCAGGACATCAAAAATGACATCAAAAATTGTCATTGATGATCCTTTTTTTCAGCACCCCGAGTTCCTGCTTTGGGAACCTAGGGTGCTAATGGCCTTCATCCCCATTACAGGGGCTGGAATGGGGGGATAATGGTCCAGAGACATCGTTATCCACCCTCTCTTCGCTTGGGCTGATAACTTGGGCTGCCGGGCCGGTATCCACCGTTCCAGTCCCCCTTAACAAAGTTTTTTCAATGAATATATATATATATGTATATATATATATATTACACCGCCTGCTGTAGTGGCCGTGTCATTATGGTTAAGTTGCTCA
The DNA here is from genome assembly GCF_040938575.1 of Ambystoma mexicanum. NCBI lineage: Eukaryota > Metazoa > Chordata > Amphibia > Caudata > Ambystomatidae > Ambystoma > Ambystoma mexicanum. The sequence goes on from NC_090927.1 coordinate 614,071,148, forward strand.
ACCCATTGGAAGAACATTTTTCTGGGCAGCTTATAACTTCGCTCCCCCTAGACAAATCCTCACTAAACTTTGCATAAAAAGTATATGCCCGCTCTGAATATTTTGGCAAGTTTGGTGAGGTTTCGTCAAGAGGGGGGCAAAGTTATAGCGGGGTCCCACATTTTTTTTTTTTTCATAGACTGAATCGAAAAAGAATTTGCTCACACCCACAGCCCAAACTATTGGACAGATTTTCAACAAATTTGCGGCAGGTGTGGCAGCTTGATCCCGAAAGCGTGCTTTTGGAAATCCATCCAGTAGGTTTTTTTTAAATGACAAAAAAGTACGAAAAAAATGGGTGCTATCTGGCTCCGCTGACCTATTTCCCTGTTTGGTCCATGGACATGCATACAATTGGCCTTGAGGGTGGCATGATGTCTGCGGACATCGAACGTGCCCTCTGATTGGATGGTGAAAAGCATGAAGTGTGTCAGATTCTTGGAAACGCCCGCCAGGTCGGATTTGCGGACATCTGCCAGTGTCCGCGGACACCACGATAGAAACATATAAAAAACACAACATTGCACTTGTCAAACTTATCAAACAATCTCTGGGGAGGCGAGGGGTGATGAGGATGGGATATGGCCATAAGAAGCCAAAGAACAAGTGTTTTTTGTCCTCAAAGTCCACAAATGCTCCGGTTGTTCGTGTACAGTCCTGTGATGTTCGCAAACACTTCAGATGTTTGAGGCATCTGTGCCTATTTCTGCATTACAGGGTTGGTGAAAAGCAGTTCTTCCACAGCTTATAACTTTGGCGCCACTCAATGAAACTGCATGAAATTTAGACTTGATTCTGAATGGTTTTCGGAAAGCATGGAGCTGTTTTGTCAAGAGGGAACACATTTAGAGGGGTGGTCCCAAAATATTGTAAAGACTTAGAAATGTGGTGCCATTTAATGAATCTACACAATCGTTTGCAAAAAGATTTTAGATCTAGATATAAATGTTTTTGTAAAGTTTGGTGGGATTTTGTCAAGAGGGGGCTAAATTAGAGGGGGGTCTCAACATTTTTTGATGGCTTATAACTTTTTTGCCATTTGACAAATGTGGAAAAAAGTTTTCAGAAAGATTATAGACCCAACCTTCAATGATTGTGTACAGTCTGAATGGGATTTGTCAAGTGGGGGCTAAGTTATATGACTAGTCTATGTACATACATTTCACACTTTTGAACAAATAACACATGGGTGGATTTCAAGCAAACTTGTGTAAGGAGCATTGGCAAGGACCTTAAAGCATTGTTTTGCAAATGTGCCTGTGTTTTATTTTTTACAAGTGTCATAATGTAGGTACAAAAAATACTGACATACCTTTGGTGACTGAGGTATAGTCTGTGGCCATGGGCAGTGGGCAGAATGTCCGGGTCATGGTACAAGGTCATGACCTGGACAATCTGGCTACTGGCCAAGACCGTGAGGGTCAAAAAAGGGGGTCAAAGTGGCCATGTCCATCTTGGACCAGCTATGTGGTAAAGTTATTCGAAAGTGGGATAGGTTTGAAAGGGAAAAAAATGTGCTTGTGGTAATATGGTCATAGGGTTCTGTCTTCGTCTTCTGCAGGCTGCCATGGAAAGGGAATAGGGGCTCTATATATATCTATATAGATCTATAGAGCCCCGACTTCCCTTTCCCTGGTGGCTATCTTGGAAAAGGAATTTCCTTCCTACAGCGGGATGCCACAGGCGTCCCGCTGTAGGGAGAAAAATACATTTTTTAGAACCCAGGTTTCCACCATGGGAACCCAGGGTGATAATTCCTGTTATCCCCCAATGCTGGGGCTGCAATGGAGGATAATGATCTGGAACCCTCAAATTATTTATTTATTCATATCACACCGAAGTCCGCATGCATCAGGGCGCACACATACACACTTTGCCTGGGCCGATAACTTTGCAGTCCCTGGAACGGGGGATGAATGCCACATTATTACCATTAGCATATGCTAATGGAAATGTTGTAAAAACGTATTGACTCTATGTATTTTACCGAGAAATGTAAAGTAGATGGAGTCTACAAGATGTTTTTTTTTATTTCTATTTTTTAACTGTAAAAGGTGGTTTCTTAAGGAATCTTTCTTTTATTGTTTGTAAAAACAAAAACATTGCAGGAGAGGTTAGAATGTAAGGTGAGGAGGGAAATGAGGGAAGAGGCACCAAGCACTAATATGGAGGGGCAGGTGGACAGGGGAAGATGTTGCGTGTGTGTTACTTCTAAGGTACTGGGCAGTGTTTCTCATGCTCCTTGCTTACAGCTTCAAATGCACTTCGAAATTGCTTCCCCCTGCAGAGTGGTGTGTTGTGGTATATACAGAGGACTGTTGTCTTCCAAAGATATGGATCAACAGCCTCATTTATTTGTTGTAAGGTAACTGGTGGGATTTTGTGTCCCACAGAAGTAGGCTGTGTGGTTACAGCATTGGTGGGGAAGATGAGGTGGAGGAGGAACAATCTTTCTCAGAGCATTGCGTTAGTTGGATTTGGTGTGGCGGCACATGTAAGTGGTCCCGTAGGAGGAATGTCCAGGTAGTCCACAACTGAGTACAAAGTTGCACTCAGTGCTTTTCACTTTTGTAGCTTTAGCATTTGGTACATTCCCAACAGTGGTAAAGAACTGCCACACCTATGATTCTGTCTGGGTGCTAGAGGTAGGCACTTCCTCTACCTCATCCTCTTGGTCCTCTTCATTGTCTTTGGAAATAATGCACTTTTTTTGTTGGGTGGGTCCTCCAGCTGGTGGTGGTGGTGGATCTTGGGGAGGAGGGATGTCAATAGCTGATGCCATTTTTTAGATAAATAGCAGTTTTGCTACTATTCTTCCAACTATGTGCTTGTACTAGATTGTAAATGGATAATGAGTAGGAATAGGTGTAGAAGCTGTGCAAGAGTAGATTTTGAGCTTGAAAGTTCCTAGATGAGTAGAAAATGCAGTTTCGAACTTGAAGCAAGGACATGAATGCAAAATGCAAGCGAATTCATGGATAGGTAATCATACCACGCACAAGCACATGGTCACGCGGCACTGTCAGGAAGGTCCGCAATGACGTCAGATGTTCACGGAAGTCAACAGAAAGAAAAACAGTGCTAAAAGTGTAGATGTGTTAAAAGTGATGCTAGAAGGTCATAAATGGCAGAGGTTTAAGGTGAAACTTTGTAAATTGGACCAAAATTGTGCTATATTGGGGTATGTATGATATTATTAAGTTGTAGGAAAATAGCATGCACTGGTAAAAACCCAAGAAATTCTCTGAAAAAAACATTGTTAAAGAGACGTTATGGTTAAGTTGCAACAATAAAAACCTATAAAATTCACCGAAAAACTTTGTTAAAGGGACGTTATGGTTACAAGTAAAACCGAAAAACCTCAGAAATTTACCAGTTATGGTAAGCTAAGCAACCGTAACTCACGCCACCACCGTGCACTGCTAAGACTAACACTGAGGACATCAAAGATGACATCACAAATGTCAGTGGGTGCGTATGATGTCCTCGGATGTCACACTGCTCTCTGATTGGCCCAGAGGTGTCCACGGAGTCCGAATCAGGAAATTAGTCCACAGACCTGACCCAGTTATCACATTTCTTTTGTTCCTATATTTCTGACATTTTTTGAAAAAAATACATGACGGATGTACACCAAAATTGCAAAAGTACGCTTTTGGGACAAAGCCGCCACTCGTCACATATTTTTGGTGCAAATCTGTCCAGCAGTTTGGGCTGTAGGCAGGGGAAAACCATTTTTTCCATTGTGTCTATGAGAATTTAAAAAATGTAGGGTCCCCCCCTGTACAGCTGCGTGGACAAAACCGCACCAAACTTCGGAAAATCATTTTAATGTGGGCACATACTTACTTTTCAAAGTTCGGTGAACATTTGTCGAATGGCGTCAAATTTATAAGCCACCCAAAAGTTGAGCAACGTAACCATAACTACAGGGCCTCCCCGAAGCTGTGTAGTTATTTTATTTTTTAATTTTTTTTTATAACATTAGTTTAGTACAAAGGAAAGACAAACTTTACGTTACAATCCTCTAAATTAACATCCTGTTTCGTTCAAAGTTAATTATTGTCTAACATCAAGGCATCCATAAAGTTGATTGCGGCACAAGTGAACTGAGTGTTGGTGCCTGCAATCAAATATGTCCACCACTCAGCCATATTGTGATTCTGCGGAGCAAAATGAAAGAGATGCAGCGAGTGCTGAGAAGAAATCTCTGCACATTCGATCATTAGGTGTTTAACAGATTCCACTGAGCTGTTACAAAAGCGGCACTGATTATCAATGATAAGCGGATCTCGCTTCAACATTTGCATCTCCTTTGTCTTATAAAGGTTAAGAGTCTCAAAAACTTATCACAATGGCAACGTGAAGTATTTTGGGAGAGCATCAAGTTTGTTCATTGCAGTTCCAAAATCAAGCATTGATACTATTTTTTTTTTCGTTTCTCGTCGTTCTGGATCCAATTTCGTTGACACTGTTTTTTTGTGTTTTGTGCAATTTGTGGTCTTGCCAGTACCGAGTCCAAGGACACACCGGCCTCTTCCATTATGAGAAGCAATTTTGCTACCCAGATGTTCAGCAGGTCGGCCGATGGATGCTTAGAAAATGTTTTCAATATTTCATAGGATCTAGCCCCAGAGTAAGTCGAATTTTACAGAGGGCAGTTATAGCTTTCCACAAAACAGTACCATGAAGTGATTCGATACACAACTCATAGCGAATTGCTGTTATTGAGGTGTTTTGTGGTAATCTCAATACCTTATGCCAGAATTTCCCTTCTAACTTAGACCAGATGTCGTGAGAGATGTTCCAGCCTGTTTCACTCCCAAATTAAATTGCAGGTACAACTTTCTGAAGGTAGAATGTCAACACTGGCCTGAGGGTGAATTTGCCAAAGGCGGCATGGAGTTTAGCTCCTTGTATGGCAAACGTCTGCATACGAGCAGATAGATCTTGCATCCATTCCCATTTGCGTACATAAGTGTTAAACAGTACACCTAAATAGCGTATGCTATTTGTCAGTTCAAGTGGTTCATTATTTAGTCGCCAGACAAATTTTTTGTTTCACTTTATGCTTTTAGATCCCAAGGAGATTATCTTTGATTTCTTGATATTAATTTGTAAATAATTTGTCTTGCAATAACCTTGTAGGGCAATAAACAGTCTCTGGAGCCCAATTTGGGTAGTATCCAAAAGCACAATATCGTCTGCATAGATGACCCAACTTAATTGCTGACCATTTATTGTTGGTGGGAAGGACCTTGGCTCATTTAAAGCAATGGGCAAATCAGAGATGAATAGTTTAAACAGTAATGCTGCGAGGGAGCAGCCCTGCTTCACCCCTCTCTTGGTCTGAATTTCTTCCGATAGATCACCCTGGGCATTTAAGCGCACACGAATAGAGGTATTAGTATTTAGAGCTATTAGAGGTTGCAGCAATTCACTAGGCCAACCCCAGGCTTGCAATTTAGCCCACAGTCGATTCCGATTTATGCTGTCAAAGGCCTGACTCAGGTCTATGAAGGCGATGAAGACCTTTCTGCCCTGCCTCAGTGCTTCCAGTTTTATTACATTTAGGAGGAACACATGTAGCTCTACTCCGATGTCTTTAGTAAACCCAGTTTGATGTACGCCTGCCGCCGCTACTTCTTCAGCCCATTTCGTGAGACGTTTCTGAAGGAACAAAGCGAACATCTTTCCAATGGTGTCCAGAAGGGCAATCGGGCGATAGTTTGAAGGATCGTCCCGAATGCCCCTCTTGAATAATGGCACCACAACCGCCTTCATCCAAGATACAGGCAAAGCCTTCTCCATTGCAATTCTTTCAAAGAGAGCCACCATGAAACCTGCCCATAAGGGACAGTTGGACTTAAGCATCACATTAGAAATCCCATCTGGGCCAGCTGCCCTTGAATTCTTTAGTTTATAAATGGCCCCTTCGATGTCCTCTTGTGATTCGGCAATGTCCAACTTGCCGAAGTTACAATTGTTGGAGGTACGATTGAACATCTCTGATCATCAAACACCGTTGTGAAATGTTCAACCCATTTTGCCCCATTCACCCCATATGACATTGAATAGGCATGCTTTAGAGAACCAGTATTTATGATTTCCCAAATATGTCTGCTATCTTTTTGTGCGATAAGTTGGAGCATCTTTTCCGCCTGTTCTTGGTCTCGAATCGTGTTGAATGACTTCAACCAATTTCGGTATCGGAGACAACGTTTTTTCATCAAAGCAAGACAATTCCCAGTTTTAGATCTTTTCAAGAGTCTTAGGTCGGACCGAAGGGCTTTCTTTGCTCCACTTATTGCCAGACTGAAGGGATGTTTCTTTTCAATCATGTCACCATTGTAGATGTTTTTGCCACTTTATGTTGCTGCAGCAGAGGGGTATAGTTGACATTTACATTATCAACAGAGGCGCTAAACAATTTAGATGTAAATTTACTTAACTGTGTTCCACTTATTCGCACTCTGTTCACTCTGTTGTTTACGGAGAGATTTTTAATATATTTTGTCTTGATGAAGTTTAGAAGGGCCCAGCCAAGTCAGAACCACGGCGTCATGGTCACTCTTAGCAGTCCTTGGGCCTCATTACGACCCTGGCGGTAAGGGGTTTACGCCAGCGTTAGCTGCGCCGACCCCTTACCGCCAATTACGAGGTCCCCTAGCGCCATGGTGCTTTTAACACCTGCTTTTAGCAGGTGTTAAAATCCATGGCGCTAAGGGACCATGGAGTTAATTACGCCACCGTAATTTACGGTGGCGTAATTAACGCCTTCCCCACTCCCATTATGCCCTATGGGGCAAAAATGGGAATGGGGAAGGGTAAATGGGGATTGGGGACTTACCGCCCCGCCAAGGTCGGAATGGGGCGGTAAGTCCGCCAACCACCATGGCGTAAACGTAGTTTACGCCATGGTGGTAAAGTCACAGCCCAGGCTGTAACTTACCGCCTGGGTCGTAATGAGGCCCCTTGTTAAGAGAGATAAGTGATTTTATCCAATACATTTCTTGAGGCCAAGATATATTCCTGATGCTTCTTACTCTCGCCTCGCTGCCATGTTTGCACTGGTGGAATATCTCCTCTGGTGCAGCCGTTCAACATTGAGAAATCTCTCCGGGATAACTTATTTGACGAGCAGTCACCTCTATCTGTTTGCAATATATACCGCCATTTTTGGCATTGATTTTATAATTCGCCACTCAGTTGTTAAGCCATGAGTATTTAAAGTCACCACATATTATGATAGCAGGGTCATTGGCTGATAATAGACAGTCATCGATCAAGGCAGTTACTGCTGAAATAAATTTTACTTGAGAGATCATTGCCGGGTTCCAATATATATTGATTATCAGAGTCAATTGTACTTTGGAGATCGTTGAGATACTGGTTTGAAGAGTGGTAGCTTGTATGAACATATTGGTTTTTTTTTGATGATATAACTTTCCACTCACAGCTGTTTGTAATCATTATAATCAAATCAGAAAAAGGACGGCCAAACAGATTTTTCACTGCAGGATTTAGGAAGAATGTGTAGCCATCACAGACAGGTAATTCACAAAGCCATGTTTCTTGTAGGCAGATTATGTAGTTTTGGTCCGATAGTTGCCATTTTTCCTGGAACAAATGGGCAAATACTCTGGTATTCCATGACGTTAATTGATGACATGGCTCCTTGACACCAGCATTATGCTAGTGGATGTAGTGATTTTGACGTAGATGGCTTGAGAAATTTTGATTAGCATTTGTATTCGAGGATTGCTTGGATTTGAGCTGTGTCCATAGCTCCTATCTTCTTTGTTTGTTAGAAGTTTGGATCGCTGTATCTTTTGAGGACCGCTCCTGTTCCGGGACTTGATCTTCAGCAATCTGAAGTTCGAAGCCAAAAAACAGCAACTCGTCTTTTGCTTTCATTAGGGTCGTAACAAACAACTTTGATTTAATATGTAAGGTGACACAGTCTGAACGATCTTCTGACATATATTCAACCACAGCTACATCATCTGATCTTAATGAGCGTAGTGTTGGAATACTATGTAATAACTTCAGTATATCACATCTGTTCAAATTAACATCTCTTTGTTCAATTAGGATGTTTGAACTCTCCATAGTCCACTTCCTTGCCTTATATTTATTTTGTGGCTCCAATCATTTGTTTGTCTCTCGTGTTTCAGCAATTTCTCTATAGTTTGTTTAGGATTTAATTTCACGGTTGATCCATTTGTTTTGAGGAACGTGTTGGCAGAGGGATGAGGGGGCTCTTTATCCTTTGGGTTGACTCGAGGGTCAATAATGTATGCCACTTTTTGCTTTTTTGAGGGCGCACCACTTTGAGCCACCAAACCACTTAGCTCAGTCGGCTTGGACGGACATGCATTGCTTTTTAAGCCGAGGGGTGGGTGTTCACCACCAACTGTGGTGATAGACACATCACCATCGTCATCAATTGAATAGGTTGAAAATTCACATAGCTCGATTGAGGCTTCAGTGGTTAACCCCTCGTCAGAGTTTTCTCTTGATCTTTTTGAACATTTAGATGGTCTGTTGTTTTGACCAGCTTCGTTTGATATTTTTTGAGTTTTCAACATTTCTTTCTCAGCGCGTCCAAATATATTTGTCCGAGGAGAGGTTGTAAGATTCCTAATACATTTTTCTGCATCATTTGTGCTCTCTTTGCAGCTGGTCTCTGATTTCGGCATTTTGAATCAGTTTACTTGCCATCGGTTTTTTCTGCTGTTTATTCTTTCCTGACACTTGCTGGGGATTGGGAATGCTTTTAAAGATCCCAAATGACAATTTATTGGTCAGGTTCCCAGTATCGGGATCGACTATATTCTGTGCAATTGCCTTAGTCCCCTTTGATCCAAGGTCAGATTTCACAGCAGCAAATATATTATTTATGTTGAATGCTAAGTCATAGGACACAATTGGTGGCACACTTATGCTTCTATGTGGAAGCACCGGAGACACTGAAACTTTTTTCTTGGGTGCGACATTACTTGTCGATGTTCTCGTTGGGTTTGGGGGCACATCTGTATGAGTGTCAGGACCTCTTGCCGCAAAGTCACCAATGATATCCGTGCCACTCACTTGGTGTGGGATAGACTCCACATTACTCATGAGAGATTTTGGTACAGAGTTTTTCCCAGTATTTGAGAACTCTCCAAGCTCGTCGCCCAAGGAATGCCTCGTTGTCTTTACATTATGACGCATCCAGTTTGTACATTCTATAACTGCCTCAATCATATCATCATTATCTCCAGTCGCTTTTGGCATTCTGATCATGTTCTGCGCCCGCCAATATCACTTTGTTGATGGCGCTGGTGGAATTATTGTCTTTTGGTAACCCAGAGTTTCTTGGATTACATCAATTACGCTCTTCTCTGTCTGCTCGGAAGCTGGACTATCTACACAACCTACTATTATTAAAGGAAGTGGTAAGTCATTTCTCTGGGGAGTAGTGCAGTTTAGAGGCAAGTTTGCATTGGACACCCCCCTTCCGTTTTTCTTCTTTCCATGTTTGGTGGAATATTTGAGGGTATAACTGTCATTTAAGTGATCCTGAATTACTAGAAAGTCTGCGTTTAGCCTTTCTGTGAGGTGAGCTTCCCGTGCTGTAATTTCCATAGTGTCTGCCGCCGAAATATGACAACTTCGTGGGAGTTCAGTCGAATGTTCTGATGGCATTTGACTACCATTTCCATACAGTATTTCTCCCGATTTGGATACCACTCCTTCATTGACACTGCCAGGCGTTATGCATCGACCATCTGCTTGCATAAGTGAAAGTCCATGCATTAATGTGTCAACTTGTGCTTGCGTCTGTGTGTAATTTGTATTGACACTACTTTTTCTCCTGGCCTCAAACAGCAGGGCAGGCGCAGCAGCGAGCTGGTTCTGCTCATGTGTCTGTGAGCTTTGTGCTTGCCAATCGCCTGCAACGCCATCACTACGAGAATCTGATGCCAAAAGTGATGAGGATGTCAGGCCGTTTTGAGTAGTTTGAGCAGTTTCATCGCCATGAGGTCTGGGTCTGTGATTTCAAAGGTTCATACTTGTGCAAAGTCATTGGTGTTAACATAAACAGAGGGGGAGGGAAGCAACAGGACCTCAGACTCACTATATTTGCTGTAATGACGAGAGGGATAGCTAAAGTCAGAGGCCAGTTCCCAACTACTTTTTTCGTCGTTTTGTGCAGTTAGGATTGGATCTCCCAGTATTCTTGATGTCAGTGTAGCCAAAGACGGAACCAAGCGTCCAATGGTGCATGTTTTAACTACTGAATCGCCTGTTATGTCATATACCGCTGATAAGCTTACTTCCAATGGGACGTCATTCACAGGTTTCCAACGAAATAGACAGGGATTTTTGGTGAGTCTGAGGGCCGTGAAGAGTAATACTCGCCACCCCCGCCACCCCTGACACCACAGTTACACGAGTTAACACTGCGGCGGGCTGGGCTGGCTGGAGCGGACAGGGGCAGACTGAACTCGTCTCGAACTCCGCGCCACGCTCCGCACTCTGACACAGATTTTAAAGGTAGGCTCAAAAATTAAAGGGACAATGTTCCAATTTGGTCGAATGTTGCTGCAGCTCCTCACAGGTCAGTCACCAAACAGAGTTCTGGGGCAGACTGAACTCGTCTCCGAACTCCGTAGTTATAGTTAAGTTGCTCAAATCATAGAAACAGCATTTTTTGGGTGGTTTATAACTTTGCCCCGCCTGGATGAATATTCCTAAAACTTTGCAAACAAATGTATATGGCCACCTCAGAATGATTCTGCAAGGTTTGGTGCTTTTTTTCATGTGGGGGGGTAAAGTTGGATTACAGCTGTGCTTTTGCAAATTTGGTGTAAATCCGTCCAGTTGTTTTTTTTTTATATGGCTGAAATATAGGACTCATTTCCTGATTCGGAGTTTGTGGACACCTCTGGGCCAATCAGAGAGCAGCGTGACATCCGAGGACATCAGAAGCACCCACTGATTGGTCAATTAAAAACATTAAGTGCATCAAAGGTTTTGAAACAGCCCCCATGTTGGATTCACGAACACTGCCCATAGTCCGCAGACATCACTGTAAAAACATTTTAAAAAACACAACATTGCACTTGTCAAACTAATGAAACAATCTCTGGGGAGGTGAGGGGCGATGAGACTGGTATGGGATTTGGCCATAAAAAGCCCAAAATCTTTTTTTTTCATCTCCGTTTTCTGCGAATATCTCAGATGTTCAGGAAAATTCCATGCATATTTCTGCTTTATATGGGCGGTGAAAATCAGTTTTTGTGTGACTTATAACTTTAGCTCCACTCAAGGAAACTGCATGACATTCTGCAATATCATTTTAGACCTCACCCTAAAGGGTTCAGAAAAGATTGGTGCTGTTTTGCCAAGAAGGGGTAACATTAGAGGAGGGTCTCAAAATATTTGCAAGGCTCATAAATGTGGTGCTGTTTGATGAATCTGCCCAAAGTTCTTCCAAAGGATTTTAGACGTAGATGGGAATGTTTTTGCAAAGTTTTGTGGGATTTTGGCCAGGTTGGGCAAAATTAGAGGGTGGGGATCAACATTTTTAGATGGCTCATAACTTTGTTGCTGTTTGACAAATCTGCAGAAAAGCTTTCATAAAGATTGTATACCCAATCTTGAATGCATGTGCAAAGTTTAAATGGATTATGTGAAGTAGGGCTAGGCTATGTCACTATTTTCGTATGTACATTTTGACACTTTTCAAAAAATAAAACATGGACATATTTGCAGTGCAGCAAACTCATACAAGGAGCATTGGCAAGAACCCGAAAGCATGGTTTTGCAAATTGTCCATGTTATTTTGTTATTGAAAGGTCTCATAATGTAGGTACAGAAAATAGTGATATACCTTTGGTGACTGAGGTATAGCCTCTGGCCCTGGGCAGTGGCCAGATTATCTGGGTCAGCCCATGACCTGGACAATCTGACCACTGGCCATGACCAGGAGGGACTGGCAATGGGGTTAAAGTGGGCATGGCCCCAGGGACCAGCTATGTGGTGAAGCTTTTCAATATCGGGATAGGTTTGAATGGGAAAATAGATTCTGCGTGTGGCTACAGCCGAAGTGCTGGACAGGATTGCAAGAAACCTGTGCGAGGAGCATCAGCACGGACCTGAAACAATGCTTTTGCAAATCCGTCTTGTGTTTTACTTTTCCAAAGTGTGAAAATGTAAGTACAAAGAATAGTGTTATAACTTTGGTGCATGAACAGTGGGCCTGGCCCTCGGCAAGGATGAATACATACTCTGATTTACTTATTGGGGCATGCAGCATGTCCGAGTCCCTAGGTTTAAATGGAAAAACAAATTCTAGGAGGGTCGCAAATTTTAGGGAGGGTCCCAAAATGAGTTGAAATCCTCATAGATGCAATGGAAAAAGAAATGTGCTCATGCCTAAATCCAAAACTGCTGGATGGATTATAACGAAATTTGCAGCAGTAGCAGCAGCTTGGTTCCAAATGCATACTTTTGTAAATTTTATGTTAATCTGTCCGGTGTTTTTTTTACAAAACATCCAAAAATTAGGTAAAAAAGGAAGTAAAATCTTAGTTCGGTCCGCGGTCTCACTTCCCTATTCGCTCTGTAGACAGCCCACTGCCCGAATCAGATGGCGGCATGATATCCGAAGACATCAGATGCGCCTGCTGATTGGTTGGTGAACAGCGTGAGGTACGTCATATTTTTTTAAACGGCTGCCATGTTGGATCCGCAGACAACCACAGTGTCCACAGATAGCGTAGTTGTGAAAAAGTATGGAAACCACAGTTGGGCTTATTTGGTGGTCGAAAGAGGGGCTGGAAAGAGTGGGGGTGGAATAAAGATAATATGGGGCTGTTTTTCTAGGTGAAACAGGGGTTTGCAAATGTCGCTGAGTCAGTGGTCAATTTTAGTGTCTGCAGACATGTTTAAATTGCAGGGGAGCCATGGTGAGTTTTGATATTTGAAGATGTATTGTATGTACTTGTTATTTGGTTTAATTCTACTGTGATGGTTGTGGCCATAGGCCATGCATCAAGAATCTGGCCACTGGCCACAACCACGACAATTTATTATGTGTATATTAATTATAGGTGATGTAGTAGTAGTATGAAGTGTTTGTAATATGGTGGAATGATATAATTGAACTGTATATGGTATTTATGATTGTTATACATTTGATGATAGTCCGTATGGAATATGTATTTGTTTATAATTGTATGGTTACTTAGTTGCATACAGTAATGAAGCTGGAATCTTGGGTTCATTTTCTGTGGAAAGAAAACAGTATCATTTGTTAAGCTGGATAGTTTAAGAGCTTTAATTGTATACAATTTTACATATACATGTACTTTTTTTACCATCATAAACAGTTAGTACATTCTATATTGTTGTACTGAGATTAATCATTGGGAAAGAAAATCCATACAGGATTTAAAAAAAAACGATTAAAGTAATGTGAGTGTAAGTGTGATATTATGCTTGCTTGAAGTATGTTGTTGCTAAGGGAATGTTTAAAGTAGATAGATACCTGTTGGCATATTTTAACTACACTAGTGTTTACAAGATGTTTTGTAGTAACAAGAATTGTTATGGCGTATTTGAAGGATATTTCTTAAGTAGTTTGATACCTTTTGGCGTATTCTAACTAGTATTATGAATGTAGTTAAATACCTGTTGGTGTATTCTAACTGTTGATTGTGCTACCGTTTAGGGGGTATATTTGGGTTGAAGGAATATTAAGTAGGCATGTATTAGGTTTGCTGGTAACCTATGTTTTGGAGTATCAGTGGCGTCGTTACATTCAAATCAACCACTTCTTTTTTTTACATATGCAATATTGTGCCCTGAAGTGGTTGTGGCACCAGTGTGGTATATTATGCCTACTGTTGTGAAGGTTTTTTGGCCAACAGATACTTGGCCGTGTGTACAGCTAGTGAGCTTACAGTTATTTTTGGTACCATCTGCATTGCACCTTAGAAGCATTAGAATGACATATTGGCTATGTGAGTTTAATTGTATATTGGAATGATTGTCTAAATGACAAAAAAGGCCATAATATGCCACGATTTGAATTCTGCAGAAGATGGTGAAATTGAATAGATTCTCAATTTGGTATAGATACATATAGAAATTGTTCATTAGGGATGTGGTTTTGTGAAACATGGTTGCAGAGAGTGCATGTATGTTTCCACGTATATGAAACCTGGAAGATTTCATTTATAGGGGTGTGTTTTGTTTCCAATACTAGTGGTAAGCACATTAGGGATTCTTGAGGGTCTTATTCTGCGTTTATGGTACATTTTAATATTCCTGCACAGTAGTCCAATTTTATCCTCATACCTGAGACACTGTAAGTGCTGTCAGGATTATTTGTGGCATTTCTATGAAGGACGGGTATTTGAAAACATAACTGGTCTGAGCCATTTAAGTAAATGTTGTGATTGATTGGTTGCAATTGGAAGAGAATAATTATTGTTACGTTTGATAGCAATTTACTTCAATTGTGTTGCTGAATTTAAATGGACTGTCTGTGCACAGTTTGATTGGCCTGCATATTTATTGAGAGAAGAGACATTTGTCTCTTTGTTTTCTGATGGAGGTACCGTTGAGTTTGTACAGGACAGTTTTGTGGTTGTATTATTTGAAAGAGAAAGAGTTGGTCATTGCTTCATTAGTGGTATTGTTGGGAGATCTCTTATAGGTTCTGTTTGGATTAGCTTTTTTAAAAATGTTTTCTTTTTTGAGGTACAAGGTACATATCTTGATGGGGATGTACAGTGTTAGTTGCCTTTGTATTTCTAGGATGCAAGGAATGTCAGCGTTGACTTTGTTTGCATCAAATTTAACTAGCAATAGACCATTGAGTGTACAGAGATGTGAAAGTGCTACGTAACTCATACCTTCTTTGATGCCAATGTCAATTAATGCATGATCTAGGGATAGACCTTGTGATTTGAGAATAGTGACAGCATATGCAAGAGATAGAGAGAACGAGTCTCTGCGTACGTACATATCTTTGAAAAGAAGGATACATGCTATTGTGCGGCCAATTTTTTTAACTTCTGCAAGCTTGTCAAAGTGGATGTTGACAAACTGAATTTTGTTGTCATGTGGTTATGTTTGGAAGCTGACAAATGTTCCAATTGCTCCATTTATTAAACCTTGTTCAATGTCAAGGTTACGTTTTAGAATTACTCTGCAGTTTAGGCACAAAGTTAATATTTTCTCCAATCCACCTGTGTTGGAGATAGATTTTTCTAAGCCATTTAGTCATGCTGTTGCTTGTTGACACATGCGAGTGTCATGCCGTACACCTCTAGTTTGTGCGCGGAGCTGATATGCAGTATGGGTTGCATTTCTTTTTTTAACATTGTCTCATTGAATTGAATACAGCCTGCAAGAATTGCCATTAAAGAAATGGATTTTATATTTTGTTGAATTTAATTGTTCCATGCCATCAGGAGGAGATGTGTTATGCCCATATAGCGCATGGATTAGTGTACTATTTAAGATGGATTTTGCATCTTTAGTAAGCAGACCAGTTTTAATGCTAGCATAGGTGAGATCTACAGACTGACACATGTTTTGAGTTAGTTCTCTGTAGTGAAAATGTTGCCAGAGATTTACATTTCCAATGCTGCCGAGTGTGTTGCAACATTGTTTGTGTCCTAAAGTTTTGAAAATAGGTAGACCTTTTACTGGTGTTAACTGTAGGAGGTCTTCAAAAACAATAACGTTGTTTTGTCCAAACAGATCTTCATAGTCGATTTTTAGGACTTCTTGCATTCTCAGGTGAGTTAAAGCCAACATGAGGTTGTACACCATGCTTACTTCATCTAATAGGAGCACTTTCATTTGTTTCAGAATTCTGCATAATTCAGTAGCATATTCTGCTGATAATTTGTAGTATTCTAATTTGTTTTGGTGTACTACTGGAAAGAGTAGAAGTCGATGTAAAGTTACATCTCCTATATTGCAGACAGCTAACCCTGTGGGGCTCTTATAACAGCCAAAAGGTTGTTTGTTACATTTTGTAGATAATTAAGAGTGTTTTACCAGAACCAACTTCACCACTTTCATAAAGGAGCAGAAGTTTATCATTTTTACAGGTACAAGTTTTAGTTTCATGTTTAAAACCATGCTCAATTTCTTCAGTGACATCTAGATAGTTAGTGAGTTGGTCATCATTTAGCTGTGGTATGAGCACTGACAAGTCTTCTTCAGATTGTTTATATTTATAGATGTATTTTCTACCTCAGTCTACCTCAGTCTACCTCAGTCATGGCTATTTCTGCTTCATTTAGAATGAGTGGTTCTCCAAGTGGTGTCTTTATCTAGTTAAGACTCAATTTCTTCCTCTTATTGGCGTTCATTGTCCAACATTTATATGTATTATTTGAAATTTACATGTGTTATACTGCTTTCATTTGATTTGAATGCAACTCCAAATAAATCATAGTCACCTACTAATTCTTCTTGTTTTCTCCAAGGTTTAGGCTGGGTTTGGTAAGTTTTACAAGGCTTCTTTCACAAGTTGAGACTGAATATTTGTCAGTGTCTCATCTGGTGTGACATTTCAGTACTTCTGTTTGGGTAGTATGTGTCAATTACATTGTGTTTTAAAATGTCCTGGCTGTTGGGATCATTTGTGGCTATTGTTTCTATCGCTTGGTAGGATTTTAGTACTCCTTTCCTGGATGAAGTTGAACCAGGGTTTAGCCAGACAGTGTTTTCAGATTTGCCAAATAAGGCTGTACCTGTTAAACAGTCTGCAGCTTTGTAGCATCCGCATTCTCTATGGGAGAGCATTTTTATACCGAAGCTGTACAATTTTTGTGACAATGTTTTGTCAGACGATATGCCATCCCAGAGGTCTTTTAGCTCTGCTTTCTCAGCTTTGGTGAGAAAGGATGTGACATATCTTGCATCTGCAGTGGAATTGTCTGCAATGTATTGTATGTCTATGTTTGCATTCCACATCAGGGCAATGATTTCATTGCAATCATTGTTGTACTTGGATGCTTTGTCCCTTGTAATGCTGTATGTGTTTTTAGGGGATTTGCCATTTACACCGTGCCTAACATCAAGCTATGTACTTGTTCTTTTTTGCAAACTGGTCTACGGAAGCCAAAGTGAAATTTGTTATAGTATTTACCTTTTATATCTAAGTGGCTTTATGTGACACACTTCTGCGTGAGATTTGTGTACTTAGGTCACTATCTGTGGTTTCCAAAGGGATGTCACAGGTGATGTTTTTTTCAATAAACTGTAAAACAGTGGCATCACTGTCATGGCCAATTTTGGGAGCATCTTTTATCCACAAAAGCATTTGGATGCGTAGTGCTCTTGTTGATTGATATTCTTTTCTCCAAATGAAGTGTTCCACTTCTCTGAGCGGAGCAGTGTTTTGATTGTAGATGAAGTGCTGCATGGCGATGAAGCGATGGTGAAAATACCTTGTTACATTGGCTGGGTCAATAGAACAGAGTACTCCTGATATTTTTATATCAATTCCATGTTTATTTGGGTTTGCAGTGTGTAAGTAGTTGTGCATGTCATCCCATGAATACGCTGCACAAATTAAAGTAACAAACCATGTGGGTGAGCCTGGATTCCTTAGCATACAAAGTAAATCAGCGTGAAGTCGGGACCAGTATTGTGTTTTGTACCACGCATGTTTGCCGAGACATTTGTGATACTTGACTGCAAAACTTCAGCTTTGTCTTTTAGTTTTTGAAGCAGTTGGGTAGCGAACATGTTTAAAAAGTTAGACCCTGTTTTTAATGTGTGTGCCACTCCATAACATAGAGATGCTAGTTCACTTTCGAACAGGAGGTGGCAATTGTGTTCTACACTTTGAATCTGGCGTCGTGAGAATACATTCATAAAGAGCGATATTCTGATGCATTAATTTGTGTGGACCTTTCATCATATCTTCCTCCTTTTCTTGTTAGAAAGAGTAGAGGAAAAGAATGTGCTTTTTCACTTTTTTCCCATAAGCTCATTGGCAATCCTTTGGATTGACGCATTTGCTATGGTGCTAACACATCTTCAATAGTGTCTTTGAAGTGTAGTCAGTGAATTGTATACTGGTCTAACATGTTTGTTGCAGTAACAGGATTTACACGTTCATATTGGACAGTTGCTGATAAATCTTGAATTATTTGTTTCTCTTAAATTGTACTCTATGTTTATATCTTTTGTAGTATTCATTGTTTTCTTTCATATATTGTAGTGCTTGTCTAACTTTAAGACAACGAGCTGTTGCCAAATTCTGTTGCATTTTTTTGGTACATCATTAACCAGCACAATCAAAAATTGAGTTTCTAGAGTTTCTACATTTACTTTTAGATCTAATACTAAATATACCACTTTGCCATAGATGCCCTTTAGTAACTCAGATGGAGGTAATTTGGGCGTTTTCGGTTGAAGGCAGATTATAGCTTGAAATAGTGTACTGTTGGCATTATAATGCTTTCATAAAAGTTAAGTTGTTGGAGAGCATTTGGAAGTGGGAATACTTCTAAGCTATTAGTGTACATGGCGTCATTTGGTTATTGTATAGCTTTGCTTTGCAGTACATGCAGACAGTTGAGGGGCCAGTTATTTTGTATTTATTGTCTGCTGTTAGATATGAGGCTAATTGGAACCATTGGGATTCCTAATTGTCCACCATTTTGTAGGCCATATCTACTATTTGTGTGCTCTTTTTATGAAATGTTCTGCAACAACAGACACATGCTTGGTCTGGTATTTCAGCAGATGTGTTTTGAAATGTAGCTATTTCTTTTTTGTATATGTTTGTTAGGAGGTTGGTGTTTGTGAGGGTTTTGGTAATTTTTTCTGAAGTTACTGAATTTTCGAAGTCAACCTCAGTTACACAGTATTTACTTTGGATGTGCTCTATTTTGGCTGTTACATGTAGGAGAAGGTTTGCAAGCAGTTCCTAAAATTCAGGCTAGTGAATGTCTTCGACGTCTAGCGTGGCTTCGCACAAGAGTCCATGGTTTGTAAAGTTTTCATTTTACTATTGTCTGTTAGTTTCACATAGTGATTGTGGAATTGTACTGAAGATTTAAAGGATAATTGGCATACGTTACACGATTATCTTCCTGTCCATTTGTACACTGGAGGGTTTGTTTGGGTGAAAGGAATATTTGGTTGAAAGTTTGTTGTGGACATTTTTTCTACAAGGGTTTGCTATAATGGTGTCTCCTACCATCTCATACCCTCAGCCATCACTGTCTATGGCAATTGTTTTTTTTTGTTCTTGTTTATAAGCCTATTCACTGAAATATGGTTATGTGCTGCTTGTGTGAATCCATTAACCTTCACATGCTTAGAAGTACTTTTTGTAATTTATTAATTCATTTAGTTAGTGGTTTCATTCTGTTTAAAATCAATACAAAAAATGTGCTGTCAACTCCTGTGGTAGTTTTTAAGTGTAGATCGTGACTTTTCAGTTTTCTTTGTAAGTGTCACATCTTGGGGTAACTGGCGACTTTGGAACCGATGGAAACGGCATCCTCCATTGCCGTTTCCATCACGTTCCGCACAACGCCGAGTGCAGGTCTAGTCTTTCTGTTGCAGCACATCCGACGCTGGTTGATTTCTTTCCGCACTTCCGGCATTCGGGGGCGTTGCAACATCCTGTATTCCAGTTCGTCTGCTGTTTGCTTGCGCTTCCCTTGCTACCCATAGATTTTTTGGCTTTCCCCCTTTGTTTTCCTTTCTGTATTTGACTCTGCTGCTCTCTCTCTGTTTTTCCTTCGCTTCACCCTTCCCCTGCTAGACTCTTTCCCTCTTGCCTTTCCTTCTGATCCGCCCGTCTTCCGTTGTTTTCCTTCTGCTCCCTTTCTCGCTCTCCTGTTTCCTTCGTGTTCTGTTCCTCCTTTTTTCCCCAGTTGCCTTGACTTCCCATGTACCGACTCAGCCTGCTTTTGGATTGCTTCGCCTTCACCCTGTGTTACGTTTTTTTTAGGTCCCAGGATACCAGACCTTCGCCTGTCCCCGCACTGCTTCCTCTTTTCCCCTATACGGTACTTAATAGTCCTTGATGAGACTTCCTCTGCAATTTACCTTTATGAGGAGTACTTATGTGGTCTGATTCTTCTCCACTTCCTGTTCCGCTGCCGGACCAGACCGTTGTTCACTCCCCACGGATCTTCCTCAAGAGCTACTGGATCCCGAACACTGCAACCGGCTCGGTGTGGACTTCCTTGGGGATTTTTGTGCCACTGGCTTTTTCCCCACATTCAGGCAGCCGCGGAGGATAGCCATAGTTTACCTACAAGGTGACACTGTGGCGTCCTTCCAATGTCGCCCCAATCTGCATAAAAAAAGGAGAGGCTCAGACCCAAAGGAAACCAGAAGCCGGCACTCCGGTGGAAAAATAGAGGTGAGGTGGAAGGGGAGGTGGGAGAGACGGATTCCTCTGTGGATGAGGAAGACATTACAGACCCTTCTGACAGTAAGATTATGAAGAACTCTACAGTGATACATTTGAAACATTCATTTTTTTATTGTTTTAAAGTGGCTACGTTAACACTGGTAGATCTAGTGTTAAGTTCATTAGTAGGTCTGCTTTTCTATGTACATTTTATTTTTTACTTTTAGTTTCTGGAAGAGGGGCCTTACCTTTTTTTAGTCATGGCTGGTCTTATTTTGTTGAGTGAGGTTCCTATCTTCTTAGTTTTAATGTTTTCTATTCATTGTTGTAGGGATGGATGGCTATATGGCTTGCTTTTATTCTTATCTGCTCTATTTATTCTTTGTTTTCAATGGAGTAGCTTTTTAGTCGGCTTTTTTGTATCTTAATAGAAAAAAGAAAGTTTGCATTTGAACGTTGTGGAATGTATATACATGTATGACTCATGGGTGTGTGGGTGTGATTGAAGTGATGAATAGAGTGATGTTTTATTGTGAAGTGGAATAATAGGTGTGGTTGAGAAGGTTGGAAGAGTAAGAGTCTGTAGAGGTGTGATGGGCTTCGGTTAGTGACAAAGTGAGTGGTGGTGTGATTGAATAAGTAGAAATATTGTGATGTTTTGAGCAAAACAGTGGGTGTTGTAATGGTGGTGTTCAGATGGGAATAGAAAGAGTGTGAATGGTGC
The DNA here is from genome assembly GCF_040938575.1 of Ambystoma mexicanum. Classification (NCBI taxonomy): domain Eukaryota; kingdom Metazoa; phylum Chordata; class Amphibia; order Caudata; family Ambystomatidae; genus Ambystoma; species Ambystoma mexicanum. Next base: position 614,092,312 of record NC_090927.1, read on the forward strand.
AATATGATGAGCTACAGTGAAGTAAATGTTGATTGGAAACAAATACTCTTAGCTAATATATATTGGAAGCATATTGTTACAATTACAGAAATATACATGGTACATTAATGTACTTACTTTGTAGGATGTGAAGGGTATTCTTTTTTTGGCAGTTGGTATCAGCAATCTTCTTTCCTGTTGCTTTAAAATAATTTTATTGGGTATGTGTGATAATGGTGAAGTACTTTTAGTAAGCCAGGGTGTTATTTATGAAGGAAGGAGGAGTTCTTGGGAAAAAGATTTATTGAAGTTGTGTCATGGATGGTGTACTAAAGTGTCTAAACTATGTTGTAAGAAGAATTGTAGTGTCAGTAGTTGTGTTTTGGACCTTGGAAGGAACAGGGCAAACATGGGTGTGAGGAAATGTATGTAGGTTATTTTGGTGCTGCTGGTTTTAATAAAAAGAAGCGCTCTGTTTGTGGTATAATGCATTTGTATCATGTTGCAGTGTTTTTACAGCATAGGGAAACTGTTGCCTAGTGATAATGCAATGGTGGATTGTTGTTGCAGCAGTGTTTGATGTGTTATAGTAGAGATTGGGAAAGAAGAGTACTTTATATGTAAGGTGAAGTGTTGTATATAGATACTTTGGCGGTATACAGATATGTGTGAGCAGATGAAGAATGATGGTAGTGTAAGGGATGCAATGAGTGAGGTTGGAAAGTGTGACATTTATATTGAATGGAAAATGGAAAATGCTGAACGTTTAAAAATGTGTATTTTTAGGAGTATTTTCATGAAAATTAAGAAATGCATATGTGCATTTATAGGAGCTCTGTGTGCTACTTTTTTGTAAAAGAAAATAAAAGCAGATGGAAAAGATGCTTAGCAGATGGTGTGTGTGAGTTTAATATGTTGGCAGTACGTGCACACTTGCCAACATAATCCATTACAATCTGTAGGTACTTCTGTTGTTTGCATTTTGGGACTTGTAGTTCCACTTTTCCCATTAGAAAAACGTGGACTATAAGTTCCAGATTGCAGCTAAAAAAAACAGGACTGGATAAGCACCTATAGACTGGAATGGGATATGTTAGCAAGTATGCATGTACTGCCAGCATATTATACTTCCACATACCAAGTGCCACTTAAATATGTTGTAGAAATGTTTTGCAACTATTTATTCTTTCTTTTAGGACAACATTACACACAGTGCTGCTATAAAAGCACATATGCATGTTTTACCTTTCATGAAAATGATCCTGAAAAGATTTTGTTTTAAATGTACAACATTTTACATTTTTAAATGCACATCATTGTAAGTGTAGATGCTGTTGAATCTGGAAATATGAATGTTGGAGAATTTCACGGTAGTTTTTTCTGTTAAGGCTGAATTTCCTAACCTAGTGAGTCCCCCAGCAGCTTTGCTGGATTTCTGGAGTTTGTTTTTTTCATCCTGCCAAGAGTGAGACTCTTTTCCTCCCACTCTTGGACATGAATGTGGTTGATTTCTTTGAATGTAAATGTGTTCTACGGGCTATGGGGTATTTTACTCCATAGGGCCTCATGTGTATTGCTATGTGTGTTACACCGCACCCTCCGTGCCGTAACACTGGGGTGACCTAGAGGATCCCCACCATAGACTCCATACCCTGGGACTGACTACTGTCTCCCAGGGCATGTAAAGTCACCATTGGCTTTACTAGACCTAAATTTACTAACAGAACTAGTACAAACCATCCTATTGTGGACGTACTGGTAGGTGTAATTCGATTACCCCTGGGTCTGTTGTTCGAGGGGGCACTGTCCCATCCCCCTCGTCGAGTTTTGGCTGGTGGCAGTGGATACTACTTTTTATATTCGACCGCGAATATATTCCTATGGGATTCTTCCCATTGTTGGAGGCTAATACTTTTTCACCTTAGTCTCTAACATACCGCCGGTTTATTTGTCTTAAATAAATCCACCGGTTGGTATTTTCTGCCAGAACTCAGTTTTTAAAATGGCGTATGTGTTTGCATCTTTAACTCCGAAACCAAAGGTTGAGCCCTTTGTTCCACTTTTGGCGGGCTTCTGCACAGAAGCCCTCCAGAGTGGTTCCATTCTGCCTGGGTACCACAGGGGATGTGGGAGGGGGTTTAGGCACCCTGGACTGAGTTGCCTTGCCAACTCAAGTCGCACTCTTGTGTGATTGGCCCGAGTGGTGAGCTGCCCCGCTCACCACTTAGCATGTTTGATTGACAGCTAGGCTGAATGAATGGGGGTTTTCTGCATAAAAGCAGGGCTTTTGGGACTGGATCTTCAGAAGTCGCCACAGGACCTAAGAATCCGAAGAGGGTAAAGCTGAGCCGACCTGCAACGATGACACCTCCGGTGGAGCCCTGCTGAACCGACTCACCACTTCCCAACGACAGAGGAGATCTCCCTGCTGGAGAGTCTTCTTCCCCTAAATGGTGGGAACAACCAGTCCCTTGCTTTTTCTTCACTTCCAAGACGTCCAGTGGTCGGATTGCCCATGCTGAGCACCCCGGCAACTGGATAGCCACTGACCACTGTACCGTGACCAAAAGGTGGTGCCTTGTGACGGAGCACTCTGCGGCTGGTCTCTTCCCTGGTGGTGCAACGATCTTCAACTTTCCTTGACGACGAGATCATCTCATCTTCTGGCAAAGCCCCGACTTGCATCCACCACCAGGAACAACTGCCCCCGCCGGAAATGTCTCTTCACTCTCAAGGTACTGTGTCCGCCTGGCTTCCCTTGAAACGGTTAGCGTGCGGTGTCTTAAATCCTTACCTTTCCATTGGGTCGCCTCCAGACCTTCTTAAACATTTGTTCTAAACTGGTCCAACCTTTCTGTGACATTTTGCTACAAAGACTTGAAGTGCATTTCCACTGTGATACTTTTGGGACATACAGCCTTGCCTCTCTCTGAGTGCGCCTGGCCCCTGAACTTTGTGATTTACAGTAGACCCTGCCTTGCTCGCCTTGCATTTGTTTCGTAAAAGTGTTGGTACCGAGTTGGTTTCATACCCTGCCTTTTTCTCTCCCTTTCTAACGAATACTAGAGTGCCATCTAGGTTAAAGCATTCACCTCTGTCTGCAAATAAGTGGTGCCGTTGAACCTAGACTTGTCGAAATATTGTTATGGGATTGATATATACTTATAGTAACTGTGATTGAAGTTGTTTGCCATATTAGTGCCAGTGTATTTTCCATAGATGTGTTTTTAAATAAATAATTATATATCTTTACACCCAAGCTCTGATCCGTGTCTGCTTGTTCTACTGTGTAAATTGCCCTATCATATATAGTCAGGGAAGTGCACAGGTTTCTGCCTAACAATATGTACTGTGGAGTTCAAGTGCACATCTGAAGTGTTGAACTGAGATGACAGGGTTAGGTGTTCAGTTTTGGGATGTGATTGTTGGATGGATGTGTGAATCTTTGAAAGCAGCCAATGTTGGAGTGTTACATACATGAAAGTGGAAAGGGTAGAAGGGCTGCCTCTGCGCTGCATGGTCTGGGAACCCCACTGTAGTCCTCAGATGGCATGTGTTACATCCAGGTCTTTTAAGGATGCTTGGCATCGAAAGGGTACTGTGGGATTAGCCAATGAGGTGTTCTGGTTGTGGTTTACAGGAGGACAGGGAAGCAGGTGTTTTGTTGATTGTGTGCTGTGAAAATAGTTGTGGCTATTGCTTGGAAGAAGATGAGTGTGTGGATGGTGGAAGATTGTTGCATTAATTTATTAAAGGTGTATAGCTATTTGATTGCAGGGAGTGGAAGTTAAGTGGCATACAGTTTCTGAGGGGAAAACTGGATGAGTTTATTATCATTTTATCAGAGTATGGCTCAATTTCAATGGCCAGATATTATTATTGTGCATTTTGGAGGAAGTAATATGGGCCATGTGACTGCTGCTTTGTTGCAGTTTGCCCTTAAGGATTTAATGAAAATCCTAATGCAACTGTTTCCAACAGTGCAGATTATGTTTTCTATAATTAATCCAAGACAAATATGGAGATGTCCAAATGCATTGAGTCCAGACATGGAAAACACAAGGAAGCTTGTGAGCAAAGGTGTATGTGCTTTTTTATATGGCTCGGATTCATATCTGCTTTATATGGTCTCTTTTCAGAATTAAAATATTATGTTGGATAGTGTAAATAGCTTTCAGGGTGATGGAGTCCATTTAAATGATGTTGGGAATGAAATTTGTCTTTTGAATGTTAAAAATGCTTTGAAAAAGTTCATATGAACAGCTTCAAGGGGTGTATAGTAAAGAATGTATTAATAGGTGTATGATATAAAATGAGACAAACAAAAAAAAGTTAAAATGAAAAAATGCCTCTTTTAAGAGTCACCATTGTAGAATGAATTGTTTAAATTAAGTGGAAACCTCCTCACCCAATTCAATTGCACACTCTGATTGCTAACACTGTGATGGTCTGTGAACGGCACGTGCCACATCCCGGTCTTTTGAGGATGCCTGGCATGGAAAGGGGACTGCGGATCCCGCAGACAGTCATGGTGGCCGCAGACATCAGGGGATTAGCCAATCAGGTTTCCTGGGTATGGTGTACAGGAAAAAGAGTTTTATCTGGTGAGAGAACTGAAGATGGCTATGGCTATGTCTTTGAGGAGGCAGAGTGTATGCATTTTGGGGACTCTTGGATCCATTGGCTGAAGGTCAATTCTGAGCACTGTAGACTGGCTGAAAATCTTGGATTCTATGAATTTGAAGATTCATGGTATAGAGTGCAAGGAATGAAGTGGGTAGACTTCCTCCTGTTTTGTAAAAATATGGTTCACTTGAAACATCCAGACATTATTGTTGTTCATTGTGGAGGGAACAGTTTGGGCTATGTTACTGGAATTTCATTGCAGTTTGCAATGATGGATACATTTGGAAAGTTTATGGAAATGTTCTAAATTAATAAATTAATAAAAAAGAAAATCTGCGGATTGCTCAGAGACAAATGTGGATGCGTTCAAATTTATTTTGTCCGGAAAATGGAAACAGCAAGATGCAATGTGAATAAAACTGTATGTGCTTTTTTTGGAGATGTTGGCATAACATCTTTTCATAATGAAAACATTACATTTGATATTGTCAACATTTTTTAAAGAGATGGAGTGCATATAACTGATGTGGGGAATCTGATTTTTCTGGAAAACTTTCAAAATGCATAAGCAGTTTTTGTGAATGAATAAAGTGTGGATTCAAGTATTCGTTAGAAGTTGCATTAAATAAAAATGAAAAACTGACAACAAGAATTAGAAACACTTTTTTGTGAAAGTTACAAAAAATAATTAAGGGGGTAATTCATAGAATTTAGCGCTCAAGTGGCGCACGCGGCTGGCGCACAGTGTGCGCGTGCGATTGTCTGCACCAGCCGCGTGCGCTAAAATCCATTTCCGCGCGCATCGTATTCATGGATTTTAGCTACCAAAACCAGCCGTGGCGCACAGTGGCGCAGCGACCCTGCAGCAGCACCAGTTACGCCCCCAAGAACACCCCTCGCGCAGGGAAAAGCCATCAAAATCCCCAATCCAGTGCAAAGGGCTGCGCTAACCCTGTACCAGTATACATGGCCGCCAAACAGCACACGGCAATCGGGGAACGTGTATTACTGGGGTGAGTGGGAAGTTTCACAAGCGATTGGCTCTGTGCGAGTGGGGTACGTGTATTACTGGGGTTCGCGGGAAGTTTCACACGCAAAAGGGCCTGTGCGAGTGGGGTACGTGTATTACTGGGGTTCGCGGGAAGTTTCACACGCGAAAGGGCCTGTGCGAGTGGGGTACGTGTATTACTGGGGTTCACAGGAAGTTTCACACGCGATTGGCCCTGTGCGAGTGGGGTACGTGTATTACTGGGGTTCGCGGGAAGTTTCACACGTGAAAGGGCCTGTGCGAGTGGGGTACGTGTATTACTGGGGTTCGCGGGAAGTTTCACACATGATTGACCCTGTGCGAGTGGGGTACGTGTATTACTGGGGTTCGTGGGAAGTTTCACACGCGATTGGCCCTGTGCAAGTGGGGTACGTGCATTACTGGGGTTCGCGCGAAGTTTCACATGTGAAAGGGCCTGTGCGAGTGGGGTACATGTATTACTGGGGTTCGCGGGAAGTTTCACACGCGATTGGCCCTGTGCGAGTGGGGTACATGTATTACTGGGGTTGGCGGGAAGTTTCACATGCGATTGGCCCTGTGCGAGTGGGGTACGTGTGCTACTGTGGTTTGCGGGAAGTTTCACACACGATTGGCCCTGTGCGATTGGGGTACGTGTATTACTGGGGTTCGCGGGAAGTTTCACATGCAAAAGGGCCTGTGCGAGTGGGGTACATGTATTACTGGGGTTCGCGGGAAGTTTCACACGCGATTGGCCCTGTGCGAGTGGGTTACGTGTATTACTGGGGTTCGAGGGAAGTTTCAAATGCGATTGGTCCTGTGCGAGTGGGGTACATGCATTACTGGGGTTCGCAGGAAGTTTCACACGCGAAAGGGCCTGTGCGAGTGGGGTACATGTATTACTGGGGTTCGCAGGAAGTTTAGCACGCGATTGGCCCTGTGCGAGTGGGGTATATGTATTACTGGGGTTCGCGGGAAGTTTCACACGCGAAAGGGCCTGTGCGAGCGGGGTATGTGTATTACTGGGGTTCGCGGGAAGTTACACATGCGATTAGCCCTGTGCGAGTGGGGTATGTGTATTACTGGGGTTCGTGGGAAGTTTCACAAACGATTGGCCCTGTGCGAGTTGGGTACATGTATTACTGGGGTTTGTGGGAAGTTTCACACGCAAAACGGCCTGTGCGAGTGGGGTACATGTATTACTGGGGTTCGCGCGAAGTTTCACATGCGAAAGGGCCTGTGCGAGTTGGGTACATGTATTACTGGGGTTCGCGGGAAGTTTCACACGCGATTGGCCGTGTGCGAGTGGGTACATGTATTCCTGGGGTTGGCGGGAAGTTTCACACACGATTGGCCCTGTGCGAGTGGGGTACGTGTACTACTGGGGTTTGCGGGAAGTTTCACACACGATTGGCCCTGTGTGATTGGGGTACGTGTATTACTGGGGTTCGCGGGAAGTTTCACATGCAAAAGGGCCTGTGCGAGTGGGGTACATGTATTACTGGGGTTCGCGGGAAGTTTCACACGCGATTGGCCCTGTGTGAGTGGGGTACGTGTATTACTGGGGTTCATGGGAAGTTTCACACGCGATTGGTCCTGTGCGAGTGGGGTACGTGCATTACTGGAGTTCGAAGGAAGTTTCACATGCGAAAGGGCCTGTGCGAGTGGGGTACAAGTATTACTGGGGTTCGCGGGAAGTTTAACACGCGATTGGCCCTGTGCGAGTGGGGTACATGTATTACTGGGGTTTGCGGGAAGTTTCACACACGAAAGGGCCTGTGCGAGCGGGGTATGTGTATTACTGGGGTTCGCGGGAAGTTACACACGCAATTAGCCCTGTGCGAGTGGGGTACGTGTACTACTGGGGTTCGTGGGAAGTTTCACACGCGATTGGCCCTGTGCGAGTTGGGTACGTGTATTACTGGGGTTTGCGGGAAGTTGCACACGCAAAACGGCCTGTGCGAGTGGGGTATGTGTATTACTGGGGTTCCCGGGTAGTTTGACACGCGATTGGCCCAGTGCGAGTGGGGTACGTGTATTACTAGGGTTTGCGGGAAGTTTCACACGCGATTGGCCCTGTGCGAGTGTGGTACATGTATTACTGGGGTTCGTGGGAAGTTTCACACGCGAAAGGGTATGTGCGACTGGGGTACGTGTATTATTGGGGTTCGCGGGAAGTTTCACACGCGATTGGCCCTGTGCGAGTTGGGTATGTGTATTACTGGGGTTTGCGGGAAGTTTCACACGCAAAACGGCCTGTGTGAGTGGGGTACGTGTATTACTGGGGTTCGCGCGAAGTTTCACACGCGATTGGCCCTGTGCGAGTGGGGTACGTGTATTACTGGGGTTCGCGGGAAGTTTCACATGCAAAAGGGCCTGTGCGAGTGGGGTATAAGTATTACTGGGGTTCGCGGGAAGTTTCACACGTGATTGGCCCTGTGCGAGTGGGGTACGTGTATTACTGGGGTTCGTGGGAAGTTTAACACGCGATTGGCCCTGTGAGAGTGGGGTACATGTATTACTGGGGTTCGTGGGAAGTTTCACACGTGAAAGGGCCTGTGCGAGCGGGGTATGTGTATTACTGGGGTTCGCGGGAAGTTACACACGCGATTAGCCCAGTGGGAGTGGGGTACGTGTATTACTGGGGTTCGTGGCAAGTTTCACACGCGATTGGCCCTGTGCGAGTTGGGTACGTGTATTACTGGGGTTTGCGGGAAGTTTCACACGCAAAACGGCCTGTGCGAGTGGGGTACGTGTATTACTGGGGTTCGCGCGAAGTTTCACATGCGAAAGGGCCTGTGCGAGTGGGGTACATGTATTACTGGGGTTGGCGGGAAGTTTCACACGCGATTGGCCCTGTGCGAGTGGGGTACATGTATTACTGGGGTTGGCGGGAAGTTTCACACGCGATTGTTCCTGTGTGAGTGGGGTACGTGTACTACTGGGGTTTGCGGGAAGTTTCACACACGATTGGCCCTGTGAGATTGGGGTATGTGTATTACTGGGGTTTATTTATTTTGTCCGGAAAATGGAAACAGCAAGATGCAATGTGAATAAAACTGTATGTGCTTTTTTTGGAGATGTTGGCATAACATCTTTTCATAATGAAAACATTACATTTGATATTGTCAACATTTTTTAAAGAGATGGATTGCATATAACTGATGTGGGGAATCTGATTTTTCTGGAAAACTTTCAAAATGCATAAGCAGTTTTTGTGAACGAATAAAGTGGGGATTCAAGTATTCGTTAGAAGTTGCATTAAATAAAAATGAAAAACAGACAACAAGAATTAGAAACACTTTTTTGTGAAAGTTACAAAAAATAATTAAGGGGTAATTCATAGAATTTAGCGCTCAAGTGGCGCACGCGGCTGGCGCACAGTGTGCGCGTGCGATTGTCTGCACCAGCCGCGTGCGCTAAAATCCATTTCCGTGCACATCGTATTCATGGATTTTAGCTACCAAAACCAGCCGTGGCGCACAGTGGCGCAGCGACCCTGCAGCAGCACCAGTTACGCCCCCAAGAACACTCCTCGCGCAGGGAAAAGCCATCAAAATCCCCAATCCAGTGCAAAGGGCTGCGCTAACCCTGTACCAGTATACATGGCCGCCAAACAGCACGCGGCAATCGGGGAACGTGTATTACTGGGGTGAGTGGGAAGTTTCACAAGCGATTGGCTCTGTGCGAGTGGGGTACGTGTATTACTGGGGTTCGCGGGAAGTTTCACACGCGAAAGGGCCTGTGCGAGTGGGGTACGTGTATAACTGGTGTTCGTGGGAAGTTTCACACGCGATTGGTCCTGTGCGAGTGGGGTACGTGCATTACTGGGGCTCGCAGGAAGTTTCACACGCGAAAGGGCCTGTGCGAGTGGGGTACATGTATTACTGGGGTTCGTGGGAAGTTTAACACGCGATTGGCCCTGTGCGAGTGGGGTACATGTATTACTGGGGTTTGCGGGAAGTTTCACATGCGAAAGGGCCTGTGCGAGCGCGGTATGTGTATTACTGGGATTCACAGGAAGTTACACACGCGATTAGCCCTGTGCGAGTGGGGTACGTGTATTACTGGGGTTCGTGGGAAGTTTCACATGCGATTGACCCTGTGCGAGTTGGGTACGTGTATTACTGGGGTTTGCGGGAAGTTTCACACGCGAAAGTGCCTGTGCGAGTGGGGTTCGTGTATTATTGGGGTTCGCGGGAAGTTTCACACGCGATTGGCCCTGTGGAGTGGGGTACATGTATTACTGGGGTTCGCGGGAAGTTTCACACGCGAAAGGGTATGTGCGACTGGGGTACGTGTATTATTGGGGTTCCCGGGAAGTTTCACACGCGATTGGCCCTGTGCGAGTAGGGTACGTGTATTATTGGGGTTCGCGGGAAATTTCACATGCGAAAGGGCCTGGGCGAGCGGAGTACGTGTATTACTGGGGTTCGCGGGAAGTTAAACACGCGATTGGCCCTGTGCGAGCAGGGTATGTGTATTACTGGGGTTTGCGGGAAGTATCCAGTGTGGTGCGCGGGGAGTCCTACACGTGAATTGGCAGTGTGGGTCCTCCCAGGTGTCCCCTCTACCCCCTCCATGTCCCTTGCAGGCAGCCCACACCACAAGGGACTACCCTGCACCCCTGGTCATGTCCCGCAGGCAGCCCATCCACCATGGGCATGCCCCCCAGCCAAGCCACAGGTCACCTTGCAATATGATCACCAACTCATGTCCCCCTGCACCCCCACCCCCCAGCAGTGAGGGGCACCTTCCAGCAGGCCCCCACTCATGTCCCACTCATGTCCCCCTGCACCCCCACCCCTGGCAGTGAGGGGCACCTGCCAGCAGGCCCCCACTCATGTCCCACACCTGTCCCCCTGCACCCCCACCCCCCAGCAGTGAGGGGCACCTGCCAGCAGGCCCCCACTCATGCCCCACTCATGTCCCCCCACCCACTCACCCATCCAGCAGTAACATGCCCATCTCATGACACAAACCAAAAGTCAACTATGTACATCAACACATGTCCGTCACACACACACACACAGGTTGCCATTGATTGAGTAAACCCACATGTCAACATGCATGAAACCAATGAGTGAATCACACACATTGAAGTAAAATATCAAAATGTATTAACATGAAAACCAATTGAAAGTGCTTAAAGCATAAAATAATGGCAAACATGAAATGAAATGCATGTCCAAATAAAAAAAATATCAAAGTAATACAAAAGAAAATTGGCCAAAACTCTCTGTCCACCAAACCAAATCCAAATGAAATGCATAAAGGTAAATCCATTGAACCATGTTGAAATGAAATTAAAATGTCCAAATAAATCCAATGTCCAACTATGTACAATAAAATTTTCAAGGGTCCATGAGCCCAAAGAAACAAATGAAACCTATCTAATAACCTACCTAACAATAAAACTATTTACAAAAGTGTGGGGCATAGTCCAAAAGCCCCAAAATAAAAAAAAGGAAACCTAACACTATAAACTATTTACAATGGCGACGGGCAAGTCCTGCGGCTCACTCATTGATGTTTTCGGCCAGGGCATCATCGAACTCCATGTCTATTTGCTGTAGGCGGGCCTCTGTCCTGGCCCCGAGGTCTCGCAGCAAGGCACTCATGGCATGTTCCAACTCCCTGCGAGTTGCCTCGAGGCACTCTGCCCGCCTCAACGCCCGAGGCATGGAGAACTCTGCCCTGACCATGGTGAGCCACGCCTCTTCCACCCGCCGCCGCTCCGCACCTATACGCTGGCCCAACCGCATCCACACGGAAGACACATCCATTCCAGGGTCCTCCTGCCCTCTGGCCGATGCCTGCCCCCCTGATGTCGATGGTCCGAACCATCATTGCTCCCACCTAGAGCCTGCTCCTGCTGCTGCTGCTGCTTTCCATGTGCCCTGTCAGATGATGCCTGCACATCCTCCATCAGCTGGTCTCCAGTTGTGGTGTCCATCACTGCTGGACCGCCGACTCCCGACTGTGGCATGGATTGGGATCTCCACCAAGCTGGCTGTGTTGGTCAGGCCAGGTCCCCAGGGGGCCCTGGTGGAATCTGGGCCGGAAGACGGCAGGGAGAACGACTGGCGTATAGTCTCCACAGAGGAGGAGAGGTCCCCCAGAGTGCACGTCACATGTAGGAACCCACCAACCAGGGCCCCTCCCAACAGTGCCACGTTGCGACACTGCTCTTCGTGATGGCGTGCGTTCTCTGCCCAGGAAGAACGCACGTCATCACGAATGTCACGCGTGCGCAATGCGACACCAATCAGGACGGAGCCCATATGTTCATGGGACCCCTCGTCCGTAGGTAGTGGAGAGGCAGATGTCATGGCACTCTCCCCGACCTGCGGACCGGCCTGGGACGGGGCATCCCTGCTGGTGCATGGTGGTGCAGTCACATGGTCAAGGACAGGGACATGCACAGGCCCCTCCACGGTGACCTGTCCTGCCTCCTGACCCTGGCCCTGGACTGCACCACTTGCACCAGTGGTACTACCCCCACCAGGCCCCATGTGCGGCTCAGTAGTGGACTCCTCCTCCTCTGTGGAGACCACCAACCTGGATGTCTCTGTACCGTCTTCCGCCAATGCAAGCCCCTGTGGGCGCTCACCCGGCCCTTCTGCCACAGCCGTAGTGGCAGACGCCGCACCAGCCCCCTTGCTCCCGGATGATGGCAGGTCCTGGGAGGGTGGCCTTGCGTCGCCATCCAGTGGATGCATCCCCGCCGCTTGGCTCCACAGCGCTGTCTCCGCCCTCTTCTTCATATAGAACACAAGCATCAGGGTACAGTAAAACATTCCCCTAGACAGGAAGCAATAACACATGAGTTGCAGTGTCTAACGTCACTTCCATCTTGTCCCTCCACAGCACATGGGTGAATGCACGCAACACACATGCATGGACAGGCACGGCGCCTGCAATCAACATCAGCATCCATGTACAAGGGCCTCTATTAACCAAAATCTTGCCTTCAAACTCAAATGCATCATGGCTTACACTGATCCCATGCACACACATCACCGGAGGGTCATGCATCATGCCTTGCACACCACAGACACAGTGGATAGACACAGTACATACAAGGGTGACCGCACTGCATGAGTGAATGTACACATCATCACAGACATGTGTCATGAATCCATGGCGTACTGAAGTCACACACACACTTCTCAGACATACACATGTGCACCATACATGTACATGACAGCAGCACCCATCCCTCACACCCCCACCATGTGCAAGAACAGACACTGGCATGCTGTCATGTGTGCATTTGCCATACAGCTACCCATGTTGCATTGTAACTCATCACCAACCATGTGGTTCACACATTACTGGTCTCACATGCATGACCATGATGTCCCTGCACACACACATCCATACATGGCCTATGTCACACATACAGGCAAGTATCAGACTACCAGCACACTGCAACATGCCCTGTCTCACACACCAATGCTTGGCCACTTACTGCTCAAATCCAGACGGGTCTTCCTCTGCAGGATCTGGGCGTGGAGCGCTGGGCCTAAGCGTTCCAGGACCCTCATCTGGATGTCACTCATGCTGACCCGGCCCACCTCCACGAGGCACCGGGCCTTG